>NC_064646.1:262643419-263268419 GCF_023864345.2 Schistocerca serialis cubense
TCTGACCACCCTGTATGTTGGGGTACCCCATAAATGACTTTCACATTCATTGATTTCAATCGTTAGTTATGATGTATTGGATTCTCTGTCTTAGGAATAATTACATATCTTGTTGGGAACTAAACACACATTTTTTACTAAATGACTGACAGAATCTATCGCGTGCATTCCGGAAGCGGTTCGTGTTCGTAATCGTGACTGTGTGCGCTTCTTATAATAGTAGTGATGCTCGTTACAATTATGATAGTCCGTCATCCATTAGCAGACATTTATCGGGGCATCAGAGTGCATAGTGAGTTTGTTTAGTTAGACACATATCCAAGTTCAAAGTACCACAGACGCCTACAGTTTGAATAACGACAGTAAAACGTGTCAATTGTTGCAGTCTAATGATAGGAAATTAACTACAGTGAAATATATTCAATGTTTTTTTATCATCATACAAACCATTTAGGATCATATAACAACTTTATTTCCCATTCTTCCCTTGTTGATTCCTATTTTCCAGTTGTCCATATTTTTTTCCACATTACATTTTCAATTAATGTTCACTTGGTGCTTCCTGTTTCCTATTTCGTCCCCCTTGAAATCCTTCTAAAATTAATATTTTGTTCTTAAAAATTTTCTTTCTGTTACATCCAATTCTTGGATGTTATTTTTTTCTTCTTTTTGTATTCCTGCAATTCATGGTTTTTCGATTTTTTGAAGAAATACAGGAATATTTGTTTAGTTAGCCCGTTTTCGTTCATTTGGTTAAGGCGTCCAAGACAGATTAACCTCCGTACGCCGTCCAATCTGCAATCTCCCACCTATTTTGCGTTACAGAGTGGGAAAGCCTCTGACCTTCACGTTTTGTGATGAGGTGCAAACTTCCACCGCCTTGCCGGCTGCTTACGCGTTCACTGTCCTTCAACCACTTCCCACAGATGCTCATTATAGCACCACGCGAACAAACACCTAACTTCGCCGTTTCCGAAATGCTCGTCCCCAGGCGACGATCCATAACAATCTGCTCTTTATCACAGCCTACCTCGTCATCTACATCTACTTATACAATCCGTAAGGTGCGTGACGGAGAGTACCCTGTACCACTACTAGTCATTTCCTTTCGTGTTTCACTCGCAAATAGAGCGATGGAACGACGATTGTCTATATGCCTCTGTATGAGCCCTAATTTCTTTTATCTTCTTTGTCTTTACACGAAATGTATGTTGGTGGCAGCAGGATCGTTTTGGAATCCGTTTCAAATACCGATTCTCTAACTTTTCTTAATATTGTTCGTCGAAAACAACTCGCCTTCCCTCCAGGGATTCGCTTCCCAAAGTATCTCCGTGACTCTTGGGTGTTGTTCGAACCTACCAGTAACAAATATAGCAGCCCGCCTCTGAATTGCTTCGATGTCTTAATTTAATCCGACCTGGTGCGGATCCCAAACACCCGTGCAGCACTCAAGAAGAGGTTGCAATATCGTACTATATGCGGCCTTCTTTACAGATCAACCAGACTTTCCTAAAGTCGTCCCGATAAATTGAAGTCAACCATTCCCCTTCTGTACCACAGTCCTCAAATGCTCGTTCCATTTCATATCGGTAAAAATTTGGAAATTTATGGCAAGGTCTTAGGGGGGAAATCTGCTGATGTCATCGGTCCCTAAGATTACGCACTACTTAAACTAACTTACGCTAAGGGCAACACATACACCCATGCCCGAGCGAGGACTCGAACCTCCAACGGAGGAGCCGCCCAGACCGGGACAAGACTCCCCCCTGCCCACGCGGCCCTTTCATATCGCTTTGCAAAGTTACGCCCAGATGTTTAAATGCCATGAATATGTCAAACAGGACACTTATATCTGAACATTACTCGTTTGTTTTTCCTACTCATCCGCATGAACTGATGTTTTACTACGTTTTGAACTAGCTGCCTTTCATAACACAAAGACCGAGAGAGGTGGCGCAGTGGTTAGCACACTAGACTCGCATTCGGAAGCATGACGGTTCAAACCCGAGTCTGGCCATCCTGATATAGGTTTTCCGTGATTTCCTAAATCGCTTCATGCAAATACCGGGATGGTTTCTTTGAAGGGGCACGGCCGACTTCCTTCCGTAATCCGATGGGACCGATGACCTCGGTGTTTGGTCCCCTCCCCCAAAAAAACCAGCCAACCAACCAACCAACCAACCATAACACCAAGTTGAAATTTTGTCTAAGTCAAACTTTGCCATCCTACAGCCACTTATCTTCGACACCTTATAGGCTGTTATGTCATTGGGTTTCCCTATGGCGGTGGATTACTGTACAACTTCTATCATGGTACTTAGCTAGAGTATGGCTCTCATTCCTATAGTCGTCAAAACCATTACGTGGGCGCTAATTTTGTCATACAATGGAAACCGATGTTCCGTGGCAAGTGCACTAACGAATTATAAGGGAAATCTAGTGACGTTTCTTAAGAGTGGCGTGAGGCACCGTCTATCAGCAGTAATTTGTCCGAGCGAGATTTGCATGGCGATAGCTGCTGTGACTAAGTACAAGAAGGCGCAACTAGGCTAGTGCATGAATCATATCGCGGCAGAAAGCCAGCGCAGCACAAGATACTGCGGCCGATTCGGAGCACGCCACGGTTCTGTTGCACAAATGCGGGAGTGGATGCACGAGTATAAATAGAGCACTGGAACTACGAACAACTTCAGTTGAACGTAACAGAAAGAAAAATGATACTGGTCCACAGCTGTTAAATGATTCGGAGAAGACATCCTAAAACGTCCAAGAGCTATTGGGTTGAAGATTTTTATGATTGTCGTTGATCTAAAATTTAAATCGTCATCAGATTGACAAAAACTACCGAGAAATCTGATTAATCACGATAGCGGGTACCGGTTCGACAACTTTCACTATTTGCACCTAAACGAGCGGCAACCCTGAGAACAGCAGAGTTGCGCAATTGATTAAGCTAGAAGGCTGCCCGCAGGCCTGATCAGTGTATCACTAAAATGTTAAAGCATATGCAGAGTCTTCACACAGAAATGATAAATTGTGGAATGGTGGAAGTCTTCGTCGGTCTTCCATGGCTCACTGAAGTGAACCAGCAGATGCCTAGTCCAAATATTGTGAAATACCGTAAACGACAGCTGACTGCAACCCCTAAACTTCTTTGAACAAATGTTATCGACATAACACGGTAGAATGGACCGCTGTCATCAAAAGTAAATGAACTTCAATCGTTGAGAGTATTTTTGTTCTGGAGTTGCAACTAAGTAAATGAATGGTTTTTTTCACCAGACGCGTTTCGCTTTATTGAGTGAAGCATCGTCAGTGACGCGTAATTAAGTTGCTTACATTTTGATTTGCTTTAAGACTGAAAACAATTCGTTAGCAAAATGTTGGCTTGTATTTAGGGTGTATTTCGCTTGATTTCTCGCTTACATCGGAAAATGTCTGCTGTCACATCGTTAATGTTTTTCTGCTTTAGACACTGATCGTTGTGGTCCAATTCTTAGTTCCTCTGCAGAACTATTTATTTCTGCTGTTGAAAACGTAAGAAATGCAAAGTGCTGCAGAACGACTAAAAATTAGACCACAACTATCATTGTCTAAAGCAGAAAAACATGAACGATGTGCCAGCAGACGACATTTCCCGATGTAAGCGAGAAATCAAGAGAAAAACACCGTAAGTGCAAAGCAACATTTTGCTAACGAACTGTTTTCGATCTTTCAGCAAGTCAAAATGTAATAACTTAATTAAGGACCACTGATGGTGCTTTACCTCAATAAGGCCAAACTAGTCTGGTGAAAAAGCACGCATTTTTGTAATTGCAACGAAAGAACAAAAATACCATCAAGATTTGTAAAGCAACTGTTGACAATATGGCCACATGGATGAAGGACTTCAATGATGATGGGCAAATAATCTGGAAACGAATAAAGCCAAAATAATTAGGATTTTGCGTCTTCAGCCATAAAAGTTTTACGTACATGAAGCCAAGCACTTGATACATTAACTTGTTTGTAAAGTAATCAGACGTCTGACGCTACTTTATACATTGAAGTTGGATCCTTAAGAGAGGACTTTACGAAAATCACTCGCTGTTTAAAAGCTGCACCAAATCCATAATTTCGAAGATACAGCAATGAAATTCTGTACCATGTTTTACATGCAATCAACACATTTAATGCTCAGTTCCTGGGTTATATATGGAATTCAGAAATTTTTTTCAAAAAATAATGTATGTACCTTTTTCTCAGAAACTACGCAAGAGATGCGGATTTAGACTTTCTCGCGTTATTAGCCAAATCAAGGCGTCGTTCTGTGGCAGCGTTTCAACAAGTTTCCTACTTGTCATCTTCAGGCGATGTGTTTGGTTCATGTCCTATCTGGTTCTGCCTTCTCTGCCTCAGCAGCGCCCATCGCGAGCCTCCGGCAGAGGTATCGCGCCCATTGTGTTGGCGCCTCCCTGGGTGCTAGCGGGTGCGGGCGTCGCGTCCTGGTGGGGCCGGCCCATTCCATCCTCTGCCTCCGCCGGTTTCGTATCGGAGCGTTCCCGTCGTATTTTGCTCACTGCTGCATCCACTGCGGTGCGAAGCTGGAAACCATGATCTCGGTTTTCAGTGTTATCTTCCACACATACCTCCACAGCCTGCAGGGTGAGAGGGTTCTAGGATTCGATCTTAAAAGAGGCTGTGGAGATACGAGTCCATGATAACCTTGTCAGATAAGATAGCGGATGCCAACGCAGCACCGCATGTGATGCAGCAATAACAAAATTAAGGCAGGAACGCTCCGATGCGAAACCGGCGAACGCAGAGGATAGAATGGACAGGCCCCACCAGAATGCGACGCCTGCACCCACCAGCACGCAGGCAGCCCCCACCATTACTGGCCGCGACTGCTCCCCACCGCGGGGAGCGACACCCCTTCCAGAGGAGCGTGATTGGCGCTTCCAATGCAGATGAGGCAGAGGAGCCTGCCGTCCGGAGACTATAAAGAACCGGACAGCACATGAGCCAAACACTCCGCATGAAGATAAGTAGGAAACTTGTTGAAACGTTGTCGGAGAACGACGCCCTGATTCTGCTAATTACGTGAGAAGACTTCATCACTTACGCAAGAGATTTCTACAGACTTTGCTTTGTTTCATCTCTTTACATATGGTAAGCTTCTCTCGTGAGGGTTTTTGAATACATCGAATAGGAGCATTTTAATAATTTCAAAATAGTAACTCTGTAACCACAATATAAAGTACGTGTAAAGTTCAAAGCCCTTTGCCACGTATCTCCGCCTACATTCAGAATATAAAAATTTATTCTTCAGATAAAATTTACTGGTTTTATGGAAATAAGTGCACAAAATTTCTTAATTCTAGCCTTCATAGATTCTAAGAAAAAGGAACATAAACTTTCAAAAAATTAGTTTCAGGAAATGCAATTGTAAGTCCAACGTAAAGTTCTTTCTTCTGTCATCTTTTAAGAGGGCCCTAGATTTGTACTAAGGATCCTCTTTCCCTTAAAGACTTCTCTTCGGACTTCTTGTTTTCCGTCTTCGTTCCTTCGCCAGCTACAAAGAAGCGCTGTAAATCTATTTTTCTTAAGCTGTATTGAGAGAAATTTCCTACCTTAAAGCCCATTCTCTCTAATGTCCTTATCCTCCACACGTTCCCATCATTAAATCATCTTGAGTTGTAATTCTGCCAAATGTACCAGATGTAAGTATGGTTTTAGCCCGGTTCCATATGAATGAATTTAGAGACCATTTGGATTCTAGGTTTCGCTATGAGCATACTTTCTTAGAAATTCGGGTGTGTCCATAAACCTGTAAGTTGGCTTGACAACTTCCAGGACGCAATTTGGAAACCTCTCCTGGTAAATGTAGGGGTTGTTATTGCTCTGAACCTCCAGATACTGACACCAGCTACCGTGGCACAGATGATGAATGAGACGTTCATCTGTTGACACTACGTGGAAATATTTAGACCGCACTACACTTTTCATGTCACTTACGCTGGATAGGTTCTTTCTAATAGCCTTGCCCTCTCTGTCAACAGCAAAAGGCAAAACAAGAATTACTTTTCGATAAACGAATCAGATAGTTTGTTATTGTATCTTGACACGTTCTTCAGCATAACGGTTACCGTGAGATTGATCAGTGGAACACTTAACTAACTCTAAGATACGTGACACACTCACAAATAATCTGTTAAGGGGGGTAGGACGTCAAACGGGCCGGCGGGAGAAGCACCACAGGACATTTTAATTTCTACTGTCTATACTTTCACAAAATTCATCGAAGAATCTCTTACTTAGGAAGAAAAGTGCACCTATAGCAACAAATGCAGCCGGTAGTAAGTGAAAAAATGATGAAATTTCACAAGTAAAAAAATATATTTTGTTACGTTTTTGAGCTTCCACTACTATTCGTATGAATCCTGAATCCTTCCTGATCATGCTTTCAAAGTTTTATGAATTTATTTGCAAAAGTGTAGACAGTGGAAATTAAAATGTCCTGTGGTGCCTCTCCTGCTCCAAGTCGGCCCGTTTGACGTCCTACCCCTCTTTAAACCAAACAGTACAAATCCCAGACCTCTAGATGCATCCCGTGCAAATCTGCTGGAAAGTACTACACAGAATCATTGTTCACCGAGCTACTGTTGAAGTGTTGCTTCAAAAAGTTGGCATGACACTGAGGTCCCGTGACATCTTTAATTACTTTTCATGCATAAAACTTTGAACATAGCTGCTAAGGTTCAGTGACCGTGTCAGAATTATATTACAACAAATAAGCCCTCGGTCACAAATATTAAGTCAAAATTAATATTTGTGACCGAGGGTTTGTTTGTTCTAATACTTTTCAGGCACTCCGGATGCGATTCCATCATTCAAACTTAGTGGCCTTATTGTTCTCGAGTTCTGCTAATAAAGAATAAATTGAAAATCGATATTTTCGGCGAGTTGCACGAACGTCTCCCCGTAAACAATCTTGGGTGGGGCGGTTTAACTGCTTAAAGTTGTCTGAGAAAGGTAGTAGCGCCGATAACTGATCCGGGTCGGCGGCCTTTCCTTCTTGCTGATCAGCGGCACACTACGTTTCTTACTATGTCTGATGCCCCTTACTTCGCAAGCAGCGCGAGAGTTCTGGCCACAGATTCGCATGGCGATTGGGGAGGAGTTGAGGAGTGTTTCAAAAGAAATGTTGTGCTTCCGCCATCGTAGTCTCGTACACCCCTACACAGAACCTTGACTGTAACGCCGAATGCTGTATCCGCTACTCTGCTGTAATTTCGATCTCGAACATATTCCCCTGTAATTCTCACTTCGCCATCACATTTTACCAGGGGTATGTCGCGCATATGTAACTTCTGAACTGGAGTCTAGTAACTCCTTTCCGTCAAGACTTCCGCAGATTTACACGTGAACTGAACCGTTTTGTCCTCGTCCCTGACACACTCGACATTTGTCTGCGTTTCGATACATCCATCAGAGCAGCGCAGTTCCTCAGCGGTCTGTCGGTGCTGACGATATCACTCGCGTTTGGTATCCTCTGTCAGCACAGCACATGACTGTGGCATTTGCTACATGTTATTGGATGTCTAAGGGTAATGGTGCACGGGTTGGGAAAAATAAGAAAACACAGCGAGAAATGCATTCTTGAACATAAATGCAGATGCTAGCCCAGCCTACAGATTGTGCTGTTGAACTAGACCACGAACGATATACGTAGGGTAGTTGTGAGTGCATTATGTCGGAGCTAAGTGAGTGCGAATGTGGGCGTATTGTTGGTGCTCGTACTGTGGGTGCTTCCGTAAACAAGGTAGCCGACGAGTTTGGTATTTAAGGACGCTGTATATCGAAGAGTTGTATGGTGTACAGAGAAAGCGGAAAAGCATCATCTTTCATGTCACAAAGCTGTCGAAACAGTGTGTTGAAAGATCGTGACGAACTGTAATTGAAGTAAATAAGAAATCGACATCTGCAAAAGCCGCTGTAGAGCTGAATGTCGCACTATAGAACACTGTCAGTGCAAAAACAACACGAAGGGAGCTCCATAAACAGAAAATCTGAGGGCTAGCTGGAATTCAAAAACCACTCATCAGTGATTAAAATGCTCGTAACAGGGAAACGCGGCGCTGCAGCCATGATATTTGCGCTGTGGAGCGACTGAAGAGGATCCTATCGTCGGACGAGTCTTATTCCACACTGTTTCCCAACTTCTGCCCGAGCTTACGTCTTCAGAGTGAAACATGGCAAGGGTTAGCCGATGATTTGGGCAACCATATCGTGGTATTTCATGGGCTCCATAGTTTCTCATTTAGGTCACATTACTGCCAAGGACTTTGTGACCCCCCTCTTGGCCCCGTTTGGACTTCGACGGGGCTTGGTGGTTCACCCCCGCCCACTGCCTTCCTACTCATTTCTTTATGGGGTCTATTTTATCTCGAGTGTCTATCTTGTCTACCTGCGCTTCTTCCTTTATGCCCCTGTCAGTAGTCACTTTCTCTCCCCCCTCTCTTCTTCCGCCCTTTTCTGTCAATAATTCGTAATTTTATGGCAACTGTAGTTCACTCTTATAGTGTGAGGTTTTATCGGTTATAGTTATTCCAAGGTCGGAGGGACTGATGACTGCGTAGTTTGGTCTCTACTCCAATCCAATCAACCAGCCAACCAACCAATTGTGTGACCCTTCGACTCATCAGGTCCGTACCACGATACAGTATTTGTTCCCCAGTGGTAATGGTGTGTTCTAAGACGACAGTGCCCCCTACTCACGCAGCTCGCATCGTCCAGGAGTGCTTTTGTGAACACAAGGATAACTTGTGTCATCTTCCCTGGCGACTATAGTCACCAGATTTCAATATTATTGATGATTTGTGGTCTAGTTTGGAGAGAATGGCGCCTGGTCGCTTTACATCTCCATCGCCGTTACCTCAACTTGCCACTGTTTCGATGGTAGAGTGGCATAAGATTCCCTTGAAAGCCATACAGGGCCTGTCTTTATACATTCTGAGGCGACTGGGAGCTGTTTTGAATAGCAAGGTTTTTCTTACAACGCGTCAGGAATGGTAATGTGTTAAGTTTTTGGTGCTTCCACATTTTTGTCAATGCTCTATATGTAATCGAATTAAATCAGGCGTTACGGAGGACTTACATTAGGAAACTATGTACTGAAAAGCTAAACAGGTTCTGATATTTCTGCAGAATAAAACTGACGATGGCTAAAGGGAAGAGGATATAAAATGAAACCTGATATGAGCGTAAGCAGCTTTTCTGAAAGAGAGAAATTTGTAAATCTCTAGCACAAATTGAAATGTTAGGAAGTATACTCTGAAAGAATTTATCTACATTGTAGCCTTTTGTCGGAGTAAAATGTGAACAAAAGGCGTACAGACAGAATGGAATAGAAGCCTGTTAAATGCGATACTAGAAAAGAATATTGAATACACGCTAGCTAGACCGAGGAAGTAATGAAGAGGTATTGAATAGACACTGCGAGAGAAGACCTTTATGACATAACTTTACTAAAAGAATGGATAGATTGGTAGGGCACGCACTGACGTATCAAGTAGCAGTTTATTTGATAATGAAGGAAGTGTCGAGGGTAAAAATTCCGGAGGGAGACCAAGGCAGCGACAATCATTTCAAGTGAATGTAATTTGCAGTCGTTCTCCTTAAATAAGGAGAACTCCAAAGAGTAGACTATCGTGGACAGGTCCACCAAATCGGTTGTCAGACTGGAGCCGGGATCGGTACAATAATACTCTCTTGTTAAAAAACAATTCCATTGCGGGAATGGTGCTCACGTAGGCTGTCATGGCATGTCTAAGATATTTAACAATCTATTGCGATGTTGCTAAAAACATACCGCTGTTACAGGAAGCCAGGAATAGTTACGGATTTAGGTGAGCACTCTTGAAACGTTCCTTCCGCCTATTCCCCGGAGCTTCGGTGGCGTCCCGCGAAATCGCGACCTAAGCCAAAATTCACGCCATCTTGGCGATGTGAAGCGCGCCGGACAAATTAATCGACGTACTACTCCGCAGGTCGAATCGGAAAAGATTATTCGCGGACGTGGAATAATTATGTGCACTGCTCCACATGTATAATCACTCTCAATAAGGGTACCTCATTTACGACGTTAGGTGGAGTTAAATTTCTCACTACCCATACGTTAATAATTATTAAAGCCATATAGCTATGCAGTTACCTTCAAATGATTCCGGGGTCCTACCACTAGAATGGATTATGTCGCCACTAACAGTGCCTACAACTTAGGCCCATAATCTTGGCAACAAAAAAAAACAAAAATACTACCCGATCACGAAGTTATTGCCGTTATCAGAAACACGCTATGACGGTAACGTTACAGTAAACAAGAACAGTGGTAACTAAGAAAACAGCATCACTCTGTCAATGCTTCCAGGTTAGTTATGTGTATCTGTCAAGTTGTTCAGCTTGCCGTCATGAAATCTCATTAGTAGTGCAGTGCGGTGTTATCGACAATCATGAATACCCCTGAGAGTGGAAAAGAGAGGAAGATGGCGCGAAAGTAAAAACATTCAGGTAAAAAGAGTTTGTATTCAGAGTTGTACAATTTTGCCCGGAAGAAAAGAAGCAGAATCAGGTAATGATACCACTACGTAAATCGATCTTGCAGAAGGGAAAAGTAGTAGGGAGCCCAGAAAGAACAGTAAAATAGACTTCGAAGGACTTTAAGAAAGTGCAAGAAACGGGTGAAAATTTTAAAAATAATAGAAAATAAAAGCGTTCTACAAAAGTTTCCCTAGATGACTCTGATACTGCACTTGCTGAAAGAAATTTTTTTCAGTATTATGAGCAGAAGGATATCCCAACGCTGAGAAAGCTGCTTATATTTTCAAAAACTGAGGTAAATTTTCATGGAGGAATGGAAACTCTTCGGAATGTTTTGAAAGAGATAGGATTTCGGCTCAAAAGAGTAAATATAACTCCCCAACATTGTTACAAAACGTGCGGAATACTTCAGAGTAATCAGAAATAATAAAAACGGGCCAAATAAACTAATGGTATTCAAGGACGAAAAGCGTTATCCCACGAAATAGTACGGCGTGTGATGACAAATACCAGTGCAAACCAAAGACGCATTGTTGTCTAAGTTCGAGGAGCAATGGGTTTCATGGAGGGAACAGAACTAATTTATGAATCGAAACCTAATTCCCAAGAATATCACTGCGACATGAATGGTGGTAATTACAATATTCCTGACTTCCCAGTTGGTAGTATTGTTGCTCTTGATAACACACTGAATCGTACTGTCCAGTCAGTGACCGCTACTGCTACCCTCAAAAGAGGGCATGACTGAGTGGCTTCTACAGAAAAAAATCAGTTTCTAAATGAGCTCACGAAAAAAGCATTTACAAATTGTGCTCTGTAATAAACCAGAGCCGTTTTTAAAGCAGGTGAATTCAAAGCGTAAGGGATATTCTGTCCTGAGAGTTACACCGTATAGTTGTGATTTGAAAGCTATAGAGCTAATATGGAATAAAGTGAAACAAAGCATTAAAAAATTCTTCCATTAATTTAACCATCCTAAAGCAAATAACAAAAGGTTTTTATCTAAGGCTGCCCTATATGAAACAATGAAAAGGTTATGAACCTGTAAAAAAATTGAAAATGATTACTGGGTCAGTGGAAGAACTTGAGAATATAATAATCATTGTTGATCTGGAAAGTGAAGACGTAGTACCTGACGCCGAAAGTGATATGGCGACTGACACGGCGGATGAAATTGGAACGGATTCCACTGAGACAGTTGAAGGACTTGACGTCTACCCCTTGTGTGATGGACCACCCACTTCACGCTTCTAACCACCAATGTTAGTGCATAACTGTAGTTGAACCATCCTTCCTTCCTTCCTTCCCTCCGCAATCTTGATTATGTGCTGATTCACCAGAAAAAAAAGAAAAGTTCAAATGGCTCTGAGCACTATGGGACTTAACATCTATGGTCATCAGTCCCCTAGAACTTAGAACTACTTAATCCTAACTAACCTAAGGACAGCACACAACACCCAATCATCACGAGGCAGAGAAAATCCCTGACCCCGCCGGGAATCGAACCCGGGAACCCGGGCGTGGGAAGCGAGAACGCTACCGCACGACCACGAGCTGCGGACTGATTCACAAAAGCCTACCGAAGTGCTTTCACACCAAATTTTTACAGAAACGAATGTAATTTACTGGCTTCAATGAAAACCTCACAAAGTGGTCGCATTTCATAACCACCACCGTACTTGTCTCCATAACCTAATTTAAGCTCTCTGGCTTGGGCCGTACACACTCGCTAAATAACAACACTCGCCTTGAAAACCAGAATGACTCACACCCAGGTCCACGCCCTCTTACGGAGGGACACTTCTGGATTCTCTCAATTTCCTGTAGTGCAAGACCACAAAAGATTAACGTTGCAAAGCCCCCCTTTGTGTGAGTGAATACAACTGAATCAGAAGTAATCGTGCTATAGGCACATCTTTGAGACCCACTGCTGGAATAAGTGTAAACAACGCACTGATTAACACCATGAAAGATCATGTCCCTAGCAGTGAATCTTAAAGGGGGAATCTGCGTTTTACCACTAAAAAAATGTCCGATGTGATTAGGAAGTCGTCATTTACTTGTATCAAATACATGATGTATGTGTATTTTTCACTTCATTGCAAATAGCGTTCAAATGGACAAGCATCTTAACAAATCACGAAATCACAATGATGACACGCCTAGAATACTAACTGTGATAATCAGAAAAGTGAGTTATTGCCTGGAAAAGTTACTCAGTGCTGGTCATAATTAGTTTATAGTCAAGTATATGACTTGGTGAACTTTATGTCGACCTTCCTAAACATCAATTACAGTGATTGCTTGTCTGTGCAAGAAGTCGAAGAAACCCATGCAAATGAGAATGTACTGATGAATATGGGAATGAGAAACAGGTCATAAGTTGAACTTCTAGTTTGTGATTGTCCCACCACGCGAAAGCTGCTAATTATGGTCACCGTTATCGACGGTGCCATATGAACAAGACGGTAATTCCATGTCTGGCTGTCACCAAGTACGATTTGACCTGCCAAGGACTCGAAGACGGGATCTTACTCTGCTGATGGAATCTGCTGTCGCAGCTCAGTGGGTAGCCTCCGGAGTACCGATGTGTTCAGCACAAATTCCAGGGAAGAAATCCTATTCTTTCTAGTCAGTAAAGAAATGCCTGCCTACCAAGAATCTCGGCAACCATTCCTCTTTAAAGCCATATCACTCTGCGAAAGAGGTGATTGTTTCCTTAATAGATCATCCCGCCAAAAAGAGGCGACACGTTAAGAACGCGGCAATCTCGACTTCCTCCCCACTTACCTAAAAAAAAAAAAAAAAAAAAAAAACTCTCTGCCCTGCAGTATGTGCTACAGACTCGTGACTGCACATCAGTTTCACCAACCAGGCCCTCTCAAGCAGTGGCTATCCTCGCATCACAGGCCCTGGGGAAAGTAATAATACTGTGCTCCAGGCTACGGCCAACTCCGCAGTGTTTTCTGAACTTCTAATATATCAGAGCCACCTTATCCTGTTCTCCTTTTTTTTCGCTCCCGGCAAGCCAACAGATGTTCATCAACTGAAAACTCTTTTCTGAAAAAGTTGTAAACGCTTGCTTACCTCGTGCCAGCTGAGTTTCGTTGTCTGAACAAATGCTTTCAACTCAACCATGCAAATTAGACACTTGCAATAAACTGCACGATAAACCAGGCGCCGGGATGACCGCCAAGGCGACTTTCCCAATGCAAGATGAGGACAGCTATACCTGTCACTCACCCATTCACAGTTCTGCAAGAACCGTTTTCCCTCGTCTCATGTGGGGCAGCTTTTGCCAAGCCATCTGCAACTCCTCTTTCATATCCATAGCACTCTTCAATTCTAAAATTTGTCCAGCAAAACAATGATACAGCCAGTGTCATGTTAGATTAAATAATAATGTTCAGGTTAAATCAAATACTGCTAAGCAAGAGGTAATGGAGTAAATGTATTCACTGTAATCACATCAATCCGTCTAAACTTTCTGTTAACATAGTCTGTCTAACTCAAATCCCATCCAGTCGAATTATACATCATGAGTGAATGAAAAGTGACGAGCCGAACGGGTTGCCGCTTTCTGTTCTCTCTCGACTTCTGAAGTACTCAATGTAAACATCACTTCTGCCTCAGAGGAGCATAAGACTTCTACTCCCTACGTCCACTGCCAGCTGACCTTCTGTGTCACAAGCTCCTAAAACGAAAGGAGGAGAGGAAGGAAGGTAAGAGTCTGATGTCCCATTGACGTCAGCGTCATTAGAGATCGAGTAAAAGCTTACAATTTTTCTAGGTTGGAAATCGACCATGCTCTTTCAAAGCCATTTGCATGGTGCAGTTTAGAGAAATCACTGAAAAACTTAACCTAAATTGTCATCAGTGTGTTTGAACCGGCAGCCATGTGATTGCGAGCTCAGTCTGCTAACCACTACACCACTTTGATTGGTGCACCCAAAACACTCCATGACATTATATAACAGTCAGACCTTTTTGAAGATCAGATTCAGTAGCCACATGTATGCAGTTTCATAGGCCGTTCCCCTCTTATTCTAATCTATCCACTTCCTGTTGCAAGGGCTTGTCATATGCTTATTTCGCAGCACATGCATTGAAACAAATGTCATTCTGGGATAATGACTCACCCATGAGCTAACCTCTACGGCTCCCCCACAATCCATTTAGGAGCAATATCGTTCCATATCTCTGACCTGGGAAGACATCCTTTAACTGAATTCTGGCTCTGGGTACACAGCAGTCACAGGAAGAACATACAGGCATGGGCCGGAAGTGAAATTAACTGACTGACCGGAAAAGTGAAGCTCCAAGACGACTTGGTCAAAAAGTCAACGTAAGATCGTGCTTGGACATGTCATGTGACAGGCAGAACGACTACTAGAGTGCATTAGTACTGTTCATGTTTTGTGTTGTTAGCAGGCCTGGTAAGGCATATAATGTCCATCTAGACTGTCAGATGCTGAGTAATCGATAGGACGGTATTGATGATGGCGATTACTCGCATTGGACAGCGGATCTGCCGGAGTTTGAAAGGGACCTCGTCCTGGGATTCCATTTGACCCATTGGTCGAAATGTGGACTATTCAGATTTGTGGAAACATTTTGACGCGACAATGGGCTGATGTTGGACTGCATGGAAACGTCAGGGGAGATGTTGCCATTGTCGAGGTACCAGTTGGCTAGGCCTGATCAACACAACGGAGGATTGCCTTTATGTGCACCAAGCTCATTGTAGTTTCTTCACGTCTACTTATGCCATCCAAAGACAAGTAATGGACTCCCAGTAACATTCTGTGTCATCCCACACCACTGGTCAGGTGGCAGCAGGAGCCAGGCTTGCAAAATGCTGTCCCAAATGTAAGTTGTCTTCAACACCATGTGTGGAATTGGTGTCGTGACCACGCAACATGGACTGCTGATGAATGGCGTCGCATTTGTACTCAGTGATGAAATGCGGTTCTGCACTACCCCTGGTGGCCATTGTTGGTGAATATGATGGCGCTCAAGGGAGAGATGCTGTTCGTCCAATGTTGTGGAGAGAGACAGCAGTGTCTTAATCTTGGCATCATAATGTGGAGAGCCATCGGGTATCACTTCAGGTCACGACTGCTAGTGAGTATGAGAACTCAAAATGGCTCTGAGCACTATGGGACTTAACTGCTGAGGTCATCAGTCCCCTAGATGTTAGAACTACTTAAACCTAACTAACCTAACTAAGAACATCAGACACATCCATGCCCGAGGCAGGATTCGAACCTGCGACCGTAATGGTCGCGCGGTTCCAGACTGTAGTGCCTAGAACCGCTCGGCCACAAGTATGAGAACTCTGATGGCACAACGGCACTACACGGGCATCTTGCGTCGTCATGCGTTACCTTTCAAGCTACAATATCCTCGTGCCATTTTTCAATAAGGAAAAGCTCGTTCACACATATTACGTATTTCCATGTGCTGTCTACGTTATGTTGATATATTACTATGGTCAAGAAGATATCAAAATGTGTTCCTAATACAACATAGGTCGGACCAGCTCGTACCAGCTCGGACAACTCCTTCCCAGTTACTGTATCCAGGATATCCAGGACCAATTACCAAAGTTGTGGGACAGCCTGCATCAGAAGTGGGTTTTACGGATTTTGGACAACACCCTTCCCAACCGAATCAGTGCGTACAACCAGACCAGAGGGGGTGCTTCATTATACTGATAAGTTAGCTCATACTGCCAGTTATTTGCAAATTTGATTCTACTTCGTAGTCACTGAAATAATGTCAAATAGCTTTTCAACCCGTGAAGTTTCGTTTATTTCCTCCTCCTCTCCTGGATGTTTCATTGTCTTGTCACGCAGTGTGTGTTCAGCACTCTTTAGTCGCAATGGCGCACTGAGTAATTACTTTTACTCTCCCCTGTCAGCACTGCTGAAATGGCGTTTTACGTCATGTTTGTAGAGTTGTACCCTTTCTATTAGGCTTTCGTATTTCAATTGATGAAAACCGAACCGTTATAGGATGACTCAGTTCGCTGTGTCTGTCTGTCTGTCCGTCTGTCAGTCCAGCTGTCAAGACCCTTTTTGCTCAGGAACGAGTAGATGTATCAAGTCAGAATTTGGGTCACATACCAAGGTCTTTGGTTCTTTGACGGTATTGTAAATATAAGCTTTTAAGTCAATACAGCCAAAAGATACGGTCATTTATGTCACATGTTGCGATTCTCACAGTCTCACTAATCAAAACATTCTGGGTACTTCCCATTAGTGTATAGTCATGAAATTTCCCAAGAAACGGGGTTTAGTGGTAAAAGTAAAGGAAAAATAAACAAAATTGTTAATCTGTAACTGTACTAGGTAGGTTCCAGAAGTTTCCGGCCCGACCTTGAATTATCCGTCCAGGTCTGTCCTTGTACACAAGCGCGAAGGTTGAAATTCCTTGGACGGGAGCTAGCGACATCTCTCAGCAGATGCGCACACGAATTGCAGTCTGCTACTAGCCGCAGTGAAATGCTGACGCTCCTTTGATTAGGACATTTTCGTGCCGCGCACCGTGAATAAAATCGAGCATCCTTCAGCGATGAAGTCCCTGACAAAAGAATGGCTTGCACCATCTGAAATCAAAGTTGGCTTGGATGGTGTTCGTAATGATGCTTCCCCCTCATTCTCCACAGTGAAGGAATGGTCTAAACAGTTACATTTAGGCGGAGAGAGCATTGCTCATGATACACGTGTTGGTCGACCTGTTGAGGTGCTGACTGAGGAAACCACTGCTATTGTTGAAAATAAAGTTCGGAGTGAAAGGTAGTTAAAACCCGAGGAAACTGTAGCAAGGTAAGGTTTATCGAAAACAACCGTTTTGCGCATTATGCATGATCATTCGGACATGAAAAAGGCCAGAGAAAAATGGGTGCCCAGACCTCTCTCTGCAGTGCAGAAAGAGCACCGTATGACTTGTTGCACCAAGTTCTTGGAGCTGTGCCATGGCAACCAGAAAGAATTATTGGAATCCACTGAAACATGGGATGAAACTATGGTTCTGTGTAGCGATCCTCCGTCCCAAGAAAGAATTTCTTGAATGGCGTAAAGCTGGTGAAGCTCCACCAAGAAAGGCGAAGGTCACTGGGTCCACAAAGGAGGGCACAGCAGCAGTCTTCTGGGATGCCAGAGGACTTCCCTTCACTTCTGCACAAATTGTGCGGCCCTATCAACCAAAAGAGGCGAGGAAGGTTGTCACATGGTGTTAGTCTCCTCCACGACAATGCGCCAGTGCACACGGTCGCAATTGAAAAGTCGCCAGTAAAGGAATGTGGCTCCCAGATTGACCGCCCACCCTATAGTCCAGATGTGACCCCCCCATGTGACTGCTCTCTCTTCTCCAAACTGAAGAAAGACCATCCAGGAAGTAAAACTGATGATGACGAAATGAAAGTTGCTGTAATAGAACATTTTGCCGATAAAGGAACAGATTTTTTTTTATCATCATCATCATTTAACACTGATTATGCCTTTCAGAGTTCAGTCTGGAGCGTAGTCCCCCTTATAAAATTCCTCCATGATCCCCTATTCAGTGCCAACATTGGTGCCTCTTCTGATGTTAAGCCTATTACTTCCAAATCATTCTTAACCGAATCCAGGTACCTTCTCCTTGGTCTACCCCGACTCCTCCTACCCTCTATTGCTGAACCTATGAGTCTCTTGGGTAACCTTGCTTCTCCCATGCGTGTAACGTGATCCCACCATCTAAGCCTGTTCGCCCTGACTGCTACATCTATAGAGTTCATCCCAGTTTTTTTTTTATTTCCTCGTTGTGGACACCCTCCTGCCATTGTTCCCATCTACTAGTACCTGCAATCATCCTAACTACTTTCATATCAATAACCTCAACCTTATTGATAAGGTAACCTGAATCCACCCAGCTTTCGCTCCCATACAACAAAGTTGGTCGAAAGATTGAACGGTGCACAGATAACTTGGTCTTGGTACTGACTTCCTTCTTGCAGAAGAGAGTAGATCGTAGCTGAGCGCTCACTGCATTAGCTTTGCTACACCTCGCTTCCAGTTCTTTCACTATGTTGCCATCCTGTGAGAATATGCATCCTAAGTACTTGAAACTGTCCACCTGTTCTAACTTTGTTCCTCCTATTTGGCACTCAATCCGTTTATATCTCTTTCCCACTGACATTAATTTCGTTTTAGAGATGCTGATCTTCACAGTCCTTACATTTGATCTAGCTCTGAAATATTACTTTGCAAACTTTCAATCGAATCTGCCAACACAACTAAGTAATCCGCATATGCGAGACTGCTTATTTTGTGTTCATATATCTTAATTTCACCCAGCCAGTCTATTGTTTTCAACATATGATCCATAAATAATATGAACAGCAGTGGAGACAGGCTGCAGCCTTGTCTTACCCCTGAAACTCTTGGCTTTTTTCATGCCCAAATGACCGCAGCTCGTGGTCGTGCGGTAGCGTTCTCGCTTCCCGCGCCCGGGCTCCCGGGTTCGATTCCCGGCGGGGTCAGGGATTTTCTCTGCTTCGTGATGACTGGGTGTTGTGTGCTGTCCTTAGGTTAGTTAGGTTTAAGTAGTTCTAAGTTCTAGGGGAATGATGACCATAGATGTTAAGTCCCATAGTGCTCAGAGCCATTTGAACCATGCATGATGCGCAAAACGGTTGTTTTAGATAAACCTTACCTTGCTACAGTTTCCTCGTTTTAACTACCTTTCACTCCGAACTTTATTTTCAACCATTTTTTTAGGAAATTGGGATTTTGTGGTAGGGTCTTACGCGACGAAACTGCTGAGGTCGTTGGTGCCTAAGCTTACACACTATTTAATCTAACTTATGCGAAGGACGACACACACATCCATGACCGAGGGAGGACTCAAACCTCCGACGGCGGGAGCCACGCGGACCGTGACAAGATACCCTAGACTGCGCGGCTACCCCGCGTGGCTCTTTCTAAGGCAAAGAGTTGTTAGGTCACAGGTGTAAAAAACATAATGAAGTAAAGTGTGATTAAAAGTGTTGTTAGGCTGGAAACTTACACATCTCCCCCACCCCCCCTTTCTGCCTTGTTATTGCGTTATGCGACGCTCGCACTCCTTCACTTCTCCCCCCCCCCCTCCTCCCACCCCCACACCGACACCAACCCACCCACCTTGACTGTCTCGTGAGCCCCGGATCCCGGCCACGCGCGTGCGCTCCCGGCTCTAAACCTTTTCCGATACGCGACTCGGCCACACGCGATAAGCCGTTTACAAGCGCTGCCGCCGCACGGCACGCCCTCGCAGAGTTTTTGCCGCCACAGGTCATTACGACCGGCACCTCGCCCGACGGCCTCTTACACCTAAAGCGCTCGTTCGCCACTTTATCTGGCTGACCACGACACATCGATCTGTCGCCTCGCAAACTATAAAGTGCGAGGGACCCACTCATTTCCAGACACTGCCCGTACACTATGACATTGGCCAGTGTTAACATCTGCAAGCGCTCGTGGTCGCCACGTAGTTCTTGTCACCAAGTATCTTCGATTAAAGCTCTGGCCACGTAAAAGAAGATA
The DNA here is from genome assembly GCF_023864345.2 of Schistocerca serialis cubense. NCBI lineage: Eukaryota > Metazoa > Arthropoda > Insecta > Orthoptera > Acrididae > Schistocerca > Schistocerca serialis. The sequence goes on from NC_064646.1 coordinate 262,663,567, forward strand.
CGCGAGGGGTGGAAACCAACCTGCCATGACGGCGTTATACAGAGTGCCTCAAGTAACAGTAGCCTGCTTAAGTATTTAAAAAAAAATCCAGTGAAATTACAATGAAAAATGCATTTTTGGAAGATGTTGAAAGTGACCCCATACAACATCAATATACAGCTGTGCATATCTAAGACTATTCAGATACATTCGGCGTGAAGTTCGGATATGAATGGTGGCAAATTCACGGCTGATGTTGTCTTTCGGTTCGTGTGTGTGTGTGTGTGTGTGTGTGTGTGTGTGTGTGTGTGTGTGTGTGTATTTGTCTCATACACCTTGCCCTTCAAGTGTGCACTCAGGAAAAGGTCACATATTATTAGATCTGGCGAGCGTTATGGCCATAAACGTTTGCTGACATTTCGTCCCTCAGTGAAGACGTCATCGACTCGTTCCATGGATACCTTAGACATGTGACATATTGCCCCATCTTGCTAGAAGTAGTACTATTGTCTTTCATATTCAGTGAGTTGAGCACAAAATGTATACACAACTGCAGTGCCAAAAAAATATTGGTCCAATGATGTGCGTTCTTGTTACAGTGCGCCAAACGCCAAATTTTTCATCACTGAGTGCTTGATGGCGCACAATGTTAGGGTTCTCTGTTGCCGTGTACCACGTGCTCCTCTGCTCCTCCTGGTTACATTCCCCCGTTGGGCGAATTTACGAGTAGAATTTTTTGAACTCAGAATAATTCTCTGTCGAAGGTCTACAATAACTTGGGGCGTGCGAACTGTAAGAATTTTTCCTCGTCTTATATTTTGCACAGATCCGTATCCGCGCCAATTTTTATACAGACTCGGTATTGATCTCTGGGCTGGTAGTCGTTCATCCGGATCCTTAACCCATAAACTTTCCCTAGTTTCCTTCATAGAACCTGTCTTCGCATGTGATTCCACAATTTCAATTACTTCTTCTAGCAAGAATGTCACTTTGCACATCGCAAAGAGCAACGTCTAACTCCACTGATGAAATTAACGGAAATTCTGACTGAAGAATGCTAATAATAGATTATTGCATAAAACTGCCCATTGTTATAGTGGCATAGTCTTTCAGAAGTAGGTAAATTGCATTTGCTTTCAAAGAGGAGGCGGGCTACTTTTAACTGCGTCACTCTGTAGTTCAACAAATATTATTCCAGGCTTCTAGACGTGTGCTTGAAAAATAATGGTAATGTTGTAATTTCAATTTGCCCGATCTTTTCGTTATGTTAGTTCTGTTAGCCACATCAGATACATTATCAGTATCCGGACGCCTATTAGCATAGGTTAACATCGGCTGTTTCCTTCCTTCACCCTTACGGCGCTGCACCTATGGAGGGGACCGTTCAGTGAGATTTCTGAATGTCTGTGGAGGAATGCCAGCTCATCGTTCCTCCAGAACCAAAACCAGAGAAATGATGATGGACACAAGGGTCCGGGCGAAGTCGACGTTCTAGCTCATCCCATTGGTGTTCCATTGGGCTGCGGTCGGAAATTTTGGTAAGCTAATCTATTTCACGAACCATTGCCTCAGACATCCTCCTTTGTAGCAGGGTGAATTGTCATGTCAATAGAAACAGTCGTCTCGGAACGGTTCTTCTACTGTACACGGAACACAGTCCTGTAAAATGTTTTATATCATTCTGAGTTTAAAATTTCCTTAAGCGCAATATGGGGATCGAACCCTAAGCACAAAAAATACCCCACCCTTCCCCCACACCGCAACAAGACCTCCTTCATACTTAACAGTAGGCTCTACACATGACGGCAGGTAACGTTCCCCAGGCATTCGCAAAACCCAAACACTTCCATCGTATTGCTGCAGAGTACAGCGTCATTCCTACTCCAGATCATTTGCTTCCAGTCATCAATTGCTCAGTGACGTCCCTCTTATTACCACCTCAAGCGCTGCTTAATGTCGTTGCATAAACAAAATGTTTTACTTTTGACTTCAGTTACACCTTACTTCGTGAACCTCTGCTTGCAGTTACTGACTGTAACGAAAACAATTATTTGGATGTTTCAGAGTATAAATTTTTTTACGACGCTGTGCAGGCATTTTGTTTCAAAGGCTGTCACAGATAGCATGGCCGTACACAACAGATTTTACCTGAATATGTCCGCCTCGATAGCTGAGTGGTCATCGTGACGGATTGCCGTCCTGTGGGCTCGGGTTCGATTCCCGGCTGAGTCAGAGATTTTCTCCGCTCAGGGACTGGGTGTTGTGTTGTCTTCATCATCATTTCATCCTCATCCGGCGCGCAGGTCGCCCAACGTGGCGTCGAACGTAATAAGACCTGCACCAAGGCGACCGGACTTGCCCCACTAGGGGTCTCCCGGCCAATGACGCCAAACGCTCATTTCATTTCCATACCTGAAGATTTATAACAAGAATGTTACGGTCGATGCAGCGGTGTTGTTCATTGTTGGTGCAATAATAGTAGTACGTTTGATCCGAAGAATGGTAGTTTACCTACCGAAAGTAGTCATCACTTCGTACGCAATTTTTAATGTTAAATACGACTGTGACAGTACATAAAAGATTACTGAAAATTTTAAGAAGTTTGATAGAAAATTTCTAAAATTTTTATAATTTTATATTTGGTAATGAGATGTTCCAAATTCTTCAGTCATCCATGCGTCATACAGCTTCGTCACAGTATGACGGTGTACATGACAGTGGTTTCTCCAGGAGGACAGCACCTGCGTGTACGTGTGTAAACTCAGAAGCATGTACCAGCTCGATGTACAGCCTCCTAGTTCAGTAGCTGTACGGTCTGAGTAACTTTTTTTTCTGGTGGATTATCCTCTACATTGCCTGAGAAATTTTCGCTGTGCCACATAAACTGTAGTTCAAAGCTCCCACTCAGCCCAGACAGTATCTTGTAGTTCACGCTGATAACGCGAAAAGTTGAGGGTGAGGCGTGGGAGCCTGGAGCAGAAAGACTTGTGTGCGTGTTGTATGCCTGCCAATGCTTGCCACATATTGACGCTTCACACACACCCCTGGGGTGGCTGACGTAGCTGTGTTTTATTGGTAGCTCCCTATACAAAAGGCAGAGTCAGCTCTCACTTCATCACGAACGTAGCGATTTTATAGAAAAAGTGTTGCTAAATTATGCGGACTGTTCCATCGACAAATCGACAGCCTTTTGATAAGGGAGGGATACCAATCGAATTTTTGCGCTTGAAATAAAAGTTGCTTTCTACAGTACCAGTTAGGCCTACATAAAAATAGAACAGAGCTCCAGGACGCGACGGTATCTCCGTCACGTCTTATACAAAATTTGCGGCTGAATTGATCTACTGTACAAAAAACCGTGATCAGTAGTTGAAAGAAAGCACAGGTAACACTCGTCAATATGAAGGATAGGAGAAGTACCGTCCAGTATCCTTGACACCAAATTGTTGTAGAATCCTAAAACATATTCCCGACTCAAACGTAATACCTTGAACAGAATGACCTCCTGCATGCCGCCCAGCACGGATTCCGAAAATATCGTTCATGTAAAGCCCTGAAAGGTCAAGGTAGCCAGCTACATACGGAATTCTTTGATTTCTGAAAATTGACCCAGTGCCACACCTACAATTACACGGAAAATGCGATCACATGGAGTATCAAAGGAAATTTCTAGTGGTATTAAGGACTTCTTGACGGGGAGGATGCAGTGTTTTATCTTTCGTGCTTAGTCATCGACAGATGCTGAAAGAACTTCAAGTGTACATCCTGGAAATGTGTTGGGACGCTTATTGCTCATATTGACTTTGCAGACAATATAACCTCAGACATTCGCAGATGAGTCAGTTGTCTGTAATGAAATAATTTTTGAAAAAAGCTGCTCACATACACAATTAGATCTCGGTAAGTTTCAAAAGTGGTGGAAAGATGCCAACGTACGTTAAATTCTCAGAAGTGTAAAATGGTGCACTTCGCCATACTAAGAAACGTAGTATCCTGTGACTAAAAGAGAAAGGAGTGAATGATATCGATCAATTCAGAGATATACCTGCGTGTAACGATTTATAGCAATACGAAGTGGAACGATCACATCGGCCTAGTGATATGAACTGCAGGAGGCAGACAACTTGTGGGACACCAGGGAAACGTAGTCCACAAAGGGAACTGCTTACAAAGAACCCATGTAACACACCCCGGAAAATTGCTCAAGTGTGTAGCACTTGTACCAAAAATGTAGGACTAACACGGGATGTTGGACACTTGCAGAAGGCAACACGAATGGTCACAGGTGGGAGTGCGCCAGAGGTACTCAGGCAACTGTATTGGTAGGTGTTTGCAGATGCCTGCGAACCATCCCGAGAAAGCTCACTTGCAAAGATTCATAACCAACTTTAAATGATGACTACAGGTCCCGGTGCACCACTCCCATAGAAATAACAAGGAGAAAATGAGAGTAATTACAGCGTGCACTGAGACAATAAGACAGTAATAATTCTTCCCGCGCTCTGTACGTGAATGGAGCAGGAACAAGCCCTAATAACCCGTAGAATGGAAAGAACACTCTGCCATGTACTTCACATTGATTTGCGAAATATGCTAGCAGATGTGACATAGACACAGTGCTGGCCATTAAAATTGCTACACCACGAAGATGAAGTGCTACAGACGCGAAATTTATCCGACAGGAAGAAGATGCTGTGATATGCAATTATTAGCTTTTCAGAGCATTCACACAAGGTTGGCGCCGGTGGTGACACCTACAACGTGCTGACATGAGGAAAGTTTCCAACCAAATATGTAGTATAATATATTTGTCCAATGAATACCCGTTTATCATCTGCATTTCTTCTTGGTGTAGCAATTTTAATGGCCAGTAGTGTATTTTTTAGATAATTCAATAGTTATCTTAAAATATATGAATGAAATTATAATCATTCACGAATGGAAAAATTTACAGAAATAAATGCGAAAATCGCTTATAAGACTAAAATAAATTTCGATCAACATAATATTCCCTGCCTTGCCAATGCTACCGTATGCCGTCGACGACCGGCCTGGTGGTATAGCGGTTCCGGTTCGGTAGCTCAGTGCGTGCAGCTATGACATGGGGCAATCTCCTGTGATGAAGAAACCAGTGCGAAAGTCTCCATAACTGCATATAAAATATATCATGCGACATGCACAGAGAAGCAAAGAGGAAGAACATAAAAAACGCAGGAATTGAACTTCAAGGACTTCAACGGTACACTTTAACCAGTTAAGAAAGAAAGTTTGAATTTGCCAGATAGTCACTTGACCAACGCGCGACTGCACGCGCGCGCATACACACACACACACACACACACACACACACACACACACACACACACACACACACACACACGCGCAGACGAAGTTCTCTTCAACATTCTTAACCAACAAGTTAGTCAACAAACCACATCAAGAAAAATGTTCCCTTACGTTCTAGTTTCAACAAATTTTTAAATAGTATTTAGTGCCTCCCGAAGTGACGCTGACCTTCAACTGCAGCTTCCTGGTGAGTAGAGAAGAGATCCTTGCGGGTGAACCGCTGCCTACTTACGTGGTCTCATTATTCTGTCTCCTCTGTGAGAACGAGTCAGAGGAGTCATAGTAATGTCGTCATGAGGCAGGAAATTACACAGTTTGCATGTCGCTGTCAGATGGCTTAGTTAGTGCTGCTTCTGCTGCTTTTCCGCAAAGGTAACTTACCTAATACATGTGCTTGACATACAGTGCCCAATTTGACATTCAGACACTGTTAGGCTTCTTTAAAATTGGTAAACTAAGGAGCAGTAAGAATTAAGCTTCCAACAAATGTCTAACGGAAAACTTACAACGTGTGTATTAAGTTTTGTTTCATAGCATTAAGGTAGGACTTTTTATTGTGAAATTCGTTCAAAAACAAACAACTGTTATGGAACAAATTGCCGCCTAAGACGAGTTTGGGGAAACACAATGGAGGTGGTAGAATACGTACCCAGGTTCGTGACTGACAGATACACCAAAGATTTTGTAGGATTCCGAGGGACTGAGAACCAAAAATAAGGTGGGCAAATGCCATTACAAAACATACAAAGACGAATATGAAGCGTATAGCGGTAGACTATGTTGCTTGGAGAAGCCTGGAGGAGTCTATTATCCTGTAGAAAACGTTGAGTAATTGAAGATGACCACAGAAAATACGTAATGACCTGATGGAGGTATGTTTTACTTTCGATCACTACCAACATGACTGCGAACTTGAGATGTGACCACTAGACACAAAACCGAAGGGAAAAAAAGATTATAGCAGGACAAAGTCTTGTTTATTTACCAGCCTACCTGCATTGTTGTAAGTATAAAGTCAAGAGACTTTATACTTACGATGATTATGATGCACAACTGGTGTTTCCATACATTAATGCCTTCGCTTAAGCGAGTAGAAGAAAATATCTGCTTTCTGCTCAACCATAAACGTATCTGTATCTTATTTTTATCAATGTCAGTATTTCAAAATACCTGCCCTAAACTACACCTTACCGTTTAAAATGAGCTGAATCTTGTGTTACTATATCGATGGCTCGAGCGCCTGTTGCCCGGTCTGCTTAGCGAGTAACATAACGTGTGCCTGTAATTTCGTCCCATGTAGTCCAGTATCGGTTAACGACTAGTTACAGTATTCCATTACATGGCCCCCCGCATCCGAATGGCAGAAGCAGTAACGTCTTCGGTCTTTTGCTGTGTCGTCCTCTGCGGTTTCCGTGATTTTTGCACAGCTGATGCAAGATGTCTCAGGTCACTTTGTTTGGATCCAGTGAGTATCTGAGTAACTTATCCCCGTAGGCATTGTAGATACATCCATTAGTGTAGGTAAATCAATCAACTAGGCACTCAGATGCCTAGAACAACTTTTTTGTGGGCTAAGTACATTGACCCCAACGGTTACATGCTCATGGTGAGGTGTAAGGTTTGTCCTTAAGATTTCGTCATATTTTTTGTCGTTACATCAGTAAGACAGGTGCATCCGATTCAGAAGTACCGTGGGTTTCATAGGCGTTATGATTATTTTCATGTAATATCTGTAATGAACGGATTGACGGTCGTATAGCCGGCCGGTGTGGCCGTGCGGTTCTAGACGCTTCAGTTTGGAACCGCGTGACCACTACGGTCGCAGGTTCGAATCCTGCCTCCGGCATGGATGTGTTTGATGTCCTTAGGTTAGTTAGGTTTAAGTAGATATAAGCTCTAGGGGACTGATGACCACAGATGTTAAGTCCCATAGTGCTCAGAGCCATTTGAAGCATTTGACGGTCGTATAGGAAATAGAACAGTTGGATGGGTAGAAGTTGGATCAACTGGACAATTTCATATATGACGGCCAACCTGCGAAGTAATCGTCTACAAATTGGCTTGATCACGGTGACGTTTTCAGCTATGTACTGTTATTGTTTTGGTACTTAAGAATGCATGATGTTGCATGACTCTACTCCGTTCATCATAAGAATGAAGCTGATGCAAACAAACACAAACACGATGATTGGTCAGAAGCCGTAGCACAGATACACTGGTGTTGTTACGCTCTTGGAAGTACGTTCTACTTATGTGTGAGATATATTATTACTAATTTATTTTACATGAAACTTTGATATTCAAATGCATTAACAGCCATCATCGTATGTCTTAATCTCGCTTTAGCTATGTAGTTTTTATTTCAAAAATCGTGTACAGTCACAATCTCTGCACTGTTGTGCTCTGATTCTCGCGCTGTTAATACGCAGTATGAAAATGTCTGGGGCTGGTTACTGTTCCGTAGTGAAACACGCGTGTGGAACACGGTTAAAAAGTGCCGAGAAATAGGTTGTTCTTAATGTTTTCATAATTTTAAAGAGGTAGTTTGATTCGAAAGACTGTATTAGACACAGTTGAGAGACAACTTCATTTTATATGTATGGCAGTATCGGTAGCGTAGTAGCTTGATATTTTACTGCAGTTCATAGTTGGCTAGTTCAAGTCTTGCCTAAGTGATATTTCTTTCTCGTTCAATTTGAAATACCTACATCTTGTACATGTAAAAATGCATCATTTTTTATGAGTGATGCACGTCGTCTTGTTTCTAATTACACATTGCACGCGAAGCCCCAGTTTCCATTTCATATATAAATTCTAAACTATTGATATTTTATGAAAGACTTTTAATAAAGGTTCCTTAGATTAAGAAAACATAAATTAATTTTTAAAGCAAAAATGGAAAACCAAATACTCTTTATTTGGACTATGTGCATCGTTTCATACCACGTCGTAGAAACACGGAAAACAATCATTTTCACAACATCGAGCACACCTTACTAATGCTGCACTTTTACATTTGCCACTGTACCATTACAATATTAATCCAACAGAACTGATCTGGAACCAAGTTACGGGATTTGTCCAGAGAAATAACATGACTGTTAAGCTGCCAGACATACTGGAAGTAACGCACACGGCTTTTTCACACGTCACTGCCGAACGTTCGCGTGATATAGAACGGCACGTCATAAGAGAAGGGAGAAGGTGCGGTGCCTGGATGGCTACGTGGATTGTGTTGTTGATTACCTCGTTACCAACGTAGCAAATAGTGCCAGAACTGAAATGTATTTCTCGGATTCCGGATAACGAAGAAGCTAAGAGATTGCCTGACAATTGACTAATTAATACCTTCGTTGGCTTCAGTATTAAATAGTACGGTAAAATCCCTGCAGCACGCTTTTGAGTCACACATAACTGACTCAGGAAAATTACTCTGTGGTAAGTTAGGAATTTTCATCACACTTGTTTGTAATCAGAATACTATGTAAGGTGAGAATGAGAGCATTTTATGCTTTCCGTCTGGTCACCTAAGATGGAATTTCGCCGAATATTACTTCATTCTTTTTAAAAATGAAATGACATTCCAAGCTATATTGCATCTTTGCTCGTCTGAATTGCTCGTTACTTGGACCGCTGGCAGGCCATTGCTGTCAAAGTGTAATGCGCTGGTAAAGTGGTTGTCCCGCGTTATTGCTCAGTGTATGTGCGTGTAACACAGCATAAAACGTATCCTTATGATCGCACTTGACTGTACTGGTCACAGATTGGCTTGCGCTCCACGCGAAAAGAAATTCAATAAGATTCAAGCAAGCGCGGAAGAAGAATACATGGCGTAGTGTTTACATCAGGGTTTATTCTTACGATGAACAGGGGATAAAGCTAAAGATACTTTCCATTGCTTATTCGCCGCCTTTTCATATTTTGAATGATATGAAGATGGTTGCAGATAGCAACCGAAAATAGTTATCGAATTTCGTGATAGGTAAAGTACACTTTAACCCATTAGAAAAAACGCAGACGCACGCTGGGTGGGGGGTGGGAGAGAGAGAGAGAGCTAGAGAGAGAGAGAGAGAGAGAGAGAGAGAGAGAGAGAGATCAACATTCTTAACTAACAAGTTACTTAATAAAACCACATGGAGAATAACGTTCCCATACGTTTTATTTTCAATAATTTTTAGCGACTCTGTGAGTGATGCTGGCCCTCAACTGCAGTCTTCTGGTAAGTAGAGAAGAAATCAGCATGGATGAGCCGCTGCCTGCTTACGTGGTGTCATTATTCTGTCTCCTCTGTGAGGACGACTCAGAGGAGTCAAAATAATGACGGAACGTGGCGGGCAAACTTCACAGCTGGCATGCCGCATTCAGATAGCTTAGTTAGCACTCTTCCTGCTGCTTTTCGACGAAGGTACCTTGGCTGTAAATCTTTTTATACAGTTCAAAATTCTATATTCGGCCACTCGTCTAAATTCCTTAAAATTGGTAAATTACGAAGTAGTCAGAATTAAGCTTCCAATGAGTGTTCAACAGGAAGCTTACAACGAGAGTATTAAGTTTTGTTTAACAGCACTAAGTTTTTAATGTGAAATTCATTCGACGACAAAGGAGCAGTTTATGGAACAAACTGCAGTCTCAGATGTATTTATGAAACGACTGTGGAGCGGGATATGGTATGTACCCAGGTTTATGATTGCTAGATTTAACAATAAATTCCTTTATGAGATTCCAGGCTACTAACACCGCAGCCAAAGGTGAGTCAATGGCATTGGAAAACATTAAGGACCAACATTATGTGTATAAACGAAGCCTTTGTCGCATCGAGAACTCTAGAGTAGTCCATTACGTGTAGAAGACGTTGAGTAACTGAAGATATCGGCGAAGAATACATAAAAAGGCGTAACAGCAACAGTTACTGTCACGTCTTCGTATAAAACAATTGTATAACTATTGGAATTCACGATAGCCAATGATTTATGGCGCTATACGACAAGTTTGTTTATTTGGATAACAGCGTATGGGGTCTGAAGATGGAAAAATTAAATGTCGAAAGTGGTTGCTTTCAGAATGATATAAAATATCTTAAAGTATCCAGCTGTTAGTGAAGTTTATTGACATTGAAAATTAATTACCAGCCGATGTCTCCTGACTATGATGGAGGAACAGAGATAATCAAATCTGTCTCTCATTTTGGTAAGTGTCAGGATTTCAAAACAGCCACTAGTACACGTCAAACATCCGTTATTTTCGTTTAAAATGCGTAAAATTACCTGATTTTTTTGTGTTTATCGACGGATCGAGCGACTGTTGCCTGGTTTGAACAACCAGTAACATAACGTGTGCCACTAATTTCATCCGACGTAATCTGGTATATGCTAAAAAACAGTGATAGTGTGTCATGACAGTGGCTGCCTGATTCAAATGCCAGAAGTGGCTGAATCTTAGGTCTTTTGCTGCGCCGCCCTCTGTGGGCTACAATGATTTTCGTACAAATACTACGGGATGTGCCGGCCAGGTGTGTTCGTATCCTAGGTCTCAGTTATCTGTCCCTTGTGCGGACTGTAGGGGTACATCCGCAGAGTACGAATTCAATTGCGCAGACCAACAATATTTTCGACATGACAAAATGAAATGAAATGAATGTCCTGTTGAATGGAATGAAAACTCTGATGAGTACAAAATAAGTATAGACAGTAAACGGAAGAGTCACGAATGTAACGAAAAATAGCAAGAAACCTATCATCAAAATTGTTGATCACAAAGTACACGTCGTCAAGGATATTTCTGCTACCTTGGAAGCAAAAAAACTCATGATGTAGGGTGCAAGAATTACATAGAAACAGACAGGCACATGCAGAAACTGCACCCCTACCCAATACAAGTCTGTTAGCATCAACAAGTGGTCTTAATTTTTGAAGAAATATCTTAGAATCTACGTTTGGAGCACAGCACAATATGATTTAAAAGTGGTACGAAGACGCAACTTGCGTTTAATTTTCGAAACTGTAAATTAGCGAACTTCAGAAAACGTAGTATCCTATGACTACAATGTTAACGATTCATAAATGGAATTGATAAGTCGATACGAAAACCCATGTGTAACGCTATAGTAATATGAAAAGGAATGATCCCATAGGCTCAACTGCAAGTAGTGCAGGATGTGCACTTCGGTGAATTGGTCGAATACTAGGGAAATGCACTGTACAAAAAAGATAGCTCTCATGTGACCCACCTGAGAATACTGTTAAAGTGTGTGGGACCTGCAGCTACCTACACGTCCCTGCCAAAGGCATCACGAGGCCAAGCTTAGATTAATAACAGCGTTCGCTCATAAGTTTTAAGAGTAATTGTTCCTATGCTCCTTATGTGAATGGAGGGGAAGAGGCCCTAGTAACTGGCAGAATGGAAAGTTGGTCCTGCCATGTCCTTCATAGTTGTTTGCATTGTATGGCTGTAGATATCTTTCGATCATTCACTGATTCTCTTCAAATACATAAGTGAAAATATAATTACCCAATAATGGAACAACTTAGAGAACAAAGTCAAAATATATGCGAAAATGGCTTATGATAGGTCTGAAATAATGTATAGAGAACACATTAGTAGAGTGTACAAGCCATATAACCAGTTCAATTTTTAAGTTGATGGTAGTTGGAGACAGCGAACTGTAGCGTGACAGCAGGTTTGTGCCTAAGCTACCTTTATTTTCCAATTCACCCACAAACATCTCTTCAGCCATCCTTCGCATCTATCATCTATGGCCCATGGTGCCACGTCACAAATTTTGGATATGGCCATTTTGCCATGCTCAGTATACTTCAATTACGGCAGCACATGAACAGCTCACGAACTTAACCATTTCAGGAAAGCTTCCAGTCTTGCCTCGAAAGCTAATGATCATGACTTTTTGGACGTCAGATAAATATCTATGTTTCTGCACTTTTGCACAGTATGGCAACTACTGCACTGTTTTCGATGTCCCCCCCCGTCCTCCCACCCCCGTCCACCTCTCCACCACACCCCTCCACCGCCCCCCCTGCCCACACCTCCACCGCCCCCTCCCCATTCACCCCTTCGCCGCCCCCTCCCCGTCCACCCCTCCGCCGCCCCCTCCCACGTCCACCCCTCCGCCGCCCCCTCCCCCGTCCACCCCTCCGCCGCCCCCTCCCCCGTCCACCCCTCCGCCGCCCCCTCCCACGTCCACCCCTCCACCGCCCCCTCCCACGTCCACCCCTCTGCCGCCCCTCCCACGTCCACCCCTCCGCCGCCCCCTCCCACGTCCACCCCTCCGCCGCCCCCTCCCTCGTCCACCCCTCCGCCGCCCCCTCCCTCGTCCACCCCTCCGCCGCCCCCTCCCCCGTCCACCCCTCCGTCGCCCCCTCCCCCGTCCACCCCTCCGTCGCCCCCTCCCCCGTCCACCCCTCCGTCGCCCCCTCCCCCGTCCACCCCTCCGCCGCCCCCTCCCCGTCCACCCCTCCGCCGCCCCCTCCCCCGTCCACCCCTCCGCCGCCCCCTCCCCCATCCACCCCTCCGCCGCCCCCGCCCCCACCGACCCTCAGCCGCCCCCCTCCCCCATCCAACACTCCGCCGCCCCCATCCCCCGTCCACCACCCCGCCGCCCCCTCCCCGTCCACCCCCCCCCCCGCCGCCCCCCTCCCCATCCACCCCCCGCCGCCCCCCTCCCCGTCCACCCCCCCACCGCCTCCCTCCCCCGTCCACCCCTCTGCCGCCCCTCTCCCCGTCCACCCCTCTGTTGCCCCTCTCCCCGTCCACCCCTCTGCCGCCCCTCTCCCCCGTCCACCCCTCCGCCGTCCCCTTCCCCCGTCCACCCCTCTGCCGCCCCCTCCCCCGTCCACCCCTCTGCCGCCCCCCTCCCCCGTCCACCCCTCTGCCGCCCCCCTCCCCCGTCCACCCCTCTGCCACCCCCTCCCCTGTCCACCCCTCTGCCGCCCCCCTCCCCCGTCCACCCCTCTGCCGCCCCCCTCCCCCGTCCACCCCTCTGCCGCCCCCCTCCCCCGTCCACCCCTCTGCCGCCCCCCTCCCCCGTCCACCCCTCTGCCGCCCCTCTCCCCCGTCCACCCCTCTGCCGCCCCTCTCCCCCGTCCACCCCTCTGCCGCCCCCTCCCCCGTCCACCCCTCCGCCGCCCCCCTCCCCCGTCCACCCCTCCGCCGCCCCCCTCCCCCGTCCACCCCTCCGCCGCCACCTCGCCCATCCACCCCTCCGCCGCCCCCCTCCCCCGTCCACCCCTCCGCCGCCCCCCTCCCCCGTCCACCCCTCCACCGCCCCCCCCTCCGCCGCCCCCCCTCCGCCGCCCCCGTCCCCGTCCACGCCTCCGCCGTCCCCTTCCCCTGTCCACCCCTCTGCCGCCCCTCTCCCCCGTCCACCCCTCTGCCGCCCCTCTCCCCCGTCCACCCCTCTGCCGCCCCCTCCCCCGTCCACCCCTCTGCCGCCCCCTCCCCTTCCACGCCTCTGCCGCCCCCTCCCCCGTCCACGCCTCTGCCGCCCCCCTCCCCCGTCCACCCCTCTGCCACCCCCTCCCCCATCCACCCCTCTGCCGCCCCCTCCCCCGTCCACCCCTCTGCCGCCCCCCTCCCCCGTCCACCCCTCTGCCGCCCCCCTCCCCCGTCCACCCCTCTGCCGCCTCCCTCACCCGTCCACACCTCTGCCGCCCCCCTCACCCGTCCACACATCTGCCGCCCCCCTCCCCCGTCCAGACTTCCGCCACGCCCATCCTTCGTCCATGCCCCCTACCATTTTCCCCACCTTCCCGCTCCCAACCTCCCACATTCCCCCTCCCAACCTCACACCTCCCATTCCCCCCTCCCCCACCCTCCCTCCCCCACATCCGCCTCCCCCCACATCTACCTCCCCCATTCCCCTTTCCCCCATTCCTGCTCCCACCAAAGCGCTGACCCACGCTGTCTGTGGGTGGTTACTGCACGTTGTCGTCGAACATTGACGCTGCTCACATGAATGTAATGGAAAGTGCAATAGCGTGTTTAGGAAAATATTTCTGCAGCAGTCATTGTCAGGCATGGTAGTCGAATGGTGCTGGGTAGGTAACACAGCGTGCTCAGTCATGGTGCTGGCCACATGATGTACTAGTCCGCAGCTCGTTGTCTCGCGGTCGCGTTCTCGCTTCCCGACCACGGAGTCTCGGGTTCGATTCCCACCATGGTCAGGGGTTTTCACCTACCTCTAGATGACTGGGAGTTTGTGTTGTCCTCAACATGTCATCATCATTCATGAAAGTGGCGAGACTGAACTGAGCAAAGCTTGGGAATTTATAAGGGCGCTGATAATCACGCAGTTGAGCGTCCAACAAACCAAACATCATCACCTGACATAGCGAGGGGAAAAAAATATCTGGGTGAAGTTTCCCACCAACTGAATATAAAAGATTTCATGCAACATCCGCACAGAATCACTAACAAAGGAACAGATCGCGGTACGGCATGTGCTTGGAAACTGAATGGGCAAAGGATCATACTGTTACAGTGTACTTCGACCAGTTCAGGAAGATAGAGATGCTACTCTCTTCAACATTCGTAACGAACAAATTAGTTAACAAATTGCATTTAAAGTTCTCATACTTTTTATTTTCATTTATTTTCGTTAATGTTCAGCGAGTCTGCGAGTTACCGCGGCCCTCAGCTGCAGTCTTCTGGTAAGTAGAGAAGAAATCAGTGCGCATGAGCCCCTGCCTGCTTACGTGGTGTCATTATTCTGTCTCCTCTGTGAGGACGACTCAGAGGAGTCACAATAATGACGGCATGTGGCTGGCAAACTTCACAGCTGGCATGCCGCACTCACATGGCTTAGTTAGCACGCTTCCTGCTGCTTATCGGCGAAGGTACCTTGGCTGTAAATCATCTTGAGATACAGTGCCCAATTTTATATTTGGCCAATCTGCTAAATTCCTTATTATTGGTAAATTATGAAGTAGTCAGAACTAAAGTTTCAGTGAGTGTTCAACAGGAAGCTTACAACGAGAGTATTAAGTTTTGTTTAAGAACACTAAGTTACGAGCTTTTAATGTGAAATTTATTCGAAGAAGTTTATGGAACAAACTGCAGTCTCAGATGTATTTATGAAACCACTGTGGAGGTGGGTATGGTATGTATCCAGGTTTATGATTGATAGATGTATCAATAAATTCCTTCGAGAGGTTCGAGGCAATACCGCAGTCGAAGGCGGGTCAATGACATTACAATACATAAAGTACCAACATTATGTGTATAAAAGAAGCTTCTGTTGCATGGAGAAGTCTGGAGTAGTCCATTTCGTGTAGAAGTAGTTGATTAACCGAAGATAGCGGCAGAAAATGCATAAGAAGACGGGACAGCAACAGTTACTGTCAAGTTTCGTATGAAGCCATTGTATAACGATTGGAATTCACGATATCCCATGATTTATGGCGCCATGCGACAAGTTCGTTTATATGGATAAAAGCGTATGGGACCTTTTGATGGAAAAAAAACTTAAAGTATATGGCAGTTAGTGAAGTTTATTGATATTGAAAATTAATTACCAGTCGATGTCTCCTGATCACCATGGACCAACAGAGATAATCAGATCTGTCTCTTAATTTGCTAAGTGTCAGGATTTCAAAACAGCCACGAGTACACCATAAATATCTGTTTTTTTTTTCGTTTACAATGGGTAAAATTACCTGATTTTTTTGTGTTTGTTTTATCGACGGCTCGAGCGACTGTTGTCTGGTTTCAACAGCCAGTAACATAACGTGTGCCACTCATTTCATCACACGTAATCTGGTGTCTGGTAAAAACTAGTGATAGTGTGTCATGACAGTGGCTGCCGGACTGAAATGCCAGAAGTTGCAGAATCTTAGGTCTTTTGCTGCGCCGCCCTCTCTGGGCTACATTGATTTTCGTACAAATGCTACGGGATGTGTTGGCTAGCTGTGTTTGTGTCCTATGTCTCAGTTATCTGTCCCTTGTACAAACTGTAGAGTAAGCATTCAGTTGCGCAGAACAACATTATTTTCGATTGCATCTATTGACTCCAACGGTCAGGCGACCACAATGAGGCGTGAGTTTATCTGCAAGCTTTCTTCATTTTCTTTGTGTCATTACTTCGTTAATACAGGTATATCCCACTAAAAAATACCAAGGATTTATTTACACATGTTTCATAGGGGTTATCATGGTTTTCATATAAGCTCTGTAATGAACTTCAAGCATTGAAGGGACAAGTGAAAGGCTATTTCTCTCGTTTGCGACGAGACGTCGCAAATGTTTTCTCATTACCTAGAAGCTTCAGCTGTCACTATATTTTATGTTGTGTACTGCACCTTATTCCACTGCCAAGTCAGTATTTTAATAAATTACGCGATAGTGGCATGACAAAATGAAGTGAACTGAAAGAATGAACAGTCTGATGAGTACGAAATGTGTATAGACAGTAAACGGAAGAATCACGAATGTATCGAGAAATAGCAAGAAACCAAACATCTAAATTGTTGATTACAAAGTACACGACGTCAAGATTTCTGCTACCATGGAAGCAGAAATCGGTGCAAGAATTACATAGAAAGCAGACAGGTACAGGTGGAAACTGCACTCCTAGCCAATACAAGTCTGTTAGCATCAACTACTGGTCTTAATTTTAGGAGCAAGTGTCTGAGAATCTACGTTTTGAGCACAGCACTATAATAATTATAAGTGGTACAAAGACGGCAACTTCAGTTTAATTTTCGAAACTCTAAACTAGTGCACTTCAAAAAACGTAGTATCCTATGACTACAGTGTTAACGAGTCTAAATTTAATTGATAAGTTGACACAAAAACCCATGTACGATCCCATAGGCTAAATTGCAGGTAATGCAGGATGTGCACTTCGGTTTTTTGATAGCATACTAAGGAAATGCACTCTACAAAGAAGAAAGTTAGCAAAACTCTCAAGTGACGCACCTCATAATACTGTTAGAGTGAGTGGGGCCTGTCCCAAATAGGTAGATTAATAGGGAATATTGGACATAAGAGGAGAAAGACATCTCGAATGCTCACTGGTGGGAGATTCACATGCTGGTAGATGTTTGCAGATACCTGCAAACTATCCAGAGAAGGCCTGCTCACAAAGTTTCATGAAATAGTTTTAAGTAACGAATCTGGGAATGAACTGCAGCTACGTACACATCCCTCCCAAAGGTATCGTGAGGCCAAGATTAGATTAACTACAGCGTTCGCTCATAAGTTTTAAGAGTAATTGTTCCTATGCTCCATATGTGAATGGAGGGGAAGAAGCCCTAATAACTGGCAGAATGGAAAGTTGGTCCTGCCATGTCCTTCATAGTTGTTTGGATTGTACGGCTGTAGGTATCTTTCGATCATTCACTGATTCTCTTCAAATACATAAATAAAAATATAATCATCCAAGAATGGAACAACGTACAGAACAAAATGAAAATATATGCAAAAATCGCTTGTGATAGGACTGAAATAATGTACAGCGAACGCATAAGTAAGTAGACTGTACAAGTCATACACTCCTGGAAATTGAAATAAGAACACCGTGAATTCATTGTCCCAGGAAGGGGAAACTTTATTGACACATTCCTGGGGTCAGATACATCACATGATCACACTGACAGAACCACAGGCACACAGACACAGGCAACAGAGCATGCACAATGTCGGCACTAGTACAGTGTATATCCACCTTTCGCAGCAATGCAGGCTGCTATTCTCCCATGGAGACGATCGTAGAGATGCTGGATGTAGTCCTGTGGAACGGCTTGCCATGCCATTTCCACCTGGCGCCTCAGTTGGACCAGCGTTCGTGCTGGACGTGCAGACCGCGTGAGACGACGCTTCATCCAGTCCCAAACATGCTCAATGGGGGACAGATCCGGAGATCTTGCTGGCCAGGGTAGTTGACTTACACCTTCTAGAGCACGTTGGGTGGCACGGGATACATGCGGACGTGCATTGTCCTGTTGGAACAGCAAGTTCCCTTGCCGGTCTAGGAATGGTAAAACGATGGGTTCGATGACGGTTTGGATGTACCGTGCACTATTCAGTGTCCCCTCGACGATCACCAGTGGTGTACGGCCAGTGTAAGAGATCGCTCCCCACACCATGATGCCGGGTGTTGGCCCTGTGTGCCTCGGTCGTATGCAGTCCTGATTGTGGCGCTCACCTGCACGGCGCCAAACACGTATACGACCATCATTGGCACCAAGGCAGAAGCGACTCTCATCGCTGATGACGACACGTCTCCATTCGTCCCTCCATTCACGCCTGTCGCGACACCGCTGGAGGCGGGCTGCACGATGTTGGGGCGTGAGCGGAAGACGGCCTAACGGTGTGCGGGACTGAAGCCCAGCTTCATGGAGACGGTTGCGAATGGTCCTGGCCGATACCCCAGGAGCAACAGTGTCCCTAATTTGCTGGGAAGTGGCGGTGCGGTCCCCTACGGCACTGCGTAGGATCCTACGGTCTTGGCGTGCATCCGTGCGTCGCTGCGGTCCGGTCCCAGGTCGACGGGCACGTGCACCTTCCGCCGACCACTGGCGACAACATCGATGTACTGTGGAGACCTCACGCCCCACGTGTTGAGCAATTCGGCGGTACGTCCACCCGGCCTCCCGCATGCCCACTATACGCCCTCGCTCAAAGTCCGTCAACTGCACATACGGTTCACGTCCACGCTGTCGCGGCATGCTACCAGTGTTAAAGACTGCGATGGAGCTCCGTATGCCACGGCAAACTGGCTGACACTGACGGCGGCGGTGCACAAATGCTGCGCAGCTAGCGCCATTCGACGGCCAACACCGCGGTTCCTGGTGTGTCCGCTGTGCCGTGCGTGTGATCATTGCGTGTACAGCCCTCTCGCAGTGTCCGGAGCAAGTATGGTGGGTCTGACACACCGGTGTCAATGTGTTCTTTTTTCCATTTTCAGGAGTGTATAACCCGTTGAATAGCCGGCCGGTGTGGCCGTGCGGTTCTAGGCGCTTCAGTCTGGAACCGCGTGACCGCTACGGTCGCAGGTCCAAATCCTGCGTCGGGCATGGATGTGTGTGATGTCCTTAGGTTAGTTAGGTTTAATTAGTTCTAAGTTCTAGGTGACTGATGACCTCAGAAGTTAAGTCGCATAGTGCTCAGAGCCATTTGAACCCGTTAAATTTTTGAATTGATGGTAGTTGGAGACAGCAGGGTTGTGCCTGAGCTACCTTTATTGTCAAATTGGCCCACAAACATCTCTACAGCCAACCTTCGCAGCTGTCATCTATGACCCATGGTGCACCGTAGTTACATCGTCACCAATTTTGGATATCGCCATTTTACCATGCTCGGTATAGTTCAGCTACGGCAGCATATGAACAGCTCACGAACTTAACAGTTTCGGGAATGCTTCCAACGTTTCCCCGCAAGCTAATGACCATGACGTTTTGGAATTCAGTTAAATCGTTATGTTTCCGCACGTTTCCACAGTACGGCAACTACTGTACTGTTTCCGATGTCCCTCCCCTCCCCTCCCCATCTAACATGCATTCCATTCTCTTCACAACTAGTGTTGACATGGGCTGTCTATAGGTGGTTATCATACGTTGACGTCGAACATTGACGATGTTGAGGAAAATCTTTCTACAGCAGTTGTTGTCAAGCATGGCAGTCTAATGGTGCTGGGTGGGTAACATAGCGTGCTCGGTCATGGCGCTGGCCACCTGGTTTAGTGAGGAAAAAAATCACCAGGGTGACGTTTTCCACCAACTGAATAGAAAAGACTTCACTCGCCATCCGCACAGAATCAGTAAGGAACAGATCGCGGGAAGCTGTCTGCGTGGAAACTGAAAGGGTGAGTATTCAAACTATTCCAGTGTACTTTAACTTCGACCTGTTCAGGAAGACAGAGCTGCTGCTCTCTTCAACATCCGTAACGAACAAGTTAGTTAACAAAATGTATCGAGAATGTTCTCATACTTCTTATTTTCATTAATGTTTAGCGTCTCCGTGAGTGATCTTGGCCCTTAGCTCCAGTCCTCTGGTAAGTAGAGAAGAAATCACCGTGGATGAACCGCTGCCTGCGTACGTGGTGTCATTATTCTGTCTCCTCTGTGAGAACGACTCAGAGGAGTCAAAATAATGATGGCATGTGGCAGGAAACTACACAGCTGGCACGCCACAGTCTGATGGCTTAATCAGTACTCTTCCTGCTGCTTCTCGGCGAACGTAACTTCAGTGTAAATCTGCTTAAGGTAAAGTGTCCCAATTTGATACTCTGCCACCGTGTTACGTCACAGCTGCCTTAAAATTGGTTTGCTTTGTATCATTGAGTTACGAACTTTTAATGTGAAATTCATTGAAATCAAACTGTTGATGGTACAAACTTGCAATCTGGGACGTGTTCATGAAAGCAGCGGAGGTGAATAGGAGATGTACACAGATGACTGACTGATCAAGGTACCAAGAAATGTCTTTGTTAGATTTCAGGGTGCATATGCCTCAATCGAAGGTGGGTAAATGACATTAGAAAACATACGGGACCACCATGAATGCGTATATTGGAAGACTGTTGCATGAAGAAGTCCGGATGAATCCCTTAACCTGCAGAGGACGTTGAGTAACTAAGGATAACGACAGGAAAAAAAAAACATAATTGCCTGATGAACGTGTATATATATATATATATATATATATATATATATGTGTGTGTGTGTGTGTGTGTGTGTGTGTGTGTGTGTGTGTGTGTGTGTGGTGTTTGTTTTAACTTGAAACAGCTATCTCAAAAAAATAATTTGTGAATAGTTAATATTTCATGCAACTATGCAGCAAGAGGAATTTTAACCAATAACTCTTCAACATAATTACGGGAAAAATCCTTGTCTAACCAATGACGTTGGCCCGCCAATGGCAACCACTAACCCCTTTCCTCGGCCTTAGCGTGGGAAAACTTCTCTTACTATACAAGGACGTTGGCCCACCAATGGTAGCCAAAGATTTTTACCCAATAATCAAACTTGTCCAGCACAAGCGCGGGAAAACTCCCCTTCAAGAGAGGAGGTGAACTGCCCGCTGACAGTGCTGAATCTACAATGGACACAAGATCCTAACGAAGATCCCGGCAGAGGAGTCGAAACGTCGATTGTTTGAAGTAATATGACGTGCCCTAACAAGCGAGAAGATTTTTAACGGAGAAATGTGTCTTTGCTAAAATTAGCCAACCTCTAATATTTGCCCCCCTTTTCACAAGTAGGCGTCAGTTTCTTTATTTTCTAATGGGGATCTCCCCACTCCCCTCCCAGTTTTTATTGCAGAATCGGATTCTACGCTAAGGAATACCAATGATTTACATACAACATTTTTTACCATTCGTGGTAGGTGACTCTGTAATCGAAAAACTTAAATTATTCAGTTATAGTTTATTGTTTAAGCTTCACAATTTCACAAAAGGTGCCATAAAATATTTTAACATTTCACCTTACAAATTCATTTCTTAGCTCCCAGACACTGCACTTTAGAATTGACTCATTTGATTGTACTTTCCATTTGCTATAAAATAAAGGCTTCTTGTTCAAAAAGGTCTCGTAAACTGACATACGGCAGAGAGACAGTTGAGCTGACTACATGCCCCTCCATCTCCGCAACTACTGATGCTCGTGAGCTGAAGATGACATGGCGCCCGGTCGTTACTACTGGGCCTTCATGGCCTGTTAGCGCGGAGTTTCTTTTGCTTTTTTTGTTCGAATCAGCTGATACTGTTGTTAACGATATATTTTAGTTTTGCAAATTTAATTGTAAAGTAAAATTTTTACGGTTTAGGCGTTTAAAAGTGTAAATAGCAAGCAACTTTTAACTTGACATAGTTTTCTCTTCCCTTTGAGGTTGATTTTGGTGAATGCCCAGGCTATCAGAATGCTTGATTTTGATGTCCTCTCGAATGTCACCTTTTTCCGTCCAACTGACATAACTCTCGAGCCAGCCAGTACTAGGGTTGGGAAGAAACCGGTAGGTTAAAACCAATACCGGTAATTCAATTCTGAATAACCGGCTTTTTACTGTATTTGTTAGATCTCGGCTACAGCTACTGATAATCGGGTAAAATTCTGCGTAACAGTTTATCTCAGCAGTAGTGTTACAATTTTTGGTATTTAAGTAAAACTTCAAAACTAAGTAACGTTTATTCGTTAATTATCTACTGCTTGAAAATATTGGATTATTATAGAAATTGAGAAAAGGGATCAGCACTATTTGTATAACAACGTCTGCAGTTGGTAACTAGCAATAAACATGTGATGTAAGAATTGGTACAGTACTGCAGAGAGAATAATGTACCTGTGGCCATGTGGAGTGGCCTGTTAGACGATATGCTTGTACGTGCGGTGTGCAGAATTTGTCCCCACCTGGTCTATCGTAGTTTCTCGCTGTCGGTCTCGGACATCAGTGATAATGCAGAATGATCAGTAGCAGAGAATTACAATGCTCCATTTGTCTTAAAAGATTAAAAATTGAAGAAGGCACAACGAACTTGCGATACCATATAAAAGAAAATATCCACAATGATTCGAAGAGGTCAAATTGATTAATTTACCTATAGCATTAGTGACGTACTATAAATTTGGTATAATAACAGAACCCTCAATTTTGTGGTTGCTTGACAGCATCCAAAACGGACGATTCGGTGAAGTCATCAACTTGAAACCATTCCATCCCGCTGCACTGTCGTCACACCGGACTCCTTTACCTTCTCAATCGTTGCAGGACACAATGAGACCGATTTCTCAAGCAAATTCAAGTCCTTGTCGATCGCAAACCACTAATCGTCCATCTTCATTAGAATTTTTACCGATTGTTTGAAGTCTTTGTTTATTACTGAAAGCGGTTATTTCAGAATTTCTGAGCGGTTTTAATATTCAGATTAAAATGAGGACGAGAAGAACACATATAACCAAAAACCGGTTGTTCCAGCAGTAACTGCCATTCCTGGCCAACATACGGGTAGAGGCACCACAAGATACCACGGCTTTTGCACAGAAGCACTTTCTCATCTAAAGCACTGGGCGAGTCCATTCCTTTGTTCTGAAGGGATGGTCGTGTTTGTTGCGTACTGCCTGCTGAGGGGTGCGGTCCGTCTGTTAGCGGTAGCCGTCCCAAATGTCCGTGGTCTGTCAGCTGCCGACTCATGTACTATGGGCGTACTCTTTGCTTTCACAGCATGACGTCGCAGTCTTCACGCCCTGTAGGGGCACGGAAAGTGCTTCATATCATGCACGGGAGGTGATGCGCAATGTCATACAATTTATGTTGGGAGAAGCAGACCAGGGAATAAAACTCCCATTAAAAAGTGTGCTAGAGAGGGTGGCAGCAGCCACTAGCGCTTCCTGTCACACAAGAAAGAAAATAAAAAATGAGGGAATAAAATTAGCTACAGGTAGGTCTGCTACCCGAGGCCTGTCTGCTAAAGGAAAGACACAGAACGACAAGAAAATACAGAGTGAGTCACTAGCTATTTCCGCCAAGGATAACTCCGAAAGTACGAGGATAGTAGCTGAAAAATTTGTGGGACAAAAGTAGCATGGAATAACGGGGGCAATAATATGACATTGGTTTTTTGTTGCTAGGTGGAGTCGCTTCAGAGATACGAAGGTCAACTTTGTTTTTTAAATCGGATGCTTTAGTTTGGTACTTATTTTCTGATAGCGGCTATCGACACGAATCCAGTGATGTGTAACAGTAACCTCTCTGAAGGTCAACGACGGTCAGAAAGGTGACATGAACGTCCATTTACAGAAGGTGTTCGAAGTCATAACCATTTGTATCAATGCAGTGCTGCAGTCTTCTTATCATGGATTAAGTGGTATTCGTTATCATTTCAGCATTTATCGAAGCACATGCTCCGGCAATTCTCTCTCTTATATCGTACACATAGTAAATATGCCCCCAATACGGCGTATCCGTCAAACTTGCCATTGACATGTAAACACCATTCGACGGTTTCGCAATACAACACTAATACGAACGGTAAGACTAGTATCGTCGAGTCAAGCGAATGTGAATGATATATTCCTTCCAAGAACAAGTCGATATACTTTTCATTTAAGGAGAACGCCAACGAAATTCAGTGAGACCTAGAGACATAACGCTGAAAAATGTCCTCAACGCACTCACCCTACACGTCGTACATTTAAATATATGTATGATAAATTGAGAACAACTGGATCTTTAACGCATCGGAAGCATATCTAGCAAAGGAAAGTTACTCAAGAGGGAGCCGGCCTCATTGGCCGAGCGGTTCTAGGTGCTTCAGTCCGGAACCGCGCGACCGCTACGGTCGCAGGTTCGAATCCTGCCTCGGGCATGGATGTATGTGATGTCCTTAGGTTAGTTAGGTTTAAGTAGTTTTAAGTCTAGGGGACTGATGACCTCAGATGTTAAGTCCCATAGTGCTCAGAGCCATTTGAACATTTTTGATACTAACGAGGAAATGTAAATTGGCACTCTTACCACCGTGGTTCGACATCCTTGCTTTAGTTCCCGTCAAATCGCAAGGGAATCTGGCATGAGGCAGAGTAGCGTTGTGCATGTTCCACGAACGTTTCAGCTGCTATCATACTTTCTGAGTTGTTCTAGGTGGCAATAGTGACACACACTGTATAAATTTAGATAATTTTGATAAACAGGTTGCCATGAACCTAACAGATGATTTCCCTATTACACATACACAGTACCCAACATTAAAGTCGCTAGTTCCATTAATCAAGTAAACTAAGCCATTTAAAGGCGGCATTTTATCACTACGATCTTCACCATACAAGTTAAATTACAGGTACGTCAGTTTCTAATATTTTGTTCTTATCTTATTTCTGTTTCTAAATACTAATTACATATTCGTAGTAAATGTACTGACATTCCAAATAGTGTGAGAGACTACAGTAAATAACGCTGACCCATCGTATTTGTAAATGGAAGATATAATCATGGTTCTCACGTTAGACACGAGAAGTCGTCATATGGGTCAAGGAAAGAACTTTCGAAAGGACAGCTCCTCGTTGTAGTACACACATGTTCTGTGGGATCATTCGAGTATACACTGAGGTGACAAAAGTCATGGGATACTCACTAACACAGTTTCGGAGCTCCTTTTTCCCCAGTTAGTGCATCAATTCGACGTATCATGGACTCAACAAGTCCCTGGAAGTCCTTTGCAGAAATACTGAGCCAAGGTGCCTCTATAGCCACCCCAAATTGCGTAAATGTTGATGGTGCAGGAGTTGGTCCACAAACTGACTTCTCGATTATATCCCACAAATGTTCGATGGGATTCATGCCAGGCGATTTGGGTTCGCTCGAATTGTCCAGAACGTTCTTCAAACCAATCATGAACATCTGTGAGCCGGTGACATGGCACACTGTCATCCGTAAATATTCCATCGTTTTTTGGAAACATGAACTCCATGAGTGGCTGAAAATGGTCTCAAAGTAGCCGAACATAACCACTTACAGTCAATGATCAATTCGGTTGCACAAGAGGACCCAGTCCGTTCCATGTAAACACAGCCCACAACTTTATGGAACCACCACCAGCTTGCACAGTGCCTTGTTAGCAACTTGGGTCCATGGCTTCGTTGGGTCTGTGCCACACTCGAATCACATTAGCTCTTATCAGTTGATATCGGGACTTACCTGACCAGGCCACGGTTTTCCATTTGTGTAGCGTCCAACTGATATGGTCACGGGCCCAGGATAGGCATTGCAGGCGATGTGCTGTTTGCAAAGACGCTCCCGTCGGTCGTCTGCTGCCATAGCCTATCAACGCTACATTTCATTACGTCCCAAATCAGTTTCTGCGATTATTTGAGGCAGTGTTGCCTGTCTGTTGGCACTGACAACTCTATGCAAACGCCATTGCTCTCGGTCCTTAAATGAAGGCCTTCGGCCACTGCGTTGGCGGAGGTGAGAGATAATTCCTGAGATTTGGCGTTTTGGGCGCGCTATTGACACTGTGGATGTCGGAGTATTGAATGTTCCATACGAGGTGCATTGAAGTTCTAAGGCCTCCGATATTTTTTCTAATTAACTACTCACCCGAAATCGATGAAACTGGCGTTACTTCTCTACGTAATCGCCCTGCAGACGTACACATTTTTCACAACGCTGACGCCATGATTCCATGCCAGCGGCGAAGGCTTCTTTAGGAGTCTGTTTGACCACTGGAAAATCGCTGAGGCATAGCAGCACGGCTGGTGAATGTGCGGCCACGGAGAGTGTCTTTCATTGTTGGAAAAAGCCGAAAGTCACTAGGAGAGAGGTCAGGTGAGTAGGGAGCATGAGGAATCACTTCAAAGTTGTTATCACAAAGAAACTGTTGTTTAACGTTAGCTCGATGTGCGGGTGCGTTGTCTTGGTGAAACAGCACACGCGCAGCCCTTCCCGGACGTTTTTGTTGCAGTGCAGGAAGGAATTTGTTCTTCAAAACATTTTCGTAGGATGCACCTGTTACCATAGTGCCCTTTGGAACGTAATGGGTAAGGATTACGCCCTCGCTGTCCCAGAACATGGACACCATTTTTTCAGCACTGGCGGTTACTCGAAATTTTTTTGGTGGCGGTGAATCTGAGTGTTTCCATTGAGCTGACTGGCGCTTTGTTTCTGGATTGAAAAATGGCATCCACGTCTCATCCATTGTCACAACCGACGAAAAGAAAGTCCCATTCATGCTGTCGTCGTGCGTCAACATTGCTTGGCAACATGCCACACAGGCAGCCATGTGGTCGTCCGTCAGCATTTGTGGCACCACCTGGATGACACTTTTCGCATTTTCAGGTCGTCATGCAGGATTGTGTGCACAGAACCCACAGAAATGCCAATTCTGGAGTCAATCTGTTCAACAGTCATTCGGCGATCCCCCAAAAGAATTCTCTCCACTTTCTTGATCATGTCGTCAGACCGGCTTGTGCGAGCCCGAGGTTGTTGCGGTTTGTTGTCACACGATGTTCTGCCTTCATTAAACTGTCGCACCCACGAACGCACTTTCGACACATCCATAACTCCATCATCACATGTCTCCTTCAACTGTCGATGAATTTCAATTGGTTTCACACCACGCAAATTCAGAAAACGCATGATTGCACGCTGTTCAAGTAAGGAAAACGTCGCCATTTTAAGTATTTAAAACAGTTCTCATTCTCGCCGCTGGCGGTAAAATTCCATCTGCCGTACGATGCTGCCATCTCTGGGACATATTGACAATGAATGCGGCCTCATTTTAAAACAATGCACATGTTTCTATCTCTTTACAGTCCGGAGAAAAAAAATCGGAGGCCTTAGAACTTGAATGCACCTCCCACATCTAGCTGCAGCTGCCATTCCCCGTTGTAAGTCTGTTCATTCCTGTCGCACGGCCATAACCACGTCGGAAAATTTTTCACATCAAGCACCTGATTAAAAATGACGGCTCCATCAATGCACTGCCATTTTATAACTCGTGTACGCGACACCACCACCATCTGCATGTGTGCACATCACTATCCCATGACTTCTGGTACCTCAGTGTATAGTTGCGCAGAATATAAGAAATATAATCGTATCTTGGAAGTAAGTAAATAATTGCTTCACAGGAGAAAAAGCTAGTTCTGTTCCAGATGCTTTTTTAATGTTCAAGTTAGAGTGTAACACAGATTCACATGACGACGTGATTACTGTAAATTATTCATGGTAATTACTAGAACTATCATTAAAAGTGCATGCTTAAAGCAGTCCTGCAGATCGACTGAATTACTGTTGGTTTTACATGAGGTGATTGGATTAGAAATGAGTTCCTAGGTTTCCCAATAGCAGCAAAATTGTGTTTAACTTCATCCATGTTATATGGATGCTGTTTGAGATCTGCGACTGTATTATATGTTTATGTGGAATAATTTATACTGCTGCAGCAACTTTTTGGTAACATTTTATTAGCACAATGCACTTCAGCAGCATGCGGCCATCATAAATTGCATTAGACAGTTACTTATACATCAGCTGATAGGTTATGTACATTAGCTGTGTATGCCAGTGGGGTTAAGAATCGAAAAATAAACCTGTGTGGAAGGATATATCTGTTACAGTGTGTACATTATGTGAATAGCATGATTAGCTAATATATTATCACGTTTACTTACATTTCTCTCGGCGATTTCATTTTCTGGCGCACAGAGAACAGTAACAGGTAAATCACAACTTAATATTTTCACAAACATCCGTGTACATCTTTCCAAAGAATTTTAAAATCTAAGATAAACTACTTACAATTTGAAGACTGTTAACATCTTTCCAGAGAGTTACAAAATCTAAGCTGAACTACTTACAATTTCAAACACAGTAATATATACCGTACAATGGGGTGAAGTGGGACAGATCTTCAGGTTTTTAGTAAATTTACCTACGAATTCTGTTTCCAAACTTTATGAAACTTTATATATATAATCTTCTAGCCACGTTTTACACTATTTTTGGGTTCATATTTTTTAAATATATTGCATAGAGGGACTGTTTAAGTTCTGAAATGTGTGGCCCATTTCACCTCATCTGGGGGAAGTGGGACAGACATTTATTTGTGTTCAAAATAACCTCAAGTTCATCATGGCGGTGAAGCAGGACAGGGAAATAACACAAATTAGTACGGTAAGCAGAAATTCTTCGTGTTATATGCTACTGTAAAAAAAAGTTTTGTAGAGAAAACCTTTTATTTTAAATTCAGGATTTTTTTCTGAAAATAAGATTATTTTAATGCATTATAACACGATCATAATAGCCTCACAAATCTATACGCAGCTTTGCTATACTGTTCATCGCTAATTTTCACTCATTGGACTTTTGCAATGTCAACAATCTTGGACATTGTTGGGAACAGAAATATTCCTATTCTGATGTCTTGATACACGTCAATTTTCCAAACAATATCACTGTAGAGAACATAATGGATGTCATTCACTTGAGGGAAATTGAACATTGTCACTTTTTCCTTAGAAATTTTATTTCGATTGTCTTATCCTTTGGTACGCCAGTGATTTCTCCCAAGTAGAATTTTGTTGGGTGGTCTTGCTCTGTGATGAATTACACAACAATGAAATCTCTGGGTTGTTCTCTTGTTGACAGTGCGAATTTAGGTTTCATTTCCCTCATCTGTTCTTACCTCTAGGAATTTGAAAATCTTGTTCGGTACAAATGGACAGCTGGTGCTTGCACACACTACTAGGTTGCCAGAAGTTGTGGAAACATTGACAAAATGTGCAGGAGAAATGCTCATTCCTGGATGAGCATTTAGTTTTATACCTCTGCTTCTTGTGGAATCACTAGATCTGGCTATGACAAACTTTTCAGTGAGAACATCTGTCCAAACTTACTCATACTCGGAATTCTGAACTCTCCTTGGAATCTTCTGCAGCACTTTCAGGATATAAAGATATTATACTACATGCTCTAAAGCCAGAGATGATGGTCCTCTGCATATATCAACATTCTTCAATACTTCCTTCAGTTTTTTTCGAAACTGGACTTTAGGCGGTAAGCCCTCGTACAGTTTCTTCCAGTTCAGCAAAACAGCTCTCCGTGCTGCTTCAATTGGATTGAATACTGCAACATCCAAGGGCTGTGTTAGATGTGCAGAATTTGGAGGCAGCATTTTAAAGGCAATGTTATGACCATGGCACAATCTTATCACTTCCTGAGAGAGATGACTTGGAATATTGGCCCATATAACAGCTTTTCTTCCATAAAACCTTCTCAGATATGACAAACTTATTTTGACAAACCATTCTTCAAATAATGGCATGTCAAATCAATCAGATTTGCTTACTGCATAACGTGAGGCTACAACACTACCTTCGTCTAAGTTGGGTAGAGACTTGTGCCCAAGGTTTTCTACACAATAGCAGAAACAGTAAACATGACACTGGTTGACTGTTTTCTATGGTCAATAACTCTTTCTGGATGTCGACATCCTCTTATAACAGTGATCCTGGAAGATCCAGGATCATCTGTGAAATTTGTTTCGCCATAGATTAGAATCCTTTCTGGAGGAATGTCTTTCAAATTAGCTTCCAAGTTTTTGAAATATCGAGTAAACCAATCTTAATTAACAGCAACTCTCGATCTTTTCACATTTTCTGAAAGACGAAATGAGAGGTTAGGATGTTTACGAAAGAGATTCTGAATCCAATCCTTCGCAGGTCTATTGTCTTTGAATTTTGTCACACGATATCAAAGTCGATTAGGAAAAGTTTTTACTGTATCCTTAACATCATCACTTTGAAGAGAAAACCCCCACTCTGCACATGTTGAAATTCCTGCCACTATTAAATTTTCGTGTTCGTCACTGAAAACTTGTTGACCTCCATGTTTCTTCTTAAATTTTTTGTTTTCCCTATATGCCAGCGTAGTTATTGGAACACCATATTCCTCAGCTATGATCCTTAACCTTCTGCTACTTCTCCTGTACCTTTCAACAGCATTATACATCGCATTTTTATCATATTCAGAGAGTCCGCCACTCCCTGCAGCTTTTTATAGTGTTTCACCATGTCTCACTTCACCCCTAAAAATGGCAATTATTTAAACTAATTAGTTTCATGAGTACATTAATGACAATAACATCATGACAATCTGTATACAACATAACCTCAATACTAATTGTGAGACTATAGGTTAAGGTGAGCATTACATTAATATTCTTCTGAGCACTTGAAGAGGTTTGTAAGGATATTTTATAATTTCATCTTTTTGGCATGACAGAAAAAAACAGTCTGTCAAGCACTTACCAGCAAAATAAGCTTCAAACACTATGTATCTGTTTTGTTAAACTTCGATGAACGAAATTAAGTAGAGAGATCACTTTCAGAGAGAGCCACTGGATGTCAGTACCAACAAAATACCAAATAATATAACATCCCACTTCACCCCGCATGTCTCATTCTACGGTACTTGTAGTGAATACGAGGCCTTTTATCTAGATGTATTGGCAATATGGAGAATGTTACATGGATACTTAATGAAAACTATTCTGTCAATGAAATAAACATTTAAAGTTGGAGGCGGTTTTGAAGAACTTAACATTATTACTTTAAAGCATATCATTTAATAATACAATCTCATGTGCTGTCCCATGAGTGAAGATTTATAGTTCTTCATGTAAGTCCATTTGGTGTCCCTTATTCTTTCTACATAACATGTGAAAACCATTCACAATATCATGGAATGGGTGGCTGTGTCTTTTATGTGAGTGGCTATTGCTGATCTATTGTAATTGTTAGTGTGGTAAGCATTTACGTGTTTATTATATCTTGCTTGGAAGTCTCTCCCAGTTTGTCCTGTATAGAGGGAGCTGCAAGTATTACATACTATTTTGTAGATCCCTGATCATGAGTGTATATCTGTCTGTGTGTATATATTGTCACAGTATGCGTTGCAGTTTGTTTTGTCCTGTAAAGGCATATTGATGTCTTGTGGTATGAGAATGATCGCTACTCTGTATGAGAGTTTGTCTGTGAAAGGTATGCAAGCCATGGGTTTCTTTTTCGTTTCATGTGTGGAAGGTGGTTTATTGTTTTTCCTTTTTTGTGTGAGGTTATCAACTAATATTTAATCATAGCCATTTGCTGAAACTATTTGTTTTATGATGCTAAGTTCATCAAGATGTGCATGTTTATCCATTGGTATATTATTGGCTCTGTTAACTAGTGCTCTGTATGTTTGAGTGTTGTGTGGTGACAGAATGAGCTGTGTATGGTGGTACCTGTTGTTGTTACCTTCCTGTAAACTATGACATCATTTGAGTTGTTTTCTTTACTGATGTTTGGATCAAGGAAATTGATGCTACCATTGGTCTCATATTCCACTGTGAATTTTATATTTCTATCTTATTTATTGAGTGTGTCAAGTATGTTGTTAATATCATTTGCATCACCATCTACCAGGAGTAATGTATCATCAACCATAACGTTTATAGTAAATGATTTTATACATGGAGCTTGACTTTTTAGCAACAGTTTTTTGCTCTAGGTGGTTAATATGTATGTTGGCAATTGCGCCAGCTATGCTTGAGCCCATTGCAAGACCTCTATGTTGCATGTAGATTTTATTATTAAATGTAAAATAGTTGAAGTTTAGTACTAGTTCAAGGAGGTCCATGAATTCAATAATTGTGGGAAATGATAGTTTTTTGATGTTCTATGAGGTTTAACCTGATGATTGTGTTTTGGGGATGGGAATGTTAGTGTATAGGTTTGTAATGTCAAATGATAAAAGTTGGGCTGAATGGGGAATGTTGATTTTTTAATTTCGTCTATTAGCTGTTGATTGTTTTTACAAAGTAGTTTTTATTTTATGTGTATGTCTTCGTTAGAATCTGGTTAAGTTTGTTCCTAATTTTGTAACCTGAACTGTTTTTTTGAGTTGACAACTGGGCGAACTGGACACCCTTCTTTATGCATCTTTGGTTGTGATCTTAGCTTTGGAGACTTATGTGTTGTTCTTCTTTCTATATACATGATGTATTGCCTTTATCAACTTTAGTTATTGTAGAGTTATTGTTAGTTAGCTTTCTGTTTATATCTGTTTTTTTGTCCTCTTGGTGAGTTTTATAACTTATTTCTTGTTTGTTTAGTTCATTCAGAAATGATTGCGCAAACTTAAAATAGGACGTGCTTTTACGTCATGTAAATGAATTCTAGAAAAAAATTCATAAAGACATTGAAATAGATGATCGTCATTATTAACAATTGTGATTTACAATGAAGGTGAGAGGCGAGAAGATTCGCCATAATCAAGCACCCCGATGGTGAGAGGCTGGGTGCTCACCGAAATTAAGCACCCCATTGAGAACAGAAAACTATTATCTCGACGTCATTGGTCATTAGCCCGACTTCTAAATACAATATTGCAGCGCCTGTGTTGTTCTGATTACTATGCAAAGTTCCTTTGGACATGCAAGCATGGTTGACGACATACGGAAGTTAGGGTCTGGCTGTGAGTTGGCACGGATAGTCAAATGTTTAGGCGACCATAAACGGAAAATCAGGTTTCGAGTCCCGATAAGGCACAAATTTTCATTGTCATTCCATTACAAAGATGATCGTTGTCCTTATTCGCAATTGCGAATTCATTTGATGGATAGGCTTTTAACTATCCAACTAAAACTTTATCTGTAGTACCAAATTTGCAAATTATATTAAATTAAAATAAATGTTAACAGTTCACAACAAAAAAGGTTAACTTACTGCCACAAATGCAATTCAGAATCAAATGAGTTGGTTCCTAATGGCAAAAGCCGGAAAAATTTAATTTTGTTGATTATAGCGCAGTCTACACGAATGGAAAAAATGTTTCGGGTATACCCAAAGTATTTTTCGACGTAAAATCCGAATCTGCCATAGAAAATTTGGAATTCCTATTTGAAACGAAAATTGGATCCCATCTCCACCCCCACCCCTCCCCCGCAAATGGGAGGAGGAGTTGGTGTTACTTACTTTCACCACAGACATGCTATGTATTTTAAAATATTAACTTTTCATCTGGAACATTTTTGTTGTACGATGTGTGTATTTTGATGCTCCAAGTAAAATAGAAAAAGATAGTAACGGAAGTTTTCCCACTAGATGGCCCTGTGTCATCACATAAATGGGTTTCGCTACAAGTGGTAGATGAATCAAATACGAAGCCTATGGCGTGAGTTGCAATTACACTATCAAAACTGTGCAATGAGGTGACTGCAAAAGTTTGGCATTCAACTGTTGTGGCACTCTTAGTTAGGTACGCCCATCCACCACGCCAAGGTCGTATCATATCAGTTAGGAAAAATTTGTTTTTGATTGCGCTGATGGGAAAAAAACACATTAAAAGAAACCATGAAATAGGGTTTTAACGGTTGTGAGACTGGCGGAAGACATGTTCAGTATGCTGGCCACCGTTTTCTTCCACAATCTGAAATCGAGAAACAACATGTTCTACAATTAATGGTAATGTCTCACGGGTGACGTTCAAAATGTGTTGCGTAATGCGTGTCTTCAGTTCAGCTACGTGTGTAATTGGAGCACTGGACAGAACGTCTTTCAAATGACCCCACAGCCAGAAAGTCAGCGAGTGATCTGGACGGCCAGGCTGCAAGGAAATGACGACTGATAATTCTAGCATTTCCTAAATGTCACTGCAGCAGCCGCTTAGCTGGCTGTGAAACGTGTAGAGGAGCACCGTCTTGTTTGAGGTGATCACATCTACGCTGTTCAGTGATTGGAATGGCGTTGGAATGAATGACTCTCATAGTCTTTAGCATTGGCGGTACAGGTAACAAGACCTGCAGGACCTATCTACCAGAAAAAAAATTCCTACAACAGATGATGCCACAAACATGCACCGATATGGTAGCGGCCTATGAACGAGTGCGTTTTGCGTTGGACATAATCTACAATTCTGTGTATTGACATGTCCATGGAGAAAGAAATGGGTTTCGACTGTCAACAGAATGTTCTATGGCCATTCTATGCCCACTCCAATGCGAGAAAGAAATTCTAGAGCAAACGTCTTTGTTACATGCAGATCAGCGTGAGGCAACTCCTGAACATGGGTAATTTTGTATGGACAGCAGTACAGTATGTTTCGTAGAATTTTATGCATAGTGCTCACAGGCGTGTCCAAAATTCGAGCAATTCCCCGTGCACTGAATGTCTGCGCACGACCTCTCGAACCCTCCTCTAGTGCTGTGTCCCCATCTTCTACTGATGTCGGATCAATTGTTGTTCTCCCACTACAACACTGCATTTCAAAAGAACCTGTGTTTTAGAATTTCGTATAATTTTCCCCAAACCTTTGTCAGACTTCGGACAGACGCCTTTTTTCATATCCTTGATTGTCCGGAACTAATGCAGAGCTAAGGGCGCAGAGTTGCCGTTCTTCAAAAAGAGCTTCACCAGTAGCGTGCGGTTCTGCATTGAGACATTTATGCTGAGCGTCTCAGATGCAAACGTCTTTTATTTTTCTTATTCTGCAGCATACAGAACCATCTATTGGTAATTTTTTCCGTAACGTTTCTTCTTTCTTTGATAATATTCCGTTTAAATTTGATGTCATTATGAACAATGCTCGTGTTTTCTAACAGCGTTTTGGAACTGGAACATACATTGTAGCACCGAAAATGCAGGATTCATGGCACCTGCTACCGATATAGAATTTTTTTAATTGTGTGTAAATATTTATAATGTAAATGCTTTCTGTTAATAAGTAAGGACATTGATTCACTGCATGTGTACATTTAGGTAGAAGTCTGTTGACGTTTCATTGTATTTATCTGTGTTTTACTGTGAAACTTATAAGCTCTGGGAAAAAGCCAAAGGAATTCCTATTTGCATCGACTAGCAACGATAATAGCCGTGCTTGAGCGTTGTAAAATCTTTGGGTAGGGGGTTGTTGCGCAGAGTGAGCGGAGAGAGCGAGAGACGGGTTCCAGCGCTTGTAGTGTGCGGAAGTGTGGTGTTAATGCTCTCGCAGTAGAGAGTACCATTTCGGCGGCATCATGTACGCGCGCAGGCCAGATGACTAGTAGCAAGAGGAAGAACAGTGGACAGGCGGAAGAGGCTGTATTAATTACGATTGCCCGTTCCTGTAGTTACCCTTGGCCCCACAAGATGCTACCGTCTTCAACAACAGCAGCAGTTGCAGCAACACAGATTCGTCGTCGTCTCAGAGTTTCGTCGCACGCTCAGCACTGAAGTAAGACTGTTCATTGGTAGAAAGTATTAACGGCTAACCCAGCAGCACAACTGAATGTGATTTGATTAATGAACTTTACGTAAATAATAATCAGTTAAATTCAGGGTGACTGTGTCCTCATTGCCCCCAGCCATTGTTACCATGCAGGGTCCTTGTTCCCTATTTTCCTTATATTCTAACCGAAGTTTAAGAATCTATCACTGGAAAAAAACCAAATCGAAAGAAAATCCACAAATTAAGAGTGTGAAAGTTTTATTTATTTTACATATAGCTTGTAGCACATGGCTGTTTGGTTTGCTACGTATTCTAGTATTTAATTCTGTTCAAGTCAGTAAAAGAGGCTCAATTGTTCAGACAATAATATGAAATCCAATTTGAAAATTAAGTAACTGCAAAGTAAAAAGTGCTTGCCTTTCACTAAATTTCTTTGATGACGGTATGTTGAGGTCTCTGAAAGTCATTCTTCACGTAATGAAGTTCAATACTAATATACAGTTTAAGTGGATATTTTCAATTCATTATTCGATTGCCTTTTTCAAAATTTAATGACAAACTTAACGTAAGTGACTTCTCAGTTTTCTTTATCATTACACACACACACTTAAAATTAGTGTCAAAAAACTTGACAACCTTTCAGTTGTCACGTCAGTGTTTAATAATAAATGTTTTTCTTTCCCACCTTGTGCAGGGTGTAGGATGTAAATAACCCTAGTGGGCTGGCGACCGTAATTATTTCCTTTTCGTTCATTAGTGTAACTTTTGGATTCATGATCAGTGGTACCCCTTTTCTGTCCAGTCTTGTTTGTGAGTGAATGCACAAAATAACTTTCATTTTTCCAAATTGTAGCCCTGCTCGGTTTAATTACTTTCTTTTAGTAGGTGTTTCTATTCGAAAGATCGGTTGTGCCCTTTCCCCCTACTTACCGGTATTACTTCTTCGGGAAAGATAGCCTTATCCAATCAGAAAAATTCCATTAGGTATACACGCGATCCACGGTCATACTTAAAATCGCAAGCAGGATAGGCCAATTAGTAAAGGGGGTCACAACTCTTGTTCTTTATAGGAATCATCATAACCGTTAACAACGTGTGGAGTTTTCTTCACTCAAATTGTCACCAGTCCATAACGAGCTGTGAGCTCGATACTACGCGAAAATGAAATACAGATAACGGATTTCATTGCTGTAAACTGATCGGATTAATTTTATTGCAGGCACTTTATGACAACTGTGTTTACAGGCCATTATTGCCATTTGCTTATAACTCTCACCCTGTAAATCATAATTACGGATTACACAGTCGTCATTATGAAAGTTCAAGCTCGTATGATACAGATTCGTTGCAATTACAACTGCCATCACTGTGAACATAAGCAGTTGTTTTTGTGGTTACTCAAATTTTTATTGCGAAAACTCTGAAATCATTCATACGTACATAAATCCTTCAAATTCGTTCAATAGAACCGTAATGCGAGATAATAATAGCGAGGAATATTGCTTCTGCTGCATTAAAAAGGGTTTTCGCATTGTAGAGTATTTCGTTCCAACAGTACCAAACTGAATGTGTTCTGCACTAGCGGTGCACTTCCGCCATTCTACACAATCAGCAGGCTACGACCTTATCGTCTACATCCGGCTCATCTGCTGTTTGTTGGGAACTCAGTCAAGTGATGGGAAACATTTGATTTGGAAAAAGAAGAAAAAGTACTGCACTGTAGTCAGCACAAAAATCTCCGGCACTCGTACAAAGAAAAAAATTAATTTTTGTCGACACAGTGCGTTTGAAAAAGAAAACCATAGTAGTCTGATTCATATAAATGGAAAAGCCCTTACAAGCGCTCAAGATCTTACATGAAGACATCTTGAAATTTAATTATCTTAAGAATAAAGTAAAGGACAGCAGGTTTATCTCCAAAATATTAAGATAACGCCAGCAAAAATCGTGTAGCGAGGAACGGAAGAGCGTCACTGAAGAACTACGCTTGTAATTTTTAGCTAATGTGACACGTCAAAGAAAAAAATTTTGTGCTATCAACAAGATTAAAATTACAGTAATTTCCACAAACAACTTAATAGGAATACGTGAATATCATACTATCCATTCATTACGAACTGTTGTGACAATAAGTATCTTAGCAAACATTGTCACTATTTTCGCCGCCACGTGTCGTGAAGAGTAGAAACTATTAGCGAGAATTCTCAGCGGTTTCTTCATTTCTCCTACAAATGCATTGTTTACGTTGAGATGAAGTGCAGGAACACATTCTACGTATGAAATGAAGCTTCTAATGATATAACTGTTACTTTACAAGATACTCATCCCAATTTCATATCCTGCAATACTACCAAATTTTTTCGAAGTTTTATTAATAAGAATAATTAAAATCAACAAAATTAATTATCCATTAACCAAGACAGTGATAAAGCTTAAGGAATTTTAATGTCATATGCAAAATGACATGCTTGTAAGGGCTTTTGCCACAAGTCAAGGTGAATGGAATTTCATGCTCTAACTTACACTTTCCGCTCTGTAAATGTTAAGTAATTTATACAACAGGAAGTTAATTAATTATACTGGTAAACAAACGGAATTTGCATACCAAACTGTTACACCGTGTTCTAGAAATACAATGCGCAGTTGACTCCAGGCAAACACGCGTGCATATGCAAACATAAACATGGTAAATACGTTACACAATATATGCACTCGTAATAGCTCGGCTGCACTTCAGAATGACATAGAATAACAAATAATTAAACATAAAATCATTCCGATTAATTTACTTACATCTTCGATCATAGAGACGGTTCAAAAACCTGTGTATATGATTGTTTTACAGTTAGGAAATTCGACAATGCCTCTGTAAAATTACATACAGAAATGTGGTTGCTTTTTTTGTTGCTGATGTCATTCACTTGTTTGAATGCTCTGCTTTACTTCTGCTCACTGTTCACTTCCTTTCGTATTTCAGATGTTAGAAGACAGGCTGTTTCGCCTTCATATTGCGGTTCGCATTCAATGTGCTCAGCCTACATTTCAGTCTCCTATTGGATGACACTGCATTACTTACTTAAATACCTTACCCTCCATTCGCTCCAAACGAGTTTCCACCTTTCGTCTATACTGCTGTGTCTGTTTAACAGAGTAAAGTCTCTTGCTTCCACCAAGTACTTAGTTTCAGCTGCCTGTATGTTCGAGTGTTTCTTCTGAATAGGAATCTGCCATTTACGTCAGTACAGTACCATATACAATGTCATTCTGGTGTAACCTTTTAATAACATCGTTTCTGGTCTTATTCTTCACAGCTCGGTGTAGTCTTCGTTCAATCTGCATAAACTATTTTGCTAGATACTCTATCCGTCTTTTGCTTTGGTGTTTCCCTACTGTATTTATTTCACTGAAGACAAAATTATAAGCATCATCTTCAGTTTTCGTAACTGGTGATCCTTGGGGATCCTTAAAAACCTATGGAAATTTTGAAAAAACAACTCAATGTCGGCGAGTTCCTGTATTTCAGAAACTCTGTCGTTGCACGCTGAGTTCATACAGCTCTCGAACCGGCAACGACTGGACAGCCAAACACACACACACAAATGCAAACAAAACGCACACGCCATCCTACATCGAACGGCTGATTTTGTGAGCAAATCGGTCTCTCTAATATCCTGAACGCCGAACTTTCTGGCAGCCCAGTCCTTGCAGATCTGGGATACAAAATGCGTAAGTTGGGCTTTTACAATGACTGTGATGACACTCAGAAATTGAGGCACATTATAAATGAGTTCCCCAATAGGCGTTTCCCAATAGGTGTTCCCCTGGTGGTATCTTGAGTCTGCATGAAACACCCGACAAGGCGCGACACTGGATTGACCGTTCCACCATTCTCATAATAGTCTCGACCATTTACGATGTACCAGGAGACAGTGACACTATTCACGCATATGACAGGAAAGATGACTGTGAGAAAACAGGCTAGTAAACATGTGCTCTAAAATGCATACCCTTAAGCTCTATGAGCAATAGTGCATCTTACTCACGAACTTACGACACACTGCAGGTGAAAATTGCAGTGAATAGTTGTAGCTCTGTCATAAGTTGCATTAAAAAATTACTTCTCTCTTTCTTGATGGCGTCTTGATTCAGACACCCTTGTCTATTTTAAAATTATTCTACAAGGAAAATCACAGTTGACAGGACAATTTTACACAAACAAGACACGTAAGTTCGCAAATTTGCAGTGTTGTTAAATTACAGCAGTATACATGGTGAGTCACAAACTACTGCCACATAGAATAACTCTGAAAGTATGATAGTAGCTGAAACATTTGTGGAACATATATTACATGGGACAACGGGGGACATAATATGAGAATAGTTTTTTGTTGCTAGATGGGATCGCGTCAGAGATAAGGACAAGTTTTTCCCTTTTTAAATGGGATGCTAAAGTTTATTACTTATTTTCTGATAGCGGCTATCGAGACGAATCCAATGATGTGTAACAGTAAGGTCTCTGAAGGTCAACGACGGTCTAAAAGGTAGCATGAATGTCCATTTGCAGAAGGTGTTCGAAGTGATTACCATTGGTATCAGTGCAGTGCTGCAATCTTCTTATTCAGTGGTATTCGTTATCACTTCGGCACTTATCGAAGCACACGCTCTGACAATTCTCTCTTATATATCGTACAAATAGTAAATACTCGCCGAATACGGCGTATCCATTTAACGTGCCATTGACATGTAAACACTATTCGACGGTTTCGCAATACAACACTAGTAGGAACGGTAAGAGTAGTATCGTCGAATCAACCGAATGTGAATGATGTATTCTTTCGAAGAACAAGTCGATACGCTTCTCATCTACAGAGAATGCCAAATAAATTCGGTGAGAGCTAGAGACTTATACGCTGAAAGATATCCTCAACGTACTCACCCTACAGGTCGTACATTTAAATAAGTGTATGATAAATTGAGAACAACTGGATCTTTACACCTCGGAAACATATCCGGCAAAGGAAAGTTACTAACGAGAAAATGGAATTTGGAACTCCTGCTACTGTGGTTAGAGATCCTTGTGTTAGTTCCCGTCAGATCGCAAGGGAGTCTGGCACGAGTTAGAGTAGTGTTGTTCGTGGTCTCTGTATCGCCATAAATATAATCATAAATCTCCACCAAGAATTAATCGCCATAAATATCATCCTTACCATAACACTCTCCACCAAGAATTAATCGCCATAAATATCATCCTTACCATAACACTCTCCACCAAGAATTAACTGGTATGGATTGCATGCGTAGCATTGAATTCTGCCGATGGGCCCAACTCCAGATTCAGAGGGATGACACATTTATTAATTTGATTTTATTTACTGACGAGGCTACATTCACGAACCATGGAAATGTTAATTTGTAGAACATGCATTATTGGACAAGTGGGATTCTAGAGGATAGAATTATTGGCCCCTGTTCCATAGAAGAAAATCTTCATGGTAGGAAGTACACCACATTCCTGCAAGAAACATTAGGTCTCTTGTTGGAAGAAATACCTTTAGGAACAGGGAACAGAATGTGGTATCAACACGATGAGTGTCAGGCACATTTTTCAGTGGTGGCTAGTAATGAGTTGCCGAGACAATTCACAAATCGTTGGATTGGACGTGGAGGAGATATATCGTGGCCGGCCCATTTGTCAGACTTGACGCCTCTGGATTTTTTCTTGTAGGGATTCGTAAAAGACAATGTTTATAAAGACGTTCCAGCTACACCTGAAGATATGCAAGAGAGAACTGTCAGAGCATGTGCTTCGATAAGTGCCGATGTGATAAGGAATACCACTCAATCCATGATGATAAGATTACAGTACTCTGCATTGATACCAGTGGTCATCACTCCGAACACCTGGTGTATATGGACATTCATGACACCTTTGTGACCTTCGTTGACGTTCAAAGACCTTACTGTTACGCATCATTGGATTCGTCTCGATAGCCGCTATCAGAAAATAAGTACCAAATTATAACATTCCATTTAAAAAAAAAAATTTGACCTTCATATCTCTGAAGCGACCCCACCTAGCAACAAAAAACTAACGTCCAATTATGGGCCCTGGTGTCCCATGCAATTTTTTCCCACGAAGTGTCCAGCTCCTATTATACTTTCTGAGTTATTCTCGGTGGCAAGAGTTAGTGACTCACCCTGTATATTTAAGGTATACAAATTTGTCATGGTTATTCAGTTTCATGAGTTGCCTAACTGGTTATATACCGTACCGTGTGACAATATAGGTGAGAGCTTTTGCACAAAAATTCCCCCTGTAGTGACCATCGGTGCTGCACAATGGCCGATTCATCAACAGTAAAGAGAACACACAGCAATGTTGGAATATGCCAACTCACATGTTACTCCTGTCAGGCCCAATACATAGGACAAACAGGCATAAATTTCCGATTGAGGTACACAGAGCGTATGAGGGCTCTAGAGAATGACAGCACGCATTCAACTTTCGCGGAACACCTGATGAACAAGCAACGTAACTGTACTAATATCGAAAGGTATCCACACATCCTGAAACACAGCAACAGTTTGCACCGACGACTAACAAAGAAGAAAATTACTATAGACATGTAGTTGGACGGCAGAAACGTAATAAACGAAAACACTACATTTTGCAACAACACACTCTTTACCGCTCTGAGAGAATTGACCCAGGACACAGAACAAGGCACATAGACGCAAAAGAACAACCCCGCCCCCTCCCCCTGCGGGTCCGAGGGTTAGGATAGGTCG
This sequence comes from Schistocerca serialis cubense, assembly GCF_023864345.2. NCBI lineage: Eukaryota > Metazoa > Arthropoda > Insecta > Orthoptera > Acrididae > Schistocerca > Schistocerca serialis. The sequence goes on from NC_064646.1 coordinate 262,706,371, forward strand.
GACGTCTTCCTGCCTGTCGTAAGAGGCAACGTAAAGGAGTCTCACACTTCTCGGCCCTAGGAGTTCAGGTCCCATCCTAAGGTTTGACCTGCCACTTTCAAAATTCTACAGAAGTGTGGACCATATGGGGAGGGACGCCTTGCGTGGTGCATGAGTTACCCATAGTGCCCTTAGATTCGATCTCCTGAATCTCTTGTCATGGCTTTGCATCTCCACTTGCGATTCAACTATTTGGGTGAGGACACTTTCCGGGGTAGGCCATCTTCTTCCGTTGTCTCCTGTCCTCTTTCGCCCCCATGACAATACTGGATCTCTCTCCGTCCAATATGCAGCACGTTAGTCAATCCGTTGTGGTGGGGCCCTCATGTACCATTTCGTCGTAGCCCCCTGACAACACAGGGATCGTACTGCTAATGCTGAATATGGAAGTTAATAGTAATATAAAAAAAAAGGGAGGAAGGTTTATCTGTTTAGCAAGAGTAATAGTAGGCAGATTTCAGACTACCTAACAGATCAAAACGAAAATTTCTGTTCCGACACTGACAATGTTGAGGGTTTATGGAAAAAGTTCAAGGCAATCGTAAAATGCGTTTTAGACATGTACATGCCGAGTAAAACTGTGAGGGACGGGAAAAACCCACCGTGGTACAACAACAAAGTTAGGAAACTACTGCGAAAGCAAAGAGAGCTCCACACCAAGTTTAAACGCAGCCAAAACCTCTCAGACAAACAGAAGCTAAACGATGTCAAAGTTAGCGTAAGGAGGGCTATGCGTGAAGCGTTCAGTGAATTTGAAAGTAAAATTCTATGTACCGACTTGACAGAAAATCCTAGGAAGTTCTGGTCTTACGTTAAATCAGTAAGTGGCTCGAAACAGCATATCCAGACACTACGGGATGATGATGGCATTGAAACAGAGGATGACACGCGTAAAGCTGAAATACTAAACACCTTTTTCCAAAGCTGTTTCACAGAGGAAGACCGCACTGCAGCTCCTTCTCTAAATCCTCGCACAAACGAAAAAATGGCTGACATCGAAATAAGTGTCCAAGGAATAGAAAAGCAACTGGAATCACTCAATAGAGGAAAGTCCACTGGACCTGACGGGATACCAATTCGATTCTACACAGAGTACGCGAAAGAACTTGCCCCCCTTCTAACAGCCGTGTACCGCAAGTCTCTAGAGGAACGGAGGGTTCCAAATGATTGGAAAAGAGCGCAGATAGTCCCAGTCTTCAAGAAGGGTCGTCGAGCAGATGCGCAAAACTATAGATCTATATCTCTGACGTCGATCTGTTGTAGAATTTTAGAACATGTTTTTTGCTGGAGTATCATGTCGTATTTGGAAACCCAGAATCTACTATGTAGGAATCAACATGGATTCCGGAAACAGCGATCGTGTGAGACCCAACTCGCTTCATTTGTTCATGAGACCCAGAAAATATTAGATACAGGCTCCCAGGTAGATGCTATTTTTCTTGACTTCCGGAAGGCGTTCGATACAGTTCCGCACTGTCGCCTGATAAACAAAGTAAGAGCCTACGGAATATCAGACCAGCTGTGTGGCTGGATTGAAGAGTTTTTAGCAAACAGAACACAGCATGTTGTTATCAATGGAGAGACGTCTACAGACGTTAAAGTAGCCTCTGGCGTGCCACAGGGGAGTGTTATGGGACCATTGCTGTTCACAATATATATAAATGACCTAGTAGATAGTGTCGGAAGTTCCATGCGGCTTTTCGCGGATGATGCTGTAGTATACAGAGAAGTTGCAGCATTAGAAAATTGTAGCGAAATGCAGGAAGATCTGCAGCGGATAGGCACTTGGTGCAGGGAGTGGCAACTGACCCTTAACATAGACAAATGTAATGTATTGCGAATACATAGAAAGAAGGATCCTTTATTGTATGATTATATGATAGCGGAACAAACACTGGTAACAGTTACTTCTGTAAAATATCTGGGAGTATGCATGCGGAACGATTTGAAGTGGAATGATCATATAAAATTAATTGTTGGTAAGGCGGGTACCAGGTTGAGATTCATTGGGAGAGTGCTTAGAAAATGTAGTCCATCAACAAAGGAGGTGGCTTACAAAACACTCGTTCGACCTATACTTGAGTATTGCTCATCAGTGTGGGATCCGTACCAGATCGGGTTGACGGAGGAGATAGAGAAGATCCAAAGAAGAGCGGCACGTTTCGTCACAGGGTTATTTGGTAACCGTGATAGCGTTATGGAGATGTTTAATAAACTCAAGTGGCAGACTCTGCAAGAGAGGCGCTCTGCATCGCGGTGTAGCTTGCTCGCCAGGTTTCGATAGGGTGCGTTTCTGGATGAGGTATCGAATATATTGCTTCCCCCTACTTATACCTCCCGAGGAGATCACGAATGTAAAATTAGAGAGATTAGAGCGCGCACGGAGGCTTTCAGTCGTTCTTCCCGCGAACCATACGCGACTGGAACAGGAAAGGGAGGTAATGACAGTGGCACGTAAAGTGCCCTCCGCCACACACCGTTGGGTGACTTGCGGAGTATAAATGTAGATGTAGATGTAGGTGTAAACTCCCCACGAATGCCAAGGAGTAGATAGCTGTCTCCTTGGGGCATCAGGACTCCCAGCAATGGCCATCATGCCAGCTGGCCTTTGCTGTGTCTGGGTGGCGCCCATCGCCAGAGCCCCTGATCGTAGTGGGTGACATCAGGGCGGATGACTGGCAATGAAGCGGACTAAGTCATCTCTTGCTGGTGACTATTCGGCACCAGCAGCCTATAAGAAGGGTAACATCGAATACAACGCTGACAGGTATGAAGTTAAATCGTTTCCCTCCCTCGCTACATCATGGGAGGAACATGGGGTTATAAGGTTGCTACCGGTGCCTTCATCTTGGCCTTTAAGGGTAATTCATTGCCTGTAAAGGTCAAGTTGATGGTTTACCGCTGTGACGTTAAAGCATACGTCCCTCCCCCTATGTGGTGCTTTAGGTGCTGGAAGTTCGGGCACATGTCTTCCCACTGCACTTTCAGCGCCACATGTCGAGACTGTGGACGTCCACTGCAACCAGATGCTCTATGTGCGCTACCTCTCACTTGCATTAACTGTGGAGAGCACCACTCCTCTTTCTCGTCAGACTGCCCAGTTCTCCAAAAGGAGCGGAAAATCATGGAATACAAGACCCTGGACCTGTTGACTTACACAGAGGCTAAACTTAAATTTGAAACATGACACCCCATTCGGTTGACGTCGACATATGCTACAGCTACGTCACCATCGCCGTACTAAGTGCCAGTGGTTCCTCACTCTGTGCCATGAACAATGGGCCCTCTGGACCACCAGAATACATCTGCCCCCTTTGTGGTAGGGGGGCAAATCTTCCATTGCTCCTAAAGCACCTACTTTGGAAGCAAGGCCTCCCAAGCACAGGAGACATTGGTCCCCTTCCCCCTGCTGGAGAAGCAACAGTCTGCTCTGGCTCCTCTCGTGCAGAATGGGTCCCATGGGGTCCTTCTCCAAAGGTCTCCTCTATTGCCACGGCGGACACTCGCCAGTGGCTAAAGGAGGCAAAGGCTGCTAGATGAACAGCTTCATGGTCTTCCTCTGTGCCTGAAGCTGCTTTGGAGAAATCTTCCTAGCAAGCCCCTAAAGAGAAGCGAGAGAGCAAGCAAACTAAGTAGTAGTTTACTAATAAACAGGACACTCTGATGGCCCCAACACCACCACTGCCTATCAATTCTGCATTGGAGTATGCGGTGGAGATCTTAGTGTCCCCTGCGGACCGAGATCTCACTGATGCATCATCCACCATAGAAATGGCTACAAATACTAAATCGGTGGCAGCAGGTGACCCTGACGCATAATCTGCACCCTTGTGCACTTCATGCCTTCCCACCCTGACGATAAAGTCATCCTCCAGAGGAATTGCGGCGGTTTCTTCCACCAGTTGGCTGAGCTGCCGCAATTCTTAAGCTATCCACCTGCTTTCTGCATTGCCCTTCAGGAAACCTGGCTCCCATAAATGCAGACACCTGCCCTCTACGGCTATAGGGGCTATCACAAGAACTGTAGTGACTATAATAGTGTGTCAGGTGGAGTTTGTGTCTATGTCCTGAACTCAGTATGCAGTGAACCTCTGACCCTTCAAACCACTCTTGGAGCTGTGGCTGTCGGGATAAGGACAACGCAGGAAATAACTGTCTGCAACGTATATCTTTCTCCAGATGGTTCAGTACCCCTGAACGCATTGGATTTTCTACTTATGGTGGGTTTTAACGCTCATAACCCCTTGTGGAGGGGCACTATGCTGACTGGCCAAGGCACAGATGTTCAAAATTTGCTGACAACTAGACCTCTGCCTCGTAAATACAGGTGGCCTTTCTCTGCCTCGTGATGACTGGGTGTTGTGTGCCGTCCTTAGGTTAGTTAGGTTTAAGTAGTTCTAAGTTCTAGGGGACTGATGATCATAGATGTTAAGTCCCATAGTGCTCAGAGCCATTTGAACCATTTGAACAGGTGGCCCCACACATTTCAGTGTGACACATGGCACATATTCTGCCATTGATCTCTCGGTCTGCAGTCCTGGCCTTCTCCCATCTATCCACTAGAGAGCACATGACTACCTATGTGATAGTGACCACTTCCCTATCTTCCTGTCACTGCCCCGGCGTTAGGCCCATGGACGCCTGCCCAGATGGGCTTCAAACAAGGCAAGCTGGGAAGCCTTCATTTTTTATATCACTGTTGAACCTCCCTCACATGGTGCATCCGATGTGGTGGTTGAGCAGGTAACTACAACGATCGTTTCTGCGACGTAAAACGCGATCCCTCGTTCTTTAGGGTGCCCCAGCGAAAGACAGTCTTTTGGTGCTCGCCGGAAGTCGCTGAGGCAGTTTAGGAGCGTCGGTGAGCTCTACAGCGGCGTAAGCGGCACCATTCCCTGGAGCACCTCACAGACTTTAAACTGCTCCGTGCCCGCGTTCACCAGCTTATCAAACGACGGAAACAGGAGTGTTGGGAGAGATACGTCTCGACCATTGGGTTCTATACGTCTCCTTCCCAAGTCTGGGCAAAGATCAAACGAGCTTTTAGGTACCAGACCCCAAGAGGTGTTCCCTGAGCACTATGGTCGCGTCTCTGCGTTGGAGGATTACCCCCCCCCCCTCTCCCCCCCAGCCATCTGCACTCTCAAACGGCGGATGGAAGGGAAACTCCTCTCGTTCACTACACGCCACAGTGAACCCTATAACTCCCCATTTACAGAGTGGGAGCTCCTCAGTGCCCTTGACATTGCCCCGACACAGCTCCTGGGCCAGATCGGATCCACAGTCAGGTAATCAAACATCTCTCGTCTGACTACAAGCGACGTCTCCTCGCGATCTTCAGCCGGATCTGGTGCGATGGCGTCTTTCCATCGTACTGGCGGGAGAGCACCATCATACCAGTGCTGAAATCCGGCAAAAACCCGATTGATGTGGATAGATATCGGCCCAGCAGCCTCACCAACGTTCTCTATAAGTTGTTGGAACGTATGGTGTGTCAGCGGTTCGGTAGGGTCCTGGAGTCACGTGGCCTGCTGATTCCACGCCAGAGCGGTTTCTGCCTGGGTCACTCCACCAGTGATCGTGTCCCTCGAGGTTCCCATCCGAACAGCCTTTTCCAAATGCCAACACTTTGTTGCCGTCTTTTTTGATTTACGAAAAGCATATGATACCACCTGGCGACATCATATCCTTGTCACATTATATGAGTGGGGTCTCTGAGGCCTGCTCCCTATTTTTATCCAGAGTTCCTTGTCGCTTCGTACTTTCTGTGTCCAAGTTTGTGCCTCCCGTAGCTGCCCCCCCTCCCCCCATATACAGCAGAATGGTGTCCTGTAGGGCTTTGTATTGAGTGTCTCTCTATTTTTAGTGGCCGTTAACGGTCTAGCAGCAGCTGTAGGGCCGTCCTTCTCACCCTCTATGTAGGCAGACGACTTCTGCATTTCGTACTGCTCCACCAGTACTGGTGTTGCTCAGTGGCACCTACAGGGAGCCATCCACAAGGCGCTATCACGGGCTCTAGCCCACGACTTCCAGTTTTCGGCCGCAAAGTCGTGTGCATCTGTCGACATCGTACCGTTCATCCGAAACCAGAACTTTACCTTACTGACGATCGCCTCACTGTAGTGGAGACACATCGATTTTTAGGACTGGTTTTTGACGCCCAGTTGATTTGGCTTCTTCACCTTCTTCACCTTCGTCAGCTTAAGCGGGAGTGCTGGCAGCACCTTAATGCGCTCCTCTGCCGGAGCAACACCAACTGGGGTGCACATCGCTCTACGCTGCTGCAGCTGTACAGAGCCCTTGTCCAATCCTGCCTTGACTATGAGAGTTTGATTTATGGTTCGACCCAGTGCACCACTGTGGCGCTCGACTAGCGACAGGAGCTTTTAGGACGAGTCCAGTGACCAGCGTCCTGCTCGAGGCCGGAGTCCCTCCATTGAAGATAAGGCGTGCAGAACTGCTCACCAATTACGTTGCACACGTTCATAGTTCTCCTGTGCATCCGAATTACCGTCTCCTTTTCCCACCCACGGCGGTTCATCTCCCGCATCGGCGGCCCAGGTCAGTGTTTACAACTGCAGTTTGCATCCGATCCTTTCTATCCGAACTGCAGTCCTTGCCTTTACCACCTATACTCGAGGTCCATTCGCATACACCTCCATGGTGTACACTTAGGCCGCGGCTTTGCCTGGATCTTTCGCATGGCCCAAAGGACTAAGTACACACCGCGGCTCTCCGCTGCCACTTCCTCTCGATTCTTGACATGTACCGAGGCCATGAAGTGGTTTACACATAACGCTCGCTGACGGAGGGTCACATTGGCTTCGCGTATGTCCATGAAGGACATATTGAACAGCATTCCTTGCGCTATGGCTGTAGTGTTTTCACTGCCGAGCTGGTGCCTATATCTCGTGCTACTGAGCACATCTGTTCATGCCCTGGGGAGTCGTTTCTTCTGTGTACTGACTCCTTGAGCAACCTATAAGCTATCGACCAGTGCTACCCTCGTCATCTTTTGGTAGCGACCATCCACTAGTCCATCTAGACCCTGGAACGGTCCGGTCGTTCATCGGTGTTTGTGTGGAACCCCAGGACACGTCGGAATCCCAGGCAACGAACTTGCTGACAGGCTGGCCAAACACGCTACATGAAACCGCTTGTGGAGATCGGCATTCCAATAACTGACCTGCGTTCGTTTCTAAGTCGCCAGTTTTTGGCTTTTGGAGACGGAATGGCATAGTCTCAGTGCACACAACAAACTGTGTGCCATTAAGGAGACTACGAATGTGTCGCAGTCCTCCATGCGGGCCTCTCGCAGGGACTCTGTGGTTCTGTGCCGGCTCCTCATTGGCCACGCTTGGGCGATCCACAGCTACGCCCTGCGCCGTGAAGACCCGCCTCAGTGTCAATGCGGCGCCCGGTTGACAGTGGCCCATATTTTGGTGTACTGTCCTAATTTGACTGTCCTGCAACAAAATCTTCGGTTACCGGACTCGTTGCGCTAATTTTATCTGACAACGCGTCATCGGCTGATTTAGTTTTACCTTTTATTCGTATAAGTGGGTTTTATCATTTGATCTAAGTTTCAGCGCATGTCCTTTGTCCCTGTGTGTCCTCCTCCCTAGTGCTTTTAGTTATATAGATATGGTGTCTGTTCTGTCGGACATGTCCGAAAGAACAGACACCATATCTATGTAATTATATAGTTCTGGCAATACCGGCCATGACCTTCTGCTTCTGTGTGGATGCACACATATTACTCGAACTCTTACGGGACTTGGTAAGAATGTCTTCCACCAGTAGTGAGTGTGTTGGGTAGGGACACTATGAATGTAGTGTGTGGATATATAAGATGAGAATGTGGGTCTCGCGGGAGGCGTGCGCGAAATAGTCCCTGCAGTCGCACTATCCTCTGTGCCCTCGGTGGCTCAGATGAATAGAGCCACGTAAGCAGGAGTTCCCGGGTTCGAGTCCCGGTCGGGGCACACATTTTCATCTGTCCCCGTTGATATATATCAACGCCAATCAGCAGCTGAAGGTGTTAATATATGATTCTAATTTCGTTATAGTGGTTTTAGGATAGTGCTGCAGAGTGGTTGGCTTCTCCTTTTTATTCTCATAGTCAGCCAGCCAAGGTAATCTGTTTTGTCGTTTTAATCTCTTCTACCTGTTTCTTGCGTTTCTGTGGCTTTCTTCTCTCCTTCTGTCCATTTAAGCGTTCGTTGCTCTTCCATCGTTCTCACGATTTTTCCTTTCTCTCCGATTTGTGTTGTCAGTGTTGCTTGTGTTATTCTCACCCTTGTGGCATTGTTTTATTCGGAACTAGGGACCGATAACCTAGCTGTTTGATCTCTTCCCCCTCCTTTAAACCAACCACCACAGTGACATAAATCAGAAACACAAGTCGTCAGAACTCTCGCTACAATTTTCGTAGCTTTCGCGCAACATGCATTACATTCTGCCGAACAAACGCAAAAATCAATATGGCATAATAAAATTAGCTGCAAACCGTCCAACGGACAAGAGTACATGACAAACTAAGTAACAGCCTAGTACAGACCAAAACTGTATCCACCACATTATGGCAGTCCCAGTTGTATAACGCTGACATACGTAAGTTCACGTTTTCGTGTTAGTTTATTAACAGGCCCTCACAATTACAGATGACATGATGTATGCCGAGAACAACGGCAACAGAAAAGGCGAAGGAAATATGCTGCAAACAGCGACAACAATTCTTAAAACCATGATACAACGTGCAATAAGGTACTATGAAAATTTCTACAGTAAACAATCTTGGTACATAATAGAATATTGGACTCCATTGAGGATTTTTCATCCAATTCCTCAAGAATGGTGGTGTTAACAATTAAGTTGGAAAACAAAAGATACAAACTGATGAATATTCATGCTCCAGCTAATATTAAAAATAGAACTGACAAGGATGGAACGGAAAAATTGTGGGATGAACTTGATCAACTAGTAAGGACCATACCGGATACTAACATTAAAATTCTGCTTGGAGACTGTAATGCGAAGATAGGACGAGAGAAGATGGTTCAAATGGCTCTGAGCACTATGGGACTCAACTGCTGAGGTCATTAGTCCCCTAGAACTTAGAACTAGTTAAACCTAACTAACCTAAAGACATCACAAACATCCATGCCCGAGGCAGGATTCGAACCTGCGACCGGAGCGGTCTTGCGGTTCCAGACTGCAGCGCCTTTAACCGCACGGCCACTTCGGCCGGCTGACGAGAGAAGAAATTTCGAGGTGTGGTGGGGCGGTGGCCAGCGCATATAAACTTACAAACAAGAACGGGGAACGGTTAATTGAATTTTGTACTACAAATGAATTGCTTTTGAAGACATCGTGGTTTAAGAGAAGACCACATTAGTTAATGACATGGAAATGCCCTAACGTCAAGCTATAAGAGTACGAGATAGATCATGTGGCCATGTATCAGAAATTCCATAAGGAAATCTATGACGTGGCGTCGATGTTGACTCAGACCACTACATTTCAAAAATTAAAATCAAACTGACACCTAAAGATGAAGCAAACCTCAAAAGTTAGATACAGAGGCAGCATATGACCCAAGTTTTATTATTAATAATCAGATATATTACGAGAGATCAAGAATACCTTTAGATGACAATTTAGGAGCCACTGTCAATCCATTAAAAGCCTTAGTTGAAGAAGTAGCTCCTCTACGGAAACGCAAGAAACATGCTCGGTGGAATGAGGAATGCGATGTAGCGATTCATCATAGACATAAGCCTGGTTAAATGGCCAACAAAAGGAAACTGAAAGCTCCAGGGAGGAATTAATAAATGATAGCCGATCAACAGCCAAGGGAATTAGAAGGGTCAAAAGGCAATTTCATAAGGACTCGCTAAAATCTATTGAGGATGCTTTGAATCGCCACAAGACAAGTGATTGCTATCAGACATTCGATCAGTACCAGCTGAAATACACTCCACCTACTCCCATAGTGAAGGATACGAACGAAAAGGTAGCACATAACAGTTATGACAATTCAATAATATAGACTAAATATTTCAGACAGTTAGTAAATAGCGCGGAACCTGAATATTATTTGGAATTTGATCCCTATCCAAGAAACAAAACGCATTTAGAAAAAGTTATACCACCACATCCAGATGAAGTAAAAGCAGCGATTAACTCACTTCGGAATTAAAAAGTAGCAGGTGAGAAACAACTAGTGTCGGAACTTTTAAAATATGTAAATGTACCGACTATTCTGAATTACACAAACATCTTACTGACATTTGGAATACTGATAAGTTACCAGAGGAATGGAACGTTTCAGTAATCCATCCACTACACAAAAAGGAGATAAATTGGATCCAAATAATTATAGAGCTTTATCCCTGCTGGATATTACTTATAAAATTTTTTCCAAGGTTCTGTATTTCAAAATTCATGACCAGCTTGATGGCGAATAGGCGAATATCAAGGAGGCTTTCAGCCAGGACGAAGCTGCCCTGATCAAATTATTAGTCTCAAACGGATAAAGAAACATCATAGGGTCAGGAACAAGAAGCTAGTGATCATCTATGTCGATTTTTAAAAAAAGCCAAAGATAGTATTCAACGTGAATCTCTACTTTCAATGCTTAAAGAATTTGGTTTACATCAGAAACTTGTCAACCTCGTTGCAGTCACCCTTCGAAATACCAAAGCTAGAGTAAGGTTCAGAAATGAACTGTCTGAACCATTTGAGATTCATACTGGCCTTCGACAAGGCGATGAATTGTCACCATTATTGTTCAACTGTGTGCTGTAGAAAATCATGCGTGAATGGAACAAGATATGCCCACCATCTTTTAAGATTGGAAGAAAGATTCGACTTAACTGACTTGCATTTGCAGGTGATTTGGAGCTGTTAGCAAACAATATTGATGAAGCTAAGGTTCAGATAGGACAACTAGAACGATTAGCGGCAAAGGTTGGATTTCAAATTTCGTTTCAGAAAACAGAAATAAAGCCCAGCTTCCCAGTTCACACATCCCGTATCGTACTCCATAATGATAAAAAAATTAAAGTAATAAAAAAGTTTAAATATCTTTGTGAGATTATTACCTGGAATGTTAATGAAAGAGCATCAGTAGATAGTAGAACATTAAAACTACAGCGAGCGCAGAGAACCACGTGGCCAAATTACAAGAAACGATCTGTCTCAATAAATGCTAAATTTCGACACTACTCCTCCGTCGTTAAACCGGAAGCAACACATGCAAGTGAAACACACTTAAAACTACATACTCAAGCAACAAGTGACAAATTGCAGAAAGTTGATAGAAGAATACTCCGAACAGTTATCAGTAAAAAACATAAAGTTAAAGGGCAATGGAAACTTTTGCCCAAGTCAGTAGTGTATAAAGAAAGTGAATCCATTATTGAAATTACAATGAAATGAATGCCCCTAGCTGCATACAGGCGTTGGTATGCCATCGGGGACAGTTGAAGATGTGTGTCCCGACCGGGACTCGAACCCAGTATCTCCTGATTACATTGCAGACGCTCTATCCATCTGAACCACCGAGGACACAGAGGATAGTGCGACTGCAAAGACTTACCTCTGGCACGCCTCCCGTGAGACCCACATTCCTAATTTATTGTTCATTGATACAATGCGGAAAAGGAAGATTGCATTTTTCGGCCACATATCTCGTCTGCCAAATACTAGAATCCTGAAGCAAATTTGACTACTTCTGGAACAATAAAATCAAAAAATCTGGTTTAAGTAAGTACAAAGTAATCTGGATGAACTGAACATCACCACAGACGAAATTCAACACGGAGAAGAGAAACTGCTTCTGAAGATCAAATACACACGGCTGACATTCAAACCATCAGAACAGAAGTAGTAGTACGCCTTATCTGCAGAAGAACGAGCAGCCAGATGACAGCGAATGAAGAAATATTGGGAAACGAAGACATTGCTGACTGTTAAGACCTAAACTTATTCACTGTAGACTCTGTTGAATTATGTTTGATTTTAGTGCTACAAAGTGGGCGTAAACTACGTAAACAAATAAAACAATAGTAAAAAACAAACAGTAAAAGTTTAATAATGTGTTAGTGTTTTGTAACTATGCTATTTCCTGCATGTTTTAAAGACCCCACTGGTGCTAACGACCCCACTGGTGATAACGACATTTTTCACTGAAACTAGTTTGAGGAATAAATGAGTAAATAAATAACAAAAAGTGTTTTGCATCAAGGTGGAGTCATGGTTCCCATATTAATGTTTTTCTCTGTAAACACGGACCAAATGGAGGTGTTTCAAGAAAAGTTATTGTAAAGCAGCTTTAAAGAAACCACTGCGTAAATAATTTGCAAAGAGCTTACGGTACGTCGACATAAGTTAAAAAGTGTTGGGAACGTTTTGCAGGTACCACAAGTAATCAAGCTCCACTTTTTCCCCTTTGCCGAAGATGTAGTTTGTGGTCATTCCCTTGAACCACGTAAGCACATGATATTTGGCGAGGGGAAAGTAGTAGTCATCCGGACACAGGAGGGACCGAGATCAAGAGGCTTCAAGTGTGACACGGAGGAACAAGCTAAGATTTTGTCAGTCATCAAACGCCAACGACACGCACTTGAATCGATGTTCATCCGTCTACAGGAAGCGACAGTCAGAGCAAAGGTGCATATCCTTCAATCCGATAGCGTGGAGCCGGTATCTCGTTGGACTTTTTTTTTTTTTTTTTTTTTTTTTTGTTGGTGGAGTGATACCACGTCCCGTACACAGTAGTTAGCAGAGGGTGTTGGTGTATCCTTTATCAACCTCTTAGCCAAGGAACAGTTCGGTTCTTGGTTTCTACAAAGTTTCGCGGAATTGCCCGCACAACAATCTCTTGCCTTTGGCGGCCGCGTTGTGGGGAGATCCGAGGTGACATAGCTAATATACCAAAATGAATGTAGATACATGGGAGAACTATGTTGCGATGTGCGCCCGCACGTCACCGGCAGGACGTGAGATATGGGCATCAATACGTCCTACAGACGCTTGAGGGAGGCAAGTTAAGTGGTCAATCATTTCCACACATTGCTCATTTAAAGGACAGCTGCCAGTGCTCAGACGTTAATCAGTCCCAGTCCTCTATCGCTTAGGAGAAAGTTAAGTGTGTCATAACGTACTTTAAGTATGCGTCCTATGGATAGGAAGTAACCAAAGGCTGCCTGAAGTCCATCAATGCCGATACGGGGAAGACCTGTGCCACGTGACTGAGTTTTGACGCCACGGAGACGTTCAGGTATTCCTCACGCTGTAGCTGGTTCAAGTCCCGGAGCAGGCTCTGGCACACCATCACGCATAAAATCTGTAGTAACAGTCGACAGTTTTCCGCCCCCGTTCCGCGCACATCTTTCGCAAACGTGACTCCCAAATATCTCACTCAGTAACCCTTCTGAGGGAGCGACAGCACCTGGTCCGAGACTGCGCCATCGACTTACTGATGTTCAGAAGACTGTCCGCAGCCTTTCCATATCGCTCGATCTGGAGGAGTGACTTCAGCGTGATTGCGTAAAGGTAGGTAGAAAGAGCGCAACCCTGCGTAGCGACCTCTTAATGGGTCGTATTAAGTCTGTCCGTTGACCTGGTTCTGAGATCTGGCTGCTGTATGAAGGCGCTGCGGGGTGTTTTGAGAACCAGGGGTAATTCCATACGATCCATCGAAGGTCCGATTGAAATCGATAGAGACGATCGCCACTCTCGTGCGGCAAGCCGATGCAACGGCGTAACCGAGGTGCGCATTGAATTCTTTCGACATGTAGCGTCATTCCTCCAAATACGAAGCTACTGGGCCACAGTTATTTATGACGGCCAGTCTAAAACTTATTCCAGATACGTCAAGTAAAAAGTCACCTACATATCGAGTGCTTCCAACGTCGGATCATACAACCTCCAGCGCAGGATGTGGCACCTTCACCGGCGCCGACAATTCTCCCAGTAACCTACGCGGGGGCGCTTATGACGTCGCCGTCTATCCAGACGCAACAGCCCGACGTTGCAGTGCGGGAACCACCCCAACTCCTGGCAGATCAGTCAGCCTGGCCAGTGACAGAACTCCGTACAAGACCATCGATACCACCGTACACTGCAGCACAAAAGACAGCAGGATGGCAACCAATACTCAATTGTATCAACAGAAGCCCTTGTTCCAGCGAGGCCTGAGTCAATGCAATCGTCCAACATGGGCAGCCACATATGGCGTTCAACAAAACATCGAGAACGCCGCCTCAGGAACGCATCGGAACACGGCAGTTCCCACTTGCAGGACGAAGAATAACTGATCCTGCAGGAAGGCGTCCACGAGGCTGACACCACTGCCACTGACTGAATCCCTCTGGAACGGTCGGCGAGGTGGGTGAAGTCCGTCTGGCAGTCCTCTGCGACGAACAGTGATCAACAAGAAGGTTCCGCTGCAGGCTGCGAAGTCACTCGGTCCTTTCCAATTAACCACCACGACCTTACTGAACATGAACAGACTTCCGCGCCCACATCGTCAGCGAAGGACGTCGAGACATGGCAGGACCCCGATCTAGGGCCCGCTGTGGTCTTACCAACACTGGAAGGCCTGCGATCGCCAGCGAATGACGTCACTCGCGACGTCCGCTTCTCTCTCCATGTACAACCTTTCTCAACCACCATACAGCCAGGCTTACCGTCCGGTCAAGATGAATATCAGCATCGCTAGCTCCCCTGCCAAAATACAACTTCTGAGAGGAACAATATAACCCGCATTCGTGCAAGAAGTGCGAACCAACTGACTCCCAAACTTTAAGCAACATATGCCTAGTGGTTTCCCAATCACTGGCGTAGCGATTTTAATGTGTGACGGTATCGAAGCCACCGACATCACATTTTTCCCATCCGCACGGAGATCAACAGTCACGGTACTCAAAATCTGATTCGTTAATACTATGCACCGTCGGACACCACCAAACATTGTAGCTGGGCCAGCTTCTACTCCACTGACATTGTCGTTTTTCAAGAAAGCCACGAACAAAGCGATTTCGCCAGTTATTTTAATTGCTTACTTCATCACGAGGACTAGACCCCGCACTACACGACTTGTCCGGAATTGGTTGTAGTGATTCACAATCTTCACTTGTGGGAAAAGTACACGGCGACAGCAATGAACGCATACATCTACCACTCATTCGACGAGCCGACTGTATCGCATATATGTGTCCCAAGGTCTTACACATGGAAAGATGGTCACCGATCGATGGTCTCTAGCCTTAGCTGATCAAGTGGCTGATCTTCGATATGCCTCTCCAGCCGCAAGAAGCCTGTAAGAGTAACGGCACTTGGAAAATGAATAAAACATATCTCCACAAGCCGGACTGCACTTGCAAAGCCGCTGCAACAAGAGCCATATGTGAACGACGTCACTCCCGATAACCTTCGACTATGTTGTGGTGGCTATTCTGCGCCAAATCGACAGTCCACAAGACACTTATGCAGTTTGTCAAGGACACAGTCACATACACTGATAGAGCCTGGTGTTCGACTATGCGGTGTTCAGGGATCTCGACGCTCTACCCCCACCACCAGACAGACAACGAGAACGGCACCTAATGAAGGCTCACAAATATCGTTGACGAAGCTCTGATTACAAGTCGCAGTAGTCCACTCACGACGACATCTTCGAACGGTTCCAAAGGTACCCACCATGCATCACGGACATGCGATGATACCGCCGACAGCTAATCACGTGCCTTACTATGCGAGATGATCAGTCTCGTACGACCCAGGCAACTATAGTGAAAGGCAGGAAACAACTGTAAGTGATGAGGTCACTGCAGAGGCGCTACAACAGGCCACATGCACTATTGACGTGGTAACAGCAAGAGCATTAATGGAGAAAGTCTCGTCTGAGGTGGTGTAGGACGCCTTGGAAAAAGGAGTGGTCAGTACGTCTCCACAACCCAATGGGTTACCAGTCGAGTTTTACCGGACCATCAGTGAAATTATGGTGCCCCATTGGATTACCACGCTCCGAGTCCTCGTGTACCTAGAATGCTCAGTATCACCTAACTTAGCCGAAGAACTTTTCCTGATGACACACAAACCAACAGGACAGCAATCGGTCAATGACTATTGGCCACTTACAATGTCGAAGCCGACTACAAGATCTCCAGGCTTTTGGCAGGCTACATTAACAAGACTTTGCCAATGATCTCCACCGTAGATCAAGTTCGCCGGGGAGGGAGATGCCAACATACTAGTGGCCATTGATCACTGCAGGTACTTGCGATTGTCTCGGCTTGCCGCACGAGAGTGGCGATCGTCTCTATCGATTTCAATCGGACCTTCGATGGATCGTATGGAATTACCCCTGGTTCTCAAAACACCCCGCAGCGCCTTCATACAGCAGCCAGATCTCAGAACCAGGTCAACGGACAGACTTAATACGACCCATTAAGAGGTCGCTACGCAGGGTTGCGCTCTTTCTACCTACCTTTACGCAATCACGCTGAAGTCACTCCTCGGGGGTCTCAACCACAGGCTATTTGGCATCACCATGCGGGAAATCACCTACCGTTATAGGGCATACCACGACGAATTGCTACTGCTGGTTCATTCCACCGGTGAAAGCCGCAGTGCCCTAAACCAGATCGAGCGATATGGAAAGGCTGCGGACAGTCTTCTGAACAGAAGCTGAGTCTTGAAGAACTCTGTCGCACATTTTGTCGTTAGTAAGTTACACATAGACAGTGTTACTTACGATCGAAAAGAGGTTGCCGATTATGTCTGCAACCGGAAACTTAGCCTCTTCCTTTAAAAAGCGCTACACATCGTGTGCTTTTGGTCTATCAATCTTTTCTGAAATCTAATTTCAGTGTTGATGTTTGGTGTTAAGCCATGTTCTTACAACGCTACGGTGTCACGTTAGTGTCGGCCGAAGAAAGTAAACAAGGCGAGCGTGCTCACGCTGCGGGCGGAAACATAAGAGCACGTCCGCTCTACTCAGTTGATAAGCCGGACTGTCACCCATAGACCACGTGAGTACTGTGCTGTGTACATAGCATAAATGACGGAACTTATTAACTGTACAATGTCAGCAAAGCTATGGCTGTACACTGATCTCGAGTGACAGAATACACCAAAGTAATCTTGCCACATGCAGTTGACACTACAGTACCCATACAACTATGCACTGCATTTAAATAAAATATAGTCCCTAATGAAACGAAAATTACCCATGGGAAATCTCCTCAACAGTTATACACTAATTTACATACAGTTGTTAAATACCTGAGATAACATATTTCAAATTGCAACTGACTAAACACACGAATGACGTTGTTTACATTCATTCTTCTAATAAGAATTCATTTTTTAATTTTTGTTTATATTTTCATTACTACAGCATCACAAACCTTAGTGTGCGCAAGCATGCATGAAAACCAAAATAACTTCTGCTTACAGTGGTTCGGCCGCCATGTAAACTGCCGACAAGTAAAAAACCACCTGACATCAGGAATGAATACAGTTTCCTTATAACCATTTAAAATACAACATAAACTAAACTTGGACTTAGAATAATACATTAGTTGCAGTTCAAATGCAAAACCACATTAGACCAACTATTAATTGCTGAATGAGCAGCATAAAAGAAATTTTGCTTCTTGGAAAAATGAATATAAAAAGTGTTGTTACTGTGGTCTGTAAGTTGTAATGGGAAAACATGTTACCTCAGGTATTGTAGAACTCTTAGTAGGTCGGCCGTTGTGGCCGAGCGGTTCTAGACGCTTCAGTCCGGAACCGCGCAACCGCTACGGTCGCAGGTTCGAATCCTGCCTCGGGCATGGATGTGTGTTATGTCCTTAGGTTAGGTTTAAGTAGTTCCAAGTTCTAGGGGACTGATGACCTCAGATGTTAAGTCCCATAGTGCTCAGAGCCATTTGAACCAATATTGCGCATGCTAACTTGCCGCTTCAAGGGAGGAGTTTATCCACATATTAAGAGGATTAATCAGCAATAACGAAGGATCTGTTATTTTTATAAAGTATTTTAAAGATTTTTAAATAAAGCAATTTTTGCTCGTTTATCTGGTTTACGTCAAACGTCGGTTTTATCGTCACCTAATTACGCTTTAGTATGGAGATGTGCTCTCGCACCAGTTTGCACTGAGGATCTGATTTGAGTTGTATAATAAGAATTTTAATCTGTTAAAGAAAGGACTTGTTATTTTTATGATATATTTTAAAAAATCAATTTGCCTATTTCATCTGGTTTTCGCCAGTCGGCGGTGCTTACCTTTTCAATAACGATACGTGCTGCCACACCACTTACGCTATGGACTTAATTTGCAATAAAAGGAGAATTAATATTTGCCCAATAGAGCACAGTACATAAAACTAAGTAAATCTTTTGTATATGGCTGGTCTGTGGGTTATTTACTATGTCCTGGTTGTTTATTTCTACTTTTGATTCTTTGTGCGTAATATAGCGGGTTGTGGTTTTAAGTTATTATAATCAAATATAATTTTCGCTCACCGCATATAAAACTGTTCCACAATGTTTTACATGAAAGAAGACACTTCTCTTCTTCATTAGACGACTGAAAATAAACTATCGAATATGTGTAATGCATAGCAGTATAACTACTGAGCGTAGCTCATGATACAATCCTCTGCAGGTGGCGTGATGTCATGCAATAACTCAAATCACTTGGGTGTAATTCGACCCACTGTAGATCAATGAGTGGTTTCAGCCAAAAACGTATTTGACACTGCAGGGTTTTAAGTCTACATTAAGTTAACGAAAGAAAAAATAATATTTAGTTTAGTCGCAAAACATGTTACACCGATGTCTGCGGCATCTAGAGTTTCACGTGGTAACCAATAGTTTGTCTACACAGTGGTTCTCAAATGTCCGTCCTATGTGGTCTATTTACTGTTGTTGAGTCGGTCATAATGGCGTTTTGATGGTCACGGCATCGGGAATTTTTGTACAAACGCTTTCGCCTTTGCTGACACACGGTACGGTAAATAATTGGCAAGGCAACTCATAAAACTAAACAACCATAACAAATTTGTATGCCTTATATTAGTGTAATACCATTCTTTTGCAAATATGAGTACCTCGTTTGTATAAAATTGTCACGCCTACTGTAATTTTCTTTGTAGGATGGTTTGAAAATTGGCATAGATGTCAGAAACTAGTCACCATAAAGAAATAAAAAGATATACCTCTTAACGTAATTCATGACGGAGCTAAACTATTTCTTCATCTCCGATGCTGTGAAACAAATTTCTTCCCTTCCTCCCCGCTTTTTTATTGGGGGGGAGGGACGGGGGGGGGGGGTGCTGGTTTAATAAGGACGTAAACAAGACAATATTTTCTAGCCAACATGGAGTTTAAAATGCAAATTGTAAGAGCTATGAACGCTTGTTCTTATCAGAACAGATGTGTTTCGCATGTGAAGACGAGCAAGTGTTCATAGATCTTAAGGTATCAATCAGAGCCAACGTTTGGTATACTGTTTTGCTTCGAATGATCGATCCTGTAACATACCTGAATGTTGACCTTTCCTCCAGGATATGCTGTGTAGTGTGAATAGCTGCACATATGTCTTGTTCTGTTAAAATATGTAATGAATTTGCAGTCGTAATTGTTGCATACGATTACGATAAGCTCTCTGATGACAGGATTGGCATGTTACAGGTAGGCCGACACTGGGACTGCCTTGAAGGGATTGTTGGAGCCCAGCGAGAACGGTAAACTACACTTTAATAACATTTCCTTACACCCATACATGGACTACCTGTATTTCCGGAATACATTTCCCAGTTGCCCTACTACTCACTACTCGTCCGGACTGTTGCAGAGACTTTTTTCCCTATGAGTATTGGCGTAGCACGCTTTTCCTTCTGCCCTGAAACCGCTATTGTTCAACTGTTTTTGTGTCTACTATCTCGCAGACTTGACCGTGTCAGTGGTTGATGACACCCAGACGTACAGACGACATCACATTACCGCAATTTCTGACTCATTGATCCAGACAATAACGCTTTTTTTCTGATTGTCACAATGCAAGTGCGCAACTTCTTAAAAAAATGTCAGCATGTAGCAAGGTGTTGATCTTTGATATGTAAGTCTTGCCCTGTTTTAACTAAACATTTTATTCATTGAGGGCATGTAGAACTACACTCCTGGAAATTGAAATAAGAACACCGTGAATTCATTGTCCCAGGAAGGGGAAACTTTATTGACACATTCCTGGAGTCAGATACATCACATGATCACACTGACAGAACCACAGGCACATAGACACAGGCAACAGAGCATGCACAATGTCGGCACTAGTACAGTGTATATCCACCTTTCGCAGCAATGCAGGCTGCTATTCTCCCATGGAGACGATCGTAGAGATGCTGGATGTAGTCCTGTGGAACGGCTTGCCATGCCATTTCCACCTGGCGCCTCAGTTGGACCAGCGTTCGTGCTGGACGTGCAGACCGCGTGAGACGACGCTTCATCCAGTCCCAAACATGCTCAATGGGGGACAGATCCGGAGATCTTGCTGGCCAGGGTAGTTGACTTACACCTTCTAGAGCACGTTGGGTGGCACGGGATACATGCGGACGTGCATTGTCCTGTTGGAACAGCAAGTTCCCTTGCCGGTCTAGGAATGGTAGAACGATGGGTTCGATGACGGTTTGGATGTACCGTGCACTATTCAGTGTCCCCTCGACGATCACCCCCGTACGGCCAGTGTAGGAGATCGCTCCCCACACCATGATGCCGGGTGTTGGCCCTGTGTGCCTCGGTCGTATGCAGTCCTGATTGTGGCGCTCACCTGCACGGCGCCAAACACGCATACGACCATCATTGGCACCAAGGCAGAAGCGACTCTCATCGCTGAAGACGACACGTCTCCATTCGTCCCTCCATTCATGCCTGTCGCGACACCACTGGAGGCGGGCTGCACGATGTTGGGGCGTGGGCGGAAGACGGCCTAACGGTGTGCGGGACCGTAGCCCAGCTTCATGGAGACGGTTGCGAATGGTCCTCGCCGATACCCCAGGAGCAACAGTGTCCCTAATTTGCTGGGAAGTGGCGGTGCGGTCCCCTACGGCACTGCGTAGGATCCTACGGTCTTGGCGTGCATCCGTGCGTCGCTGCGGTCCGGTCCCAGGTCGACGTGCACGTGCACCTTCCGCCGACCACTGGCAACAACATCGATGTACTGTGGAGACCTCACGCCCCACGTGTTGAGCAATTCGGCGGTACGTCCACCCGGCCTCCCGCATGCCCACTATACGCCCTCGCTCAAAGTCCGTCAACTGCACATACGGTTCACGTCCACGCTGTCGCGGTCTGCTACCAGTGTTAAAGACTACGATGGAGCTCCGTATGCCACGGCAAACTGGCTGACACTGACGGCGGCGGAGCACAAATGCTGCGCAGCTAGCGCCATTCGACGGCCAACACCGCGGTTCCTGGTGTGACCGCTGTGCCGTGCGTGTGATCATTGCTTGTACAGCCCTCTCGCAGTGTACGGAGCAACTATGGTGGGTCTGACACACCGGTGTCAATGTGTTCTTTTTTCCATTTCCAAGAGTGTATGTTCCGAACAATAAATCTTATTTTGAACCTGTAAATGCGGTGTAAAGGAGAGTTAGCTGTTCGTTATTTTATGTACACTGACGGAAAAAATCACAACACCAAGGAGCTGTACGACAAAACAAAGTTGGTAGGCGTCTACCTACATCTGAAAGATTGCTATTCATATTTCACGCCAGGTGCATAAAAGTGGCGCTAGTAACGTTATTATGGGGATGCTAATCAGGTTTACTTTAAATACACGCTGTAACGGTCGTGAGCTTCAATTATCTTTCACCAAGGGCATGGTTGCTTGAAGTTAGCCAAGAATGTATTTAAGGCAATAAAGACGCCTTTATCAACATCCGAACGAACTTGAACGAGGTCGTGTAACCGGGCTACAGTGAGCCGGATGTTCCTTCTGGAATATTGCAGGAAGACTTGACAGTAATGAAGCCACAGTACGTGATTGCTGGCAGAGGTGATCACGTGACTGTACGGTCGTGAGAAGATGGCGCCTCGGACTGCCACGTGGCGCTACTGAGATGGGAGAGACCATCGTATTCGGTGTACAGCTCTGGCACATCGCACTGCATCGGCAGCAGCAATATGAGCAGCAGTTGGCACCACAGCGACACAGTGAACTGTTACAAATCAGTTACTAAACCTCCGAGCCCGACGCCATGGAGCGTGCATTCCACTGACCCCATATCACCGCCATTTGCGACTTGAATGGATTCAAGCGAGAGCTCATTGGAGGAGATATGTTTTCTGATGAAAGCTGGTTCCGCCATGGTGCCAGTCACTGCCGTGTGTTGGATAGGAAGTCAGTTGAGGGACTGCAACCAAACTGTTTGCGTCCAAGACACACTGGACCTTTTGTACCCCACCTAGAAGGTGGCACACGGGTCTGCTCCTGTAATTTAGAGGGTAGGCCGAATGTAGGAAACTAGGAGGAACAGGTGAGGTAGACCTCTAGGTGCTCCAAATACAGTAAAAGTGATTTTACTCTATCTTAACACAATACTAAACATACATGACTTTGTACTGAGAAGCACTTAGATGCGAAGCCGAAGGCATCAAAGCGAACATAAGTTACACAGGCAAAATCTGTAGTGGCTCACCTACTATGAGATAGAAACCATGTTGCTTGGTCGTCTACTCTTGATCAAATGGGCTGAATCTGGAGTGGCGCTCGTAGAGCTGCACAGCGCCTGCTAGATGGCGCTGTCGTCGGCGTTGTTCGTCCACTCTCGTAGTGCCAACCTACGAGAGCGCACCTACGTTGTGGCATCGTAGCTATCGATACCACAGGACCTATAGATAGAGTTACGGTCTGGTGTTGGACGTAAATCTGGTGATACGACCTGTTGTGCTGCCATTCACAAACAGCGTTCCGGGGGGTGTTTTCCAATAGGATAACGCTCACATATCGGTGTTGTAAGTCAACGTGCTCTACAAAGTGTCGACATGTTGCCTTGGCGTGCTCGATCACCAGATCTGTCTCCAGTGGAGCACGATTGGATAAGTCCAGCGTCATCCAAAACTAGCGCTAACTGTACCTGTATTGACGAGTAGAACAGGCACTGAATTCCATTCCATAACACGGTATCCGGCCCCTGTGCAACACAATGCATGCACGTTTGCGTGCTTGCATCCATCATTCTGGTGGGCACACTGGTTGTTAATGGGCCAGCATTTCCCATTTGCAATGGCTTACCTCGAGCGTACAGTAACCTGTGACCTTGCAGTGTTAATTACTTAAATATGTTACCTAGACAAATACTTTCTCGAAATTCCATTACTCTGCATTAATTATATTTTGGTGCTGCGATATTTTTCCGTCAGTGTAATTCCATCCATTGAGAGCGTTTAGAATGATGTTCCATCCAGTAAATCTAATTTTGGACTTTAAAGTGCGGTGTGAAGGATAGTTGGCCGTTTTTTATTTTATATATTTTGTGTCTGTCACCTAGCAGTTGTGCTGTCATAATATGTCGTAATGATTCAGTATGAAAGCGTCGACATGCTCATTAAAACGTTGCTGTAAACTTCTCAGTTTTCCATATGTAGAAGACGGAGCAGTCTTAATACCATAACTTACTTGTACAACTCGTTGCCAATGTCCCCCCAGGATGAGCCCAATTGTATGTATTGTGTCAATATTTTAGTAAGTTTCTTGTTTATAGAAAAGGCTATGTATTTTTTTAAGTAAGTGAGCTGATGTTTATGTATGTCACAGAGGAAGGGAATTTAAGCACTTCTCTTCCACTCAGTATCTTCTGCTATTTTGTCATGTTTAATGAGTATCCGGATTCATCAGTAAGAACCTCTGAGGTATAGTGGCAGCACTGAGTGAAAAAGTGTTTGTAAACAGTGTGAAGAAAAACAAAAGCAACTATGAAGTCGTGCAGTAACAAGGACAAGGGAAACAAGAAATAAAATGTTACGGCTTTCGCCACCCATCTGTATTCTAGATGAATGAGCCGTATATTTAAGAGTTACATGTGGCAGATTTCGTACTTTTATCACAGGTAGAAATTACATAGCGTGTATATGCCAGTTTTACACTGCAGTTTCTAATAAGTACAGACCTTTCTTCCAATTCTAAGGAATTTATTCAATCCACTGAGTCGCGACAGCGAATTACCAGTTGGCCTGCTAATGGAGTAAGTGTAAAGCACCAATTATGAATAAATGGGATAGGATTACCAGTTTGAACACTTGTCTTGCAACTGAGGCAACATCCTGGAAACCTTGCTCGGACTCGAAGAATGAAACTGTTCTCAATTCTTTCCTGGGAAAATATTTTCCATTGTCCCAGACAAAAGTCTAAATTTGTGTGTGTGTGTGTGTGTGTGTGTGTGTGTGTGTGTGTGTGTGTGTGTGTGTGTTTCTAAAACGAACCGTTTCGTGTGCTAAAATTTGTAAAAAGTGAATCTGCTATTGACGTTCCGTGTTTCAGATTTGACACCACTCTCTTGGGGGGTCCCTTCATCACACAAAAATATGTCGATGGAAAAAGAACAAAAGTTGGAGGAAACTGCATTTTCAAGTTAGCGAACGATGCCCCACACGAACAGTAGATAAAAACCTCTTCCGAATACGGGAAGCGTTTGCACGAAGCCCTCACAAATCCTATTCTCAGTCAAGTGTTGGAACTTCGGTGAAGCCTTACAAAAAGCAGCTTGTGCGAACACTGCCTGCTACAGAGAAGAGCAAATGACATGGAATTTTAGTGCTGTAAGTCTCTCATAGATATATTACACAAACTTCGCGATCCTTGAGATTTTTCTAAGAAACGTACTTCATCATTTCGTTTATTAGAAAACGTGAATCGAAGCAGTATAAGATTTCGGACACTGCATATCCCGACTTGATCAATAAGCGTGTGAGGGCTTACTATATACATTTTTCTATGTGTGTCATTGGTGTTAGCATTGTACACATATACGAACCTTGCTTCTTTACAGAGCAAATGTAAATTCCCCATTTGAAAAAATAAAAACTTTTCGTGCATGATGGCGCGCAGACCCGTATAATAGAGACATTTTCTTAACGAAGGTGCTCCTTTGTGCTGGATAGCGAAAGGAAGGGAACGAGGTTTTGTCCACGGTTTGTAACCTTCATTGTTTCCCCTTCACGGATTTACATCAAGGGTAAGATTCTTGTCTAGACATTGCCTGCACCGTTTCTAGTACTAGACAACTACATGGGCTCCACTGTGCACTCTGGAACTCGCCACCAATCAACACCCATACGAAACGGAGAGGAATACCGATTTGATTCCCGAATGGGTCTTTCCCTCTGAAGAGCAATGTTCCCAGTCAAGAAAGGTCCTGGGAGATTTTGTGTGATTGCCGAATTGCCAGTATAGCCACGCAAGCGCGCCCGCACTTTCACTTCAAGATTCTAAATCAATAAGTTAGTTAACAAACCGCATTGCGAATAACGCTCCCATACGTTCTATTTTCAATAATGTTTAGTGACTCTGTGAGTGATCTTGGCCGTCAGCTGCAGTCGTCTGGTAAGTAGAGAAGAAACCAATGCGGATGAGCCGCTGCCTGCTTACGTGGTGTCATTATTCTGTCTCCTCTGTGAGGACGACTCAGAGGAGTCAAAATAATGACGGCACGTGGCGGGAAACTGCACAGCTGGCATGCCGGTGTCTGATGGCGTCGTAGGCGCTCTTCCTGCTGCTTTTAGGAAAAGGTAACTACCCTATAAATGTTCTTGAGGTAAGATGTCTCAGTCTGATATTCCGCCACAATGTTACGTCATAGCTTCCTTAAAATAGGTAAACTAAGGAGCAGTCAGAACTAAGCTTCCAGTGAATGTTCAACGGAAAGTTTTCAATCAGTGTATTAATTTTAGTTTTGTAGCTCTGAATTACGAATTTTCAATATGAAATTCAGTCAAAAACAATCTAATGGTTGACAGTACACGCTAAAGTCGAAGATGGGTTCATGAAAACACAATGGAGGTGAGTAAAATATGTACATAGCTGCATGGTTGATGGGTGTACCAACAAATTTCTATTTAAGATTTCAGGGAACTGAGAAGGTGGATAAATGACATTAGAAAACACACAGGACCAACATGGATGCGTATAGCGGAAGACTGTAGTTCGTGGAGATGGGAGGAAATCGTTACGCTGTGGATGCAGACCAATAACTGATGATAACGACAGAAAATCCGTAACGGCGTAATCTGGTACGATTTACTTCCAGTCGTTTCCAGCAGGATTGCAGACTTGAGATATGGCCACTAGACACAAAACTCAAGGGAAAATAGAAAACGCTTATAGAAGCGCAACGTCTTCATTATTTACCAGTCTTTTTTTTTTTAGTAGTGTAATGTCCCTAAGATCCGATCACTGCAATGCACAACAGCAATGACCATACGTCTTGTGCTTTATACTACGTTGCCCTCTTTGGTCTTTGTGATTTTCGCGCATCTGGTATGGAATGCGTCGACTTTCTGAGTTTGTATGCCATGTCTGAGTTCCTTATCCCCTCTGTTGATTGTGGAGGAGGTATATCAGTGGAGTGTGCATTTAAATAATCAGAACTACATGGTTATCACTACGTACCTCGACTGCAGTGGTCACGTGACCACAGTGAGGTTTAAGGTTTATCCTAAGATTTCTTCATATTTTCTTTGTGTCATTACGTTGCTTAAACATGTATACAAGGAGTTAGTTTTAACTGAAAACAATGAAATATCTCGAAAACTACGCATCGCATCAGAAAAATGTTACAATTAAAATTGGTTTTCTTTTGGGAGGAGGACATCAGACTGGACCCCCCACCCCACCCCGAGCGTGGGTGGCGGGGAGGAACTTTGAATTCTTCAAAGGGAACCCCTATTTTTCGTTGCAGATTACGATTCTACTTCAAAATCTACATACTTTTCTCTGAAGAATTTTCTTCGTTTCGCCACAGATGGCGCTGTAATCGGAGCAATATAAATACGTTCACGATCGTAATTTCCGACATGCTACTCAATGACCCTTGAATATTCAGTGGCACATGGGACTACACCTCCATACTGCGAGGGTAGGATAGACCAGTATTTGAAACAGTAACTTCTAATTAGGAACCCCATTCGCAAATTCTCATTCCTCCGACATAACGAACAGGGGACTACTCGACGCGCATCTGTCGCTGCTGTGGTTCGAGGTGAGCGCTACTCTACTTCTCCAATCAGAGTAAGTGTTCAATACACTTTGTGATCCACTTTTCAGATGACTGTATGCAGTTCAGAAGCGCATCTGCTGGAATGTCAGCACAGGCCTTTCTGATGCGGTCGGTCATGTCTTCGCGGTCTCTTGGATCTTGGTGGTACAACTTAGCTTTTAAATATTCACACAAAAAGAAATCCGCTGACGTCACAATGGCAACCTGGCGGGCCAATTAATAGCATCATCTCTGCCGATCCACAGACCAGTGTAAACATGGTCCAATGTCTCCCGA
This sequence comes from Schistocerca serialis cubense, assembly GCF_023864345.2. Classification (NCBI taxonomy): domain Eukaryota; kingdom Metazoa; phylum Arthropoda; class Insecta; order Orthoptera; family Acrididae; genus Schistocerca; species Schistocerca serialis. Next base: position 262,733,976 of record NC_064646.1, read on the forward strand.
GCTTCAACTGTGCAACCATCATGCCGAAACCACATAGTTGCCGAAGGTTCATGGTAACGTCTTGCAGTAGTACCGGCAGTTCTCGTTCCAAAAGTGTTCGATATTTGCTTCCATTCAACGTGCTGTCTATAAAATATGGATAAATGAGTTTGTTCACCACGATGCGACACCACACCAGCCAAGGACGTTGGTCAACTTGCTGTAACCAGAGGGAATTGTCCACACTCCAGTAATGCATATTATGCCGTTTAACGCAACCGTGGTTTGGGAACGTAGACTCACCTGGAAACAGTGCCTCGGCAAAGATAGTGGGGTTCGTTTGCATTTTTGACATTCCCATTCACAAAACACCATCCAGTTATGGAGATCGGCGCCTTGAAATCTTTGATACAATGACACATGGTATGGATGACACGACGGTGCAGTATTGACAATACTACCTACGAACTTAACGCAAAGCGGTGTAATTGCCGGTCGCTTAGGTGTGGGCTGTGGTGTACTGCCGCTAGTACAGTCGTTTCATTAGCTTCTCCCGTCTCGCATTTGATTCGTTTCCTCTTGCCTGTCTGTACGCTGCCATCAGACAGAAAGACGTTCACAACCTTGTAAAAGAATGAAGGAGAGCGAGCTTTCTCTGGAAAACGTTCGGCATACAAGGCAGCACCAGCTTCAACATTTCTCCTACATTCTCCATAAATCAGGATCATTTCAGTTTTTGCTTTTGAGGTTGCGTCTGTTCTCCATATGATAGATTGGCAATAAACGCTGCGCAAGTATTGTAATGCTTAGAGCCGCTATCTGTTTTACGTCTGCACGATGCGTGAGCTCCCGTCTCAGTGTACTACCTGTTATGATACGTCGTAGTTCGCTAAATGATCGCGGTGGCGCGTCGAGTAGTCCCATGTTCCATGTGTCGGAGGAATGCAACGTAGGTAATGGGGTTTCCAATTACAAGTTCTGAAATACTGACCTGTCTTTCCCTTCGCAGCATGTAGATGGTGTCCCACTTGTCACTGGGTATTGAAGGACCATTGAGTAGCATAGCGTAAATAACGATTGTGTACGTATTTCTTTTCCTCCGACTACAGCGCCATCTGTTGCGAAACGAAGAAAATGCTTCAGAGAAAAGTACATAATTTTGCCGTAGGATCAAAATCGGCAATGAAAAACGGGGTTTCCCGTTGAAGAGGGGAGTGAATGTACAATGTTTTATAAACGTAATATTTTATAATAATTTATATGAATGATATGCCCTCTACTATTATAGGTGATCCAAAAATATTTGTGTTTGCTGATACTATCCTGGCAGTAAAAGATGTTGTATCCAACGTTTTCATTGTTCCAAATATGAATAGAGCAGTTCAAAACATAATTCATGTCCTATGGAAAATAAACTAATGTTAAATCACAGTAAGACTCAGTTTTTACGCTTTATAACACACTCATCAACACAACGTAATTTTTGAGTTATATAGAATAGGGATATGATTAGTGAGACTAAACTGTTCCGATTTCTAGGTGTTCAGATAGATAGTAAACTGTCGTGAAAAGCTCATGTTCAGGACGTTGTTCAAAGACTTGATGCTGCCATTTTTACTACTAGAACACTATCTCTAGTAAGTGATAGTTCTACACGAGAAGTAGTCTACTTTGCTTATTTTCATTCGTTTATGACGTATTATATTTTGGGGTAACTCTTCCCATTCTCAGCGGTTATTTTTGGCTCAGAAACGGACGGTTCAAGGAATAAGTGGCTACGTTCGCAAACCTCTTGTCGACCCCTGTCGCTGGATATTCTGACATTGGCCTCTCAGTATACCTGTGTATATTCTTCATTCTCGTTTCTTGTTAACAATAACATCTTCTTCTCAAGAATTAGCAGCTTTCACTCACTCAGTTAATTCTAGACAGGAATACAATCTGCGTTTGGATCGCACCTCCTTGATTCTTGTGCAGAAAGGCGTGCGGTATTCTGCTGCATCCATTTTCAGTAAGTTACTACAAGAATTCAAACATCTTAGCAGTAAACCATGCGCTTTCAAATCCAAACTGAGGAGTTTCCTCATGGGTCACTCCTCCCAATCTTTAACAGAGTTCTTTGAAAAATTACGTTGTTTCCCGAGTTACACTGTTGAATGCTTTTATATAAGCTTATAGCTTTTCGTGTTTTTAGACTTCATAAATATTTTATTTTATCTGTTGTTATTTTTCTGTTGTAATTTCCTGATACGTTCCATGACCGTGGAGAATTGCTTCTCAAGTTGATTCTACGGAACAAGACGTGCAAAATAAAAAAAATAAAAATATTTTGAATAGGAACCCATGTCCATTCAACGTCCTCCAAGGACGCTACAGAGCATCAAAGTTGTAGGCTCCGGCGCCTATAAATGTATGTATATACAGGGTGATTTCGTGAGGATGTCGCAGGCTTTCAAGAATGATGGAGAAGAATAAATCTATCGGGTTGAGGGAAGAGACATCGTACCGGGGACGAACGGGTGGGAGTTATAAGCGAAAATCGTTCAGATTCTTCTGACAGTGGAATACGTGTACTGGTATTGTTGTTGCTAAGATAGTAGGGCATGCTACTTCCACAGGTGGTAGCGTGGATCAAAATGAGAAAAAATGTACGTTAAAAATAGGCTCTAGAATGCGTTACCATGGAGATCTGAGCACTTTTTCATCTTCGCTAGTGTGAAACGCATCTCGCCTACTGAACAAGTGCTCATAGCTCTTAAGGTATGCATTTTTAACCCATGTTTAAGTGAAATTTTCTCTTTTTGTGATCCATACTACTACCTCTGAAAGCTGCATACCCTACACTCTTAGCAACAACAGTACCGGTTCATGTATTGCCCGCATCTCGTGGTCGTGCGGTAGCGTTCTCGCTTCCCACGCCCGGGTTCCCGGGTTCGATTCCCGGCGGGGTCAGGGATTTTCTCTGCCTCGTGATGGCTGGGTGTTGTGTGCTGTCCTTAGGTTAGTTAGGTTTAAGTAGTTCTAAGTTCTAGGGGACTGATGACCGTAGATGTTAAGTCCCATAGTGCTCAGAGTCATTTGAACCATTTGGTTCATGTATTCCACTGTCGGAGGTAACTGAATGATTTTCACTTGTAAATTTCGTCTCTTTAGTTTCTTGACCAGCGACCCTTAACTGAAATTGATGTATTTATACCTCTCCATCTTCCTTGAAAGATTCTAACATCATCAAGGTTGCAAGGATTCCCAGATATCCTCAATAATTTTCATGTCCGGGGAGTTCAGTGGCCAGCGGAAGTGTTTAAACAGAAGAGTGTTCGTGGAGCCAATCTGTAGGAATTCTGGACGTGTGGGGTGTCGCATTGTCCTACTGGAATTTCCCAAGTCTGTCGGAATACACAATGGACATGACTGGAAGCAGGTGATCAGACAGGATGCTTACGTAGTATCATCTGTCACAGTCGTATCTAGATTATCAGGGGTCCTATACAACTCCATCTGCACACGCTCCATTACAGAGCTTCCATCAGCTTGAACAGTCCCCTGCTGACATGCAGGGTCCATGGATTCATGAGGTTGTCTTGATACCCATACAAGTTCATCTGCCGATACAATTTGAAACGAGACTCGCCCGATCAGGAACATGTTTCCAGTCATCAACTGTCCAATGTCAGTGTGGATGGGTCTTTTTTTCGTGCAGTCATCAATGGTACACCAGTGGGCCTTCGACTCCGAAAGGCCATATCGCTGATGTTTCGTTGAATGGTTCGTACGCTGACACTTGTTGATGGCCCAGCGTTAAAATATGCAGCAATTTGCGGAACGTTTGCACTTTCGTCGCACTGAACGATTCTCTTCAGTCGTCGTTGGTCCCGTTCCTGCAGGTTACTTACCGCAGTGCCGTGTTCTGTCCGCTTACGTATCTCTGTATTTGAATACGCATGGATATACCAGTTTCTTTGGCGATTCAGTGTAGAACAAACATTCATTCTGTTAATACATGTCTAAAGAAAAACAACATAAATGAACAATAGGAAAGTAAAACTTGTTTTAAGGTCGAACAATGCAGCTGTGCGTGTAGGAGACAGCGCTATTTTCATTTTGATTATATTGTACAGGAAAAGAAAGAGCTTTGTATTACTATATATAATAACTGAAGCGAACGTGTGATACAACTGCTGTTAATACACTCTTCTTGGGAGAGGTGCACGAAATTAAAGTAAAACTGTAGTATTACGATCTAATTACCGAAGTTGGGGTTCGGATCAAAGTTTTACGTTTCTTCGCACCTTTCTCTATTGCTGTCATTGTTCTAGGAAAGAGAGCACGCCATGCTACAAAGCGGTTCCTCTCAACCAGAAATAACCTCCTCCTCTCTTTTTTGTAAAACGTTCCAAACTCTTTGGTTTTTCTTCTCCTCGTCAGAACTGCGTTATTTGAGCGTACTCTTCGATAACGTATATTTTCGTGATGACTTTCATTTACGCACTCTCTAAAAACACTATAACGTGACTGTACAATGCTGAGTAATGTATATCAATCGTGCATTGTCGAGTATTGTCGGACACCTTTGATCCTGTCCGTACGCAAACAAAGTTTAGTTCTGCGTTCTGCCACCGGCAATCGCAAAATGAAGAAGTTATAGTTAACACGAAAACTGACAGATACAAAGCAAACGCGATAGAAAGGCGAGATGAGGCAGCAAGTAACAAGCAGACGTAGAGAAAACAGCAGTGCGACTGTTGCCATGCTAGGCTGTGTAGGTATCCAAGGGGCGGAGAGACCGGACACACGTCCACCGGTCCAGCGACGGAAAAGGCCCCTCCGCTTTCTTCCAAGCCCTGCGGCTACAAAGCCCACGAGCTGCGCCAGCGCGCTCCTTGCCCCGCCCCCCCCCCCCCTCGTCGTAAGGCGGCTGACCGGTGACAAAACGGGCGATGACCCACTGCCCCATGCTGCTATCCTGGGTCGACACTGGCGCAATGAAGTTTCATGGCTGGGTGCCCCGCTGTAGGTGTGAACTGCGGTCCTTGATCAGCATATTGTACTGTGGCCAGGTGATACAACCCCCGTGGTGCTGACAAAAGTGATTTTAGTACAAATGTATATATATATATATATATATATATATATATATATATATATATATATATATATATATACACTCCTGGAAATTGAAATAAGAACACCGTGAATTCATTGTCCCAGGAAGGGGAAACTTTATTGACACATTCCTGGGGTCAGATACATCACATGATCACACTGACAGAACCACAGGCACATAGACACAGGCAACAGAGCATGCACAATGTCGGCACTAGTACAGTGTATATCCACCTTTCGCAGCAATGCAGGCTGCTATTCTCCCATGGAGACCATCGTAGAGATGCTGGATGTAGTCCTGTGGAACGGCTTGCCATGCCAGTTCCACCTGGCGCCTCAGTTGGACCAGCGTTCGTGCTGGACGTGCAGACCGCGTGAGACGACGCTTCATCCAGTCCCAAACATGCTCAATGGGGGACAGATCCGGAGATCTTGCTGGCCAGGGTAGTTGACTTACACCTTCTAGAGCACGTTGGGTGGCACGGGATACATGCGGACGTGCATTGTCCTGTTGGAACAGCAAGTTCCCTTGCCGGTCTAGGAATGGTAGAACGATGGGTTCGATGACGGTTTGGATGTACCGTGCACTATTCAGTGTCCCCTCGACGATCACCAGTGGTGTACGGCCAGTGTAGGAGATCGCTCCCCACACCATGATGCCGGGTGTTGGCCCTGTGTGCCTCGGTCGTATGCGGTCCTGATTGTGGCGCTCACCTGCACAGCGCCAAACACGCATACGACCATCATTGGCACCAAGGCAGAAGCGACTCTCATCGCTGAAGACGACACGTCTCCAATCGTCCCTCCATTCACGCCTGTCGCGACACCACTGGAGGCGGGCTGCACGATGTTGGGGCGTGAGCGGAAGACGGCCTAACGGTGTGCGGGACCGTAGCCCAGCTTCATGGAGACGGTTGCGAATGGTCCTCGCCGATACCCCAGGAGCAACAGTGTCCCTAATTTGCTGGGAAGTGGCGGTGCGGTCCCCTACGGCACTGCGTAGGATCCTACGGTCTTGGCGTGCATCCGTGCGTCGCTGCGGTCCGGTCCCAGGTCGACGGGCACCTGCACCTTCCGCCGACCACTGGCGACAACATCGATGTACTGTGGAGACCTCACGCCCCACGTGTTGAGCAATTCGGCGGTACGTCCACCCGGCCTCCCGCATGCCCACTATACGCCCTCGCTCAAAGTCCGTCAACTGCACATACGGTTCACGTCCACGCTGTCGCGGCATGCTACCAGTGTTAAAGACTGCGATGGAGCTCTGTATGCCACGGCAAACTGGCTGACACTGACGGCGGCGGTGCACAAATGCTGCGCAGCTAGCGCCATTCGACGGCCAACACCGCGGTTCCTGGTGTGTCCGCTGTGCCGTGCGTGTGATCATTGCTTGTACAGCCCTCTCGCAGTGTCCGGAGCAAGTATGGTGGGTCTGACACACCGGTGTCAATGTGTTCTTTTTTCCATTTCCAGGAGAGTATGTATATATATATATATATATATATATATATATATATATATATATATATATATATACTTTTCCTAGCTGTACGTGTTTGGCTTTTGCTTCGCCATTTTCCACATACGTTACATACTCCGGCAGCCACTGGTGTGGGAAGGCTTGTGAGATCTTGTTGCTTCAGTACTGATGCATTACCTTTCTTTCTTCCTTTCTTTCTTGGGGCCTTTGTCCCACGTCACGAGGGTCGACAATGTTACTATTGATTTGGCAGTGTTAGTTGCAGAGGGTGGCCGGATGCCGTTCTTGCCGCCAACCCGAACCTCCTAGTACGGAATCAGTGTACCCCAACTGTCTGCGTCTAGTGTAAGCCATGGGATAGTGCGAAAACGTCTACGAGTCGTGTAACTGAGGCGTAACGTGGGGACTAGCTCGGTATTAAACCAGCAGGATGTGGAAAACCGCCTAAAAACCACATCCAGGCTGGCTGGCCTACCGGCCCTCGTCGGTAATCCGCCAGGCGGAATCGAACCGGGGCCGGAGCGCTTACCCGACTCCAGGACGCAGAGCATTAGCGCTCCCGGCTACCCTGGCGGGTAGTACTGCTGCATTACATATTTCCACAAAATGCCATGTCTCATAACACTGTGATGGCAACGTTACATTTCGCAAAGCATAACATCAGCATTCACCTGTGGCCTGCGCTGCTGCAGTCCTCTTCTGCACTCCGCTTATCTGTGACCAAATATGGTCGCTGTGCTGTATGATCTACGAAAAGTAACTTTCCCTCCTTTGACTGATTCCGATATGCAATTCTAGCAAAACAGTTCATTACCACTTCTGTAAGTTTTAACTAAATTTCTAAATGGTAATGAGCAGCAATCAGTCGTTGTTTCCGTTCTAGCTTTATTAAAACGGATACAGATTTAGGCTAGTAACTCGCCATTATCAGTGCAGTATTTCGGAGTTGTTATACGTGCCCTAGTATGTCTACACCTGTTGTAAGACTCTTGTCACAGTTCATTAATGACTATAACAACTGCTAAGTACTGCATTGATAATGGTTACTTACAAGCTGAAATCTGGATCTGCTCTGATAAAGCTAGAACGGAAACGATGACTGATCATTACTCTTTACCGTTTCGAAAGTCATATCACAGTCGTGGGGCGCATTCCACTTTCCTGTTGGAAAGTAATTTGATTTTAGTTGAGTGTTTGAAAACTGAGCAAATAGGTACAATGTTAAAGTTTTGGTGTTACCGGTTTTCGTAAACAGCGGTAACCTGATATAGTGAGGCGATTATTTCGGTTTGATGTTAGCAACAAGCACTATAAGCTATGTCCATTCCTAATACATTTCTACTTTATGCTACAGATGTGAGGAACTGAGTCTTCGTTAGCGAAGTCCCGGGATAATAAACCAGTGACACAGATCCTGGCGTTTTTGCAATCCGAACAGTGCTCTTATAGAGCATGTATGAAATCAGTATTGGTTGTATCTACAACTGATAACACATTCATCTCGGCCAGTGTACTTTCCCCTTCCTTTTTGAAACTCATATACAAGGGGACTGTAAGCCGGCCTCTGTGGCCGAGCGGTTCTAGGAGCTTCAGTCCGGAACCGCGCTGCTGCTACGATCGCAGGTTCGAATCCTGCCTCGAGCGTAGATGTGTGTGATGTCCTTAGTTTAGTTAGGTTCACATGGTTCAAATGGCTCTGAGCACTACGGGACTTAACTTCTGAGGTCATCAGTCCCCTAAAACTTAGAACTACTAAAACCTAACTAACCTAAAGACATCACACACATCCATGCCCAAGGCAGGATTCGAACCGGCGTCCGTAGCGGTCGCGCGGTTCCAAACTGTAGCGCCTAGAACCGCTCGGCCACCAACGCCGGCTGTTTAGTTAGGTTTAAGTAGTTCTAAGTCTAGGGGACTAATGACCTCATATGTTAAGTCCCATAGTGCTTAGAGCCATTTTTTTAGGAATTTAAAACAGGCAAATAACACATTTAATAATACGCTTTAATAAAGAATTGCAAACAATTTTCTGATCTGATTAATTCTATTTATGTGGTCATTAATTGGTTTTCGGGTTCATCTGCTATCATCAAGCGATAACTGAAGATCACAAGTGCAGATAAAATGACGTGTGACTTACACAGATATTACTAATACAGAAAATACTAAAGATACAAAAATGGTGACATGCGAAGTGTTTACAAAGGGAAGTATCACCTTTCGCATCACGCAGAAATAGTTGCATCTAACTCAAAACGATGAGATTATTTTTCGGTGGATATCATTACAGTTACCAACACGTGAAAAATAGAATACTCAGTAGTGATCCAATTTTTGTTTAACTACAGTTTAATTTAATGTAGATGAAATATATTATTGAGTTTTTCAGTCTACGTCATGTTGGTGGTTAATAGAAAATCACCCATACTATTTAGACTGTGAACTTTTACAAACAGTTGACAACAGCAGAAAAATGACCCTGCTGATAATAACGGAACGTTGTCCGCCCCGATAGCTGAGTGGTGCCGGCACGGTAGCTCAGCGTGTTCGGTCAGAGGGTTAGCATCCCTTTATAATAAAAAAAACTGAGATAATCGATCAACAACGAACTTAAGCGGATGTCTTACGACGTCCGCCCCGAGCAGATGCAACGAACAAAAGCGAACAAAACGAGATTTAGAAGAAAAAAGAAGCGTGTTCGCTCACAGGGTTAGCTACCCTTTGTAATAAAAAAACTGACTGAACAGATCAACGAATAACCTGAACGAGAGTCATCGGACGTACGCTACGAACAAAGTCAACGAACAATATAGAACAAAATGAGATTTTTTTTAAAAAGTGGTCAGCGTGACGGATTGCCGTCCTACGGGCCCGGGTTCGATTCCCGGCTGGGTCGGGGATTTTCTCCGCTCAGCGACTGGGTGATGTGCTGTATTCATCGTCATTCCATCCCCATCCGGCCCGCAGGTCGCCCAATGTGGCGTCGAATACAATAAGACCTGCACCAAGGCGGCCGGAGCTGCCCCGTAAGGCGCCTCCCGGCCAATAACGCCCAACGCTCATTTCCATTTTATAGAAACGTTACAATTAAACCGACGGTGTTCCGAGAGCTGCAAAATGGATTGTATACATAGCAGGACGCTGCAACATCATCGAATGCTCGTTAATCGGTGCGCTCAATACACGTCGCCATGCGACAAACAGCAAGCTAACCTCAAAACACGAAACATTTCAGATATGATTGCTTACAGCGCCGTATTTTCACCTGGTCATAGAAAATGGAACTATCACTTTTTTCAGCATACTGCCTGAGTGCATCGATTAATGAACATATCTACAATGTTTCAACGTCCTGAAATGTATACAGCTCGTACTGCAGCACTCGAAATACCGTCAGTTTAATTACAACGATCCGGTATTTGAAATCAATAAACAATTGGCACAGAATGCCATCTCAATATTAAATGATAAAACTCTGCTTCTTTTTTCCACTCCGTTAGTTTAAGTTTTAGTTATATGAATATTAGAATTCAGTTGTAAGCTCACCTTTATTTTTCATATGTTGAATGTAATGAGATTCAGACATTGACTTAAATGTGACATAAAAATGTTATACTTTCCTTTCAAACGCTCTAAATGTCACCATTTTTGTATCTTTTATATATTTTGTGTAAATAATATCCGTGTAGGTCGTACGTTATTTGTGCTTGCGGCATTCTTTCATCACTTGACAATGGCCTGAGAAACCGAAAGCTGGTTCATGACCAAGTTAATATACAGCAAATGTATCCGTACTTCTGAATGTGAACAACTATCAGCTGTATAAAGTTGTGGCGACAGTGAAAATTTGTGCCGGACCAGGATTCGAAACCGGATTTCCTGCTGTAAGCGAGTGATTGCCTTACCCCACCCCTTTTATTTGTTGGCAAAGTGGGCAGGGGTCGCAACCCGGGCTGGCAACAAATGTCCTACACCCATCTACCACGAACCAAGGAGACGTGGAGTAGAGGTACTATCAACATCGTTTATTTATTTACTTTCCCTTTTTATTTTTATTTATTTTACATTAATACCACCGAAAATAGCAGGAAACCAGCGTCGCGAGGAGAAGGACGCAGCAAGACAAACTCATTGAGACTATCGACGTATAGTTTTTCCGAGACGAACATCCCGATGACCATAGAATATATCAGTTCTAAGTGTGGAAGAAGCAAGGATCGACTGTTCATGACAGGAACACTCCAGCTCTGGGGTGGGTTAAGTAAGACACTGCAAAGGAAATTGGAGAAAAATTATCTCTATCTTGGATTGCGGACAACTGCACAATGGCGTTCATCAAGGAACTGCAAAAAATCAAGGATACTTTTCTCGCCATAGCAAACAAGTAGTGAACTGCGTGTCCACAAATGTACTTCACAGAGCTCGTTCTCGCTTGCGGGAAGTATCCCACGTTCGGAAAGAGGAGCAGTTGAGTACGTATATGATGAATCGTACGGGTGCCGGCCCGAGTGGCCGAGCGGTTCTAGGCGCTTCAGTCTGGAACCACGCGACCGCTACGCTCACAGGTTCGAATCCTGCCTCGGGCATGGACGTGTGTGATGTCCTTAGGTTGGTTAGATTTAACTAGTCCTAAGTTCTAGGGGACTGATGACCTCAGCTGTTAAAGTCCCATAGTGTTCAGAGCCATATGAACTAAGTCGTACGGGTACTTAGGGACATCTGTCGCACCAAGAAACAGACACCTCTCACCGATCTGCACACTAGGCAGTGCTTGTCTGTGTCCAAAGCATCACAGGCGACACATAAAGGGGTGTCTGCGAGGTGAATCCTGTGAAGACGTGATCGATATACTTGCTTCCCACTAACAGTAAGATACCATGCAGACTGGACGGCAGCATCAACATAAGTAGCGCACACCGATCCCCAAACGGCACGCCAGTCGACGAGGGCATGCTTCCCCTCAACCACATTCGGTGTCCTGTGTTGCTGAAAGAAACCATAGGTCGCCTTCGTAGATGTCAAGTGTGCTGGCAGTATCGCAGTACGGGCGTAGCTCAGTTCGAGGAAAAAGTGGCGGAAGTAAAACGAGGGTGGCGGAACTTGGTTCAAACGGTTCAAATGGCTCTGAGCACTATGGGACTTAACAGCTGTGGTCATCAGTCCCCTAGAACTTAGAACTACTTAAACCTAACTAACCTAAGGACATCACACACATCCATGCCCGAGGCAGGATTCGAACCTGCGACCGTAGCGGTCACGCGGTTCCAGACTGAAGCGCCTAGAACCGCACGGCCACACCGGCCGGCGCGGGACTTGGGAAAGGTGGATAGATGCTGAGAGAGAGTGTGATGTAAGGGCCTCTAGCAATAGGCTGGTAAGGTGCGTAGGACTACGGCGTCACAACGCCACGTGAGAGCCAATGAAAAGGGCTACCGCTCTGTCAGGCACGTGACGCAGACCTAAAACGCCTCTTGACCGCGGGAGTGTGAGGGTCTCGTACCTTATCTTAAACAGCAATCCGTGGCAAACAAATGAACCCAATGCCGCTAGCATGTACGAACGAACCACTCATCGTTCTTCTTGACAACAAAGGGTACAGTAATATTTCAAATAAATATAATTTGCAAACCGTCAGAAAGTATTTCCTATTTAATATTATTAAATTCTGACAAGAAATTAATAAAAATTCAGTCAATCTTAGATTAAGATGAGAAAACACCGGTTGAAACTTTGGCAACAGAACTAAGCCAAATGTTCTCGTGTCACTGTACCTGGCTCTCGTATACACACTTTCATCAACAGCATTCCTCCTAAGTGGTAATTGCCACCTGCTGTTAAAAGGCCCGCCGCCTATCATTACGACCAACTTCTGTCCTTAAATAGGGCAATATCCACCCTAATTCTGCTATAATGGTGACCGTAGGGAGCAAACTACTTTTGATCGCCTGCTCTCCCCCTTCGATTTTCTTTTTCTTCTGTTTGTTCGCGCTGTGCTGTGAACGTCACCTGGCGCTTCTGGTGGTCCAACGAGGGTGCGTGGGCGAAGTGGAAAGAGGGAGGGAGTCGCGGGGAAGATTTAGTAGTGAGGCGCGTGCACCGTATTGTCGAGCGTTGCAGCTGCACATGTGGCTTTTTTATATTACCTTTTGTGTAAACAGTTAACAATTACGACTGTCAACACAGGCGGCAATTTGTTTTTCCAGTGTGCGCTTTTCCAAGAGATTATCCGGCGAGCGGGGCTTGCAAACCAGCGGCCTTAACAAAAACAGAGTTGCGTTTTTTTACCAGTTCTCTGTCTCTCTCTCTCTCTCTCTCTCTCTCTCTCTCTGTGTGTGTGTGTGTGTGTGTGTGTGTGTGTGTGTGTGTGTGTGTGTGTGTGTGTGTGTGGGAGTGCCAATTACCTGCACACCCGACAGGTCTGCTGTTAATCCTGTGTTGTATGGTCGACTGTCGTTTTTCCTGCGAGCGCTACAAAGATTTTGCTAAATACTCTGCCTTTTGACAAGCACTGACCAGCAGAAAGTAGGACGCGCTTTTTGATCCAACCTATATGTCTATCAAAACAGGGATCAATATGATTTCTTCAAAATAAATTTAGTACATTTTTCATGAGGAAAAGTTTTTGAACTCACCATAAGGTCGGTTTTTATCGAAGCTGCAAGTATTTCACAGAGAATGCTCTATCTTTATGATTCACAGATTTTAATTATAATTACCATTTATTTGTCTTTGGTTTATTTAAGCATGTCACTATCATCTGGGTACAAACATTAAAAAAATGTGTACAGAAAAAGTCTGCCCAGTAATATGTCTATTTTACGGTAACTGAATAGACACATAACGCACACACAACAAAAATCTTGACATGACAAACTGTACCTCTACAGAGAATACAGGAAGAAACCACAAAAGTGTTTGATCAAAGTACACCAACACATTGAAGTGTTAATATAAACGGTGACAGCACACCAAATATTATAAAAACTCGTTACTATGAAATACAAATCAAAGATACCTTTATATATCTGGGTATGTTTATGAAACAGTATTACCATCGCTCCTGTTGGGAGACGCGTCTTAATTTTCATGACATTTACGTGTGAACGTTTTTGCTTCCAGAAAAGGTTGCAAGAAAATAGCAAGTACGTATCATCTCCATCTTTGTTCTTCCGACATCCACAGTGAGAGTTATCTTTGATACTTAACCGGTGTAAGTGGGAAGCAATTGAACAAATATTCGTACGCTTTCTTGCCAGAGTTGTCTTCAGTTTACTAAATGGCAGATATCTTCAAACCAGAGAAAGTTTCTAACTACAGATCGAATCGTAGCATATTATTGATCGTTGCATCAGACTAAAAAACGACAACGCTCGGCCGATCCCTCATTCATCAGCTTACGGAACTAAATCTTTAAATGAGAGAGAGGTAAGATGAGGATCATTACAGAGCCAGAGACACTGATATTCGCAACTGGTTCACGTCGTCACTGTAAAGGAGACTTAAATGCCCTAGGTCCCCACAGAAAAGAGGCTTCCATAGCTCTTCTGAGGTCCTATAGCGGTTCTCGTATAAATTTCAGAATATTGAAAATCATTTTAATTTCCCAAGATTTAGTTGGCCCGGTCATTCTATTTTCCATGAGTTAGATTGGACAGGTAAATAAATGGGACGAACATTTTGCTATTAACGTAAACATTGCTAAGAGTCCCAAAAATTGAAAATTATACTTAATGGACCCATTGGTACCTTTCACATGAACTATGTGACCAAAAGTATCCAGACATCTCCGAACACATACGTTTTTCATATTACGCGCATTTTGCTGCCACTTACTGCCAGGTACTCCATATCAACGACCTCAGTAGTCATTATACATCGTGAGGGAGCAAAATGGGGCGCTCCGCGGAATCACGGACTTCGAACGTGGTCAAGTGATTGGGTGTCACTTGGGTCATACGCCAGTACGCTAGATTTCCCCACTCCTAAACATCCTTAGGTCCATTGTTTCCGATGTGAAAGTGAAGTGGAAACGTGAAGAGACACGTACAGCACAAAAGCGTACAGGCCGACCTCGGAAGTTGACTGACAGAGACCGCCGACAATTTAAGAGGGTCATAAGGAGTAATAGGCAGACATCTATGCAGTCCAGCACACAAGATTACCAAACTGCACCAGGATCCACTGAAAGTATTATGACAGTTAGGCGTGAGGTGATAAAACTTGGATTTCACGGTCGAGCGACTGCTCATAAGCTACACATCCCCCAGGTAAATACCAAACGACGCCTCGCTTGGTGTAAGGAGCGTAAACATAGGACGATTGAAAAGTGGACAAACGTTGTGTGGAGTGACGAATCCCGGTAACAATGTGGCGACCCGATGGCAGGGTGTGGTATAGCGTATGTCCGTTGAATGTCATCTGCCAGCGTGTGTAGTTCCAACAGTAAAATTCGGAGACGGTGGTGTTATGGTATAATCGTGTTTCTCATGGAGGCGGCTTGCACCCCTTGTTGTTTTGCGTAGCACTATCACAGCACAGGCCTACATCGATGTTTTAAGCACCTTCTTGTCTCCCACTGTTGAAGAGCAATTCGGGGCTAGAGATTGCATCTCTCAACACGATCTAGCACCTGTTCATAATGCGCGGCCTGTGGCGGAGTGGTTACATGACAATAGCACCCCTGTAATGGACTGACCTGCCCAGGGTCCTCACCCGCACCTTTGGGATGTTTTGGAACGCCGACTTCGTGCCAGGCCTCAACGACTGACATCGATACCTCTCCTCAGTGCAGCACTCCGTGAATAATGGGCTGCCATTGCCCAAGAAACCTTCCAGCATCTGATTGAACGTATGCTTGTGAGAGTGGAAGCTGTATCAAGACTAACGGTGGACTAACACCATATTGAATTGCAGTATTATCGATGGATCGATGGAGGGCGCCACCAATTTGTAAATCATTTCCAGCCAGGTGTGTAGATACTTTTAGTCACGTAGTGTACACCAGCACACTTGCTTGTAGCAAATTACATTGTTGATGGTCGTTGGTGTATGTGGATGTGGTGCAGTGCAGTATGTCTCCTCAATGCATCCCACACGTTTTCCAAGTGATGGGCTGGCCGGCCCATTCGCCGAGTATCCCCTCGTTCAAGAGCTCCTCCACCCGTGCTGCTCTATGCGCTCGCACACTGGCCTCTATAAAAATGAAGTCACGTCAGAATGCACCCCTGAAAAGACACACATGGGAAAGGAGTATAGTGTCTCAATAACGTTGTAAGTGTACTGTATTTAAAGATTTGTAGGTCAATACGCAACATTATGCCTCCCTACACCATAAAAAACGTCCAGAATCACTATTAAGACTCGACCTGCTCTCATATGCTCGACAGGAGCGTGCTCTTGGCACCATCACAAACGATGCCGCCGATGTGCGATATACGAGGGCAGTTCAATAAGTAATGCAACACATTTTTTTTTCTCGGCCAATTCCGGTTGAAAAAACCGGAAATTTCTTGTGGAATATTTTCAAACATTCCCGCTTCGTCTCGTACAGTTTCATTGACTTCCGACAGGTGGCAGCGCTGTACGGAGCTGTTAAAGTGGCGTCTGTAACGGATGTGCGTTGCAAACAACGGGCAATGATCGAGTTTCTTTTGGCGGAAAACCAGGGCATCTCAGATATTCATAGGCACTTGCAGAATGTCTACGGTGATCTGGCAGTGGACAAAAGCACGGTCAGTCATTGGGCAAAGCGTGTGTCATCATCGCCGCAAGGTCAAGCAAGACTGATCTCCCGCGTGCGGGCCGGCCGTGCACAGCTGTGACTCCTGCAATGGCGGAGCGTGCGAACACACTCGTTCGAGATGATCGACGGATCACCATCAAACAACTCAGCGCTCAACTTGACATCTCTGTTGGTAGTGCTGTCACAATTGTTCACCAGTTGGGATATTCAAAGGTTTGTTCCCGCTGGGTCCCTCGTTGTCTAACCGAACACCATAAAGAGCAAAGGAGAACCATCTGTGCGGAATTGCTTGCTCGTCATGTGGCTGAGGGTGACAATTTCTTATCAAATATTGTTACAGGCGATGAAACATGGGTTCATCACTTCGAACCTGAAACAAAACGGCAATCAATGGAGTGGCGCCACACCCACTCCGCTACCAAGAAAAAGTTTAAAGCCATACCCTCAGCCGGTAAAGTCATGGTTACAGTCTTCTGGGACGCTGAAGGGGTTATTCTATTCGATGTCCTTCCCCATGGTCAAACGATCAACTCTGAAGTGTATTGTGCTACTCTTCAGAAATTGAAGAAACGACTTCAGCGTGTTCGTAGGCACAAAAATCTGAACGAACTTCTCCTTCTTCATGACAACGCAAGACCTCACACAAGTCTTCGCACCCGAGAGGAGCTCACAAAACTTCAGTGGATTGTTCTTCCTCATGCACCCTACAGCCCCGATCTCGCACCGTCGGATTTCCATATGTTTGGCCCAATGAAGGACGCAATCCGTGGGAGGCACTACGCGGATGATGAAGAAGTTATTGATGCAGTACGACGTTGGCTCCGACATCGACCAGTGGAATGGTACCGTGCAGGCATACAGGCCCTCATTTCAAGGTGGCGTAAGGCCGTAGCATTGAATGGAGATTACGTTGAAAAATAGTGTTGTGTAGCTAAAAGATTGGGGAATAACCTGGCGTATTTCAATGATGAATAAAACAATCCCTGTTTCAGAAAAAAAATGTGTTGCATTACTTATTGAACTGCCCTCGTATGTGAGATCAACGGAACGTAACCTGCCGGTCGTCGGGCAGACAACCCCATGCAGTCGCAGTTCCGCTGTGGAGCGTGTGACTCTGCGCCTTGCAGTTTCGTTGAATGTGGTTGAAATTGCATCCGCTGCTTGACATGGTTCCGTTCTCGTCTTTTGTACAATGTAGCGGTCATCTGCTGCTGGAGTTGAACGTAGTCGACGGCCGCCTCTCCTTCGGGCGGCGCTGCCTGAGGTCTGGAACGCAAACCATGCATGTGAAACAATGTTATGAACAACACCAAACTCCTGGCTGCACCTGTCATAGAGTGTCCTCCTTCCGCTTCGTCGCCGTGTGAGGTCCTCCAAATCTTATCTGCGGCCATGACGTAATGAAGATCGCCACCACAATGCACCGTAGCTACCCGCTGACTGACACAACCTGTGTTTTCCCGTTCCTTCAATTGCCTCGTGTTGAGAGACCAGCTCCATTTGGCGCTGCACTCATGATGACCTCACGGCATGTGACGTCCAACTTTCTGTCTTTGACTTTGAGGCCTCTGGCAACACCCTCCCTCACATTCGTTCAGTTCTACCGAGTAGTATATATATTTTATTACTTTACACTGAGGCGACAGAAGTCCTGAAACAGCGATATGCACGTATACAGAAGGCGGTAGTACAGCGTACACAAGGTATGAAACGGCATGGTACTCGGGCTATTAATGTGAAAAGGTTTCCGACGTGATGACAGCGGTACGACAGCGAATAATGAAGTTTGAAGGCGGAATGGTAGTTGGAGCTAGTCGGATGGGACATTCAATTTCGGAAGTCGTTAAAGAATCCAATATTCCGAGAACGGCAGTCAAGAGCGCCGAGAATACCAAATTTCAGGAATTACCTCTGTGGTGTGCGTACTGTAAGACCTTCGGTACACACACCATCAGATTATTTGACTTGTCGTTCTAGTATCAGCAATATGTCTCGTGGTCTTATCGTGGCGTATTCATCTTCTGCCGTTAGGTCAGACGATAGAAATGCCACTTGCACGCTTAGAGTACCAGATTGACGGTGACCAACTTCAAACAGAACTTGATTAATTTTCACACACATCTATTAAAATAATAAAAATCATAGACATTATGTAACTTGATTCTGGATGCTGTTTACAATTGACAATCTGAAGTTCCTTTGGTCATGGTACGTTAATCTTATTCTCATATATCTCTGATACTTGACAAAGTGTCTATTCATTTATCTTCATGGCTATGTACAGGAATATGATAATCTTATTAGGCGTAGACTGAAACTTGACTACAGACTGATGCAGACTGACTAATCGGAGGTCTGTACACTCATTATAATACCTCACGCGTTCAGATATCACTGCGCGAGTGTGATCCGCGAGAAGAAAAGGTTCTGCGTCAGCAGCAATCTCATTGGCTGCGTTACGTATTAATACGCGGATCGGCGGAAGCAGAATTTGGTCCGTCTTTATGGCAGCGCCATCTCGTAGAGCGGAGACGGACATGCGCTGCGCCTGCGCTGTTGTGCTTAGCAGGGCGCGCTCTAGTGGGAAAGTTGTGTACGCGCTGACTACGCGGAACTATGTA
This sequence comes from Schistocerca serialis cubense, assembly GCF_023864345.2. Lineage (NCBI taxonomy): Eukaryota > Metazoa > Arthropoda > Insecta > Orthoptera > Acrididae > Schistocerca > Schistocerca serialis. The sequence continues at coordinate 262,752,904 of NC_064646.1, forward strand.
CACAACCACCTCTCACCTTGGACATTGTTGTGGCTGACAGCCTTCACCTAACGACCGAGAGCAGTATCGTCTGCATAGAGTTATCAGTGCTAACAGACAAGCAACACTCCGTAACATAACCGCAGAAATGTGAGATGAACGACGAACGTATCTGTTTGGACAGTGCAGCGACATTTGACGGTAATGTGCTTCGGCAGCAGACGAGCGACGCGAGTGTCTTTGCTAACAGCACAATATCACCTGCAGTGCCTCTCCTGGGCTCGAGACCATATCGAATCGACCCTAAACGACTGAAAACCCGTGGCCTGGTTAGATAACTCCTGGTTCCAGTTGGTGAGAGCTGATGGTACGGTTAGAATGTGGCGCAGACTCCCCAAGCCATAGTTCCAAGTTGTCAACAAGGCACTGTGCGAGGAGGTAGTGGCTCTATAATGGTGTATGCTGTGTTTTCGTGGAATTTACTGCGTTCTCACCTCAAACCGAACCGACCATTGACTGGAAATTGTTATATTCCGCTACCTGGACACCATTTTTAGCCATTTATCGACTTCATGTTCCCAAACAACGATGGAATTTTTATGGATGACGATGCGCTAAGTCACCGGGCTACAGTTGTTCACGATAGGTATGTGAAATATTCTAGACGAGTCGAGCAAATGGTTTGGCTACACAGAATGCCCGACATGAATCCCATCGAACATTTATGGGATATAATCGAGAGATCTTTCCACTGCGGATTCAATGCAAAATATAACTGCAATTTAGGCACAGCCTGGCGCCTTACTCATTTTGAGTAGTCTTATCTGTTGCTCCGCACCGGAGGTGCCAACATCCATATCGCTTATTTATGAGACTGTGCGATGGTCAAACATTGATCCTAATAGTATCCTTCAGCATGAATACATGTTCAAATGGTGTATTTACTATTTTTTGCTTTCTGACAGCCTTAAGTTTCAACACCTTTCAGATCCAAGGGAGTGAACTGATAATGCCCTCCATCGGTAATACTGGAATTCAATATGGCGTTGGCCCACGCTTAGCCTTGATGACGGTTTCCACTCTTGGAGGCATATGTTCAGTCAGGTGCTGGAAGGTTTCCTGGGGAATGGCAGCCCACTGTTCAAGGAGTGCTGCACTGAGGAGAGGTATCGATGTCAGTAGTTGAGGCCTGGTACGAAGTCGACGTTCCAAAACATGCAAAGGTGTTCTATAGGATTCAGGTCAAGATTTTGTGCAGGCCAGTCCATTACAGGGAACTTAGTGCACAAAACGGGGGCAGTGGCAACACTTTCGCAGATACGGACGGGTATAGAGGCAGCACGGCTCAGTATCGTTCGAAGGGCTTCCAACGATTTGTTGAGTCCATTCCACGTCGAGCTGCTGCACTACACCGGTAAAACTGAGGGCCAACACGATACTAGGAGCTATCTCATGACTTCCGTCACTCAGCTTATCTAGCTCGTTCTTAATTTTTGCAGAGGAATGTACGTTCTTGAGAACTTTATCGGAAATAATGCACTCCAAGAGTTGTAGGCAGGGTGCGACATTTCTCCAGCAGACGCTCTTTAAGAGAGCCCGCTTTTATTTCAAGCAATGATCTTGGGGAACGCGTGTTCCGCCTCTGTTCCCCGCACAAGGCTAGCTGCGCATCCTTTCAATGGAGAAATTACACCCTTCGGCGCTCTGCAGTCCCCTTTGTCGCAGCGTTTCGAATAACTCAGCATCGGGACAATGTGTGCCCCTTTTTTCACGACGTATCCAACAGCAGAACGGTTTTATTACCATGTTCCTTGGCCGTTCCCTTTGTGATCCATCCCTTTGTCAGATGCAGTGTTAAGCTGTCGATACGCGGCGTTGATATATGAAGAGAGCTTCGGGAACGGAATCCTGCAACATCGAGCGCATTAAGACAGCGTGAAAATAGCGAGAACGTTGAAAATAGTTACTGCTGTAAACGGGAGAATTCTGTTGAAGTGGTCGCCTGAGAGACAAACGAATGCTTCAGGCTTCAACCTGCGGCTCTGGGGTGGCCAAAATGAGACTTGTCCAAAAAGTGTTTTTGTCACGTTGTGACAATGTAACCTATAAGAAAGCAGTAGAAAACGATACGAAACAGCTCGGCCTGTTCGCTTGTGTGGATACCTGTTTGATGGAGGCTTTTGTCCAGCATGGAGCTTATAGACCAGTCTCTCCCTGCAGTTGTTGTAAATACATTACCTGACAAAAAAGAGTCAAACACACTGAAGAAGTGGTCAGCTGTCACTATAACTTTGTAAACACACACACACACACACACACACACACACACACACACACACACACACACACACACATTTGGTCTCTACGTGTTCCTATGTGACAGGTAGAGAAGCCACCAGAATGGATTAGAGTTGCTCATATTTCGTGTTGTTAACAGGCCTGGTAAGGTATATAAGGGCGTGAACAGCGTCAGAAGTTGGGTGATCACTATAGAGCAGGTTCAGCGTACTCGTGTGAGACAGCCATTTGGCCAGCTGGTCGAAACGTCCAATATTCAAAGTTGTGGAGCTTTGGTTTGTGAGAGTGGCTCAAAGATGGAGTCAGTAAGAATGTGAGGGCAGGCATACTCGTTGGCAATGTTCCGTTCGGCAACGTGTAAACACTACAATGGAGAAACGCCGTAATGTGCATCAAGCACGTCGTAACCCCTTCGCGTCTGCGCCTGCTATCTGAAAACAGATAATGGACTCCCTGCAATATTCTAAGTGTTATACCGCACCATTATTCACCGACTAACAGCAGCCACGCTAGAGAATTACCATCGCATAACAAGCTGCTACACTGACAGAAAACTGAGCCGTGCTCTCTCCCAACTACGCGTTTTCGTAAACTTTGCTGTCTATCTGTGTTCAGTTTCCCGCCCTTGTTGCGGTCACGTCGTGGTTCTTCTTCCTTCTACGTGTGGCAGCAGCGACGAGTATCGATATTTGCACCGTAACCATTTTTGGTTTTGTGATATAGTTTCCGGCTAGGGGGTCTGCAGTGAGTCGGTCGGTTACTGCGGACCGGGGAAGTTACCTCCGCCCCGTGCAGTCGGCTGGGTCCACTTGAGGTCCCTGCGCAGTGTCTGACCGTGTGTGGAGCTGTCCGATCGCTACGAGCTTCGTGGTTCACAAACCCAGGACGTCAAGGTTGAGTAGCGGTTTCAACCACCCAAGCAACGTCCATTCATGTTGTGTGATTTGTTTCGGTGGTTCGTTGTTGGGGAGGTCCGGTGCAATTGTCTATATTGGTTGACTACAATTCAAGTGCACCAGCGGACTTTCCTGCCTTGTGGCCGTTAGTGTTCTGGTTACCTGCCCTGGCCACTAACGTAATTTCAGGCAGCGTCCTTTCCTCACCTTTTGTCTCTGTCAAATATGGTGTGTAGTTTTGACAGCTAATACATATTTCATTGTGGAAATCACGTTTGTAACTTTTTTGTTTGAGTTCTGATGTACCTATTGGTGGCAAACAAATCGTTTTGTCGGCAGTTGAGGGCCTTCAGCAACTTAAATCCTTATTCAATTAAAAAAAAAAAGAAAACCATCATTGCGGCCTTGTGCCTTTGAAAGGTTACGATAATTTATTTTAAAATATTGAAAATTTTACTGTGGGCCTTCAGCCGTTTGTTTTGCGTGTTGTTTACGTTTGTTTATTGACCCTTGCCTTGAGGCTCTCAGACTCGCTGTGTGTATATATGTATATATGTTAATTATTTCGTTTTCAATTTTACCTGCATGTTTTTACCGCTTTAGAGTTATCTTGTTGCTTTAAGATTTCTTGTTTGGAGGCCTTCAGCAGTGAAATAATTGTCTTTTTGAAACGCGTAGTTTTAAAGGTTCGGCTATGTGCCGTTTTGGTTTAAAGGTGTTATTAAATTACAATTTTGAGTGAACCTTACCGACACCTTATTTGGCCGTTTCCACAATCCTAATCACCTGTTCTGCCCAGTGGGTTTAGCTGGTACCTCAAAAGCAAAATCGAAAAACCAAAAATAATTAATGTAGGGTAATGAAATGGGTCTAGGTAACAAATGTAAGAACATTAACAGTCCTAGATCTCAGGTTAATTTAAGCGCGAGGTAAGCCATTGTCAAATGTGCTTCCCTGGAGACAGATCTGGTGATCTATCAGGCCAAGACAACATGTCGACACTCTGTAGACCATGTTGGGTTACAACAGCGATGTGTGGGCGAGCGTTATCCTGTTGGAAAACATCCCTTAAAATGCTGTTCATGAATGGAAGCACAAAAGGTCTTAATCCCAACACTGACTAAAACTTGTAGTCAGGGTTCGTGGGATATGCCCCAGTGTGCTCCTGGTGGCATATGACGTCCCACTCCAGACCATAACTCCAGATGTCGGGTCCAGTGTGTCCAGCACTCAGACAGGTTGGTTGCAGGCCCCAAATTGGCCTCCTCCTAACTAACAGAGGGCCATCACTGGCGCCAAGACAGAACCAGCTTTCATCAGAAAACTCAGTATACCTCCACCACCCCGCCCTCCAATAAGCTCTCGCTTGACTCCACAGATGTCGCAAATGGCGGTGATTTGGGCTCAGTGGAATGCACGCTACATGGCGACTGGCTCGGAGCTGTCCTTTGAGTAATCAGTTTGTAATAGTTCTTTGTGGGACAGTGATGCCAACTGCTGCTCAGATTGCTGCTTCAGTTGCAGTACGAAGCGCCAGAGCTATACACAGAACACGGTGGTCTTCCCTCTCGATAGTGCCACGTGGCAGTCTGGAGCCCGGCTTTCTTACGACCATACATTCTCGTGACCAACTCTATCAGTAATCATGTACTGTGGCTAGATTCATGATAAGTATTTCTGCAGTATCGCTGAAGGAACATCCAGCTTCTCGAAACCCTATCACACGACCAAACTCAGTGAGGTGTTGATAATGGCGTCTTTGTTGCCTTAAACGCATTCTTCACTAATATCGGCTCACTACGCCCAGTATCAAAAGCAACTCTCACTACCGTTACAGCGTGTCTTCAGATCTAATCTGGTTTACATCCTCGTAGTTGCGCTACCAGCGCCACTCTTAGGCAAATGGCGCGAAATCTGAAAAAACATCATTTTCGAAGTAGAAGAACGCCTAACAGCTTTCGTTTATTCGCACAACTCCTTTTTGTTGTTGCGATTTTTTTGTCGGTCTATGAACAACAGCACAAATGGCCACGTTTGAAGTAGTACGTGACTGAAAGCATGGACTGCTAATCAATGGCGTCACTTGCTGCCCAGCGATCAAACACTGTTTTGCACCATCTGTGATGAATATCGTCGTTTTGTATGGCGACGTCGTGGAGGAAAGCCCCATTCTTCCATTGTTTTGGAGAGACCCAGCGGTGTTACTCCTGGCATCATAGCTGGTGGGCTGTAGGGTATTTTCTGGTGATGGTAGGTAATGATTGAAGGAACTGTGACGGCAGAATGGTACGTCACGGCATACTGCGTCCTGTCATGCGACAGTATCATGCTTCTAGTTCCCAGGAGGACAATGCTCGTCCGCCACGTTCTTTCAGAACCGTCTCGAAGACGTTGACGTACTCCTGTGGCCACCGGAATCCCAGATCCATCTCTGATAGAGCATGTCGGAAACCAGCTCGGTTACCTACTTTGTTCCAGTTTCGGAATTAAGCATATCAGTATCGAGTTACTCCAGTTGTGGGCCAGCCTGTCACTGGAGAGGATACGATGGCTGTACGACAGCCTTCCCAACCTAATCAGTGCACGCATCCAGGCCAGAGGGGGTGAGCCTACACACTAAAAAGAGGACTCATACTACCATGTTGTTTGTAAATGTGACCCTGTCTGGTAATCACCGAAAATTGCTGTATTATAATTCCAGTCTTAGATCACACGCAGACAATATTGTACAACCTCCCAATCCAGGAAGCTACGATTCGTTTTCTCCTTCCCTCCTGGGTGCTACACATTTTTTGTCAGAACATTGTATGCTTTTGAAAGGAATACCATGAAGCAATACAGTGCAGGTGAGTGTTATTAGTGTCGCTGAAACAGTTTTCATTCTGCTCGTGGGTCACTGATTGAAAGGGCAATCGAGGAAGCAGGAGCCATCTGACGACTCGTTTGTGTTGAGATAAGTCGTATGCCCACTGGGGCGGAAAGGTGGGGGGGGGGGGGGGGAGAGGAGGGGGAGGGAGTGGAGTTGTAATATATTTAGCATATGTATAGTCAGGAGTAGGTGATCAATCAACGTCCTTGACAAATACAGAAAGGCCACAATAACCGAATGCGCATTCCTGAGCGCAAGCAAAAATTCTTTTCAACGATTTTCCGGTGTCTCTAGACGAGTGCTGAAGTTTTAGTGATAGTATGACGTCAAATGATAGTCTTAGGAGCAATTAGCTAACTGGAGGTAGGATTTGATATGAGTAACGGAGATGACGAGGTTTAATTCAAGCTGAAAACATTTTTTCTGTGAAATTTAAGCGTGCTGTTTCTGTGCTACTGTTACGCTATTCCACCATTGTGGAGGTCAAGTCGGAAGCTGCTAAGAGCCGGCTGGAGACAGTGACTGAATTCTCGGCGATGAATCTTTTCCCGTCTGTTGATCAGAACTAGGAAACCTTCTGAAATTAATTAGATTGCTACGGATCACCCAATAACGGTGTAGGAGTATTGGTAATCTGACCATTTTCTTGGAGATCAAATCGATGCTGGCGACCCTCATTTGTTTTAACGGTGTAACAGTGTTACATATTTATGCAGATCAGCTAATAAACGTTTTAGTCAGTCTGCGGAGGAGTATATAACGTGATTCGTCTCGCGCGCCACCCATCGACAAGAATGAGCAGCTTCTGTCCGCGCCCTGCGTTGATACTTCGGGTGACATCATGGCACCTCCGAGAAGCGACGAAAGGAGCATTCATGTGCGATAGTGAAACGTTGCTGATAAGATGTTCACGCAAGAAGAGCATAGTAGTTACGTAAATATGGTGTTAAAGAACAATGATAAAGGCTAGATGGGTAGATCGAATAACAAATGAAGAGACACTGAATGGAATTCAAGAAACAAGTAGTTTCCGTGACAGCTCGACTAGAAGAACGGATCGGTTGACAGGTCATGCCCTGAGACATCAAGGATTTGGTAATAGCGTGTGTGTGTGTGTGTGTGTGTGTGTGTGTGTGTGTGTGTGTGTGTGTGTGTGTTTGTGTGTGTGTGTGTGCATACTTGTGCGGGAGGGGAGGGGGAGACACAAATTGTAGAAGGACCAGGGACTGGTGCTTCTTGACAGTATCAGGAATGGAGGAACAGATCTTTATATAATTTGTTAAAACTTCAAAGAACTGCTTTAAAAAAGTTTAATGCGTAGATGAAATTTACGTAGGACAATAAAAATATGGTGATTACCTAGTTTCATATGTAAGTAACAATGATCTTCAGATTCGTAAAGAAGCGACATACATGTAATATTAAAGAAAAATTATCTAAAGAAAGCTCAAAGTATGAAAGTGTAGCCTACCGCTCTGGTAAAAAAATTGCAACAAATAACATCGTAGGTAAAAATCATTATACATAAAAAAAGAACGTACATCGCAGTCGAATTTACAGTGCTACACCGGTAGAAACTTTTATGTTTTTCATACAACCCACCATGCAGATATGAAGTGCAGATTGAGCAAAAACTGGAAATCACGTTAACAGTGGTAGGAATGATATATCTTTGCCTAGAAAAGAACAGGTGTACCTATGGCCATTACAATCTTTATAATTGAACACGATTTTACCAACCAGGCTACGTACTTTCAATTAGTTTTATCACTGCTTTTCACTTTAGGTTCATTTTCTAATATTTATTAACCATTATCTGGTTCGTTTTCCACAGGTGAAGAGCCATTTCCTAATGTCTGTGCCACTGCATAGATGATTGTTTTCCTGCAGCTGTCTTTCATACTTACGTTCAGGGTCAACTGCCAGAGTCTGCACTTCACCAGTTCTCTGCAGGTCGCTCTGCAAATTCTTAGTATCTTCTGGCGTTGCTACTTTGGTATAAACAATTGCATCATCTGCGAATAGCCTTAAAGAGCATTCGACGCTTTCTACTAGATCATTTACATATATCGTGAACACCAGTGGTCCTATCACACTTCCCTGTGGTACTCCTGATATTACCTTTAAATCTGTCGATTTAGTTCCGTTAAGAGCGATGCGTTGAGTTCTATCAGCAAGAAAGTCTTGAAACCAATCGCAAGTCTGCCCCGATACCCCGTAAGCTCCTATTTTTTTCCATGAAACGGCAAGCGGGACGGTGTCAAATGCATTACTGAAATCAAAGAACACGCCAACGACCTGAGCGCCGTTGTCCACTGTGCTGTGGATCTCATCGAGGAACAGAGTGAGCTGAGTTTCGCAGGATCCCTGTTTGCGGAATCCGTGTTGATTTTTGTAGTAGATATGTTCATTTTCCAAGAAAGTCATAATTCTTGAGCATAAAACATGTTCCATAATTCTACAACAATTCTCTATAAAGAAGTTTTTCCAGTGCAATTTTTTATATTGTTTACGGTTCTGAAGACGGTCGTTAAAACCGAAACTAGCTAGTCAAAATATTTTCATTGTCTTATGTAAATGCGAACTGCGCATAAAAACGTTTGATAAAATTCTTTTAAATTGTGACAGACCAGGGAATTACTACAGTAAAAAGACGGAAATAGATGGTTGCGGTAACCATGCAGAGTGTGGGGCGGCTGGTGGGATTGTTATATAAATGTTTGTAGATGTAGAAACACTGCATTTCCCGGCCGATTAAACAAATGTGCGGCGGCGGGTGGAATTATTGTTGTTAAAAATTTCTATTATTTAGAATGTTATTTATGCTGTCTTTCGCCGTTCTCAACACTGGCTCTCTAACTACAATATTGGCAACCAGAAAGAGATTAGTAAAACGTGAAGCCTGTAATTAGAATTCCTAGTGCCCACTTCATCTGAGAATACACTTATAGTTACAGCTTATAGCTCTGAGGAATTAGGATATTGTCTGGGATTTCTAATTAAAAACGGTCATAAAAAAAAAGTTCTGTATTCTGAAAGTCACAGATGAAAACAAAAGAATCCACACAATCTAACTAACAGAGCAGTTCAGAGTCTATTGCGCTGATGCAACTATAAATGTCCAAATTAAATGTTTAAATGAATGCTCGCCATAATTTGATGATTAGGTTCATCAAACGCCACACTAAATAATGGTAGAATGTTTGTCCCGCGGCGGCACGTGAAAATACGACAATACGCAAACTGATGATCGATAATTAAAGTCAACCCAGAATTAACACTTCACTCGAAAATGATTCATGGTTACACGTATCCTGAGTAATTTAATACGGCATCCGAGGCTGTTTGTAGCAATGATACCGACGCGACGCGACGCGACTCCCGACACAGATGACGTGCTATTTAGCGTCTGGAGAGAACTGAGGCCTTGCTTCCTCGCGCAGCGTTCTTATATATAAAGCCGCGGTGCGGACGGCTAAGGGAACGCCTGATCAAATCGGCTCTCCCGACTAGCCGCTGTGCTAGTAATGCACCACATTAAGTTACCGAATAAATCATAGCTTCTTTTGCTGATGGCCGATGAAGCTCTTAATTGAAATGTGCATTCAGCACACAGGAAAGTAATCATAATAAAAGTTTGACGTGGCTAAGTTAAATATTTTGGGCGACAGAATTAATTTAATTACACTGCATGCAGTAGACGATCTCTGAACTGGCCCTTTGGAGATACGCTATCGCTATAGTTTTATAGGTATTCAAATGAAACTTCTCACATCTTCATAGTTATAGCGGATCTCCAACCTACTTAAATATAAACATCCTAGCCTTATTTATTAACCTACTTAATCTATCTTGCTTCCTTAAGTTTTAAGACAAAAACCAGAAAATCCTGAATTTCCACTAAAATCTTAAATTGTGAGATCCAGAAGACTGTTTTTATTAAATAATTATGAAAAATGAATGTAATTATCAATTTTTAATTCTCTAGCTCTTTTCTGTTGCGCCAATGATTTTTACAGAAAAACGTCAAAATTTCGAAAATGGCTAAAGTTATCGAACTGATATTCAACACATGTTGTTTTAATATTACTCCTGACATGTTGGAATTTTTTTTGGGTTATTTGCTTGATTCTTAAAGTATTGCGCAACATTTATGACGTCAGAGCTAGTTGCAGCGGACTGGCTGGCACACAATGGAAAGACTGTTGTGAATTTACTACGGCGTGAGTAGGCTGCTTCCCTACAAGAGGTATAGCTGATTGCACAGGAGAGACTAGCGCGGAGAGCTGCATCAAAGCATTTTTCACACTGAAGACTTTAACAACATAAATTTATATAGATAGGCGGGTTAATTATACACCAGACTTCAGGGTCAGCGACTGAGGTATATTTTATTTTCTGGCCTTGCGTAGTCCACGAGACGTTGACAACGAGCCTTTACTTCCGCGACTGTTTCAGCAGCTCAGTTACCTCCCAGCGGTAGCTAGACAACCAGACCAGCGTGCTGCCTCCCCCGACCGTAATGAAGCCCAGCAGATCCTGCTCCCGTCTCCCGGTGAGCGGCCCATTTCCCGTCGGCGCTCGAGCCGCCGAATCTCGGGGCAGGGCTCTCCCGGAGCCCTAATCCCGGCCGGGATGACATCTTGATCGATACGTAATAGGAGTCAACCGGCTTCTGCTCCCTGATTTGGCCGTAAGCCGATTACGCGCCGCCGGGAAACATCTCGGTCGTTAAGGCCCGATGCCGGGCGTGGTCTGACTTGCAAAACGCCCCCCAATTCCGCCGCTAGGCCCGAGACGGAGCCGTCCCGAATTCCTGAGGAGATCGGTGGAGGTCGGAGAGTGGAGGTCTGAGACACACAACAGGTGCCCCGCCCTCTACCTTTCTCCATCCCTTGTCACGGCTGTCCTCTTCGGAAGGGTAGGTGGTTCTATATCCTGTGCGCAGCGAAGGGTCAATGGCTCTCGTCGTTGCTCGTAATGAAATATTACACTGGTCTACAAAATCACATTTTTCAGTTTTTCTAGATCATTTTAGGTGACCCTAATACTTTCTGGTACGCTAACCTCAGAAATGCTAAGGATTTCTCTTTACCACATAATCTTTTTCCGTGAACGACAAGGCTCAGAAAATGCAGCTTAAACATCGTCTTGATCTTGAACAGTTTCCAGTTCCAGTCTCGGCCTAATTGGGACATAGGCCTCGCCTTCTAGTCCTGTTTTCTTCACCAATTTCTGTGCTCACTCTGGTCCAGCTCTCGGCTTTTGTTCCGACACACTCCTCTACACTTTCAGCCATCTATCCTTCGTCTCCCTTTGGTCATTTCTTTCGCATCTCCATTTTCTTGAGAATTCCATTCTCTTTGAGTGTTCACACCTTCTTAGCTTTGATGTTTCTATCCTGATCTGCAAGGATTCCTCTTTCACTGTTTCCCTTATCCTTTCATTTCTCATGCTGTCTCTCCTTGTTACTGTTGCCACACTTCTGTGGAACTTCATTTCACATGTCTGTAACATGCTGACACCTCTTCTTTTTGTTACCCATGTTTCAGATTCATGGTTCAGTATTGGGACGTGTAATTTCTATATATTTTGCTGTTTTGTGGGAAGTCTTTGTTCCAAGGCAGGATCCTAACGCTTAGCAGGAATGCCTCCGTTTCTCTGCCACGTTCGCTGCTATCTTTGTCATTTCTTCCATTTTCCTTTATCACACTTACCAAGTACTCGCCGATTACCACTTTCTTCAGCTGTTCACCTCCAAAATCGCTTCTAGCAGTGTGTGAAGTGCAATGTTCTTCAATACTAATACAAAGGCATAAATCTTATTGTCCTTTCTTTTCTCCTTCAAAGTTCCGTTTCAAAAATTTTTCTTTTTTGCATAACCTGAGGATCCACCCTGTTCAGTATTTAGCTCTAGTCAGCTGCCATCTGGACATCCCGTCGACCCTGATATTCCCGTCACAATGTTTAATCTCCTGATGGATCTTTCTCCCTCTAACTCACAGCTCTTAGATTTTCTAGAAAACTTTCGACGTGGGAGTCTACGACATACAGCTCAGTGAGGCACCCAGCAAAGGACCTGGAAGACGATTTGAATGGAATGGACAGTGTCTTGAAGGAGGGTATAAGATGAACATCAACAAAAGCAAAACGAGGATAATGGAATGTAGTCGAGTTAACTCGGGTGATGCTGAGGGAATTATTAGGAAATGAGACACTTAAGGTAGTAAACGAGTTTTGTTATTTGGGGAGCGAAATAACTGATGATGGTCGAAGTAGAGAGGACATAAAATGTAGATTGGCAATGGCAAGGTATGCGTTTCTGAAGAAGAGAAATTTGTTAACATCGAGTATTGATTTAAGCGTCAGGAAGTCGTTTCTGAAAGTATTTGTATGGAGTGTAGCCATGTTTGGAAGTGAAACATGGACGATAAATAATTTGGACAAGAAGAGAACAGAAGCATTTGAAATGTGGTGCTATAGAATAATGCTGAATATCAGATAGGTAGATCACACAATTAATCCAGAGGTACTGAATAGAATTGGGGAGAAGAGAAATTAGTGGCTCAACTTGACTAGAACAAGGGATCGGATGGTAGGACATTTTCTGAGGCATCAAGGGATCACCAATTTAGTATTGGAGGGCAGCGTGGAAGGTAAAAATCTTAGAGGGAGACCAAGAGATGAATACACTTAGTAGATTCAGAAAGATGTAGGTTGCAGTAGGTAGTGGGAGATGAAGAAGCTTGCACAGGATAGAGTAGCATGGAGAGCTGGATCAAGCCAGTCTCTGGACTGAAGACAACAACAACATCACTAGTTATTAATGTACCAGCCTTTCACATTTGCAATTGTCTTTCTCGCGCTCTCATTAATCTGTGAGCTTGCAGTATTAATCACTTGATTGCATTAATTAGACAAATATGTTCCCGAAACGTTAATTATTTTTTGGTGCTGCAATTTTTCCGTCAGTGTATTAGTGTTAACGTGACACAATGCGGTGAAGGTTACAAGTTGTGAAAGGAAAGTATGAGCAACCTATTTCTCATATAGACTACACACAACTTTCGCACTTGGTACCTCGCATATGTGACACTAAAAGTGAGACGTACAAATACATATGGTTGAACATTTCAAGAAAACTCTTCTTCGCATTGCAGGTAGTCCAGATAACGGAGGAAAAATTGTTTTGTTATTCTTTTCACAACAAATGAACTGACAGCACAACAGTATCTATTCAATGGCTACTAAACTTTTGTGGGGCCTACACAGTATTATTATTATTATTGTCAATGGCAGTGCTCAGACACAAAGCATTGGCAGCCAGAAGCCTTCCAATTTCTCCCATTTTGAAAGTGAAGACTCCAGCAATCAAGTGATTTACAAACAGTAAGTAAAAATCCACAATTTAAGCTTGGTTGATTTTGAATGTAGAGTGTGGGTGTAGCAAGTGTCGCTAGGGGGAGGAGTGGTGCTGAGGAAGCATGTTTTATAGCAAATTTCTACCCTACACGTTAATAATTATCTCTCGTTTTGAGAATGAGTTGTAGGAAGCACTCGCGATGCTCGGATAACTGCTTCATCGTTCTATAAGAAAATATTTTTAGAAATAATCTGACTCTATTGTTCCATCACTTCATTAGTTCGTGGTTTAATATAAAACCTGCAAAAACTAAAGAGCATTCGTTTTTTATCATTTTTGAAATAAAAGTGACCAAGGAAAATATTTTTTCGCTCCAAAATTTATTTAGGTGCCACTGTATATTAGGGTGGGTGGAGGGGTGGGGATAGAAGCTAATATCGGATTGCACACAGAGGTAATTGGCTTAGAAAGTTTGGGAACTACGGGTGTAGTAGAGCACGGTGATATACCGCGGGTACATTCCTTGACCCTTGCGTGTTCAACGCGTGAGGTGCAGTCCTGAACTGACAACCACAGCGCCGTGGCATTCAGCCGACGACGCATTTCGGTCTGAAGCCAAAACGTTCCATTCAATTTCCTTAATATAAATTGCATAGCAACAGCGGATGAAATTTCTTTGTTGTGACAACGTGGTTAATGAAATTGCTTAACAATAAAGTGAATTCTATAGAAAATTGGCCACGCTTTATTTAATTGTTCATTATCGTTCGTTTTATTAAAAAAACCATTTAACTGAATGGCTCGCAATTGACAGTATAGCCCTGAGTGTGACAACTTGTTCCGCAGCTCACAAAATAACGTTTCAGCATTTAGCCTCTCTAAAGTTTCAAAAAGATATGATTTACCGTATCAAAGTAAACTTTATTGAAAAGCGTAGTGCGGCTAATTTATTGTCTCAATAATGTTAGTAAAATTCTCTGTGCGTTAAATTTAGTCACTCGGAAGGTGCACTAAACTTCGAAATTTGCTGCAAAACAGATTTTCTGACCGATTCGCACTTCCGCTGTGCGAAACAAGTAATGCGATTGCTGTGGGCAGTGAGTGAGAGTGTATTGCTTTTTGTAGATACGGTTTTCTGAAATTTGCAGCACTGGACATGGACGTAATTGTATTTACAGTGTGCAGCCCAAAAGACTCTCCCCGATTAAAATCTTTATTTACTTACACCGTAATAATTGTAGGGCTTCGGCTCCTCTCATTCCTGTAAAATAATAAATCATTTTCAACCTTATTTCCATCTAGTTTGGGCTACGTTCGATTTGGTTGCTCGACTTACGCCACTAACGGCCAACGAAACGTTTTACTGTCGGAACCGTACCGAATTCGTATACTAATTTTAGGGTTAAGTTTTGTGATTGTTTCTAGATCCGCCACGAATTCCTTTCCTGCGCCGACCCCTTCATCTCAGAGTAGCAGTTGCACCCAACGTCCTCGACTACTTGTGGGAATATATTCAAATCTCTGTCTTCCTCTACAATTTCTACCCTCTGCAGCTCCCTCTAGTCCTTTACTCATCGATTCTCGGAGAACCTTCTTATTCCTTATCTTATCAGTCCAGTTGCTTTTCAACATTCACACCCCATCTCAAACGCTTCGTTTCTCTTATGTTCCTGTTTTCCACAGTCCACATTTCACTACCATACAGTGCTGCGCTCCAAACTAACATCTTCAGAAATGTCTTCCTCAAATTAAGGTCGATGTTTGCTATTAGTAGACTTCCCTTGTCTAGGAATTCCTTCGTTACTTGTGCTAGACTGCTTTTATGTCCAACTTGCTTCGTCCATCATGGGTTATTTCGCAGCCTAGGTAGCAGAATTCCTTAACTTCATCTACTTCGTATTCAACAGTCCTGAAGTTAATTTTCCCGTGGTTCTCATTTCTGCTACTTCTCCTTACCTTTTCGTCTTTCTTCGATTTGCTCTCAGACCGTGTTCTATGTTCATTTGGCAGTTCATTCCATTCAGAAGAACCTGTAATTCTTCTTCACTTTCACTGAGGATAGTAATGTCTTCAGCGAATGCTATAATTGATATCCTTTCACCTGGAATTTTAATTCCACTCTTGAACCTGTCTTTCGTTTCCGTCATTGCTTCTTCGATGTGTAGATTGTACAGTAGGGGCGAAAGACTACATCCCTGTCTTACAACCCTTTTAATCCGAGCACTTCGTTCTTGGACTCTACACTTATTGTTCCTTCTTGGCTCTTGAACTATTGTATTTTACCAGTTTTTCCCTATAGCTAACACCTGTTTTCCCCATATTTTCGAATATCTTGCTCCATTTGTCATAGACGAATGCCATTTTCCAGGTCGACAGATCCTATGAACGTGTTTCGAATTTTCTTTTGTCAATGAAAACATGAGAATTGCACCTCTGGTTCTTTTACGTTACCTAAAGCCAGACTGATCTTCGTTTAACATAACCTCAATTTTCTTTTGCATTATGCTGTGTATTATACTTGTCAGCAACTTGGGTGCATGGGCTGTTGAGCTGATTGTGCGGTAGTTCTCGCACTTATAAGCCCATGTTAGGATATAATACATATAACATTTTTCCGAAAGTCTGATAATACGTCTTCTAGCTAATAGAATCTACAAACAATCACATTAGTCGTTTGATTGCAAGTTCCTGCCCCCACCCCACCCTTCAAATGGTTTTAGAAATTTCGAAGAAACTCAGTGTCTCGTAAGATCCCTTTTGTCTTCCGTATCGTCTATTATTTATTGTTCTGTCACGCCAGCAGTTGCTTCAATGCATAAAGTACCTCAGTGTGTTCTCCCTGCCTATGTACTCTCTCCTCAACTTTTACGAGTGGATTTCCCGTAACAATCTTTAATTTGATGCCTTTGTTTTTTATTGCACTGAATGCTATTGTGAATTTTCTATATGCTGAATCAATCTTTCCGACGACTACTTTTTCTTTTCGATACCTTCCCTGCAATGCGTACTTATTTCATTACTTGTGACTTACATTGTATTCCTTTACTTTCTAAAAATTTTGCGCATCTTTCTTTCAGCGATCACCTGAAGTATTTGTTCTGTTACCCAAGGGTTCTACGCAGTAACCTTTCTCGTACCTGTATTTGTATGTCCAGCATCTGCGACTGCCCATATTAGACGTGTCCATTCCTCTCAACTTAATTGCCTACTGTAGTATTCAATATAGTATCTACAGCCCTAGCGAGCATTGGATGCATTCCGTAATTTCTTCTACAATACTTATAAAATTTTGTCATAGCAGTCGTCAGCATCGGGCTCCGCTGGAGATAATTAATTAGTCGTAAATCCTACAAAAGTAATGAAAACGTAAGTGTCATCAGATAATACTTCGAACAACTCCTGACCAATCGACCGGAAATTACGCAAAGTCACATCAAAACGAAAGTCTTTATCTACAGTTATAAAGAAACAGACCCTTCCTATGTTAATAGCAATACAGTTTTTAACAAACTTCGTCCGTTGTCTCGAACAGAGCTCTTAAAATTATCCCGTGTCCCCAGGAACTCCATCTTCATTCCCTGTCTTACAAACTTCGTTGAGCGAGCCAACGAAACGCCCAGTCAAAAGACTCTCCTTCATTTAACAACAGCTGACCTGTTGCTTCTCCCCTTCTACATCTGCCTTAGTTTTCCTGTGGTCTTTTCTTCCACTGTTGTGTTCGTATTATCCGTGTGCAATCCTCCAGAACTAGAAGGGATCTCGCAAATTGCTGCCTTTCAGACGTTTTGCGAGCATTCCAGACTTATCTTCAGTACTTTTCGTCTGGGGATGTTGTCTACAGCGACATTATGTTTCTCCAAGATCTTCCCTCTGTGGCCAGTAACTTCTTTAATGAACTTTTACCGATCGCAAAAGAAAAAGCTTGAGGAAACGGGACATCATTGCAGTTGTTGCACAACTTGGCTAAAGGAAGGGATAGGTTAATAGGGCATATCTTCAGGCATCAGAGAATAATTAGTTATGAAATTAAGACATACTAATGCTTGGCTACAACAAGCGGGTTCAAATGGATGTAGGCTGCAGCTGTCATGCAAGGATGAAGCGGCTTACACAGGATAGAGTAACTACATCAAACTAGTCTTCGACCTGAAGACCACAATAACCGCGTACTGCAACGAAAAATCGTACGCTGTCAGAGGAAATTCATTTTGCACAGGAGTCCAAAATAAAGCCCTGTTACAGTCTCAATCGTTTCTGAAGAAGAGAAATTTGTTAACATCGAGTATAGATTTAAGTGTCAGGAAGTCGTTTCTGAAAGTATTTGTATGGAGTGTAGCCATGTATGGAAGTGAAACATGGACGATAATCAGTTTGGACAAGAAGAGAATAGAAGCTTTCGAAATGTGGTGCTACAGAAGAATGCTGAAGATAAGGTGGGTAGATCACGTAACTAATGAGGAGGTATTGAATAGGATTGGGGAGAAGAGAAGTTTGTGGCACAACTTGACTAGAAGAAGGGATCGGTTGGTAGGACATGTTTTGAGGCATTAAGGGATCACAAATTTAGCATTGGAGGGCAGCGTGGAGGGTAAAAATCGTAGAGGGAGACCAAGAGATGAATACACTAAGCAGATTCAGAAGGATGTAGGTTGCAGTAGGTACTGGGAGATGAAGAAGCTTGCACAGGATAGAGTAGCATGGAGAGCTGCATCAAACCAGTCTTAGGACTGAAGATCACAACAACAACAACAATAACAACAGTCTCAATTACCTGAAAATTACGAACATACTGAAGTCGTCTCCCGAACGACTTTAATGTAACGATAAACCACTCTTGACGTTAAAATGTAGGTAATTCATGGCTGTGAAACGTTGTTTCCTGTAGGAAAGGAAATGATACGTTACTATAGTACAGAGGTATGAAATTGCGGTCAGTGTGGTTTTCCTTCGCTCGACGTAATACGTTTATGTAGTGTGCTAGTGTGGTTGAAGATACCGGTGAGATGTGAATTCGTTTTTCTCTTGTCTAACTGTGGCAACGGCCTTGCCTTGAGATCACCGAAGTTAAGCGCTGTCGGGCGTGGTCGGCACTTGGATGGATGACCATCCAGGCCGCCATTCGCTGTTGCCATTTTTCGGGGTGCACTCAGCCTCGTGATGCCAATTGAGGAGCTACTCGACCGAATAGTAGCGGCTTCGGTCAAGAATACCATCATAACGACTGGGAGAGCGGTGTGCTGCCCCACGCCCCTCCAATCTGCATCCTCCACTGAGGAAGTCACGGCGGTCGGATGATCCCGGTAGGCCACTCGTGGCGTGAAGACGGAGTGCTTGTCTAATTGTTGCAAGACTGATGAACATAACTAGCTGTGGGTTGTCTGCAGCAAACCTACGTGTGAAACTTCTGTACTACATAAGAGTTAAAACGTAAATATATTTTCCTTGTCATTAGGAAATAGTCCATTTACTAAAATGCATCATTACGTAAAATTTTATCTGTTCTGTCTGAAATCGAAAGATCTGTTTGGTATGAATTCTACGGCTACTGGTAAATACGTTCTGTGGTCAAGGGAATACTTTTCGCATAAACCGTATATCAGCTGTAAATTTTCTGAAAGCTTCAAATGGCAACTTGGAAACTAATAAATATTTCTCTCTCTTGTTTTGACGACTACGTCTGGTGCCTTTGAATGTGAATTTTTGTGTACAAACAGACTGGAAGCCAACTTCATTGAGACAGTTTTAAATACTCAACTAGTAGCCTCAGGGCAACTACTCATAGTTTCTTATCTCGATGTTTTCCGTCATGCGTCACAGAATTTCGCTTGCGCAGGTGACGAACTTCTTCAGAGGTTTAGTCAACTAACTTATAGTTTACTCGCATTATCAATCTCTGAATGTTAAATGTTGCCACGGACGGTAGTGAAACTGGCCTTGTTTTTGTGGCTTCCTTCGGGTTATATGATGTAACAAGAATTTGTCTCAACTGCTTCATGTACTTATCATTCAACTTCTAATTTTTGACTTTATATATATCTATGTAATGAAAAATGTAACATTTTTACCCGGAATTTTTTTGTTAATTTTAACGGTGCGCAGTTACCACTTAAAAGAATACACACGACAGGTTCATAAAATAATCACGAATTTGCTTTTGAATCCTTGCGAACCACGTAGATGGACACCAATTTTACCTTTTACAGCTATGTAGCACTTCATGATTATAAAAATATTCTACATAGTACAGTGTAGGGTGATGTAGTATAGTGTATAGTACATAGTATATTGCATACAGTATGTAATGTAGCTTTAGGGCTGTGTAGCAGCTTTCGATGAATAAAAACCTCTTATAGTATACGTACATCTAAATGAGATCAACAGAGTAAAAATGAATCGAAAATTTGGAAGGACTGGTTGTGATCTGAATGCTCCGCTACTGCAGACTTAACATTTCCCTAACTTAACCGATCAAGTTGTAACACCCCACCCGTCACTTATCTGGTTTTGGTGTTTGTTCACCCCAGGTAATTGACTAACTGATCAACAGAGAGTGCAAAACTGCCGCAAAGTCGGATAATGCAAAGAAAGTAATAAGGCCCTGTGACTCCTGATTGAACTGTGGTGGCAGTGTTGACATTAATTGATTCAGAATTGATCCATTTTAATTAAAAGGGGTGCACAGATGCAAATGTTGAACATAAAATTAATTAAGAAAGTGATGTGGGATTTCAACTACTTCATTGAAAACAGATGCAGTCGATTAGCACAGATTTATTTTAACTCACGTCCTTCAATCATCACCTTACATGACTCTCCTAACAGGCAGTGGTAATAAATTGCATTTGCGTGGAGCAAAGCGCGATATATCAAAAGTAATTCCTATCGACTGACCCAGGTGTAATGCGAAGTGCGAGAAGAATTCTACAATACACGGCCCATGAAACCCTCGTGGAAGCTTTGCCGACGTGATCTAACAAATTAATCAGTGGCTGGAGCGGGCGCAATATCACGGAATTCAGCGTGGCGGCGCGGCGTCGTAATGCGGACGTCGGCCGACCTCGTGGTGCTGCAAGGCTGCGCTCGTCTATTCACTTCTAGCTATCTTGCTCAGTACATAGTTGAACGAAAACTTTCTATCTCCAAGCTCAATCGTTCCGTTTGCTAAGTCCTAAACTGCAGAGATGCTCACTCTCTCTCAGGCAAGCCGAGTAAAGAACGCCACGTCCGCGCTCTAGGCAAGCTGGGAATGGAAGACCTCTACGGAGACTTCTCCCAGTCCGCTCTTCGCCTCGGTTTCCCCCCCAGCAAAAACACTTACGCCAATTGCAGCGCAAGTCGCGTTAATTATGTGTCGCTTCCCAGCGCCGACCAATGCTTGCTCTGGGAAGTGAACAAATTCCCACAAAATTTCCCTTCCTCTCAACTTCTGTTATTTAGCTCCTCCCAGGCCATCCATCAAGGTTAGTGTCTGCACAAAACACCAATTTTTCCGGAATTCTGACTCCCAGGAGAGTACTTCAGATTCCTTGGTCCTACATTCCCATCAGAGGCCGGCGTATTTCATTCTGTCGCTCTTCACCTGATTTACTTCAGACTCTGTGGGCCGTGAATTCAGCGTGAAGTTGCTATAGTCACGAACACGCATATTTTGGCCTCTGTTGGCTGCTCCACCATAGCTTTGCGCGGCTTTCTCGCATGTTTCACTGAAAACGGGACGATGGACATTTATCAACAGGCGTACAAGTTCTCCGTGTGCTTCCCGGTACACCAGCGTGGGGTCAACTACCCACTCACTGTCCCTCATCTTAAGGCAGCTGGAGGCCGAGCCCCATTACCACTTTCTCAGAGCTTGAGCCACCCTAAGATGCCTATTGTCGCTTCCCTTCGCTGCTCCCCAGCTGGCCACGGTCACTCGAATACTTCCCTGGGATAAACTAGCCTCCAGTAAATCGATGCGTTTCCACAAAGTTTTCATGTCATGTGAATTACTTTAAAACCATCACCCGACATTAATTATTCCAATACGTCCATACTATACCCTCTACAAGATGCACTGTGCCTTGTCAGTCATTTTTGTTCAGTCCTACTGTTCGCTCAACATGAGTTAGGTGATCTTTAACGACTTCATGTAAGGGGCATAGTTCTTGCCATCTTACAAAGTTATTTGCTGAGATAAAAAATAAAAATAAAAACACGGAAGAAAGTAGGATTGTACTTCAACACCCCATCGGACGCGCGACGGAGCAAAACCTCAGACGTGACAACGATGTTTAAATGAATTGGATTTTATTATTAGAAGAAGATATAATAGCTTCTGCTTCAATTGATCCAAGCAAACTACAGGGAACAGATATTTCACTGGCTGAAAAGGGATTTGAACACTGCTACTCTCAACAGATTTCATCAAAGCTGTGTCTCATGATAGTAAATGCCTGACCAGCGAAGTACTACAACAAGGAAACTGAGAAGGTTACGGCACCAAGGTTATGGTGTAGACTTACTGAGAGACATGCCGAAAGTCAGTAAAGTGCGTTCTTAATAAGAATGGTTTATTCGCAATTGACCAGAGCTGGTACGTGCGTTTACTGCAGAGAACGCATGCTGCGCCCACTTGTTACTGGTAGTCTGTTTTCTCCTGGCACACGTGTTAGCCTCGTCAAAATTTCTGACAACAGTGTCTAGTGTGGTGCAAGCTCCAAAGCGTGTAAATGGTTAAAATTTCTATATTATTATTTTTTCACATTTGATATATACTAACGAGCCAAAATAAGACACCTGCTTAGAAACGCGTTGCTCCACATTTGGAACGTAATATGATGGTGCGCTGAAAACTAATGACTCCGAATTTTATGTAAACTCTCCTACAGGTTTTTAAATAACACAAACGTTGTGAACATTGTAAATCTTTATTCTTCATTTCTACATATTTATTTCTCGACACAGTCTCCCTGAAAACGAACAAATTTCTCCCATCGAGAGACCAGTTTTATGATATTGTCGCTGCAGAATATTTGCTTTGCTGACGGAGTCAGAATCTCATCTCTGCTTGCACCGCTTAATCACTAGCAAAGCGAAGTCTGGAAACAGATGAAAATCGGATGGAGCCAAGTGGGGACTATATGGAGGATGATGGATGGCAGGCCGACGCGCAGGTCGCCGAAGTGGCGTCAAATCGAAAGACCTGCACCAGGCGAACGGTCTACCCGACGGGAGGCCCTAGCCACACGACATTTCCATTTCCATGGATGGCAGGGAACACAAGGCGTCGGGTTGTTGCTTATGTCGAAGCGCGCGTGTGTGGTCTGGCACTGTCATGACGAAGGACAGGGTGTACCTACTCTTCGAATTTGAAATTAGATTACAGCACGCTCTTTCCGCTGTTTCTGAAGTACCGCTGTTACATGCTACAATCTGGAGCTCCATAGTGGCAGAGGGTTGAAAAAAATGTACAAATGTGTGTGAAATCTTATGGGACTTATCTGCTAAGGTCATCAGTCCCTAAGCTTAACCTAAATTATCCTAAGGACAAACACACACACACCCATGCCCGAGGGAGAACTCGAACCTCCACCGGGACCAGCCGCACAGTCCATGACTGCAGCGCCTTAGACCGGACAGAGGGCTGAAAATACGTAAAGAATAAAGATATAGAATGTTAACAGCGTTTGTTTTACTTAAAAAGCTTTAAGATTTTTCACATAAAAATTCGGAGGAATCAATTTCCAGCACACCCTCATGCTAAACGGATCCTGCATGACATGAATTCGAAAATTCCTTGGTAGGTTTCCAGAGGTATGTGAGATCGGGTGTCTATGCGCAAGTGAAGCAATTCAAGTAAGTTACAGACCGGTATTTCATGTGCGCAGAACTGGCACCCGATAGCGTTTCACAACATCACTTTTGTATCAGTAGAAACGAGTGACGAAGAGAGTAACCAGAGTTCACTGTCACGCTCCTCTAACCCCTCTATTGCGATTCTGGCCTTGTGACAGGGACCGTTATTCTGCTGGAAGAGACATCACAGCAAAGTAGATTAATTTTGCAAAATTTTTAAGAAACAAAGAAAAAATAACCATAAGCCTTTAATTTTAAGCAGCTGAAGATAGATAAACGCCAATGGCTCTCAGAAGCCTCCAGGGAGTTCGGTCTGCCCTTCTTCACTTAGGCGAGACAGGTGGTGAGTCCAAGTACACTTGATCCATCGGAACGCAACCAGGGGACAGCCGCGGACCGACCGACACAACGACTTGCTTCCCGTCAAGCACTACATGAGAACTCAAACACACAAGGCTACGAACGTGACAATCCACAATGAAGTATGTATTAGCTGTCAAAACTACACACCGTGTTGGACGGGGACAACAGGTGAGGAAAGGACGCCGCCTGGAATTACGTTAGTGGCCAGGGCAGGTTCAAAAAATGGTTCAAATGGCTCTGAGCACTATGGGACTTAACATCGTAGGTCATCAGTCCCCTAGAACTTAGAACTACTTAAACCTAACTAACCTAAGGACATCACACAACACCCAGCCATCACGAGGCAGAGAAAATCCCTGACCCCGCCGGGAATCGAACCCGGAAACCCGGGCGTGGGAAGCGAGAACGCTACCGCACGACCACGAGATGCGGGCGCCAGGGCAGGTAACAGGAACACTAACGGCCGAACGCACCGGACGGAGATATCAGCTGCAACCGACCGACTGTCTGCTGGTCCGTCCTCGACTGCTGCTCCGTCGCGACTGCCCTGCTGGTGCGTCTCCCACTCACTTCCAGATACACGACGGCGGAAATACTGGCTCGCATCCAACCAAGCAGAGGAAACACGCCCACTGACTAAACGACACCCCTGCACCAGGGAAGGACCGAGCCAAGTTCCACAATATGGTAATTGAAGGACCCAGAAGCGCTCAGAGAACCAATTGAACGTCGCTCGATGCGACGACCTACGTCTCAGAGCCAGTACGCCGACAACATTTAAAATAATCGTCAGTGGAACTAACACGAACTACACACACAACGTGACAAACACTTGTACGAAGACCTGAACGATACAGTAGTAACTAAGCACGCACGAAGACAAATCTGGAGCCGATGCGCGAGCGCGAGCGTGCGCACACACACACACACACACACACACACACACACACACACACACACACACACAGCTGACTCATGCACGATTGACGAGCCAAAACGCGTCGTCCAGTAGGACGACCGACCGACGATCCACCAAGACCGCGGCCGGGCTCAAGTGATGCGTGGCGGGAATGGTCGGGCGAGCCATGTCGATGCAGACCTCACTGCTGCTCCAACCCGACTGCACTAGTGCCGCATTGCAACTCCCCGACTGGCAGGTCCGGACTGCGCGCCAGACGCGTTCCAACTGACTGGCAGACCCGAACTCGCAACCCTAACTCCCTTCCGACAGACAACGACCGGGAAGTAATAGCAGTAGATCAAAGATACTACCAGAAGGGGTATATCGATACGCGCCGATAAAGCCGCTCACGGTCAGGCAAAGCAGCAACTCAGTGACAGCAGTAATTGAATCTAACGTAGTGAGGTGGAAGTACGTTAAAAACAGGGTGTAAAATACATTATGGAAGGAACACGAGCCATGCACGGCTCACACCACTAAGGAAGTATTCTTATGGGACGAAAATCGGTACTGATGTTCATGTAAAGACAAGCAAAAGATTACAATTGGAGAAAAAATGAGTGATCTATTCAAGAGAAAAAGCACCGAGGAAGTCAATAACGCGTTGGTCTTCATCTAGCCTTTAATTTGGTTTGTCTTTGGTTAATAGAGTTGTCGAATGTCCTTCTGACGGATGTTGTGCCAAATTCTATTCGATTGGCGAGAGGTGGTCAAAATCCCGAGCTGGTTGGATCGTCCTGCCCATATTGCTCCAGACTTTCTCAGTTGGGTAGACAATCGTTCGCGGTTGTTGAGCCGCATGGCGACAGAGCGGCTGATATCCCACCGCTGTCTGGGTCATCTCCAGACACGTCTTCACTGGTCATTGAGACTCAGTTCGAAGCGGGATTCAGCACTCAAATCAATTCTAATCCCACGCACTGAGATTCCAGGGCGAAGACGTGCCTGTCGCTCGTCATATGGCCCGACAACCGGGAAATGGTGTGGGGTGACATTTCCTTTCGTAGCAGGACCCATTTGTTTGTCATCTGCTGCACCATTACAAACAGCGGTACGTCGATGATATTCAACGCTCCGTTTTCTTGCCTTTTGTGGCAAGTCATCCTCGGCTTATCAGCAAGATAACGCCCTTCCGCATACGGCGAGAGTTGCTACTACTTGTCTTCATGTTGTGCTTGCCAAGCCCTGCCCTGGCCAGCAAGGTCGCCGGATCTTTCCCCAATTGAGAAGGTTTGGAGCGTTATGAGAGATACCTCCAACCATCTCGGGATTTTGAGAATCTAATGCGTCAACTGGACAAACTTTGGTACGGTCCGTCAGGATGACACCCAACAGCTCTGTCAGTAATGCCAAACCGAATAACTGCCTGCATAAGATCCAGAAGTGGACCAAAATATTATTGACTTGCTCAGTTTGTGAAGCTGTTTCTCGTGAATAAGTTAACCAACTCTTCTGAAATTGTAATTCATTTGTTTGTCTCTCCATGTAGATCACATCTATAGATTTCCATCCCGTCCTTTTCTAGCCTTTCGGATGACTCTTTCTTTTTTATGTAATACTTTGTCAGAGTCTTTTCAGAAAGTGCGAGAATTTAGTAGTAACCCCTCTCTTGTAACGTCTGTTTGTTGAGCGTCTCTGTAACGCTCTGGAGCCAAGTAAACGATCCAGTGACGACTCGCGGCGCTCTTCATTCTCTCTTCTGTACTACTTATATCGGACCCAACTAGTAAGGATCTCACATTAGTGAACAACCCTCGAAAACTCGTCGAACAAGCCTCATGTAAGCCACCTCCGTCGTGGATGACTTAAATTTCTTTAAAATTCTTCCACAGAAAGACTGGAGTCTGCTTTTCCTGCTATTTGTTTGATTTCAATTATTCCACTTAAGGTCGCTCTGGATAGTTACTCCTGGATATTTTACGGTAGATACTGTTTCCAGAAATCTGTCATCATTAACGTAGTGTACAGTAATGATTTCTTTTCGTATGCACAAAATGTTAAAGTTTTTTATGTTCAGGGTCAACCTCCGAAGCCTGCACCATTCATCAATCCTCTGCAGACCACTCTTCAAATCAGTAGTGTTTCCTGGCGTTGCTATTTTCTTATAAACAGCAGCATCACCTGTGAAGTTTTAATGAGGTTTCCACGCTTTTCGCAAGATCAGTTGCCTATATTCACTGTCAGCAACGGTCCTATCACACTTCGTTGTGGTAGCTTGGAGATTATCTTTGCATTTGTAGAATTTGTTCCGTAAGCAACGAAGTACTGAGAGCTGCCTACAAGCAAGTCTTGAATTCAGTCGCACATCTTGTCCGATACTGGGTAAACTCGGATTTTGTTTCACTAAATGGCAGTGCGGGTCGGTGCCAAATGCCTTCCTGAAGTCAAAGGACACGACATCAACCTGATTAGCGTTGTTTACAGTGCTATGGATCTCATGGAGGAACAGAACCATCCCGTTTGGCAATATCTCCGTTTGCGGAATCCATGCTGACTTTTATACAGGACATCTTCGTTCTCCAAAAACGTCATAATTCTTGAGCGTAAAACATGTTCCATAATTCTACAACAGACTGACGTCAATGATATAGGCCCATAATTGTGACCTACGACCGTTCCTCCGCTTTATTCCAGTCCCAGGTACGTTTCGTTGCTCGAGCAATCTACGGTTAACTGCTCCTATCTCATATTACGCAAACAGAGCTTTACATTAACACAGACGCATTACAGCAACATGTGTACTTATAACAGTCACATTCACAAAGGAAAGGTGCCCATTAAGTGACTGAATCGACCCACCGGAGTCTCGTAGCAAATTATTGCTTTCGATGTTACTTTTATCATTTATTTTGTACAGCTTCTATTAAAAGTCACATAACCTTTTACTGCACATTTAACCTCACTTTGGATGGTCTTAATTGACATAACATGAAGGTGGTGTTGTCCTACGTTTTGCTCACTTCACGACGATGCTTTTAAGTGTGTGATCGTTAGCCAATAGTTATTCCATTCACGTGTTCAAACGTCGAAAGCTACTTTTGAAGCATCTTATTAACTCATCCACCAGCACCGTGCCTGGTGACTGAGTTTACGTGGAACACGAGCATCCCAGTAATCTACTGCGACGAAATAGCGAATCGCCGAACAGAATGCAATCAGTGTAATGATGGAGCATCAGTAAACGTGAACAGAGCTTGTTTGCTTCCACAATCGAAACAAATTACAGCGCGCGCACACACACACACACACACACACACACACACACACACACACACACACACACAAATAAATAAATAGAAAATAACTGAGTTTAAAAAGTAATTAAAGAGTTATGTTACGAGAGACTATGCGCAAAAGAGCTCTGCCAGCATCACAGAAAATCCCTAAACGTATCATTGGTGACCAGTTACGTACAGAATGTGAATTTTCAAGAAATAACGCGTGGAGGCTAAGTGTACGGTGGTTACCACGTGGTATGTTTATCGAGTGACCCACTACATATTGAGCCTTATTGATAACAAACACCTTTCCGTATGTGGATACCCATACAACGCAACCTGTGATGCTACTTCTATTTCTGGAACGAAACAGTTCGGCTCCATAACTTCTGTCAGCATAGACAGTGTTTGGAAACAAGGCTCCACGTAACACAATCGTATGTTGTATACTGCAGTATTATATCCGGGATTTATGTAACCAGTTTCAGATCAGCAGCTGTTACTGGGATGACATGTGAATGGCATAGGCACTGCTACATAATTCATGTTTTTGTTTCCACATTCTGTCGAAGACACTTGAAAATTGCTCTGCTGGCAGAAACTGCTTGATTATGTATGTAAAGAACAATAAAAAAATTGAGTTTTAGCAGACGAAATGCTTTCTAAAGCCACATCCATGGAGTGGAAACATCCGTCATCACCTGTCCGAAAGAAGTACAAAAGCACTCTGCAGGTAAGGTGCTACTCACCGTTTCCTCGGACGCCAAAGGAGTTTTGTTGCTGGACTTTCTGGAGGATGCAATCAACAATGCTGCTAGGTACTGTGTCACTCTGTCGAAATTGGAAGTGGTGATTCGGAAAAAGCGGCCTGGCCATCTCAGATCTGGTGTTCTGCTGTTGGAAGACAATGCGAGACCACACACGACGATGGCAACGCAAAACCATATTGCAACTCTTGGTTGGGAGCGCCTACACCATCCGCCTTACAGTCCGGATCTCGCACCAAGTGACTTCCATCTGTTTCCTGCTTTTAAGAAGGCTCTTAGCGGAAGGCGCTTTGGCAGCAGTGCTGACGTCAATCAAGCCGTTCAACGCTTCTTCCGTATGCAACCCCCTGATGTTTCCCTGGCAGGCTTTTTGAAGCTTATAAAGCGATATGACAAATGTCTCAATGTACTTGGAAATTATGTAGAAAAATAAAGATATGTCTTATCTTTAACGTCTCATTCTCTTTTTCCCCCCTTTCACACACAACTCTGACCACAGTCAACAGGGGAAACTTATTTTCTAATTCCCCCTCGTAGTATATGCAAGCATAAAGACCGGAGTACTAAGTGCAATATACGTTACTGACTAGATAAATGTAACACATCACAGTAAATCATGAGATTTCAATAGCAAGTTGTAATGGTACTTGAATTACGTAAACATTATGGCACCTCACCTCAGCCTCTCGATATGAGCAATATTCTACTGTGTTTCTGTAAAATAGTTAACCTATTTCTGTGACAACATTCAGATTTGGTTTCATTAATGTAAAGGTACTTCGATACGTAGATATGTATACAGGGTGTTACAAAAAGGTACTACCAAACTTTCAGGAAACATTCCTCACACACAAATAAAGAAAAGATGTTATGTGGACATGTGTCCGGAAACGCTTAATTTCCATTTTAGCGCTCATTTTAGTTTCGTCAGTATGTACTGTATGTACTTCCTCGATTCACCGCCATGATTTCATACTGGTTACTCTACCTGTGCTGCTAGAACATGTGCCTTTACAAGTACGACACAACATGTGGTTCATGCACGATGGAGCTCCTGCACATTTCAGTCGAAGTGTTCGTACGCTTCTCAACAATAGATTCGATGACCGATGGATTGGTAGAGGCGGACCAATTCCATGGCCTCCACGCTCTCCTGACCTCAACCCTCTTGACTTTCATTTATGGCGGCATTTGAAAGCTCTTGTCTACGCAACCCCGGTACCAAATGTAGAGACTCTTCATGCTCGTATTGTGGACGGCTGTGATACAATACGCCATTCACCAGAGCTGCATCAGCGCATCAGGGATTCCATGCGACGGAGGGTGGATGCATGTATCCTCGCTAACGGAGGACATTTTGAACATTTCCTGTAACAAAGTGTTTGAAGTGACGCTGGTACGTTCTGTTGCTGTGTTTCCATTCCATGATTAATGTGATTTGAAGAGAAGTCATAAAATGAGCTCTAACATGGAAAGTTAGCGTTTCCGGACACTTGTCCACATAACATATTTTCTTTCTTTGTGTGTGAGGAATGTTTCCTGAAAGTTTGGCCGTACCTTTTTGTAACTCCCTGTATATTGCAATGATATTATTCTTACGTGTATTCTTTCTTTTGTCACTATGATCTGTGACGTAACTCTGATTTTTGGGCGCGAGTCAAGCTTTGGTCGTCATGTTAATAAGACGTAAATTGTAGTCAGTTTATGAAATGTGAATTTTAACAGTGAGGAAGATATTTTCAAGCATGTTTTATATTGTGAAGTGATGTTTTGGAACGAGTTATGTGAAATTGCAACAAAAGTAATAAAAAAGAAGTGTAACTTAAATTCGGAGTGCTGATTACTTTTTTACATCACCATTGTCCTAATTTGAAAAAGTTTCATCTTCAAGAATGGTTTATGAAACACATGTATAAAACTTTCGAATATCGCAGAGTAACACCTAGGCCTCTTTGCATCCGAGCTTGGAATCATCACTACCTAAATTATCGACGATTGAGCCATGAGTTCACAACGAGACCAGCGTGGGAAACAAGAAAAGATGAGTGCCTAGTTTTCCATTATTTCAAGAAATGACTTTATTAACTGTGCTCTAATGACACCTGCCACATAATATAACTTTGTTGTTGCCCGAAAATGCAATATTTAGCAGCGTGAGCAACACTACAATCATAATTAATATTTGACCTTCGTTGTGGTAGGGTTGTTAGAAAGTATTATCTAACTTCATTTTTCCAACGTAAATGCAGATCGTCATATTAAATACAGCTCTGCTAAATCTTAGAAGCATTACAAAAATGAGATATCTAACTAGTCTTTTTATCAAAACAGTTTATGTACATTCTGGGATTACTCAACAATTACAAATTATCAGCCAACTCATCCATACCAACGCAGTGGAAAAACCAGAAATCATAAGTATTTAAAATCTCTACCTTGTTTGCATGAAGACTTCTGCTTCCATCTTCAACAATATTGACATACCTAAATTAATCTAACACTTGGTGGCTTCACACAACACAACACACCACAAGAACAGCCTACTCCATCGTCTTTCTCTCACTGACAGCTACCTCCAACTGTGCACCAAGTGCACTGTTACTCCAACATTAGCAGTATCTCTGGATCTGCGATACAAAACATATCTAATACATACATTGTTTATAAAATAGTATTCGGGTGCCACATGCAAATGTGCACCAGTATGCTCCTTTTAGTATCAGCATACATTGAAAAGAACCTATTTGGTGTACTATCTGCTCCAGATGACTTACTTTCATTAAGTGATTGAAGGCACTTCGCAATACCTAGATATCTACTTCTAAGTTACTCATGTTGGCAGCTTTTCTTGATTCGAATTCTTCGTCACCTTCAGTGGATGAATGTTGGAATACTGTGTTCAATAAATCCGCTTAACTGACGCTGTCATCGGTAATACTATTATTGGTATCGTGAATGTATTGATTCTGTGTTGCCGCTCGAGAACATTACATACAATCAAAATGGATTTTCTGTCAGATTTCGAGACAGATTTTCGTTTTGAAAGCTACTGAAAGCATCTCGCACAAGTCCACGCCAAGTTTCGAGCTTCGGTAAATCGCCATAGCATGCTTTTCTCGTTGCTTCTAGAACAGTTGCCAGTACTATCTTTCATTAACAACTGATAGAAGGGATCGATTGACAGGAATTATCACGAGGCATCAAAGAATAGTCAGTTTGGTAATGGAGAAATGTGTGGGAGGTAAGAGTTGTAGAGGGAAAACAAGGCTATAGTACATTAAGTAGGTTGAAGTGGATATAGGTTGCAGAATTACCGCAGAAATGTTGACCGTGGAGAGCTGCATGAAATCAAATACCAGACTGAAGACGATGACAAAAACAAAACGCCGGCCGGCGTGGCCGAGCGGTTCTAGGCGCTAAAGTCAGGAACGCACGGCCGCTACGGTCGCAGGTTCGAATCCTGCCTCGGGCATGGTTGTGTGAGATGTCCTTAACTTAGTTAGGTTTAAGTAGTTCTAAGTCTAGGGGGCTGATGACCTCAGATGTTAAGTCCCATAGTTCTCAGAGCCAAAAACAAAGCCAGAAGACAATTCGTCAGAATAAATTGCTGCAGACTGCTCCCAGTGTTCTGTTTTCATAGGTAATGATCCTCGTTTACTAAAGGACATGTTAAATGCCACCCTACATATTTGTATGTAGTTTCAATTGAAGTGGCAAAATTCAGCCACATAATGGTTCGAAATAGACGTGCACAGTGCCGAGAAAAAGAGATGAGCTACATTGTGTCCGCAAGAGTTGCGCATTTGACAGCAACCTCTCTTTTCGGGACCTCGACGGGCCAAGACAAGCCGCTCTCGAGAGAGGAAAAAATATATATATATAACTTTTTATTTACTGTATATCGAATGTGGATAATGTCCTTCAGGAACGGATGCCAGGCACGGAAGAGCGTTCGCGAAGTCGATGACCAACTTCGATAAGAACGTGTGGGAGTTGCGCGCGTGCAGCGTGGCATGCCGGCAAAGTTCGCGGGGTCGCCGGCAGGGGTCGCATTTTCGTCCTCGCGCTGCGGCGGGGAAACACCTGCGCATCGCAGACGAGCCTCGCTGGTGCAGTTCCCAAGTTGACGACAGCACGAAGCGTGTGTTTCTCAAGTACACTGCTTACAGCGTGCTTATTTTACGCTTGAAGGTCGTAGAATGTACGTACTCTCACTTGCAAGAATATATTGCTCACAAGCACAACATGCGAACCGGGAGTCAGAGCCTAAATAATCTCAAAAATGTTCAAATGTGTGTGAAATCTTATGGGACTTAACTGCTAAGGTCATCAGTCCCTAAGCTTACACACGACCTAACCTAAATTATCCTAAGGACAAACACACACCCATGCCCGAGGGAGGACTCGAACCTCCGCCGGGATCAGCCGCACAGCCCACGACTGCAGCGCCTAAATAATCTCTCATGCTAAGAGACTGGAGCTAAATCCTATAGTTTATAATTTAATGGTGTGACTCGTCTGTTGCAATGTCGCTGTGCATTGTACAGGAGTGATTTCCCTAAATCGCTTCAGGCAAATGCTGGGATGGTTCCTTTGAAAGGGCACGGCCGACTTCCTTCCCCGTCCTTCCCTAATCCGATGAGACCGATGACCTAGCTGTTTGGTCTCTTCCCCCAAACAACCCAACCCTTTGTACAGGAACAGGGATTACGAGAACCAGCCCTCATTTTGGCGTCTAGCTCCCACGAGACACTGGTTTCCACTTACCCTCATCAGTTTCTACATGTGTATCTCGTCTTACAACAACCACATTTTTTATATTGTCTGAAGGTGAAATATTTTGTCCTCGTCGATCGGCTCATTCTGCTATCACAATATAGATTCCATTTTACAAACTGAAGTGAATATCCTGAAACACACAAACATCACCTCTTTTTATCTTTAGATTTGAAAGTTATAATTTGTTTTTCTTAGAAATGATTACGCCGACGTACGTTATCACCACAGAAGTGTTAATCTTGTCTGAAATATTTTACATTCTTACGAATTTATTTCTCTGAAGTGGGGCGGCGGCATAGATAACAAATCAGTGAAGCAAGTTAATCTATCTGAAGCTCAAAAACCATTACAGCAAATGTGTATATACAGAGGTTGTCCCCTCTGTCTTGACTACCACAAATAACTTTTTATCTGGCAGTAAAATAACAAAACGTCTCTAAGCACTATGGCAGTTAACATCTGAGGTCATCAGTTCCTTAGACTTAGAACTGCTTAAACCTAACTAACGTAAGGACATCACACATACCCATTCCCGAGGCAGGATTCGAACCTGCGACCGTAGCACCAGCGCGGTTTCGGACTGAAGCGCCTAGAACCGCTCGGCCGGCAGCAAATAACAAATGTGTCAAGTAAAAGTTGCTTCACTACCAGGGAGACATTAATCATCATGAAACTTCCTGGCAGATTAAAACTGTGTGCCCGACCGAGACTCAGGAGAGCTTCTGTAAAGTTTGGAAGGTAGGAGACGAGGTACTGGCCGAAGTAAAGCTGTGAGTACCGGGCGTGAGTCGTGCTTCGGTAGCTCAGTTGGTAGAGCACTTGCCCGCGAAAGGCAAAGGTCCCGAGTTCGAGTCTCGGTCGGGCACACAGTTTTAATCTGCCAGGAAGTTTCATATCAGCGCACGCACCGCTGGAGAGTGAAAATCTCATTCTGGATTAATCATCATGACTACATTTCTTGTAACGTTTCTCGTTACAGAGATAAGAACAACAGTGCATCATTTTTTAAATAGCAACCAGTATTTTTTATCCGATACTGCAATCGCTCTCCTTAAACCCTGTTCAAAAACTTATTGTTCACGTAATCACAACATTCAACTTAATACGAAAAAAATGAGAATCTTCAATATCATTTTGTATCGCCATACAACACTGCGGCCACAAAGAGGGGTAAAATACTCAAAGTGCCGAAAGTGGTGACCGTGGACGGTGATACACTGGTCAACGCGTTGGATGAAAGAATTCACCGCCGTTTCCAGTATTGCCTGCCGAAGTGAGTTACAACCAATCGCGATGTGTTCCTGCACATTCTCCAGAGTTGTTGGAATACTGTGGTAGATAACGTCTGTAATGCACCCAAAAGAAAAATGTCGAAGGGACTTCAGTTGTAAGCCGCGCGGGATTAGCCGATCGGTCTTAGGCGCTGCAGTCATGAACTGCGCCGCTGGTCCCGGCGGAGGTTCGAGTCCTCCCTCGGGCATGGATGTGTGTGTTTGTCCTTGGGGGAATTTAGGTTAAGTGGTGCGTAAGCTTAGGGACTGATGACCTTAGCAGTTAAGTCCCGTAAGATTTCACATACATTGGGACAGTTTTAAACTTAAGTTGTAAGACCAAGCAGGCTAATCCAACTCCTCCAGGGCTAATCCACCTGGAAGGATACCTTCGGTTCAGAACGCGGTGTATACACCAGGCACTGTGCGCTGGATATCTACCATGTTTGTATCTCATTGGCATTCTGGTTCTTAGCACCACTTTACCCAGAAGTAGTGGAAGAATTCTGCGATAAAGTTCGCATAAGCCCTCCAGTTCAGGTTCACTAATCAAATAAGGGCCAATAATTATAGTACCGAACGTCCCTCACCTGGGATTCATTGTTCATTGGCACCCATGTTACACCCGTGCAAGCCCTCGTGGGCTTTCGCTGGACTTATAATGGATGTTACTTGAATTTGACTTTCCTTTGTGTTACAAGGTACATTCATCGGAGAAAGAATAACACAGAAACGAGGATTTGCTGCTGTAACCACTGACGAACTGCATATGATTCTGAAATCATTCTCGTGCAATTCTTGGTGTAAATGTACATGATAAGGATGGAACTGATGACGCATTAGGATGCGAAGTGCGCTGGTTTTAGGATCGCCAATCTCCTGTTCAAGCTGTCGGGTGCTCACGTGTCGATTTATTACAACAGAGGTGAGAACAGTAATTCCAGAAGCTTCGTCTGTGCGTTTACTACGATGATTGTGTAGTCTTGGGTTGAAATTTTTAGTTTCCTGAAGCGTCACAACATGACCAGAAAACTCCCATCAGGATGGCGGATTCTTGTCAGGATATCTCTCCGTGTAGGGTTCAAATGAAATGGCTCTCAACACTATAGGACTTAACTTCTGAGGTCATCAGTCCCCTATAACTTAGAACTACACTCCTGGAAATGGAAAAAAGAACACATTGACACCGGTGTGTCAGACCCGCCATACTTGCTCCGGACACTGCGAGAGGGCTGTACAAGCAATGATCACACGCACGGCACAGCGGACACACCAGGAACCGCGGTGTTGGCCGTCGAATGGCGCTAGCTGCGCAGCATTTGTGCACCGCCGCCGTCAGTGTCAGCCATTGCCGTATGCCGTGGCATACGAAGCTCCATCGCAGTCTTTACCACTGGTAGCATGCAGCGACAGCGTGGACGTGAACTGTATGTGCAGTTGACGGACTTTGAGCGAGGGCGTATAGTGGGCATGCGGGAGGCCGGGTGGACGTACCGCCGAATTGCTCAACACCTGGGGCGTGAGGTCTCCACAGTACATCGATGTTGTCCCCAGTGGTCGGCGGAAGGTGCACGTGCCCGTCGACCTGGGACCGGACCGCAGCGACGCACGGATGCACGCCAAGACCGTAGGATCCTGCGCAGTGCCGTAGGGGACCGCACCGCCACTTCCCAGCAAATTAGGGACGCTGTTGCTCCTGGGGTATCGGCGAGGACCATTCGCAACCGTCTCCATGAAGCTGGGCTACGGTCCCGCACACCGTTAGGCCGTCTTCCGCTCACGCCCCAACATCGTGCAGCCCGCCTCCAGTTGTGTCGCGACAGGCGTGAA
Organism: Schistocerca serialis cubense; assembly: GCF_023864345.2. Classification (NCBI taxonomy): domain Eukaryota; kingdom Metazoa; phylum Arthropoda; class Insecta; order Orthoptera; family Acrididae; genus Schistocerca; species Schistocerca serialis. Next base: position 262,789,332 of record NC_064646.1, read on the forward strand.
TGGAGGGACGAATGGAGACGTGTCGTCTTCAGCGATGAGAGTCGCTTCTGCCTTGGTGCCAATGATGGTCGTATGCGTGTTTGGCGCCGTGCAGCTGAGCGCCACAATCAGGACTGCATACGACCGAGGCACACAGGGCCAACACCCGGCATCATGGTGTGGGGAGCGATCTCCTACACTGGTCGTACACCACTGGTGATCGTCGAGGGGACACTGAATAGTGCACGGTACATCCAAACCGTCATCGAACCCATCGTTCTACCATTCCTAGACCGGCAAGGGAACTTGCTGTTCCAACAGGACAATGCACGTCCGCATGTATCCCGTGCCACCCAACGTGCTCTAGAAGGTGTAAGTCAACTACCCTGGCCAGCAAGATCTCCGGATCTGTCCCCCATTGAGCATGTTTGGGACTGGATGAAGCGTCGTCTCACGTGGTCTGCACGTCCAGCACGAACGCTGGTCCAACTGAGGCGCCAGGTGGAAATGGCATGGCAAGCCGTTCCACAGGACTACATCCAGCATCTCTACGATCGTCTCCATGGGAGAATAGCAGCCTGCATTGCTGCGAAAGGTGGATATACACTGTACTAGTGCCGACATTGTGCATGCTCTGTTGCCTGTGTCTATGTGCCTGTGGTTCTGTCAGTGTGATCATGTGATGTATCTGACCCCAGGAATGTGTCAATAAAGTTTCCCCTTCCTGGGACAATGAATTCACGGTGTTCTTATTTCAATTTCCAGGAGTGTATTTAAACCTAACTAACCTAAGGACATCACACACATCCATCCCCGAGGCAGGAGTAGAACCTGCGTCCGTAGCGGTCGCGCGGCTCCAGACTGTAGCGCTTAGAATCGCTCGGCCACTCCGGCCGGCCGTGTAGGGTTCCAGTGCCTTATAAGCACTATGTTACCCAGCCGCAGTAAAAGGAAAGTAACTAGATGCAGTTTTTACTTTATTTTACTGTGCACAAAATATCGTTTAAAAGTGCCACAGTAGTGTATTACATGTATCCGTAGTGTAAATAAGAAAAAAATATTGGAATTAGTCTTCTGCATAACATACATTGTCTATAGATGAGTAGCATTTCAACCTTATTTTTGTTGGTGTACATTGCACTCACGCAAAACCTTCAACTGAGGACGGTTGACCGATTGACTTTGCACATTTTTTTCTGCAACTCTCCAATTTGTCGATTTTTCTGTTGTCTGTTGTTAGCTAATCAGGAGTTGTCCCGTAGATGGTTATGTACTTCTTTTTTTTCTTCTTTCCTCGAAAGAAATTGGAGGTCAGCTCTCTCTCTCTCTCTCTCTCTCTCTCTCTCTCTCTCTCTCTCTCTCTCTCTCTCTCTGTGTGTGTGTGTGTGTGTGTGTGTGTGTGTGTGTGTGTGTGTGTGTGTGTGCTCGCCCGCGCTCGTTGCTCTAATGGTAAGCGCTTCACAGACTGTGTTTACTGAACATTTTTTTTTTTTTTTGTCCTTACTACCCAAAGTATGGAAAGCAAAGAGCTTGTAATGGAAGTAGTCCACTGTCAGAAGTAACAGAACGCCTGTCGCTTATATCTTCTGAATCATTCGTTTCCGGATCAGTGTCCCTTCCCCTATCGTCGGGTGCATGTCCTGTATAAGAAAAAGAAGATATCAAGAAAAGCTTAACTTACCACAAACACAGAGCGATCAAAACTGAATGTCTGTATGTAAATGAATGACTCGCATGACCGAAATGGCTGGACTCAGAATAACCGAGAAGTTTGAGCGCAAAATCTTTCGCAAAATAATGGGTCCCAGAATAATAGACGGATAGTGAAAACTACGAGGAAGAGAAGACTTGCACAGGGATAAAGAAAGGCTCAAAGAGTCACTAACGAAATGACGCCTGAATCTGTACGTGGACATCTGTTCAGAATGGATGCAGCTCGACTAACGAAGCAGATTTTCAATGTATTTGACAACAGATCCAAACTTTGCGATAAGAGATGTGTTCAAATGTGTGTGAAATCTTATGGGAGTTAACTGCTAAGGTCATCAGTCCCTAAGCTTACACACTACTTAACCTAAATTATCCTAAGGACAGACACACACGCCCATGCCTGAGGGAGGACTCGAACCTCCGCCGGGATTAGCCGCACAGTCTATGACTGCAGCGCCTCAGACCGCTCGGCTAATCCCTCGCGACCTGATAAGAGATTTCGTAGTCTTTTTCCGCCAGTATCATTCCGAGTACAGTAATTTTGGGTTTTAAGCTTTAATATCTGATAAGAATGCTGTCTAATTCCGAAAATTATTTTATTGCGTGATAAATTGTGCAAGTACACGAGGGAAGACCTCGAGAGCATTCAAATGAATCAGGACATCTCTGACCGATTAATATGCGGATCAGTGATCAACAGCTTTGAGGGCTTCCAGACTGAGCAGAAGCAGAACAGCAACTGGACGGGAAACAGGTGGCCAGAGAAATAATGAAACGCGTTTGGGCTGCAAAAACGACTCCTTTTAATACTTGACTTTTCTAATGGCCTAAAACGAGAGAAGCAATAAAAAGAAACAATAAAAATAAAATAAGCACAGTTATACAGCGGTAGCGATCTGTATTTTACTTTCTAACAGTTATAAAGAGCCATAAATGAAGTAGCGAGTAGATTTGCTATAGACGTCTGATTGTTACCGACATCTGAGATACCTCGAAAAAGACAGCATCTGTACAGAAGCCACTCGGAATGAACGTTGTGTCGTGTTGCAGACGGGAGAGACGCAGCTCGTCCCCCAGATACGGATCTCTAAGAGTGCACGCTTTTCCCTGAAGTGTGTCCTCCTTCTCATCCCTTACGCACTCAGCCACAAGTGCGCACCAATTTTTCACCCTCGCGGTTCTGCACGACAGCCTCTATCTGTGAAATCCCTTCCTTCCCTCCTTCCCCTCCACCCACCCCCACCCTTGTCGCAGCCATACCCTTTCCGCAATACCGCACTCTCCCCCGCACTGTGCGCGCACGCAATCACACGCACAATTTACCCGCCCCAGAAGAGGCAATCTTTAATAACCGAACGCATTTTTACAGTGTTCAAACTGACGAGGGGGGGGGGGGGGGGGCGGGAGAGCCTGACGGCGCTGCTGAAGAAGATAGCGCCACCAGCGGCTGTTGCGACGTTTACAGCTTCTCTCCACTCACACCCCGACTGCGTGTGGATGCGTGCGCGAGTGCGAAAGCCGAAGCAGCAGCAGCGGCGAATATAATCAATGACGGGCGGTGAGCAAGATTAATGGCTTTCCGGAGCCGCGTCACGGGCCGGGCTATCACATTCAATAATAACTGTTGCGCCTCCCACGCCCACGGCCACGCCACGCCGCGTGGAGTAAATAACCAGCCAGCCGTCCACGCACCCACGGCAATCAGCCCCCCTCCCCCCCCCCTCCACCAACCAACCGCCCAGCCGAGCTCGCGGATAAAGCGCAGTCAGGCTGCCGCGTTTAGCGCGGGTTAGTCTAACTAACAGGTCTATCCTCTTCCTATGTCCCCTACCTCTAAGAGGCAGAGACTGAAAATTTTTTGAATGCCATGATTCTAAAAACAATTGAAATTTGTTTATATTTAGCAGCTACTTTCCAATGTTTTGGAAGTTGAATGCCGTGTAGTTATATCTCCTCCAGTAGTTTTACCATTATTGAAATACTTTGTATGCACTGAAAAATTAATTTTATTAAGAATATATCGGGAAAATGATATTTTACAATTTCAAATCGTTGTCAACACCTAAGCTACGTGAATGTCGGCTTAGAAATGCGTTTGCCGAAGGAGATCCATCTAAATAACTAAAATAACAATTTGTAATTGATGCAGATAATTCAAAAGCAATCAACATTTTCTTAGCGATAAATTTCGTGAAGGGGGTCTAAGAAATGTTGTTACTGATGTAAATATTGTCCCTGTTCGAGCAGTACTCAAAATGGTTCAAATGGCTCTGAGCACTATGGGACTTAACATCTGAGGTCATCAGTCCCCTAGAACTTAGAACTAATTAAACCTAACTAACCTAAGGACATCACACACATCCATGCCCGAGGCAAGATTCGAACCTGCGACCGTAGCGGTCGCGCGGTTCCAGACTGAAGCGCCTAGAACCGCTCGGCCACACCGGCCGGCGAGCAGTACTCGAAGTAGTTTGTCGGACATCTTACGAATTTTTTCTAGTTAAATTGGTCATTTGTGTGGATCAAATTCAAAATATTTTACGTCAACACTTAGACATGAGGAAACTTTGTTGTCGATGGATTCCACATAAACTTACTCCGAATCAAAGACAACGACAGATTGATTGGTACAGAAAAATACTGGTGGAACTTCAAATTTGGTTTGAAATATCGTTACTAGTAATTAATCTTGTATGCACTGTCATTATCTTGAAAAGGAAAGGAAAGCCAGTCGACGTAATGGGTCTTTCGAGCGTAATCAAAACCTACAAAATTCCGAGTAATTAACAGTACACATAAGAAGATTGTTCCAGTTTTCTAAAACTGCCAGTATTGTTACTGTACCATTACTGCAGTTAACCTAAAACTTTTGTAAAACTACGTGAAAAAATTTCCATCAGGACAACATGTCATCGCCTACAGCAAAACTAACGGCTGAGTATCTGGATTTCCTGAAGATCAGCACCATGGGCCTTCCACCATACAGCCCTGACGTAGTCCCTTGTGATTTCTGTTTCCCAATATTAAATATTAAATGCGTTTTATCACTTTTTCATCGTGAATCTGGCTTCAGGAGTTTCTCAGGGAGAGTGGTATTGTAAATTTTTAAAGACTTGTTTCATTGAATGCAAAAATTTTTAATGTTAAAGGGAAATACTCTGAAAAACAAATTATTTAAATTTTTAAACATATCCTAGTCTGAATTTCTAAAACCTTTCAGAGCTGCCCACAGAAATTTTGTTTCTTTTTTATATTTATCTTTGTTGGTGGTCTACCACGCAGCTAACTAAATCGAGCGGTATTTTTATCTTACATTTCGAAATAAAACATCTTTATCTCTAAATCTTAAAGTACCAAGATACAAGGTAGAGAAAACCTGTTAATATGGTGAAAGCAGAGTAAGGACGGAAATGCTCCGACGTGGAGCTATGCTAATAAAACGATACCCAATCAGAGACAAATACGAGGAAGTTCGACCGGTTAAAGTAATTTGTCTGGGTGTGCCTAAAAGTGTGCGTCGTTTTTACTTTACATTTTACATCTATATATACTTCTTTACTTTGCAAACCGCCTTATAGAGTGTGTTCCCGTAATTTTCGAATACGATGTTGTGTATTAAGCTGGGGACCTAGAAACGACGGAGAGGCCTCGACCCGCCGCAGCCCTCAGTGGTTCAAAGCCCAAAACGATCACCAGCAGTCCACCCGCTCCACCGCCGCCCCCACACCGAACCCTGGGTTGTTGTGCAGTTGTCCCCAGAGGAAACCCCCAACCCCCTCCCGGGAACTTCTCGTACAAGACGAGTCTAACCTCATATAATTGCGTGGTAGAGTGGTGAAAGTGTACGTGGGGACTGTGTTTGCGCAGTAGTCGCCGACTTATTGTAACTGACGCGGAAGAAAGGGAATCAGCCCGCATTCGCCGAGGCAGATGGAAAACCGGCTTAAAAACTAACCACAAGCTGGCCGGCACACCAGACCTCGACACTAATCCGCCGGGGGATTCTTGACGGGTACCGGACCGGCACGCCTTCCCGCTCGGGAGGCAGCGCGATAGACCGCTCGGCTAGCTGGTCGGGCTAGTACGATATTGGCAGTGTGCTGCTTGACACAACCACATCGATTAAATGTAAAGGCGTAAATTTGCAAAACAATATTACAATGGAAAGAGATCGTAAGGACGGTAGTAGGAAAGGTGACTGGACAACTTGGGTTTGTTTGGAGAATTGTAGGAAAGGAGACCGACTACAAAATACTAGTGCTACCCTCCCTTGAGTCGTGCTCGGGTGTTTAGGATCACCAACAGGTCGGATTAAAGGAAGACATCGAAGCAATTGGGAAGCGGGGTAGTAGATTTGTTTCTGGTAGGTTCGATCAACATGCGAGTATTAGGATGTGCTTCGTGTACTCCAAGGGGAGGGAATACGACGATCTTTTTACTAAGCACTTTTGAGAAAACTTAGAGATTCGGCATTTGAAGTTTGCTGTAGAACGATTCTACTGTCGCCAACGTATATTTCGCGCAAGGACTACAAAGGTAAGACAAAGCAGGGCTCATGTGGTACAATGTACATAATTGTTTTTATCTCGTTCTGTTTGCGAGTCGAACTGGAAAGGAAGTGGCTAGGCGCTTCAAAAAAGTACCCTGCGCCATGCACCTTATGGTGACTTGCGGATAAGTACGTAGATGCAGATGTACATACCTTTCGCGTGCCACTGTTACTTTCTCTCCCGTTCATGTTACACTCGCGAATGGTGCCGGAGGTTCGAGTCCTCCCTCGGGCATGGGTGTGTGTGTGTGTGTGTGTGTGTGTGTGTGTGTGTGTGTGTGTGTGTGTGTTTGTCCTCAGTATAATTTAGGTTAAGTAGTGTGTAAGCTTAGGGACTGATGACCTTAGCAGTTGAGTCACATAAGATTTCACACACATTTGAACATTTTTTTTTTTAATGGTGCCGGTCAGGAACAATTTTTTTTTTTCAGTGCCAGAGTGTGGACGAATTTCTGTAACCTCTCTTTCATGGTCTCTCAGCGTAATATACATAGGAGGCAGATATTCGGGGTAATTGCAAATACATGAAAGAATCTTCCCAAATGTTCTTTGTTTTTGTCAGACGGCACGCATACGAGGGTAAGTCAATTATTGTCGGCAAAGTAGTTATAAAATTTTATTGTAACCAAATAGGAAACTTACAAGAACATAATTTTTCGACATAGCCTCCTTGAGTTTCAACTCACTTAGTCCATAGTTGTATAAGCTTCCTGATGCCCTCATAAAAGAAGGTTTTCGGTTGAGCAGCTAGCCAGAAACGCACCGCTTCTTTCACTGCTTCGTCCGAGGCAAATCGACGGCCCCTTGGAGCTTGCTTGAGTGGATCAAACAAGTGATATTCAGAAGGGTCAGGATCGGGACTATATGGAGGATGATCCAGTACTTCAAATTTGAGTTTCTGGAGTTTTTCAGCAGTGTGTGCAGCAGTATGCGATGGGCATTGCCGTGCAACAACACAACACCTTTTAACAGCAATCCTCGGCGTTTGCTTCGATTTGCAGGCCTTAGCCTGGCCGTGAGCATCTCACTGTTTATCGTTGTGCCCCTTTCCCCATAATGTTCCAGTTCTGGACCTTGTGTGTCCCAAAAATCCATAAGCATAAATTTTCCTGCAGACGGTTGGGCCTTGAACTTTTTCTTGCCCGGCGAATTTGGATGTTTCCATTCCATACTCTGTCGTTTACTCTCCGGCTCCTAAGAATGGATCCATGTTTCGTCACCAGTAATGATCCTGTCTAAGAAGTTGTCCCCTTCGTTACCATAGCGATCCAAATGTTTTTGGGAGATGTCCAAGCGCGTTTGTTTAAGCAACTGTGTGAGTTGTTTTGGGAGCCATCTTGCACAAACTTTATGAAACGAAACTTTCGTAGGCAGAACCGTCACTAATTAGCAGACGATGTGCCACTTCGTCAATAGTTAATCGTCTGTGTAAGAGAATCGTTTCTCGTGAACGCTCAATGGCTTCTTCATTTGTGGCGGTAAACGGTCGTCCGGCTCCTTCATCGTGCGTAACACTTATGTGACCATTTCGGTAGTTTTCAATTCATTCGTAGACACTCCGTTGTGGCAAAACACTTTTCCCGTAGTGTACCGAAAATCTTCGATGAATTTCGGCCCCTGATACGCCTTCCGAAAAAAAAAAGAAAAAGGCATCACTGAACGTTACTTTTCTTTGGTGCAAATAGACAGCTTAGCAGCCATGATGAACAGCACGGCAGAGATAACGAAACTAAACTAGCAGCTTGAAAATCGCTAAGATATAACAACTATCAACGTAAAACGACAGTACTACCAAAATAAACAAAATTATAACTAAATTGCGGATAATAACGTCTACTCCCATTTTGCCCACACACGACGCAACATTTACAGAGCTACTTCGATGCGGTGGCGCGAGTCTTGGACGTTCTGTGGTTGAGGGTGAACATAAACGCTATCCTTGATGTAACGCCAAAAGACGAAATCGCTAGGCGTCTAGTCCAGGCACCCTGGTAGCCATTAGAGTGGCCACAAGTCGGCGGGCCTCGGCACGGCTGCATCGTCTCGCTCCAGTAAGCGCATACACAATTGTGTAAATGTGGACGGGCGCCATCTTCCTGAAAGATGAAATCCCTGAGTTTCAAGTTATGGCATTATCATAGTTTCATCATATCCACTACGGATGACGAACTGCAACTGTGGTTTAAATTGGCGATTTATCTGGGTATAAATAAGCAGCCAGTCGCTTTTTTTTATTTTACATATTATTTGTTGAACTATTAACGGTTTTCAAGCCACTGCAGGCTCATCATCAGATGGACCTGTTACGGCAATATTACGTCGTTGACCAATTGGAGCGAAACACTGTGGTGATGAGCCTGGATAAAATTACGAAAATTTAGTGATCGTTACAGAAAGGTTCATGAAACGGAAATGTTACGTTTTGGGTGTTCACAGTGCACTGCATCGTGGTATCTATAGAAAATCAATTTCTATGATTTATATTAGCAGTTGTGGCCACAGATGTACACAGTATTTAGCTCCACTTGCGGTTTCAACTTGTTCACAGAATGTAATATTTGTAATACAATGCATCTCAGGCCGAAGGGCGTGATGTAGCAAAGTGTTATATCTATTACATACATATTCTTTGTATTTACGTCCAGTGTTTACATTTTGTGAATAAGTGTGAAACCAAGTGCGGGTAGATACTGTGTAGAGGGTGTTACAAAAAGGTACGACCAAACTTTCAGGAAACATTTCTCGCACACAAATAAAGAAAAGATGTTATGTGGACATGTGTCCGGAAACGCTTGATTTCTATGTTAGAGCTCGTTTTAGTTTCGTCAGTATGTACTGTACTTCCTCGATTCACCGCCAGTTGGCCCAATGTTGACTTCGGTGCTTGTGTTGGCATGCGACTCATTGCTTTGCAGTACTAGCATCAAGCACATCAGTACGTAGCATCAACAGGTTAGTGTTCATCACGAAGGTGGTTTTGCAGTCAGTGCAATGTTTACAAATCCGGAGTTGGCAGATGCCCATTTGATGTATGGATTAGCGCGGGACAATAGCCGTGGCGCGGTACGTTTGTATCGAGACAGACTTCCAGAACGAAGGTGTCCCGACAGGAAGACGTTCGAAGCAATTGATCGGCGTCTTAGGGAGCACGGAACATTCCAGCTTATGACTCGCGACTGGGGAAGACCTAGAACGACGAGGACACCTGCAGTGGACGAGGCAGTTCTTTGTGCAGTTGACGATAACCCTCTTGCCAGCGTCAGAAAAGTTGCTGCTGTACAAGGTAACGTTGACCACGTCACTGTGAGAGGCACCCACTTGCCTTTCTCATACTGTGGCATCAAGCAGTCAGGCCTGCAAGATGTGTGGTTTGCCAAGCGAGTGGAATCTTCCTTAATTTATCGAGCAACATGAATTCTCGTATCTTACTATTTAGTTACAAATTATCCTCCTGTATGAATAATACGCAACGGAAACACGCATCTGACTATCAGTGATTTATAGAACTCTGACTGTACACTACGCACTGGCAATACCACATTTACCTTTTGTCTTAGATTTAACGGCTTTTATATAAATTCGGGACATTACGATAACATACAATTTAATGAAAAAGGCCACCAATCTCTTTCTTTTCACTATTTGATTTATTCCTAAACACACAAATTCTACAACCTACAACAAATCACATGAGAAATTCCGCCCAGTGGGCATGGCTTTACGTTAGTGAATCTCTATACTATGGTCTCGTAATCTATTTACCGCAACAGTGCACTCCCTGGATCGGATGGTGGATCTTTTATTATACCTCACACTTCGCCTCTCACAATAATCCTCACGAAACTTTCCTCCAGATCGAGCGATACAGAAGGAACAGGCATACCCACAAATCTTTCGAAACTACCTTGCTACTCCCATGCAAAACACACATACCCAAATTACAAGACATACACAACACAACAATATGAAATATTACACAAAGAACGGTTACAACTTCATCACTTTCCGCTTTCCCACTTCAATCAATATTTATCCCAGTTTCACACGACACTGCCCCACTTTGTAATTTCTACTTTCCTAATGTGAACTCTGGAGATAAACGCACGTCTTCCTGTGCAATGCAAGCCATGTGGCGTTGCTGGAAAAACGGCCGACTCACCTTGATTCTCTCTCAGAGTTTAAATTCAGCGTCACACGGAATGATATTTCTTAAATACTTCAACTTATGATACACACGCTATTTCTTAAATATTTCAGCTTATTGTACACACGCTATTAATTCTTAAATATTTCAGCTTATTGTACACACGCTATTAATTCTTAAATATTTCAGCTTAAGCTCACGGAAGTATCTCAACTTATATCTACACGTGGGCTCTTTGTGACCGTTGGTTTACTACAATCCCCTTAAAATTACCTGCCTCACTTTGTAATTTTCCCCACAAAAGGTCCTGTGAAAGAGAAATTATTAATTCTAACTACTCTTAAATATTCCACATCCATACCATGCCTCCACTCTTTCATTCCGGAGCACAACAAAAAAACAGGTCTTTACAGCAGAAGGTTCAGCGGCAGAGTGCTGAAACATGGCCGTATTCTGATTCTCTCGCACCTCTCTCGAAGTGGGAGAAGCACCTTGCTACCTTATTGGTCAGCCACATTTCAGACGCTCAAAGCTCTGGTAACTTCCATCTCTTTGGTCTCACCAAAGGTAGCCAAAGGATCGACTCAAAGATGATCATATATTCCGATTCACTATCTGTGGTTAGCAGACGACCATACATTCATTCCTTTCACAGATCTCACCAAACTGGATGTAGGGATTTATTTTGAGGGAGTGCACATGTGATCAATTAAATAAATAAATTGTCATTCTTTCCCACACTGGTGTCCGGCTACGCTGTATTAATTGAAATTGAGTTACTTTTACACAAAAAATGTGTTGTTCTGACAAGAATTTCGTACCTATTTTCAATGTTGGGCGGTACTGTACCCTTTCACCACCGGCTACCCATGCAGAAAAAAATGGCACGGTACTATCCTTGCAATGCGAGGGTAGTTCCGAACATTTTTTTAAGAAAACTGTATTAGAACAAACGTAGCAAATCATCAAAGTAACCAGGAGGAGACCTTAGCCCCTGGTGACCTCAAATTGACGACCAAATGTTGTTACTTTACCAAATTGGCAGTTGTTGCATTATTGTACTCTCCACAATCCGGAGTAACGTACACATACTAATTTACAACAATCTACATGACAAATAAAACATCACATCATAGAAATGAAAAAATAATCTTGAGATAAAATTTTGCTTTAGTTACTGGGATCTTCGTTATTTTTATGAGTAATCCAAATTTCAATAGTTCTAATACAAATAAAAAATACTTTCTCTGTTGTCACACATATGGACGACAAGAACTTGCATTTCGACTAGCCTTCGTTACACTTTAATGTGAAATGTCACCACTGTGATAATAAAAATAAGTGGCTTCAGTCAAAACACCAACAAGGTTATTACTATGGACGACATCAAAATACATCAGTTAATTCCGATATTTGTTGTGCAATGCAAACTCTTGTCCCCTGTGACAATCTTACTGATCAATGCTACATGAACCGCTACGTTAGTATTACGCCACTGGCTTATAATTAGAGCATCATTGTACTAAATATTCTAATAAACATGCTACGTGAACTTGATAACCCAGAACAGACAAAAAACAAACACTAACTATTCTAAACACAAATGTTGATGAAATACAATTACACTTGCTGTCCCTTCAGGAATGAAACACATAAAAAAAACATTTACACAATTACAAATACATTATTCCCTATCTTGCGAGTCACACGGAAACCTTTCATTCTGTGATTTTCTTGGGGTCAAAAAGTTGCTGATAGTTTTCCTAGAACCACTGTCTCGGTGTCAAAGCTCTCCCATGGTTACCCGGACGAAAGTCTTTGAGTCACTCAAATCGGCATTTTGAACACGCACTGAACAGTAAACTGTATCTCACATTAAACACAAATGTCATAGTCACTGTCAGAGTACCATCCACACGAATCTGTTCGTCCAAAAAAATGGCCCTACAACTACTATTACCCACGGTTCTGTCCTTTCAGTTCATGGTGTAATTAAAAGTCGTAAGTTTCAACAAACAGCACTTATTCCCGCACCAGTTCAAGAAATGTCTCCTACTACAGACGCAAATGTCAATGTCCCACTCTAGTTTCTTGCCTTCATACAATAATTGTTCACCAAACGACAACTGTCCTCTAAGTATACCAAGTGTCCCACATGCAATTCACAAAGCACACTTATCAAGTCACTGCCAAAAGTTTATGGATCCCACCATTCAGTGGTCAAGACAAAACAAAACGATCGTCCTGTCTGCTAAAGACAAAATCTTTTCCACCACTCACAACGTGGAAACACCAGTCCTTCACTTTCCACATTATGGAAAGTCGCAGTCATCTTGTTTCACGGCTCCACAGTCCAGTACTAGTTATTAGCTGCTGGTAAAAAAAATGCTCGCCGGGCTCTGCCGCGCCTCGTCCATTCTGCAGTAGCGCCGCTGCGCGCGCCGTTGAGCAGAAGAAACCACCCGCTGTTGCCTCCGCGGGATACCTTCCCCTGTCGTAAGGGTGGCGGAACTCATGAATGGCCAGTGGTACGTAAGTGTCGCCCCAGGCCGTTGACCTGCTGTAGCGGGCGCGTGGAGTGTACCCCGTCCGACAGTGGAGTGGGGAGTGCCGCGGCTCTGTCGCCTGTCGCCATGGCATCGTCAGCTCGGCCCGCTAGCGGTATGGGCGTTACGACACCCAATCATTTAGCCTTCCGTGCATCTCGCAACATTACAGACAAAAGGAAATTCTTACATTAAAATTATACACCCTATTTTTCTACACATACAACATCAACATTTATCTCTTTTCTATAGACAGCCCACACTCGTGCTATTCATTGTACCTGTCGTCCCTCATACAAAACATGAATGAGTAAAAAAAAAAAAAAAAAAGGAATAATAAACAATCTATACAACTCATAATTACAATATAAAATAGTAGACTACTCTAACATCCTATCACAGTGAAAATATTAGAGACTGTTTATTCTAAAACTACAATATACAGTGAACATTTGTGCTTGTGACAGACTGAAATTAATACCACTTGAAAGTGTTCTAACAAAAAAATAAGAAATAATCTACACAGCTCACAATTACCTACCACAGGTTATTAAATATTAAACTACTTTAACATCCTAACACAATAAACATTTTAGAAACTGATGACTCTAAATCTACAACATACAATGCACCTTTGTGCTTGTGACACACTGAAATTAGTATCTCTTTATATATTTTACCTTTTTTTTTATTATATATAGCAACATTTCTAGGACATGTATGAACCATTCACATGTCAGATCCTGACCTGCCATCGAGGTTCATCCAAATCAAACAATACACAATAATGTTTTAGTTACAGATCGGTAGCATCCCCTTTACAGGAGTGTGCGCATTGATCACACTACTCTACGACTCTCACTCACCAGACATCACATTTTCCCTCTCATTCAATCCATAGATACACTAACAGAATAGGTCTAGAAGTCGGCTAACCTTAACACCACCACACTCACGACAACATACCATACCTTAGCTCCCTTATACTCAACCACATAACACATGAAGCTGTTTCAGAGATAGCATTCCAGTCTCCGAATTCGTCCTTTCACTCTGGCACCTCTCTCCATCGGCTTACCTCCGCATTCGCTTTACCCATTAATCATTCTGCTAAACACCAACTTAGAATTGCGACATTTCATCTAAGAACAAAAAATACACAAATTATTCATCCTGCAAAATAACTGTACACATTATTGGTACCGTTTTGATTAGTTATACTGGTACCGGGCTTCAACAACAACAAAAATATTATTTTTGCCAAATCGCAAATGTTATGCAAGGAATTAGATCTACACTTATATTACATCTTACGTCAGTATTCCACAACGTTCACCATCTGGATCTCATACTCCCTTTATGTCCTTTCACATTGTGCAGTTGTCCTCATCTCTTCATTCGTATTTCGGCTCTCCGTCCGTCCATTACTCCATCATTTCCTGGTCTTCCTTCATCATTGGCATCAATCTCTATTGCAGCATACACAGGCCTCTCTGTAACATACATCTAAGACATCTCCACATTATTAATTCTACTCACCTTTATTTACCACTGTTTCATCACGTCGAATCTTTCTTTATTAATCACACTGCTTCACGTCGCTTCTCTCCTTAAATATCACCTTTATCCACTACCATTTATCACGTCGCTTCTCTATCTACCATCATTATTCCCTCATAAATCATCACGTCGTTTCTGCTTGATCCTTATTCATACGACAAAAAATACGTACATACACCACTCTGTCGACTCCTGTTCATGACTCATTCGACCAGTCTATTCCGTCATACTTCCTGACATCCCGCCTGAAAATTCTTATGTTCGATTTGACCCTGCACAACGTTACACACCACAAATAAATACACTGACTATCTACCATAAATTGCCTACTTTAGATCTATCCTTAACTTTTCCATAATTTGATGTTAGAAATGTGATGAAGCCCACGAGATTGTTTTCCCTTGATCGTCTCAATCAGTACAGCATTTTCATGGACAATCCGCCTCACTCTGAATGGTCCACTATACACAGTAAAGAATTTGCTAGTTAGGAATCTGTGCTTCTTTGATAATCGATGAGTTTTAATTAGAACCTTGTCTCCTACTGCCAATTCGATCTTACGGATCTTTCCTTTCTGCTTCTCCTGCCTATCCTTAGCTGCTTTCTTAATACGCTCTATCGCAACCTTGACAATTTCTGTGTGCCTCTGCTTTCCTGATCGCGGAAAATCTACCAGCTCCCTGACTCGATCTGGTGGTGGTTCATTCTTTAGTACCGTAATTGGTGATAATCCAGTTGCTCCATGTGGTAGCTCATTGAGGATGTCCTGAAAATCTTTGAGAAAAATACTCCAACTTCTGTGTTGCCTATGGCAATAGATCTTACACAATTTTCCCAGTTCTTTTACCACTCTTTCACTGGGGTTACTTGCAGCATGGTATCGGGATATGAACACCGGTTTTATCCTTCTTCTCTTCAGTGTGGTTAGCCATTGTCTGGATCTATATTGCGGTCCATTGTCAGCTATGAACTTTTCTACAGTTCCTACTTCTCGCAAAAAGTTTTTAACGATCGCTGCTGCCACTGTCCTTCCCGTCGCACGTTTCAATGCGGTAAAAGTCACATACTTTGACACCAATTCCACTGCTACTAAAACATATCTATATCCCTGCACTGACTTAGGTAGCGGGCCAAACAAATCTGTTGCTCCGAATTCCCTCAATCTACCTGGCACTATCGGAAAAAGCGGTGCTTTGCATGAGATAGTTAACGATTTTGCCTTCTGGCACAATTTGCAACTACCAAGCACGTTCTTGATCCTCCTCTCCATACTAATGAAATAAACTGATTCCCTTAACTTCTTACAGCATTTCCTTGCCCCGTAATGCCCGTAACTTAGGTGAGTGTACCAGATCAGCTTGTTGACTATTTCATTTGGTATACACAACACCCAGTCCTGTGTGTTCGGATTTCTACGGTAGAAAAGGACCCCGTTCTGAATTGTATAAAAACGTGCTATATTGGCATCTAAGTTCGCTGTAACTCTGTCCTTCACCATTCTCCATGACGCGTCTTTATCCTGCTCTTTCGCGATATTTGTGAGTACCGTCCCTATGTATTTCTCGAACGGCACGCCCTGCATATACAATATATCATATCTGTTCTCGTTTACCTCCTCATCAAAGCATTGACCGTGACCTACTGGATTCCTTGACAACGCATCTGCCACTATATTCTGTGGCCCAGGAATATACATGACCGAAAACTGAAACTCCTGTAAATAGAGTGCCCACCTAGCGAGTCGTCTATGGTTAAGTTTGGCCGACATCAGAAACTGTAGTGACTTGTGGTCAGTATAGATTTTAGTATGCCTTCCATACCAATAGTATCTAAACTTACTAAACATACTATTGCCAAAGCTTCAAGCTCAGTTACCGTGTAATTTCTCTCAGCTTTGCTAAGCACTCGGCTCGCAAATGCAATAGGTTGTTGTATTACTTCTCCTCCTTGCTCTTGCTCTGGGAACAATGTTACCCCAAGTCCACTACGGGAACTGTCCGTGGCCATACAAAACTCTTTCCCTAGGTCTGGGTGCCCGAGAAGAGGTGCCGATAGCAGTGCCTTCTTTAACGCCTCATACTCTTCCTGCGCAACAGGGTCCCAATTCCATACCGTTTTCTTTCCAGTCAGCTGACATAGTCTGGGTGTCGCTGCACCCCCAATCTTAATGAACCTCCTGTAAAAATTGATTAATCCTAAATAACCCCGTAGCTGACGTTTTGTTCTTGGCACCGGAAAATCTCTGATTGCTTCGAGTTTGTCTGGATTTGGTCTTATTCCCTCTGGTGTCACAATGTGACCTAGAAACTCGATTTCTTTTCGTCCAAATTCTGACTTTCCCAAATTCACGGTCACCCCATGTCTCTCCAGTGCACCGAGCAATATGCCTAACGTTCTATTGTGGTCTTCCCAGTTTCTTTCGGCTATCAGGACATCATCCACGTACTGTGTTACCTTATCTTTTATTTCATTAGGAATGACAGTATTTAGCGCTCTGATAAATGCCGCGGATGATACATTTAACCCAAATGGTAGTTTCCGGAACTGATACGATTTCCCGTAGCACAAGAAAGCAGTGTATTTTCTACACCCCCTGTCTAACTCCACCTGCCAGAAACTCATTCTCAAATCAACTGAGCTGAGAACTCTGATCCCGTGGAACTTTTGTAGCAATTCGTCAAGTGTCAGCGGCCGATCTGTCTCTGGCTCTATTATCTTATTAATCCTTCTTGCGTCCAAAACTAATCTAATTGACCCATCCTTTTTTTCAACACAAACTAAAGGACTGTTGTACGGACTGGATGCTGGTTCGATAATCCCTTGTTGTAGCATGCTTTCGATCTCAGCTTCCACTCTTTCTTTGTACACAACAGGTATCGGGTACACTTGGGCCCTAAACTGTTTATGTGGCTTGACCTTGAATCTATACACAAAATTTCTTATTGTACCCGCAGCATGTTTAAATACCTTTCTATTCTCGTATAAAATTTTCTGCAATTCCCCGTAGACCGTGGTCCCTCGTAAATGCCAGATTTTCTCCCTGATCTCCTCCTCCAAACATTTATGAATTTCCTTCTTCTCTTGTTCGAACCCCGTATTCTGTGCCTGTTTACCGGACTTTACCGCCAGACATAATGCTAAGTGTGCGTTATCTTTACCATGTAAGCAATCGTCGAATCTTAATGTAATTTCCTCCGAATCTCGTTTCAACTCCATCGAACCATTTCTCATGTTAACGACTGCTTTATATTGGTTCAAAAAATTAACCCCTAATATCCCTTCAACAGTTAGAGATGACACAATCATGAACACTGTACTAAACCTCTTCGCCTGGCACACGAAGTCTACCTGCGCTTGTAACTTCACCTCAATTCCCTTTCCTGTAATTGCCCCTCTCACTGTTGTCCTTTGCAATGGCAACGTTGGCCATGGTTTCGTAAGGCTACAACACTTGAACACATCTTCCCTCAAAACACTCATTACACTGCCTGTGTCGATGACACAAGGTACGATTATATTATTTATTTCTACGCTAATTATTGGGTGGACTTCACTCCCCACATCTCCTACCTCCTCTAACAGATTCTCCCTTAGTTTTCCGTAATCGATATACCTAATATTTACATCATTAATAGTCCTGGTTTGTACCCGTCTATCAAGTAGTCACCTTCTTGTCCCTCCGTCATTGTGACAATGATTGTCCTGTCGTGAACCCAATAATTGCCTATCCTCTCTTCGCCCATCATTTTCATTTTCCCTTCTTCTTCCATCTCTGTCCCATCTTCTATCTTCCCGGTTTGCTGGTCGATATCCCCATGAATTCTGCCCCCTATTTCCTCGCCATCTTCCATTTCCGTCATTCCTCTGATTCCATGCTCTCCTGTCATTCTGATAGTTTCTACCGTTCCTATCCTCAACTCTGTCTGACCTAAGAGTCATGTCGCCGTTCACAATGTTGCTCTCGTTACCCAGTTCCTGTAATAAGTGCTGAATTGACGCAGAATCGTTCAAGCCTCTGCCTGCTATCACTATATCTCTGCGCATTCTCACTGGCAACTTCGTTATACAGATCCTAATGAGCTCCCCAGTTTCGTATGGCACATCCAAATACCTGTTTCGTCTCAGCATTTCCTGATAACACGACACTGGATCTCTTATACCACCTTCGTTACAATTTGGCATCATCAATATGCTTTGCTTAACCTGGTCCTGCTTACTTTTCGACCAGAATTCATTTAAAAATTTGTCACAAAACATCTTGTAGCTACTACAGTCTTTAATAACTTCCTGCATTTTCGCTCTAGCCTCGTCCCTCAAATGGTTACACACAAACTTCATTTTTAGGAGCGGTCCCCACGATGAAGGTAATGAATCTTGAAATTGAGACAGCCACAGGCATGGATGTTGGTAATTATCAGGATCCGGAAAACAAGTGTACGTTTGTACCGACACGAAGTGTCTCCTACATTCTTCTTCCGCATTTATGTTTTCCGACCTTGGGCTATACCCAGTTGGGTTTGCCACCTGTTTTATCCGACACAACCGTTCTTCTAACTCTCTGAGTTCGTCATCCTCTTTCTGCCTATTTTCGATTTTTGAATTTATCTCACTCTCCCTCCGCAGTCTACCTGGTGGTGTTTCACCTTCGCTTCTGCACGCTAATTGCAACTGTGCTAGTTCTTCCCTATGTTTCCTATTTGTTTCCAACTGTGCCTCTTTAAACTGTAATAGTGATTGTATCTCCTCCTGGTCGGCATAAACCTTTCGCTGCGTACTGTCAGAGCCTGTTTCGCCTCTTATACTGATCTTTTCTACATCTGCGCTAATCGTATTCATTCTGACCACTACCTCCGCAACTTCATCCCTGTGTTTATTTAGCGCCATTTCCTGCCGTGTGACTTGAGCTTCCACGCTGTCTAATGCCCCTTGTTTATCTGCCAGTAAGTCCCCCACTATCTCTTTGATTCGCTCATCCGGCCACACGCCCCTATGTTCTGTAATATCGCTTTCTATTGCACTTATTCGTACCTCCAAATTATTGGCTTTTTCTTTCACAGCATCACATTCTTGCTGCACCGCATCCAGATTCTTCTCCCCCTCATCTAACCGATTATTAACTGCGGACAGACGCTCATCGATAACTGTGTGTAGCTTCCTCATTGCCTCTTTATTTCCCTTATCAATTGCCTCCAATCTTTCCTTATTTGCTTCCAATCTCTCCTTAGTCTCCCTATCCATTGCTTCCAATCTCTCCTTAGCCTCCCTATCTCTCTCCTTATTCTCCCTATCTCTCTCCTTATTATCTCTATTGATTGCTTCTAATCTTTCGTTAGTTGCTTCAAATCTTTCCTTAGTCTCCCTACTCATCGCTTGTAAAAACTGCAGTATCACATCGTTATTTCCTACTTTCGACGCGCTCACCTCGTTCGCCTGAGAAACCGTAGCTTCGCTAAGGGTAGCTGCACTTTCACCGCACACCTGGCCTAGTCTCGGCTCGCCCGCGCCGTCGGGAAAAGCCCGCGTTTGTGGACAAAGCCCGCCGCATAAAGGTTCCCCTTGCAGCGGTCCACTGAACAATACAGCCCGTTCGGAGCGTTTGTCTTTCTCGCTCATTAACCCATGGTCAACAGCTACTTCCTGCTGCGCTGCTACGTCCACCCCAGAATCGCTATTCTCCATGGTGGCTACACTTTTCGACTGCGACCTAGTTACTACGGACATTACGCAAAAAAAATTATGAAACGATCTTCCAGCCTTGTGCGATATAGCAATTAATTACATAAAATAAAATAAAAGATCCTCACCAATCCAGAAAGAATTTGCAAACAGAAAAAATTTTACTTCTTAGCGCTATCACAATACATTCCATAAAAAAAAATCTTAACAGCAAACCCTAACAACAAAATATCCTAACAAAAACGATCCTGGCAAAGGAATCCTGGCAACAAATTAAATATCCTGGTAACAAAATTATCGTGGCAAAAAACGGAATCCTGGCAGGGTCGAAATTATGAGAGGCACCCACTTGCCTTTCTCATACTGTGGCATCAAGCAGTCAGGCCTGCAAGATGTGTGGTTTGCCAAGCGAGTGGAATCTTCCTTAATTTATCGAGCAACATGAATTCTCGTATCTTACTATTTAGTTACAAATTATCCTCCTGTATGAATAATACGCAACGGAAACACGCATCTGACTATCAGTGATTTATAGAACTCTGACTGTACACTACGCACTGGCAATACCACATTTACCTTTTGTCTTAGATTTAACGGCTTTTATATAAATTCGGGACATTACGATAACATACAATTTAATGAAAAAGGCCACCAATCTCTTTCTTTTCACTATTTGATTTATTCCTAAACACACAAATTCTACAACCTACAACAAATCACATGAGAAATTCCGCCCAGTGGGCATGGCTTTACGTTAGTGAATCTCTATACTATGGTCTCGTAATCTATTTACCGCAACAGTGCACTCCCTGGATCGGATGGTGGATCTTTTATTATACCTCACACTTCGCCTCTCACAATAATCCTCACGAAACTTTCCTCCAGATCGAGCGATACAGAAGGAACAGGCATACCCACAAATCTTTCGAAACTACCTTGCTACTCCCATGCAAAACACACATACCCAAATTACAAGACATACACAACACAACAATATGAAATATTACACAAAGAACGGTTACAACTTCATCACTTTCCGCTTTCCCACTTCAATCAATATTTATCCCAGTTTCACACGACACTGCCCCACTTTGTAATTTCTACTTTCCTAATGTGAACTCTGGAGATAAACGCACGTCTTCCTGTGCAATGCAAGCCATGTGGCGTTGCTGGAAAAACGGCCGACTCACCTTGATTCTCTCTCAGAGTTTAAATTCAGCGTCACACGGAATGATATTTCTTAAATACTTCAACTTATGATACACACGCTATTTCTTAAATATTTCAGCTTATTGTACACACGCTATTAATTCTTAAATATTTCAGCTTATTGTACACACGCTATTAATTCTTAAATATTTCAGCTTAAGCTCACGGAAGTATCTCAACTTATATCTACACGTGGGCTCTTTGTGACCGTTGGTTTACTACAATCCCCTTAAAATTACCTGCCTCACTTTGTAATTTTCCCCACAAAAGGTCCTGTGAAAGAGAAATTATTAATTCTAACTACTCTTAAATATTCCACATCCATACCATGCCTCCACTCTTTCATTCCGGAGCACAACAAAAAAACAGGTCTTTACAGCAGAAGGTTCAGCGGCAGAGTGCTGAAACATGGCCGTATTCTGATTCTCTCGCACCTCTCTCGAAGTGGGAGAAGCACCTTGCTACCTTATTGGTCAGCCACATTTCAGACGCTCAAAGCTCTGGTAACTTCCATCTCTTTGGTCTCACCAAACGTAGCCAAAGGATCGACTCAAAGATGATCATATATTCCGATTCACTATCTGTGGTTAGCAGACGACCATACATTCATTCCTTTCACAGATCTCACCAAACTGGATGTAGGGATTTATTTTGAGGGAGTGCACATGTGATCAATTAAATAAATAAATTGTCATTCTTTCCCACACTGGTGGCCGGCTACGCTGTATTAATTGAAATTGAGTTACTTTTACACAAAAAATGTGTTGTTCTGACAAGAATTTCGTACCTATTTTCAATGTTGGGCGGTACTGTACCCTTTCAACTGTATGGAGAGTGCTACGGGAGAACCAGTTGTTTCCGTACCATGTACAGCGTGTGCAGGCACTATCAGCAGCTGATTGGCCTCCACGGGTACACTTCTGCGAATGGTTCATCCAACAATGTGTCAATCCTCATTTCAGTGCAAATGTTTTCTTTACGGATGAGGTTTCATTCCAACGTGATCAAATTGTAAACGTTCACAATCAACGTGTGTGGGCTGACGAGAATCCGCACGCAATTGTGCAATCACGTCATCAACACAGATTTTCTGTGAACGTTTGGGCAAGCATTGTTGGTGATGTCTTGATTGGGCCCCATGTTCTTCCACCTACGCTCAATGGAGCCCGTTATCATGATTTCATACGGGATACTCTACCTGTGCTGCTAGAACATGTGCCTTTACAAGTACGACACAACACGTGGTTCATGCATGATGGAGCTCCTGCACATTTCAGTCGAAGTGTTCGTACGCTTCTCAACAACAGATTCGGTGACCGATGGATTGGTAGAGGCGGACCAATTCCATGGCCTCCACGCTCTCATGACCTCAACCCTCTTGACTTTCATTTATGGGGGCATTTGAAAGCTCTTGTCTACGCGACCCCGGTACCAAATGTAGAGACTCTTCGTGCTCGTATTGTGGACGGCTGTGATACAATACGCCATTCACCAGGGCTGCATCAGCGCATCAGGGATTCCATGCGACGGAGGGTGGATGCATGTATCCTCGCTAACGGAGGACATTTTGAACATTCCTGTTACAAAGTGTTTGAAGTGACGCCGGTACGTTCTGTTGCCGTGTGTTTCCATTCCATGATTAATGTGATGTGAAGAGAAGTAATAAAATGAGCCCTAACATGGAAAGTAAGCGTTTCCGGACACATGTCCACATAACATATTTTCTTTCTTTGTGTGTGAGGAATGTTTCCTGGAAGTTTGGCCGTACCTTTTTGTAACACCATGTATATTCGCGTCTACACCTGCTAATGTACATTACATCAATGATCT
This sequence comes from Schistocerca serialis cubense, assembly GCF_023864345.2. Taxonomy (NCBI): domain Eukaryota; kingdom Metazoa; phylum Arthropoda; class Insecta; order Orthoptera; family Acrididae; genus Schistocerca; species Schistocerca serialis. The sequence continues at coordinate 262,812,535 of NC_064646.1, forward strand.
ATGGATACCACTACGCAGTGCACTGGAAGTACCCAAAATGTATCAGCATTTCCGTTTCGTAAACGTTTCTCTCTAAATTTCTGTCATTTCGTTAGACCCATCACTGCAGCGTCTCGTTACACTTGGTCCACTAGGTTCTGTAACAGCTCCATCTGATGATGAGCTGACAGCGGCTCGAAAACTAGTTAATGGTACAATAAATTGTATTTAAAATCCAGAAAAGCGACTGGTTGCTTATTTACCTCAATATATATATCCACTTTACGACGGGTTGTATCACTGAGAGCTAGCTCAGCGAAGAACGGTTCCCTGACCGTGTTGTTGCCCACGGCTCAGGACGCATTAATAGTCTCGAAATCCCAAACGTGTTCAACACTTGAATGTGACTTCGCTGTCTCCACTACGCGTGTGTCGTGCCTGTTGACCTTTCCCGGCAGATGAAAAGTGGCTTCATTACTGAAGCTATGCTTGTGAGATAAATTTCATGATGGATTTGCATATCACACAGCACACAGCACTTTGTCATCATGGTTTATGCTTTGCAGGAGCTGCAGTTTGTACAGCTTCACTCTTAATCGCTTATGAAGGATTTTTCTCACTGTATGCTAAAAGATGTTCATTTCTGCACAAGCTCTATAAACAGAATTTGTGGGACTTCGCTGTATAACGTCCCTCACACAGTCCACTGTCTAGTCCGACAAGCCTGTTTGATCTGAATGTTCTGCGTTGTAACTATCATCCTCATCGAATTTCTAGTGGCGTTTAATTATGCTGTTGCAAACTGATTTTGTCTTCTGAAGACTGCATGGATAGGTCTTTGCACACTCGATGCCGATATGCACCAGAAAACTCCAACACAGAAAATGCTCTGTGCGCCCGGTTCGCGTCGTTTTCAAGACCTACGATCGGTTGCGCCCTCGTCTGAACTAACTTACGGGGAATGCGTAAAAACAATTCAAGAGTTTATAAATCTTCACGAGTTATCAGCCGAGTGGCGTCGTCTTCTAGCCGCAACATTTCAATGGATTGCGTATCCATCATCTTCAGGCTGAAAATGATGGATACACAATCCATTGAAACCTGCGACTAGAAGACGACGCACTCGACTGATATCCCGTGAAGATTTCATAGCTCAAATACGCCGAGAAAGCCTGCAATCTCATATAATTCAAGAGTTTTTTTTGAAGAGCTGCATCATCTGTTACGATATTTTTACCAATTTACCTACACATTTTTAAAGGGTTTCATGGTCTTCGAAATTACCCTGTACATTAGTTGACTCTTCTAAGTACATTGTAGAGTCTGTTACTGAACTTGGGTGAGCATATCAGTGACGCTTTCGCGCTTACTAATCGAACCTGTGACATTATACACCGCTCGTCTTCGTATCTTCTCCATTAGTTCTATCAATCTTATCTGGTATGGGTCCTAAATTGACGAGCAATATTCAAGTACCAGTGGAATGAGATTTTTGTAAGTTACTTCCTTCATGGGTAGTACATACTTACAATGAAGTTCAGCGTGTGGCTTCTATCTTACCTGCGGCTAGGTTTATAGGGTTCCGTACGCATACTTCTAAACAGTTACTAGATGGATCTGCTCCTATTGACGGTTCAGCAATCGTTTAGTCAAAAAATAACAGATTTTTATGCTTGATAGGCTGTGTTTCCTTATGTTCAAGGTCAACTGGCAGTCATCGAAGCAAGTACAGAATCTGTGCAATCTTCCTGCATTTTGATACAGTTTACTATACATAATAGTTTTTGTACACAACACCATTATCTGCAAACAGCTTCACGGAGCTTCCGACGTTATGTATATTTTCAAAACAAGTCGTACAAAAACGTATACAGTTTTATCGTGATAGTTTAAAGTATCTTGTATACAGAGCAGGAAATGATTATGCCGTGGTACGTATTATAATAAAACGTCATTTCCGCTCTTTGTACGTTAGAAAAAGCTAAAATACGGGGACTCCATATTTTATTACTAGTAACATCGCACCTCAAAGCATCAAAAGTCCTCTACTTTACTGTATCGTTGTTTCTGCAGTACCGCTTATTACCGTAACAAATTAATGTCATTATGTCACTTTCAGCATACTTGATTTACTAGTCAAGCTTGTAAGGTAACGTGTACTCGGGGCGTGCTTGGGACATACATAGCCAGCCAGCTATGAAACCAGTCTGCCGGGAATAGTTTCCGGTCGTCAGCGGGGCGACGTATTCAGGAAATGTTTTTCTCTAAACGGCCATCTTCCCTGTCCGCCACCTGAACTTGTCACTATTTTGTAGGAATAATGGTATGAGATACCCATGAAAACTATACAGGATCTGTATTTATCCATTCGGAGACGACTGGAAGTTAATTTGCATGCCAGCAGGTCTCGTGCACCGTATTAGGAATGATAAAGTGTCTTTGTCCATCCCATGTATATTTTGTCTCAGATACAGTAACTTTCTCTCTTCCTCGCCGTTGGTGGTAAGACACTGACACATACACTACTGGCCATTAAAATCGCTACACCACGAAGATGACGTGCTACAGACGCGAAATTTAACCGACAGGAAGAAGATGCTTTCCAACCGATTTCTCATACAAAAACATTAGTTGACCGGCGTTGCCTGGTGAAAAGTTGTTGTGATGCCTCGAGTTAGGAGGGGAAATGCGTACCATTTCATTTCCGACTTTGTTAAAGGTCGGATTGTAGCCTATCGCGATTGCGGTTTATCGTATCGCGACATTGCTGCTTTCGGTTGAATTTCGCGTTGCTCGAGGTCCAATGACTGTTAGCAGAATATGGAATCGGTGGGTTCAGGAGCGTAATACGGAACGCCGCGCCGTGCTGGATCCCAACGGCCTCGTATCACTAGCAGACGAAATGACAGGCATCTTATCCGCATGGCTGTAACGGATGGTGCAGCCACGTCTCGATCCTTGAGTCAACACATGGGGACGTTTGCAAGACTACAACCATCTGCACGAACAATTCGACGTTTGCAGCAGCATGGACTATCAGCTCGGAGACCATAGCTGCGGTTACCCTTGACGCTGCATCACAGACAGGAGCGCCTGCGATGGTGTACTCAACGACGAACCTGGGTGCACGAATGGCAAAACGTCATTTTTTCGGATGAATCCAGGTTCTGTTTACAGCATCATGATAGTCGCATCCGTGTTTGGCGACATCGCGGTGAACACATGTTGCAAGCGTGTATTCGTCATCGCCATACTGCCGTATCACCCGGCGTGATGGTATGGGGTGCCATTGGTTACAAGTCTCAGTCACCTCTTGTTCACATTGACGGCACTTTGAAGAGTGGACGTTACATTTCAGATATGTTACGACCCGTAACTCTACCCTTTATTCGATCCCTGCGAGACCTTACGTTTCAGCAGGATAATGCACGAATGCATGTTGCAGGTCCTGTACGGGCATTTCTGGATACACAAAATGTTCGAATGCTGTCCTGGCCAGCACATTCTCCAGATCTCTCAGCAATTGAAAACGTCTGGGCAGTGGTGGCCGAGCAACTGGTTCGTCACAATACGCCAGTGACTACTTGTGATGAACTGTGGTATCGTGTTGAAGCTGTATGGGCAGCTGTACCTGTACACGCCTTCCAAGCTCTGTTTCACTCAATGCCCAGGCGTATCAAGACCGCTATTACGGCCAGAGGTGGTTGTTCTGAGTACTGATTTGTCAGGATCTGTGGACCCAAATTGCGTGAAAATGTAATCACATGTCAGTTCTAGTATAATATATTAGTCCAATGAATACCCGTTTATCCTCTGCATTTCTTCTTGTTGTAGCAATTTTAATGGCCTGTAGTGTATTTTTAGTATCAGTGTTTATTGTTTTCGCTTAAGATACAACGAGCTTATTCAGTATGCTCGAAGTGTAACCAACAGGACACATCGTATTTAATAGCGGAATCTAGCACTGATGAAAGTACGTGATAATAGAAGCAAAAATATGCCAGCAAATACTAGTTAATGACTGAACCAGTTGCGAGATATTTGCAAATGTGTCGTTACTATCCGCCCTTGACTTGAGTATGAAGTATTGTCATAGACGATAAAACTATATTTGGTGTTTAAATGCAGAAAGATAGAATTTAAGGGGATGGGACTTGGAGAGTTTAGAGAGAGCATTAGGGAACGATTGACAAGAACAGTGGAAGGAAAACAGCAGAATAATATCGGGTAGCTTTGAGAGATGAAATAGTGAAGGCAGCAGATGATCATATTGGTAAAAAGACAAGATCTTGTAAAAATCCTTGGATAACAGGATAACACGAGAGATATTGAGAAAATTTAAAAATGCAGGCATGAAACAGGCGAAGTGAATACAAACGTCTACAAAATCAGACTGACAGGAAGTGCGAAATGGCCAAGCAGGAATGGCTAGGGGACAGATGTAAAGATTTAGGAGCATATTTAAGTAGAGGAAAGATATATACCGCTTTCAGAAAAATTAAAGAGGCCTTTGTGGAAAAGAGAAGCAGCTGTGTGAATAACAAGAGCTCAGATGGAAAACCCGTCCTAAGCAAAGAAGGGAGAGCTGAAAGGTGGAAAGATTATATACAAGGCCTATACAAGGGAGATGTACTTGAAGGCAGTGTTAAAGAAATGGAAGACGACATAGATCAGATGGGAGATATGATACTGCGTGAATAATTTGACAGAGCGTTGAAAGACGTAAGTCGAAACACGGCCCCGTGAGTAGACAACATTCCGTTAGAACTACTGATAGCCTTTGGAGAGCCAGCCATGACAGAATTCTTCCGTCTGGTGAGCAAAGTGTATGAGACAAGCGAAATATCCTCAGACTTCAAGAAGATTATACTAATTCCGATTCCTAAGAAAACAGGTACTGACAGGTGTTAACATTACCGATCTCTCAGTATAATAAGTCATTGCTGCAAAATACTAATACGGATTATTTACAGAAGAATGGAAAAACATGTAGAAGCCGATCACGAGGAAGATCAGTTTGGATTCCAGAGAAATGCAGGAACACGCGAGACAATACTGACCCTACGACTTACCATATAAGATAGGTTAAGGAAAGGCAAATTTACGTTTACACCATTTGTAGACTTAGAGAAACATTTTGACAGTGTTGACTGGAAACTCTCTTTCGAATTCTGGGAGTAGCACGGGTAAAATACACTGAGCGAAAGGCTGTTCACAATTCGTGCTGAAACAAGGTGACAGTTACAACAGTCGAGAGACACGAAAGGGATGCCGTGTTTGAGAAGGGAGTGTGACATGGTTGTAGCCTATCCCCGATGTTATTCAACCTGTGCATTGAGGAAGCAGTGAAGGAAACAAAAGAAAAATTTGAAATAGGAATTAAAGTCCAAGGGGAAGAAATAAAAACTATGAGGTTTGCCGATGACATTGTAATTCGATCAGAGACGGCAAAGGACTTGGAAGAGAAGTTGAACGGAATGGACATTGTCTTCAAAGGAGGATATAAGACGAACATCAACATAAGCAAACCGAGAATAATGGAATCAAGTCAAATTACGTCAGTTGATGTCGATGGTGTTAGATTAGGAAATGGAACACTTAAGACTGTAGATGAGTTTTGTTATTTGGGCAGCAGAGTAACTGATGATGGCTGAAGGAGAGAGTATATGAAATGCAGACTGACGATGGCAAGAAAAAAGTCTCTGAAGAAGAGACGTTTCTTAACTTCGAATATACACTCCTGGAAATTGAAATAAGAACACCGTGAATTCATTGTCCCAGGAAGGGGAAACTTTATTGACACATTCCTGGGGTCAGATACATCACATGATCACACTGACAGAACCACAGGCACATAGACACAGGCAACAGAGCATGCACAATGTCGGCACTAGTACAGTGTATATCCACCTTTCGCAGCAATGCAGGCTGCTATTCTCCCATGGAGACGATCGTAGAGATGCTGGATGTAGTCCTGTGGAACGGCTTGCCATGCCATTTCCACCTGGCGCCTCAGTTGGACCAGCGGTCGTGCTGGACGTGCAGAGCGCGTGAGACGACGCTTCATCCAGTCCCAAACATGCTCAATGGGGGACAGATCCGGAGATCTTGCTGGCCAGGATAGTTGACTTACACCTTCTAGAGCACGTTGGGTGGCACGGGATACATGCGGACGTGCATTGTCCTGTTGGAACAGCAAGTTCCCTTGCCGGTATAGGAATGGTAGAACGATTGGTTCGATGACGGTTTGGATGTACCGTGCACTATTCAGTGTCCCCTCGACGATCACCAGTGGTGTACGGCCAGTGTAGGAGATCGCTCCCCACACCATGATGCCGGGTGTTGGCCCTGTGTGCCTCGGTCGTATGCAGTCCTGATTGTGGCGCTCACCTGCACGGCGCCAAACACGCATACGACCATCATTGGCACCAAGGCAGAAGCGACTCTCATCGCTGAAGACGACACGTCTCCATTCGTCCCTCCATTCACGCCTGTCGCGACACCACTGGAGGCGGGCTGCACGATGTTGGGGCGTGAGCGGAAGACGGCCTAATGGTGTGCGGGACCGTAGCCCAGCTTCATGGAGACGGTTGCGAATGGTCCTCGCCGATACCCCAGGAGCAACAGTGTCCCTAATTTGCTGGGAAGTGGCGGTGCGGTCCCCTACGGCACTGCGTAGGATCCTACGGTCTTGGCGTGCATCCGTGCGTCGCTGCGGTCCGGTCCCAGGTCGACGGGCACGTGCACCTTCCGCCGACCACTGGCGACAACATCGATGTACTGTGGAGACCTCACGCCCCACGTGTTGAGCAATTCGGCGGTACGTCCACCCGGCCTCCCGCATGCCCACTATACGCCTTCGCTCAAAGTCCATCAACTGCACATACGGTTCACGTCCACGCTATCGCGGCATGCTACCAGTGTTAAAGACTGCGATGGAGCCCCGTATGCCACGGCAAACTGGCTGACACTGACGGCGGCGGTGCACAAATACTGCGCAGCTAGCGCCATTCGACGGCCTACACCGCGGTTCCTGGTGTGTCCGCTGTGCCGTGCGTGTGATCATTGCTTGTACAGCCCTCTCGCAGTGTCCGGAGCAAGTATGGTGGGTCTGACACACCGGTGTCAATGTGTTCTTTTTTCCATTTCCAGGAGTGTAGATCTAGGTGTCAGGAAGTCTTTTCTGAAAGTATTTATATGGAGTGTAGCCACGTATGGAAGTGAAATACGGACGACAAACAGCTTACACAAGAACGGAATAGAAGCTGTTGAAATGTGGTGCTACAGAATAATGCTGAAGATTAGATAGTTTGACCACGTAACTAATGAGGAGGTACTAATTGGTTGTTTGTGTTGAGGAAGGGACCCAACAGCGAGGTCATTGGTTCCATCGGATTAGGGAAGGATGGGAAGAAAGTCGGCCGTGCCCTTTCAAAGGAACCATCCCGGAGTTTGCCAGAAGCGATTTAGGGAAATCACGGAACACCTAAATCAGGATGGTCGGACGCGCTGATTTGAACCGTCGTCTTCCCGAATGCGAGTCCAGTGTGGTAACCACTGGAGGCGGTACTGAATAGAACTGGAAAGAGAAGAAATCTGTTGCACAACTGACTAGAATAAAGGATCTGTTGGTAGAACACATTCGAAAGCATCAAGGGATCACCACATTAGTACCGAAGAGAAGCGTGGAGGGTAAAAATCGTAGAGGGAGACCAACAAATAAATACAGTAATCAGATTCAGAAGGAATGTAGGTTGAAGTAGTTACTCGGAGATGAAGAGGTCTGCACAGGATAGAGTAGCATGGAGAGCTGCCTCAAATCAGTCTTCGGACTAAACACCACAACAACAATTTTGGGTTAAGCCCCCCAACTAAATGGACTCAAACTTCACCCAGTGACAACTGTTGGGAAATGTGGTACGTACATGATGAGGCACCAACACATGTGGCTGATGTATGATGTCATCTGTCGTGCGAGTGTTGTCCAAGATGGATAGTCTGAGGAGATGGTGTAACTTGGCCTCCACATTTTCTCAGCCCGCTTGATGTTTCTGTGATCGCTTTCTCAAAAGTAGTGTGTTCAGCAAACCTGCTGATACGGTTTGAGAACAGAAACAGAAACTGTACAGTCGTGTCAAAATTAAGGCGATGATTCGGAGGTGTTCGTTAGAATTCGTAACTCACTGTAAAGAAGAGCACATTGTTGCATCCAAACTCTAGGACGATGCGTGGATCGCCTCTTTCACTAGGAGAGATAGTACAGTAGATAGCGATATTTAACGTGCTAATGTTGTATTGTCTGTCTAGTTACGGTAGGCCATAGGTGAATTTTGAGGCCACTTAAATGGAGAGTCAACGGAAAAGTTAATATTTAAAATAAATATCTATGAACCAGGACAGTATTTCATACTGACACTAATACCATTTCGTTACCACACCCTCGCAATTACCTCGGGAACGACTTGTTTGAGAAGCCATGTTTGCTGACCTCTTTAGGTTCCATTACTGCGTATACTCTCCGGTGTCACATTTCATCTTTAGTTATTGTGTATATGAGTTGCTGGCTAACACTTCCAGCGCACGTAATAACTCGAAGCATAGATGAACAAGACACCAGTACAATCGGCGCATAATCTGTAGTGTACATGCAACAACTTATATTCCTCAGCAAGCATTCTAAATACTAAAGAGGAGTACATGTCGTTGCAGGATCGTATAGAATTGAGTGCCGCTATGAAATCGTATTGACTATGTACTCCCTAGAATCTCCCGCCACCCTTACTAATGTTTTAGCTGATACTCTTGCTTATATTTTCATATGGAATATCGACGGCAGGTAATCAGTAGCAGGCAAATAATATGCAACTGTTGAAGAAATAACAAAATAAAAGTGATCGCAAAGAATGAGTTACAAGCAGTATTAGAACAGAGCAAGAGACAATCACCCTGCAAGGTGAAGTCGCCCGACTTAGAATACAGCTGCATATGCATCCATCAAAAATAGCCCCGAACCCCTTTATTTAAAGAATCCAGTACAGTGGGTTGGAAAATACAGCCAGTCTACGAAGGAGATTGCTTGCAACACACGCGTGCGATCCATACCAAATAGTACGAATAGGGGATGCTGAACGTATACAAAGAAGAGCTGCAGAAACAATTGCACGTTTGTTATCCTGCGGGAGAGCGTCATGAAGATGCTGAAAAACCTCAACTGACATACTCGTGGAGATGACCGCCGACTTTTTTTACGGAAGCCTAGTGACAAATTATCACGAACCATCTTTATGTGAGGCATTCAGAAATACACTACAATACCTTCCGCCCCGTACTCCCTTTGAGACTGCGGAGGTGAGATTTAATTACAACGCGCAAGAAGCATTTAAGCCATCCTTGGAGTAATGGAATGTAAAGACCTCCTAATAAAATGTAAAATGGAAGATACCCTCTGTCATGCACTTTACACTGCTTTTCAGAGTGACGGAAGGTTTTCATAAGGAGAAATGAGCAGGAATGGTCTGTATATACTGTACAGAAACTTTTTGTAACCAGGATCGCATTCAGAACTATTTTTCTCACTTCAAATATTATGACTGGTTTCAACAGGTAACACTGTTATCTTCAGACCTGTAACATTGTGTACTTATGTATATTGCGTCCACTATCATTATTTTTGTTAGACATTTCGGATGAGGAAATGGAAATTATATATTTACATATCTTGAAAAACTTTTTTGATTTTAAATCACGTTCCATTGTGCGTTCATTACTCAAGCCACGTTAACATTTTAGTGGAAAGCATATTGCACACTCCACACAGGTTCGTCAAAAATAAAATTACAAACAGGCTTGTCACAAGTAAAAATATGCACGTCAAGAATGCACCTTATGGAACTTGGTATGGCTACATATGTAGCACTCCGCTCATCAGTGTCAGTTGTTAAAATCCTCAACATACAGTAAAAGTGCACATTTATGCCAGTGTTTACATTTACATGACGAATGACGCACATCATGGCACTTTCTCAGTCGAAATACATAGTGCAAACGAATGGCATTGGTACTAAGACAAGGCATGTAGATAATTACAGCGATTAGAGGGCGTTTATGTAGGCATTCTGCAAACCTCTTCAAACATTCTTCTTCATGACATTTAAAATTACAAAAGATTTTTTGGTCTAAAAAATTATTTAACAGTATAACATTTGAGAACTATACTGACATTTATGTGATAAGTATTTTTATATTTTGGCGATGTCCTTCAAAAATTCTTGTTCATCACTTGCATTATTAGTCGAATTATATGTTATATGAATATATACGTTCTGCGTTCAACGCGTTTCATATGCTTATCCAAAACTGGAGGATGGATAACTGTAGCATAATGACATTGTACACTACTGGCCATTAAAATTGCTACACCAAGAAGGAATGCAGATGATAAACGGGTATTCATTGGACAAATATATTGTACTATAACTGACATGTGATTACATTTTCACTGAGAAATCATTACCCAGAACAACCACCTCTGGCCGTAATAACGGCCTTGATACTCCTGCGCATTGAGTCAAACAGAGCTTGGAAGTCGTGCAGGTACAGCTGCCCATGCAGCTTCAACACGATACCACAGTTCCAGAAGAGTAGTGACTGCCGTATTGTGACGAGCCAGTTGCTGGGCCACCATTTACCAGACGTTTCCAACTGCTGAGAGATGTGGAGAATGTGCTGCCCAGGGCAGCAGTCGAACAATTTCTGTATCCAGAAAGGCCCGTACAGGACCTACAACATGCGGTCGTGCATTATCCTGCTGAAATGGAGGGTTTCACAGGGATCGAATGAAGGGTAGAGCCACGGGTCATAACACATCTGAAATGTAACGTCCACTGTTCAAAGTGCCGTCAATGCGAACAAGAGGTGACCGAGACGTGTAACCAATGGCACCCCATACCATCACGCCGGGTGATACGCCATGGCGATGACGAATGCACGCTTCCAATGTGCGTTCACCGCGATGTCGCCAAACACGGATGCGACCATCATGATGCTGTAAATAGAACCTGGATTCATCCGAAAAAATACCGTTTTGCCATTCGTGCACCCAGGTTCGTCGTTGAGTACACCATCGCAGGCGCTCCTGTCTGTGATGCAGCGTCAAGGGTAACCGCAGCTATGGTCTCCGAGCTGATAGTCTATGCTGCTGCAAACGTCGTCGAACTGTTCGTGCCGATGGTTGTTGTCTTGCAAACGTCCCCATCTGTCGACTCAGGGATCGAGACGTGGCTTCACGATCCGTTACAGCCATGCGGATAAGATGCCTGTCATTTCGACTGCTAATGACACGAGGCCCTTGGTATCCAGCACTGCGTCCCGTATTACCGTCCTGAACTCACCGATTCCATATTCTGCTAACAGTCATTGGATCTCGACCAACGCGAGCAGCAGTGCCGCGCAATCGCGATAGGCTACAATCCGACCTTTATCAAAGTCAGAAACGTGATGGTACGCATTTCTCCTCCCTACACGAGGCATCACAACAACGTTTCACCAGGCAACGTCGGTCAAGTGCTGTTTGTGTATGAGAAATCGGTTGGAAACTTTCTTCATGTCAGCACGTTGTTGGTGTCGCCACCGGCGGCAACCTAGTGTGAATGCTCTGAAAAGCTAATCATTTGCATATCACAGCATCTTCTTCCTGTCGGTTAAATTTCGCGTTTGTAGCACGTCATCTTCGTGGTGTAGCAATTTTTATGGCCAGTAGTGTAGTACTATGTATATGGATCCATAATTTAATGGGTGGCAGCTGTTCAAACAGTGAAATAGTTTTGAACGCGATCTTGGCTGTAAAAAGTTTCTTTGCAGTTTTTAGAGCGTAGATTCAGATTCGGGTGTAACAGTGTGATGGTTTAACGTCGCCTGCCCTTGACAAGTAGACGCTGTTAGAGCAACTGCTTGCAGATCATCGGCCGCGGAGTAAGTTCTACTGAGCTGGCAGGCGGTGACGGTGAAGCCGAAGCCTCGGTGGGCGCGGGTTTTAGCGGGAATTAGCGGCTCGGCTCAGCAGGAATCACTGCCCGCCGCTGAAAGTGAAACCCGCCGGATTTGCCGCCCGTTAGCCTGGCTTCAGCGTCAGCCGGATAGAGTTTCGCCCACGCAGCGACTTGTTGCCACCAAAATACACCTGCCTGGGTAAATGTACACGTGACGAGTGTGCGCAGACCTCACGTGCTTACGTTTCGCCGAGAAGGTAAGCTCATCGTTTCTCACCCGTGGAAATATATACTGACCACTATAAATGAGCAAGATTTAGGATTATATTGGTCCTTCGTAGTAATATATCTATGGGCGTTCTGACCCACTTAAATGTGGTATTGAACCTTGCGATACCACTGACGTCAAGTGCGTCGACTAGTGTAGGTTACCTGCATGTAGAGACGATGACAACAATCCAAGATGACGTCATCACATGACAATCCATGCACTCCTTATGTATAACGTTAAAGGGGGCAAGACTTAACGCCATCTTGCATTGTGACGTTATTGCTGCTGAACGTACGCAACCAAAACTGGCACTTACGCTTGTCAGTGGTATCACAATGTTCAGTAATGCATTTAAGTGAAAAGAGGACCATAAATCGCATAAACATACTGCTGTTCACCCCACAATAGCCCTGATGGCCATTTATATAACAACACCAAGAAAGGGGATGTAACAATCGTCAAATTGGCGTGAAGGATACTACATAGAGATTATGCAAATGATTAGTATTTTAGGACAACTACATAAGGTGGGCAGGCGTAAAACCATACACATTCCGTATATAACTAGTAGCGATGTTCAGTAAAGGCTGACACAAATTGTTTTTTTTTTTTTTTTTTTTTTTTCACCTTCCGTTAAGTGGCTGCTTGCGACATCTGCCAGCGCGCCGATGAACAACGGTCTCTAATAGCTATTCACTGCAAATTTCAAAGCGGCAGCTCTGTCAGTTGAATGGTGGCAGCCTGTGAGAGTGAACCTATTTCATAATCGGCTCTAAACATTTTCATTGGTGATATTCGTGAACTGTGCTATGCAATAAAATTTTGTGTTTTCTTGAAGTAAAATGCTACCGAAACCTACGACGATCTGTAGAGAGCTTACGGCGTTTCCGTTCATATCATGTTTTCAAAAATGGGCAGGAAAATAATGAACTGTGGAGAGGCGAAGTTGCACCTGTTATTGCCATAACAGAAACAACAATCAACACAGCTGGCGCCATTATTTGTGATGACCCTTGTCTTACTGTGAAAAAGCTTGCGCACATCCTTGGGATATCAGTTGGTAGCACTGACGAAATTTTAAAAGATCATTTTCAAATCTTTAGGGAGTGTGGTCGATGGATACAGCGACTGCTCACTGCACTGAAAATGTAGGCTCTCTTCTATGTGCGCCCACTACAGGAAATAATGTGTTGAGGGCGAAAGCGATGCTTCGTGGTAAAACATCACTACTGTTGATTAAACTTGGGTGTACTATTATGAACCAGACACGAAGTAGGACAGCACAGAATGGATGCAACATGGTTAGCCCCCATCACAAATTGCACGAGTGCCTAAGGCAGACAATAAGGCAATGCCCATCACTGTTCGTTATTACCGTTGGATGGTGTACGCTCAGACAGTTCCAAGAGACACTGTCACTGCGGATTAGCGTACGGACGTCCTGAAGCAAATGGTGAAGAATCACATCCCCAGAAAACAGAAGAACCTCACTGGAAAATCGAAACTTCATCATGACAGTGACAGGCCACATGTTGTTAATGCTGTTATCTACTTCCTGGCACAACAACGCATCTCTACAATACTCCTCCTGCCTTATAGACCCGACAGTGCTCCGTATGATGTTTCGCGTAACCCAGCAGCTAAACAGCAACTTAAGGACGGTTCGTCAACGAGACCCAAGGCAGTGAATTTAGAAACGGCCCTGAAGAGGATGTCAAGGAATGGCTCCCCGCGCGTCTTCCAGGGATGGTAAATGAGGTGGGACTCGTTCGTTGCATTGGATGGGGGGGTGGGGGGGGGGGTGGGAGGGGGGGGCAGAGGGAGTATTTTGAAGGAGACAAAAGGCTGTATTACTGATTTCTTTTACAATATATTATTGTATGAGCATTAGTGCCAATCCTTACTGAATAACCTTCGTATTACGCAGCGGATTACTCACTCTTAAAACGCTTTTAAATTGGTTAGATGCGAGAAGATCGTCATAGGCCTCATCTAAGGAGAACTATGTGTAACACGTGTTGCAGTTCGACAGTGGCAGATTCTTAGACTGTCGGGATTGTGATTTATTCTTCCACGCTACACGATAGTGATCTACGCACTGCATAACTGTAGTACCAAAACCTAGGCGGACCCTATTCTGATCTTTCCCAAGGAAAATTCGCTGAGGGTACCGACGAAACATATCCGTGTCTTCTGCAAAGTAGCCACCCACGCCGTTCGTGAGACTACGGTTGCTGACATCATAATAGTGGCGGAAATAATAATAGTAGACGTAGGCAGAATAATCAGCATAATAGCGTTAGGAGCCGATGACCTCAGCAGTCTGGTCCCTTAGGCATTCACACATATCATTAATAGCGATGGTGACGATGGTAGTAAAAAATGGTTCAAATGGCTCTAAGCACTATGGTACTTAACATCTGAGGTCATCAGTCCCCTAGACTTAGAACTACATAAACCTAACGAACCTAAGGACATCACACACATCCATGCCCGATACAGGATTCGAACCTGCGGTCGTCGCAGCAGCGCGGTTCCGGACAGAAGCGCCTAGAACCGCTCGGTCACATCGGTCGGCGCAATGGTGGTATTAGTAGTAGTTTAGTAGTAGTAGTAGTAGTAGTAGTAGTAGTAGTAGTATAGTAATAGTTTACGTAACACCATACTGTCGTTGACGTCAACTTCAAGTGGATATGGAGCTACAATTCAATAAGTCTTTTTTTTTTCGGATGTTACAGTCACAAATTTATTGCAAGACAATTCCGTTTTCCACCTTAGATCTAATACAATCACTGTCATTTATACCCGGATGTCCGCCCATGGTAGCTGAGTGGTTCACAGTTCGGCGCTAGCGGCCGTGCGAAGCGGAGGTCCGATATTTCCGCCTGTGCGGCGTGTGCGAGTATTTGTTTACTTGTGGACTTAGTCTGCGCGCGGGCTAGTAACAACGATCATGGCGAACAAGTACAGGAAAACTACATTACGATTCAATTTCTGCAAAGACTACGAACGACCAACGGCTTTAGCAGTGGAACGAATCATTCGAGAGGACGTCAAGATACCGCCAAACGATATTGTCGGAATGCACCTGTCCATCGTTAGTCCCACGGTGTATGTTAAGATGGTAAATGACGCGGCGTGTGAGAGAATTCTACAGGCGACAAAAGCAGGTCTCCGATTTTACCATAGTGACGGGAATGTCAGCACGGTAACTGTAGAAGTTGCTGGTCTGGGTGTACGGACAATACGTGTTTTTGAGCTGCCAATTGAGCTCCCGGCTGACGAAGTTATCGAGGCTTTTAAGCCATACGGCACGGTACATGGTCACACAGCAGAACGCTGTACACAATTCGCCACGTACCCCGTTCTTAACGGAGTGCGACAGATCACTATTGATCTTCAGAAGCATGTACCGTCCTATCTGACAATTGGTGGTTGTCGGGCGGTGGTGATTTACGATGATCAACCACGTACATGTTCTGGCTGTGGCCAGGAGGGACACCTCAGGTCGAACTGTATGCAACGGCGGATTACGCAACTGCCTTCAGATGTGCGGGAGCCGTCACCGGCGATGACAGTACTACCGATCACCTATGCCAAAGCCCTCACTGCGTCCGCTGATGACCGAAGGGACACAGCCCCGGTGGAAGATCAAGATGGCACTCTCCGAAACCTTGTAGCAGACGTCGGGATGACAGAGGATGCTGCTCCATCGAGCATACATTCTACGGCGACAACATCAGATGAGACCGAACTTCCACCAAGCACACCGATAGTACACGAAGCAGTTCCAGCCACTACGGATGTTGTGCCGTCTGGAACGCACTCTGTGACGACAACATCAGTTTCGACCGAACTCCCGCCAAGTACAACGATGGGGCTGGAAACACTTCCAGTTCCTACGGATGCTTTTCTGTCGGGCAGCCGTGATTCCCTACAACCTGAGGACACGGAAGGAAGATCACGCAAACAACGTTCCCCGAAAAGGAGGAAACGGCGGCGTCGCACGACATCTCCTAGGGATGACTCCCCTTGCCCCGACGACGATGTGCCTGTGGACCAAGACGACACAACAGCCTCTACGACACAGGATGAGGCAATGGAAACTGTTCGATCAGACCAGCAACGGTCTGTCACATTGACGGTACCGGGACGTGGTGATGCTGAAGGGGAATCACAACCAGTTGGCTCTCCAGACGCAGATGCTGTGGCTATGGACACGAATATATCACTGCCTGCAAAGATGTGGTATGACGATATTGAGGAGGCGCCAGACGTCATACAGAGGCAGCCGGCACTCACGAAGACGGCCTAATAATTGCTGAAGATGAAGGGAGAGGGGCGAGAGAACGTCTTCTAACTCAGCCCCCAGCGCCGATGCAGGGAGATGTTGTTGCGCCTCGACAGAGTGGGATTCAACGCCATGCGAACCGTATTGCGACATTAAATATAAATGACGTGCGTTCACCGGCCAAAATACACCTACTGAAGGAAACGATTTGGGCATCTGATGTGGATATTGCTTTGCTGCAGGAAGTCCACATAGTTGCACTCCCATACATCGCAGGCTACCAATCCTATTCGTCACATGGAGATCACAATGGGTGGCAGTTTACGTGCGAGATGGCTTCCCAGTGGAAAACGTGTGTTACCTTCCGTCGGCCAGGGGAATGGCTTTCACGACGTTTGGGACAGGCATCATCAATCTTTATGCACCGTCGGGAAACAATCAGCGGCGGGAAAGGGCGCGATTTTATGCAGAAGACATTGCCCCACTTTGCCATGGACGTTATGAATGTGTCATAATTGGTGGAGATTTCAACTGTGTTCTCAGCCAGAAAGACCAATGGCAGCAAGCAAACATCAGCCAAGAGTTGCGAATCGTTGTCAACGATCTTGTACTTAGTGACACGTGGGAATTACGACATGGAGATGCACCGGGATACACCTATGTGACAAGTCATTCGGCGAGCAGGTTAGATCGCATATATATCTCACGGGCTCATGCAAATGATGTCCAGGACGCGGAATGCTGGCCATTGGCGTTTTCCGATCACAGCGCTTACATCTGTACGGTGCATCTTCCCCGTAGAGAGGTGTGGAATAGTAATGCCCCGTGGAAATTAAACATTCAACATCCACATGATCCTGAATGCCGTCAACGGATCCTTGAGACATGGACGATGTGCGAGCGAAGGGTTGGAAGGTATGCGACGAAGCTTGATTGGTGGCTGACTTGTGCTAAACCGGCGCTTCGCCGTACGTTCATCTCATATAGCAGGGAGATGGCAGAATGGCGCAGCCGTACGACCGACTTTTATTTTGCAGCGCTGCGCGACCTGGACGATGGTCCGCCGGGACAGGACGTCTGGATCGAACGCAAAAGGATAAAAGCTAAACTAGTGGCTTTAGCTCGGAAACATCTTCAGAGAACCATGGTGCGCGCCAGATGTCACGATACGATAATGCACGAGATTCCTTCCATCCACCACGTCGTGAATGAACGAAAGCACCGACGACGCGTTTTGGTACGGGAATTAATTACCCGCGAAGACCGAAGAGTGATGCGTCAAGCGGACATTGTCTCTGCATTCGTCGACCATTACCAACACATCTATCGGGAAGAAGCAGCCCCTGTCGATGACCTCGAACGTATAGCCACGTACGCCTCCCGTACACTGACGGTGGAAGCCGCGGGAACCTTACTGGAAGCCATTAGCTGTGAGGAAGTACATGATGCGATCGCAAAGGGTGCGTTGAATTGGTCCCCAGGCATTGATGGACTTCCTGCTGAATTTTATCGAGAATTTTGCAACGACATGGCACCGCGATGGACGGAAATGTACAACGAGATGTTAAATTCCGATGTGCCTATTCCACCGGCTTTTATGGAAGGCCTCTTGGTGCCAGTACATAAACCGAAGCCAGGAATTACGGTCACACATTATCGCCCCATCACCCTGCTTAATGCCGACTATAAAATCTTTGCACGGTTGCTAGCGTCCCGATGTCGTATGTTAATTCGTAGCGTTCTCTCTCCAGAGCAGACGACACCGGGTGGATCGGTGAATGTGCAAACAACTGCTGGCGAATGCCGTGATGTGATAGCGCTGGCGGAGGAGTGCCGGCTTAAAGCGGCGATGGTGGCGGTTGACTTTGACAGTGCTTTTGATAAAGTGCGCGACAACTATCTGTACGCTGTACTGGAACAAATGGGATTTCCAGACCGTTTTACTGGTCTCATTAGAAGGATTTATGGGGGCGCACAATCCTTGGTACAGGTTAATGGGCGTATAGCAGGGCCCATTCAAATTCGACGATCCATTCGCCAGGGCTGCCCTCTTTCAATGACGCTGTTCGCGATAGCGTTGGAACCATTGATTGGGATGCTAACAAATTCTCTTTCTGGGATGGAACTGCGGGGCTACACCTTCAAATGTCGTGCCTATGCGGACGACCTCCTGCTGCTCGTTCGTTCTGAGGAAGAGGTGAAGACTGTCCTTGAACTGTTGTTGGACCACAGTGTGACGACGGGTAGTGCAGTGAACTTGAACAAATCGGCAGCAATGCCGGTTGGAAGGGGCCTTACGCCGGAAGAAATCAGTCCGTTTCCTTATGTGCAACGATTCCGCTATCTCGGCATAGACTTTACCTCATCTGTAAAACATACTGCGGCAGTTAATTACCGACGTATTTTACAGACAACACGTACCATGGTCCGACAACATCTCCTACGGCGCCTTGATCCTTTGCAGCGAGTCGAATATCTGAACACTTATGTGGTTTCTCGAATGGTGCATATTTCGCAGATCCTGCCCCTACCACTCACGCTCGCTCGGACGTCGACTTCAATCAGCACTAGCCTATTTTGTGATGATTGGGTCGCCCCTCAAGGTGCGATACGCAACGCTCACGCTCCCTACGGACAAGGGGGGACTCGGACTTACCAATGTTCACTGCCGAGCGACGGCGCTCCTTCTAGCCACGATGTACAAGCAATGGCGTAGCGGGCGTGATTCCCTTACATCCCGCCTACTGGATCTCCTGGTTCCAGCGTCCCTCACACCTCACACCACATTTTGCGCATGTATCAACATTTATCGTGGAACTTAGTTATATCAGAGACGAGCTTCCGCGCACGAGACCGCCATGCGCGAAGGATTTTTATGTTTGGCTGCTACGACGGATAAGTCGTAATGTCATTGAACTCAAACACCCCAAGTTGCATTGGCCGAAGATTTGGAGACATGTGCACCAAAAATTCCTTCCTACCTTCGTTCGGGCACTGTGGTTCTCTGTCACGTGTGGCAAGTTCAACACCAACCAACGACTCCATGCGATTGCACTAGTGGACACTCCACTATGCCCGAAATGTCGCCAAGTGGATGACGACCATCACCGCTTAGCTTGTATCGCGGTGGAGGACGTATGGCTCCTAGGAAGACAGATGGTGGCTTGCTACCTCCGTGTGACCCCGCAACATATTACACCTGCTTCCTTCTTACATCCGGAGAGTGACTACTTTCCGGCGACTAAATCACAGTCGATCATCTGGGTCAAAGGTTGGACGATCGGGTACCTCTATGGGGATGCTGCCAAGTCGCGACTCGACTTTTGGTATTTCTTGCAGCAAGCCCACAATGAGGTTCATAGATGGTCACACTATCGGAAAACCTTTGCCAACTATCTTCAGGCAGTCTTCCTCGACCCCCCACGCAGTTGGGATGTGCCGGGGGCAGTCGGTGTGCACATTTGACAGCTGATAATGATCCTCACGGTTCTCTCACCGCTCCATATGTAATGCACATACTATACCGTGAAATGATCTACATGTTCCTTTTAACAAAGTGATCTTTATGGAAAATAAATAAATAAATAAATAAAAACAACATCCCTGTATCCCTGTTCCTTTACATTTGTGATTTGTTTTACAATGATTTTTTTATTTTTTTGCAGAGGATGCATTTCATTTAGTGTTTGTGAACTGCCTAATTAAAAAAAAGGGGCTAGAGCACTGGTCTTGTAAACCAGGGGTCATAAAAAGAAAGTGGTCAGCGCGACAGAATGTCAATCCTAAGGGCCCGGGTTCGATTCCCAACAGGCTCGGAGATTTTCTCCTCTCAGGGACTGAGTGTTGTGTTGTCCTAATGATCATCATTTCATCCCCATCGACACGCAAGTATCAAATCGAAAGACTTACATCCGGCGAACGGTCCACCCGAAGGGAGGCCCTAGTCACACGACATTTATTTTTATACCCTGATAAACCGGTTTCGTCTGTTTGCCGTTTCAAGTGCATACTCCCGAACTCGTAAATTTACATCGTCACCCTCTGTGGTTGTATACAAATGTAATCTATCATTTTAATACGTAATCGTTGTCATAGTAAACACGAGCGAGAACAATATTCCATTACTGTCGTGGTAGCATACCCACGTAAACGTAAAACCTCATAATATATCGCGGACAACGTGTCTATAGGCTGTTGGTTTCGATACTGTCCAGCTTACAGTAAACAGCTGTTCAGAGTCATATCGACGGTCACCACAGCCCAGCCGGTTGCGCTTATCAATATGCGCCGGAGACACGGCGTCTCACTACCATAACTCTTTCCTCGGTGTCGTTAAAATAATTCACATATAAGTACGAGGGCGAGCTGGAAAGTAACACCTCCGAAATTTTATGTGGAACCTCTTAATGCTTTTTAAATAAAGTAAACGTTATTAATATTCTCCTTCTTTGCTCTCGATGTCCACAAGTTTATATCTGAACTTTGTCATCCCGGCGACAAACTCATTTCTCCCAACGAGAGAACAATTCGTTGATACTGTCATTGTACGACGTTTGACTTCATTGACGCAGCCATACTCTCACCTCTGCTTGCAGCGCTTCATCACTACCAAAATGATGTCCTCAAAGGTGTTATTTAAGTTTTGGAAAGAGATGAAAATCGGATGGGGTTGAGTCGAGACTGGATGGAAGATGATGGATCACAGCGAACCCAATGCTTCGTATTTTTGCAGATGCCACAACGCTCTTGTGTGGTCTGACATTGTCATGCCAAAGCAGAGGGTGGTCTACATGCGGACGAACTCTTCGAATTAGAAACTCGATTACAACACGCTGTTTCTCACTCACTGAAGTTTTGTATCCCGCCTGGATAGGCGGCGCGTGGGTCTGCTCCTGAAACTTGAGGGGTAGGCCGAATGTAGGAAGCTAGGAGGAGTAGGTGAGGTAGAGCACTTGGTACTGCCATTAGGTTATAACTATTTTACTTAACTTTGCGTACAGATTGGCATGTAGCTGCGAGCCGTACAGGTATCAACGCTAACTGCTACTAGTAGTTGGACAAACTATTATTGAAGAAACAAAGTCAGTAATGGCCTCCTATGAAGTAGAAACAATGTTGCTAGGTCATCTCCTCGGAATCAAATGGGCTGAATCTGGAGCGGAGCTCGTAGATCTCCACAGCGCCGGCTAGAGGACGCTGTCGTCGGTGTCGGTCCGTAGTGCCAACCTAACAACTTGCACCTACGCCGTGGCATCGTACCTATCGATACCACACGATGGAGTTACGTTACACATCACCATGTACATGTTACCTTTAGTGGCGAAGGCCGGCAAATACGTAGACATCAAGGATAAAGATGTAGAATGCTAATAACGTTGTTCTGCTTAAAAAGCATTAAGGTTTTCAGACAAAAAATAATTATTTTCACATCACATCACCATGTACATGTTACCTTTAGTGGCGAAGGCCGGCAAATACGTAGACATCAAGGATAAAGATGTAGAATGCTAATAACGTTGTTCTGCTTAAAAAGCATTAAGGTTTTCAGACAAAAAATAATTATTTTCCAGCACGCCCTCTTATTACTCCTCGTATACGCAAGTATGTCCGTGTTTACGTCGCATCACACAGCAAGTACGTCTCTGAAAAGAAGTCCAAAGATTAAAAACTAACATCTGCAGTCACTGAAATTTAAAACTGTCACAAGGTTGGCGAGACTGTAATTTGTCATATAACACTACCTAAACAATTGCAGACAGTCTGGGCACTTAGGTGCAATATTTATACCGCTCCATTTCATCAAATACTCCGCTAAAATACATTTAAAAAAACTTATGCTACGTAATTATACTTGTTCGATCACATATTTCCCTCTCTCTTTCACCATTCCTCGAGTGAATACATAACTCTTTGTATTTTTAGGTATTTAGTGATTTTGAGGTAGTGTGGGAGGTCTTTTTCAAATATGTTTCCACTGTGTTCTCAATCAACCTTGTGTAATCTATAAATATAGTGTTGAAAATACATTCAATTTGACCAACATAAAATTAATGTTGTAGATTGCACAAGTAGATAGAAAATAGGGCCTATTGTAGAACACTAATAGACTGTAATCTGGAGAAAAAATGAATAAATAATATCATGGCATATACGAGAGTGTTCTGAAAAGTAATGATTCCGAATTTTTATGCAAATACTCCTATAGCTTTTTAAATAAAACAAACGTTATTAACAATTTACACCTTCTTTCTTGATGTCTACATATTTGCAACCTACTGCCAGTACACGGCTCCGATATTTAGCGTGTAATATGGCGGGGTGTAACGTAACTCTGTGAGAAAGAGGGTGCTGCAATCGAGTTTCGTATTGGAAAGTTCCGTCCATGCGTGGGGCACCCTCTTCTTTAGCATCACAATCCCAGACAACACACATGCGCTGCGTCATCTGCAGCAATCCGACGACTTGAGTTCACTGTCACCGATCATCCTCCATTCCTGCTCCTATTCGATTTTCATCTTTTTTCAAAACTTAAATAACACCTTTAAGGACTTCACTTTGATAGTGATGAAGCGCTGCAAGCAGAGGTGTGGTTGTGGTCCGTCAGCAAAGTCAAAATTCCACACTAGCCGTATCAATAAACAGGGCTCTTGTCACGAGAAATGTGCTATACGCCAAATTGTCTATATTGAGATATAAATACGAGGACATGAAAACTAAAGATGTAGAATATTAATAACGTCTGTTTTATTTTAAAAGCTTTAAGAATTTTCAGATAATAAATTCCAGAGCTTTACATTTCAGCACGTCCTCGAACAAACTTCGGTACAGTGATGGTTGAAGATCAAGCGTGCAATGGTGGCTGAGTCGCCCTGAGCAGCAAAAGATTTCGTGGTAGTGACGTAACATTGCGACTGCGGACTAAGGTTTCGAGGATCTGTGATGTCACAATATCTTTTAGCCGCTGGTAAATCTTCAGGGTAGTAAGGTTGTGGTCCATGAAACTTTTCCGTTCCCAACTTTCGTCCAAAACCACTCTGGACATCTTGAGATATGCTCGAAGTTCCACTCTTGCCGCCAGTTGGCAAGATACCACGAGGATCTCTGAAGCTGTCCAGTACGATTCTTGACGAAACGGAAAAGTTTCGCGTGCCACGACCTTACAACGCGGAAGTTGTTGTAGCAGCTAACAAAATGGACCCGCCTACTCGTCATCACCGTCCGCAGCTCGCGGGTAGCGCTCCTGTCCCTGGATCACGGGGTGCCTGGTTCGACTCCCGGGGATTTTCTCTGCCCGGGGACCGGGTGTTGGTGTTGTCCTCACCATGTCATTATCATTTCGAAAATTGGCGCCCCGCAAACCCAAATCATCGTTATCATCATCACCAATTTTCTCCAACTTTATGGAATACGTAGGGCTTGGCGAGAAATGAAAGTGATTCGAATTGGGAGCTCCCCTGACGAGCAAGTGTTTAGCTTTTATGGCACGAGTCGGGCGCGGCATGAGCCATTTACTTTAGCTTAGTTTCGAGGCAGCAGATGGTGCCGCGGAAAAGTACAGAATTGTAAACCGGTGGTTGGTGGATCGAATCCCTCTGTGAGCAATGTTGCTTACTTGCAGTTTTTGTGTTACTTAGACTATAAATAAACCTAAATGCTCAGTATATTATGTTCCTTACTGTGCCGTGGTCGGCTCGCGTTAGTGCCGTTTTTCCTTTAGGGTATTTTGTCACCATCGAGTGGCGTCTTATTCCTCCCTCAGTTAGTATCTGAACGAGTTGCTCACTCGCCTTTGTCAGTGGCAGCAGCGTGTTTGTTTTTTACGCAATACAATATGAAGATACAAACGACCCACCACCTTAATAATTTGTGGGTCTTCATATTATACTACAAGTTCAACATTTCCAACAACTGGCTCATCTATGAGCAAGGTTAATCTATTTTGTTAAGCTATCCTATTCCCATGTGATCTATTATGCAACGATTACAGGTGTGCCAGTTAATGTATAAACCCACTATTTGTGGCCTGCTCACCGAGCTAAACCCAGTGAGCGTGCCCCTGGCACTGGGCTGGCCAAATCGGTTTTGTCGCTGCAGTCCCTACTTGTTAGTGTTGGTTAGTGTTCTAATCTACCTACAACTACTACTACTATTAAGTTCCAATCCTTAAAGTAAGAGTGCAATTGTCATTGCCGGGGAGGTGATGCACCCGTTGGCCTGGTCAAGTAGCGCGGCGGATTCCAGTCGTGAAGCGACTGGCCAGTTCTACACTCGGCGGTATGGCGGGTACGTCTCACTCTATTCCGTTTCTTTTTATCCATTTTGGTTTCTTAGAAAGTCTCTCAAGATCTTCTGTGATACCTCGTTTGCCAGAATGGTAAGGACACTAAAGGTATCGGCACGTCGTATTAGGACATAGGTGTCGTTATTGGGTAATTGTGTTCTTAGGTCATGCACCACAACATCGTATAACAAGCAGTCATAGATGATGTGCTCAGGTGTACCGTCTTGAGCGCCACAGTCACACGCTGGTGTAGCTCTTTTCCCAAACCGACGTAGATATGTCGGGTATGGCCCATGTCCCGCGATAAAGTGCAGTAATCCTCTACTTGGCCCGAAGTAAGTCATCTCAAGTCGCTCTTTGATGTTAGACAGCAGTTGAAAGACCCTTCTACCAGTTTCTTCGTTTTCCCATGACAGTTGCGACAACTCCTCCCCCCTTCTTTTAACAGCAAGCATGTCTCCTACCTGAACCCCCCAAGATATCCCTAGTCCTGTCTACCTTTCCTTTGGAAAACCAGTGCCATGCTGCCTGTTCTCTTATTTTTATGTCTAATGGACATAATCCCATCAGCACCAATAGAGCCCCCCCCCCCCCCAGGAGTTGTTCTGAATGCCCCTACAGATAACATAATCATGCTTCTCTACACCCTTCTCACGGCCATGGCTGGTATCATCTCGCGAACCTGTGTGCCCAGACCCCACACACATATTACTACTGATTGATCAGTGCGGGTGGCAGATGAAATCTTTTGTGTCCTATGTTAATGCGATTATTTAGAGTTTCTAGAGCTCGTGGTGTTATGGTTTCTATGTGGGATGTGTAGCTCCATTTTTCGTCTATGATTACTCCTAGGTATAGTGCTTCGCGACGCCAGAGAATTAGTTCAAAAATGGTTCAAATGGCTCTGAGCACTATGGGACTCAACTGCTGTGGTCATAAGTCCCCTAGAACTTAGAAATACTTAAGCCTAACTAACCTAAGGACATCACACACATCCATGCCCGAGGCAGGATTCGAACCTGCGACCGTAGCGGTCGTGCGGTTCCAGACTGTAGCGCCTTTAACCGTTCGGCCACTCCGGCCGGCAGAGAATTAGTGTTCCATCTATTCTGACTGTGGGATTTCTGATCAGACTGCCTTTTAGAAGAAGGTATGTTGACTTATGCGGTGCGACCTTCATTTTTGCTTGTTGGCACCACTCAGTTAGTATTGTTATTGCTCTTTCAACTTTAGGTTCTAGGTCTTCTCGGCTACGGCCGCCGACCAACAGGAGGAGGTCGTCTAGCATGTCCTCGCTGACTTGTAGTTTCTCAAATAGCGGCTCTACATTAACGTCCCAAAACAGTGGCTGCAGAACGGAGTCCTGGGGACACCCCTTCGTGATTGTTTTGCTTATTTTTTCGCTAGGCGATAATAACCAAACCTCCCTGTCCATGCAATAGCTCCTCAGACAGCCATAGAGGGGCCCTGGACACTCCTTCTCAGGCAAGCGGGAGAAGAGCGAGGGCCACCACAGGTTGTCAAAGGCGCCACTGATGTCTACCATGACGCCGATCACGTATTTGTGCGGCGCTGAGCTGCAGACCTCAGCCGCCAAGGTGATTGCGTCAGACGCCGGTCGCCCCGGCCGGAAGCCGAACTGTCTGTCGCTCATCCCGCACAATATCCTGTGTGCAGTCAATCTGTCAGCTAATAGCTTCTCTAGCAATTTCCCGATAATGTCCAGGAGACATTTTGGTCTGTAGGACTTCGATTCCATGGGATCTTTGCCCTTGCCCTTTATTATAATAACCATGTTTGCTCTTTACCAGATCTTCGGGAATTTACCGGTCCTAAGACATTCATTAAATAACCCCGTGAGAAGTGCTATTAGCCGCGGGGTGAGGAACTGTACCACCTCCTCTACTATACCCTCTGGCCCTGGTCCTTTTCCCCGTTTTAATGACCTAACCTGTGCAGCAACTTCTTCACAGAACGGGTACACACTGGTGTCATTGGTGTACTCTTGTTGATCCGCCCTGCGGATTTGCTGTTGGGTCTCCGTTTCTCCATTTTCCTCATCTTCTGGCAGCAGAGTCCACAGGAGGACCTCGGCAGTCTCTCGCCAGGACTCTGTTGTTCTGCCGCCTTCTCTGACTGTGGAGAGGACCGCCGGAGACCTTATCTTTTCCTTGACCAACTTGTAGGGAACTCCCCAAGGGTCAGTTTCAAGTTGCCTCAGTACGTAGCCCTCTCAGCTTTTGATCCTTACCTCTTTCAGTTGTTTTTGAAATGTGTCCTTCGCTTCTCTATATTGCTATAGCTAGTGTTGTTTTTCTTTCCGGACGGCACTTCGCTGGTAGTACTTCCTCGGCCGTCGTACGGACTGGCGCAAACAGGTCAGCGGTCCATGGTGATGGGGAGGCCGCTACGGCCCTTCTCCTAGTTGGCACAGCAGCTTCTACCGCCCAAAGTACCGACCCCACGAGTTCTTCGGCGTATCTATCCACGTCCAGGTCACCCTCGGGCAGTAGAGGAACATCACATTCTCGAGCTAGGCGCTCCCAATGTGTTTTATTGAAATTGTATTGGATTTCCCACCCTGGGTCCCAGCGGGACTCTTCGTGACCGAGGTGAAAGACGATCAGGTTGTGATCGCTTGTGGTTAGTTGATCTTTAACTACCCAGCTTTTAATGTTACTATTTACGTTAGGTGTGGTCAAAGTGACATCTATGTTAGTCCCTAACCCACCTCCACCTGTATAGGTAGGGGGATTCCCTGGTTTAGTGGTCACACCAAGCTGTTGGGCCATGATCAGCTCTTCAGCCTTTTCGCCGTTTGCGTCTCTGGTGTCGCTGTACCATAGGGGGAATTTCGCATTCATATCTACTGTGATGATGACCCTCCGTCCCTGCAACGCCGTGGTGTTTCTTGCAAGGTGGTCCAGGTAATCTTCTAAATTCCCTCCATATTGAAAGTACATGTTTATGATATATACCAATTCCAGAGGTGTCTGTAACTCCTCGACGTTGCAATGGCTGTTTGATGACTGCATTATTGTTGTTGCCCTTAACTCCTTGTTTGCTATTATCGTGACTGTCTGAGGTTCTTCCCCGGTGGAGATTACTTGCCACAAGGCGGACACGAAGGGAATTTGCAGCAGCAGCGTTTATCGATACTAGTACTGCTGTAACGTCTTTGGTGTGGCAGTGATATTTCGGTGTCATGGTGTGTGTGGCAGTTGGTCGGTTGCAGCGGAGCAGCGAGAAAGTCTCTGTGGCGTGTGATCAGGCCAGCGCCGCTGGTGGCGTGCATGCGTGGTCGGAGTTGCAGAGTTGTGTGGTGTGGCACTAGCTGCGAGAACTGCTAAATTCGTCGCCCACCGCCATATTGGAGTTGAGTAATAAGTGAAACTTTCATGAAAGTTCAACCGTTGTGACATCTCTTCGTTGATTGCTGGTTGTTGCATTCTGGGCTGTCCCTGCAAGCAGCAACGTGATGGTGTGTTGGAGTCGGCAAATTTTGCAGCCATCTCCCTGTATGTATTGTAATTTATTAGTGACGTGCACCAGCGGTATCTTCTGCCTTGTGGCCGTTGATGTTCCGGTTACCTGTCCTGATCGTTAACGTAGTTTTGCAACAGTGTGTTTGCCTCGCTGTATTGATGCTGTCCGGCACGGCATGTAGTTTGACAGATTGGTGTTCTCCTTTTCTCTTTGAATGTTTATTGTGCATTGATTGTGTCTATACGCCAATTATTATTAAGACATAATCCTGCTGCGATCCTCATCCTCACGGATACTTTTGGTTGTCGTGCTGTTGGTCGGGTGGAAGGGAATTGATTAGGTGGTTGGTTTGTCAGCTGTCCCTAGGTCGTGCTGCAATCCGCTAGGCTGCTTGTCTCACCTAAACTGTGGTTAGAGTTTCCTTCCCAGACCGACCCTTGGAACACTTCTGAGCATCACTGTTTGTTGTTTGTGATTGTGATTTTATTTGGTCGCAGGTACTATGCCAGTCCTTCAGCCGTGTATTAATATTGTCTGTTTTATGTTTAGTATATGGCCTTCAGCCGAACTTCATAACAACTTTAAAATTGGGCCTTCAGCCATGTTTCATTTAAAATTCTCGTTGCTCTGTCTTTAGCCCTTCAGCAGCGTTTGTTTCAGAATATGTGGCTTTAATATGTAAATCCTTGTCTGTATGGTTTCTGTTTAATTGTCTTGAATTCTTGAAGCAGCCTACAGCCTTGTTCTCTAAAAATTTATCTTAGGTTGTCTTTAATTATTCTTGAGTAATTGTTTGGGCCGCCAGCCGATAAGATACTTCAAGTTTCTTAAGTTGTTTTCCTGTTGTACTGTGTAAAAGCTTATCTATAAAGTCTCTCTTTTATTATGCAAAGAATTTTTTTTAATTGGGATTTCAGCCGAAGAATTAACTTGAATTTTCCTTAATATGGCCTTTAGCCGAAATTTGTAAATGCTTGGCTTTTAAAGAATTTCCTTAGCTGATCTGAAATATTATTTCGGCCTTTAGCTTAGAAGATATTGTAATTTTACTTAAGTAAGGCCTTCAGCCGTTATTCTAAATCTCGGTGTTTTAAAAGCAATCATTTAAACTTATTCTGGAGAAGTTACTTGGGCCCTTAACCGTGAATTGATCTTTGTTGTTTTAAAGAGAAAACTGTGCATTGGTTTGAGGAATAAAGTTGTATGTGTTCTTGTATAACTAACACTATTGGACCTTCGCCCCTTTCCACAAGCTGATCCGCTCTCTCCTGCGAAACCAGATTTCACTTAATATTTTCATAACAGGCATGAAAAGGAAGGTAAAACGAAAATTTCGTCTAGCAGACAAACTTCCAAGAATTAATTGTAGTTACATCTTCCTCGAGGACTACGCAAATAAATTTCCACGAAAAGATTGTAAGGCATATATGACAAATTCGTATACAATTAGATCCTTTCATTACTCTGTAGTTCACGATTACCCGGGGCTATACTCATCGTGAAACTGTCGAAGCAGTAATGTTCTCGGTGTCTTGCACACGTTATGAACGCTTCGTTTTACAATTATACGGTTATTTTAAGGCTTCTATGGAAAAACAAACTTGGTTTTCATTAATAAAAGGTTCTGTCTCATGGCACAGTTAGCAGCAAACCACGAACGACGCTGGTCGAAGATCAAAATGAAAGTAATGGAATGCGATGTCCTGTACATCTTAATGACAATCTCTTTTTTGGAAAAGTTATTTGCAGAGTCACGTGGACAATCCCTTCTCGGAAATGTATTGGCTATCCAAAATTTTCCTTTGTTTCTCCTTTCCATGATCGTTATTAAAATATTGAGAAGTACAGCATTTTGCACATTTAGGTTTATTTGCAGTGTAAATAAAGTAAAAACTAAAAATAAAAGAAAATTGCCCCATCGAGATTCGACCCGACGACCCATGGCTTAATGTTTGATATTCTTTTCGCGGGGCCAACCGCTGCCTGGAAACAGTGCTAACACACAGGGCTAATGCCCTGCCCGACGCGAGCCTATAATTCTGTTTTTTTTTTTTTTTTTTTCCTCACTTTTCCATCTGGAGCTCTCACCTCTGTCACTTCCATTTCTGGCCAAGCGCTATAATACATTCCATAAATTTGACAAAATCTGAGATGGCGAGCAGGCGCGGCCCCCTTGTAAGATATCCGGCTATTGAAACCTTGATTATACGGCAGTTTTTCTGATGACTGTAATCATCATACAACGAGTAGGCAGAACGAGAAGGAACGAGTAAGTGTTGGCGAACACCGGCAGCGGCAGACGCCTTTGCGGTGCTGGTTCCGAATGAGCTCCTCTGGGATGCACCAGCCTGCCCCGTGAGTCGCTCCGCTGGTGTCCCGTCCTCTCCTCCGTGTTAGCGCCCGGCACTTGACCCGCTGACCTTGGCTACCCGCTGCTGCGGCGATCAATGGCTGCAGGAATGCCATTCAGCCAGCCACGGTCCTCTGGCACTCTCCGTCGTGGGCCCCGTCTGCTTGCAGAGCATAGCAAGCTAATCACAAAGGGGGAACGCGTTACATACCGTGCCTAACAACTACAATTACACAATTATTTATTTCTAATTTCTGCTACCACTAACTTTTTTATTTTATGTTTAATGTAACATAAGACAAAGCGTTCCGAACATGTTCTGTTCATCTTCAGCCGTTTTAACAATAAAATTTACAAGCAGTCAAGCTTCTATCCCTAGATATTGTAAACCTTTACAGCAATGTACCTGTCGATGAAGCTATTGAGAAATAAGACAATGAGCGAACCAGAAATCATAGAACTTGTATATGTACTTGATTTAGTGCTATCACATAATTACTTCTATTTCAACAATAAAATTTACAAGCAGGTATGTATAAACACCTGAAGATGAAGAGAACATGTTCGAAACGCGTTGTATTATGTTAGATTAAACATATAATAAAAAGTAGCAGAAATTAGAAATAAATAATTGTTCCTCACATTCACGGTTCACAAACATAGCCATTATGGCCGAAAATAAGTACAATTACACACTTTCAGAGTACGTACAGAAAACATAGTGATGTGCTGATCGAGGTAACACAACAATAAGGGAAGTTTCCAGAATGAGATTTTCACTCTGCAGCGGAGTGTGCGCTGATATGAAATTTCCTGGCAGATTAAAACTGTGTGCCCGACCGAGACTCGAACTCGGGACCTTTGCCTTTCACGGGCAAATGCTCTACCAACGTTTTTGTTTTGTTTTTTGATCGATGTGTTGATCGTTGCGGGCGTCACACGTTTTTATTACAGAGGCCAACCAGCTCTCTGACCGCACACGCTGAGCTACCGTGCCGGCCGCAACTGAGCTACCGAAGCACGACTCACGCCCGGTACCCACAGCTTTACTTCTGCCAGTATCTCATCTCCTACCTTCCAAACTTTACAGAAGCTCTCCTGCGAACAATGCAGAACTAGGTTCGCAGGAGAGCTTCTGTAAAGTTTGGAAGGTAGGAGACGAGATACTGGCAGAAGTAAAGCTGTGGGTACCGGGCGTGAGTCGTGCTTCGGTAGCTCAGTTGGTAGAGCACTTGCCCGCGAAAGGCAAAGGTCCCGAGTTCGAGTCACGGTCGGGCACACTGTTTTAATCTGCTAGGAAGTTTCACAACAATAAGAATCAGAACTGGCATTCTAAGGTACTGTGATTCAAAGACTTGTAAGGCCATTCAGATTTGTTTTCCTAAATCGACTAAGGAAAATTGAGGGCTGATTCCTACCTCGGCCTTTTCCTGTTCCAGATTGTACTTCACCTGCCTCGAGCTTCTAGTTGACGGTGCTTTAAACCTCAGCCACTCACTACGTCACTCTCCTCTTTTGCGTAGGCGCATGAAGCATTTTTGACAAGGGGTGCCTTTGACTCATCGTTTCTTCTGACAATGAC
This sequence comes from Schistocerca serialis cubense, assembly GCF_023864345.2. Taxonomy (NCBI): domain Eukaryota; kingdom Metazoa; phylum Arthropoda; class Insecta; order Orthoptera; family Acrididae; genus Schistocerca; species Schistocerca serialis. The sequence goes on from NC_064646.1 coordinate 262,844,762, forward strand.
TAACGAAAGCGAATCAGGCACCAAACCATAATCCAAACCATAATGGCATTACTGATAAGGTTTCCATTAAATACGTCGCAGTATAGGCTCTCTTTTCTGGACCATATTTATCGACTTTCTCTCCGCCTCCCCTCTGCCCCTCTTGCTCCTTCCTTCCACATCTAACATATTTACTCTTACATTATATTATACATTTTTTAAGGCAAATATTCGTAGCTCTTTTATAGTACGACTGTACATGATGCGTAGGTCTGCTTCATAACACTCGTCGATAGTTTTTGCTTTTACAGTTTACCTAAGTTGCACTGTACTTCACAATTCAATGTAGTATATAATATATTGTTACATTTCTTGTAATAAGCGCATTTATTTACATTACGTAATCACAACTTACGGCAACCATCCAAATATACATGAATTTTATTTGGTGTATGTAACACTGATCTGTTGCCTACAACACTTCCCTGGAGCCTGTTACAGAGTACGACACACAAACTAGCAGCTTACGATGTTCATGTCTGGCTTTCATTACATTCTTAAATTCGACAGTGTGGTTTCAGGCAGTAGTGCGTGCACGTAGAACGATTGTTTTTGATGAATGCTTTATGGCACAGTTGTTCATTCTATATCAGACATATTTGTTCTCCATCTACCAGACACTTCCTAAGTATTTACCCATTTACCTACGGTGACACTTGAATTATATAACCAAGTCCATTATATTTCGACGTTGACTTCGTTTACACAAGTCTGATCTTTCTTAACAGGTAAGTAACACAATTTAGATAGCCTTTTATATCCAACAGAACACGGTGTTCCCAGGCAGTCATCCACCAAAATATTAACCGGGCCCTATGTAGCTTAACTTCGGTGATCGGACGAAAACCGGCGTATCTCATGTCCTTGGGGTCGGAAACTGTCCCTAAAAGCGAAAGCATCTGCAATGATCAACAGCATTAGGATGCGGAAGGCAATGAATATCACTGCGTTAAAGACACTTGACGTGAATCCACACGACATGGGGCCTGTAATTGGGAAAGTGTAAAGATGATCTCTCCATTGGCCAAAGATTCTGTAATAGTGCCCCATTCGTATCTCCGAGAGGGGTCTGCCAAGAGGGAGGTGACCATGAAAAAAGTACTGAACAAACAACGAAAGGATAACGTTCTGCGAGTCGGGGCGTGGAATGTCAGAAGCTTGGACGTGGTAGGTATTACTGTGAACAGTTCAGTGACAGGGTTGTTCTTATCAGAATCGATAGCAAACCAACACCGATAACGATAGTTCAGGTATACATGCCGACGTCGCAGGCTGAACATGAAGAGATAGAGAAAGTATATGAGGATATTGAAAGGGTAATACAGTGCGTACATTGAGATGAAAATCTAACTAGTCGTGGGGGACTGGAATGGAGTTGTAGGGGGAGGAACAGAAGAAATGGTTACAGGAGAAGGTGGCCATGGGACAAGGAATGAGAGAGCAGGAAGTCTAATTGAGTTCTGTAATAAATTCCAGCTACTAATAGCGAATACTCTGTTCAAGAACCGCAAGAGGAGGTGGTATACTTGGAAAAGGCCGGGTGATACGGGAAGACTTCAGTTAGATTACATCATGGTCAGACAGATTCCGAAATCAGATACTGGATTGTAAGGCGTAGCCGGCCGGTGTGGCCGTGCGGTTCTAGGCGCTAAGTCTGGAACCGCGTGACCGCTACGGTCGCAGGTTCGAATCCTGCCTCGGGCATGGATGTGTGTGATGTTCTTAGGTTAGTTAGGTTTAAGTAGTTCTGAGTCTAGGGGACTGATGACCTCAGATGTAAGTCCCATAGTGCTTAGAGCCATTTGAACCATTTTGAAAGACGATATACTCTTGAAGTTCTCTAAGGCTATATATAAAGCAATAATGAGTAGCTCAGTAGGCATTACAGTTGAAGAAGAATGGACATGTCTATAAAGAGCAATCACAGAAGTTGGAAACAAAAACATAGGTATAAAGAAGGTAACTGCGAAGAAACCATGGACAAAAGAATATCTCAGACGATGGACGAAAGTAGGAAGTACAAAAAGTGCTCAGGGTAATTCAGGAACACAGAAATGCAAGTCGCTAAGTAAGGAAATAAAAGGGAACTGCAAGTAAGGTAAGACGAAATGGCTGCATGGGAAATGTGAAGAAAAAGAGACGATTAGACGATTGTCAGAAGGACTGACTGAACATACAGGATGGTCAAAACAACATTCTGTGAAATTAAACATTAAGGGTTCAACGGGAATTCCACTGTTAAATCCAGAGGAGAGACCGAATAGGTGGGAACCGTACACTGATGGCCTCTATGAGTGGGGAAGTTTTGTCTGATGTGGTGGAAGAAGAAACAGGGGTCGATTTAGAAGAGATAGGGGATCCAGTATTAGAATCAGAATTTAAAAGAGCTTTGGAGGTCTTAAGATCAAATAAGGCAGAAGGGATAGATAACATTCCATCAGAATTTTTAAAATGATTGGGGGAAGTGCAACAAAACGACTATTCGCGTTGGTGTGTGGAATGTATGAGTCTGACGACATACCATCTGACTTTTGGAAAAATATCATCCATACAATTCCGAAGACTGCAAGAGCTGACAAGTGCAATAATTATCGTATAGTCAGCTTAACAGCCCATGCATCCAAGTTGCTGACAAGAATAATACAGAGATGAATGGAAAAGAAAATTGAGGATCTGTTAGATGACTATCAGTCTGGCTTTAGGAAAGGTTAAGCCACGAGAGAGTCCATTCTGAGGTTGCAGTTGATAATGGAAGCAAGGCTAAAGAAAAATCAAGACACGTGCATAGGATTTGTCGACCCGGAAAAAGCGTTCGACAGTGTAAAATGGTGCAAGATGTTCGAAATTTTGCGAAAAGTAGGATAGAACTATAGGGAGAGACGGGTAAAATACAATATGTACAAGAACCAAGAGGGAATAATAAGAGTGGACGACCAAGAACGGAGTTCTCGGTCTAAAAATGGTGTGAGACAGGGATGTAGTCTTTCGCCATTCTTATTCAATCTGTACATCGAATATGCAATGATGGAAATAAAAGAAATGTTCAGAAACGGCATTAAAACTCAGGGTGAAAGGATATGAGCGATACGATTCGCTAATGACATTGCTACACTGAGTGAAAGTGAAGAAGATTTACAGATCTGCTGAAAGGAATGAACAATCTAATATGGAGTGCGGGTAAATCGAAGAAAGTCGAAAGTAACGAGAATCGCAGAAATGAGAACAGTGAGAAATTTAACACCACCATTGATGGTAACGAAGAAGATGAAGTTAAGGAATTCTGCTACCTAGGCTGCAAAATAACCAATGACGGACGAAGCAAGGACGACATGAAACGCAGACTAGCACTGGGTAGAAAGGAAGTTTCTTAATATCTACCATAGGCCTTAATTTATGGAAGACGTTTCTGGGAATGTACGTTTGGAACACAGCATTGTATGGTAGTGAAACATGGACTGTGGGAAAATCGGAACAGAAGACAATCGAAGCATTTGAGAGGTGGCGCTACAGAGGAATGTTGAAAATTAGGTGGACTGATGAGATAGGGAATGATGAGGTCCTGCGCAGACTCTGAGAGGAAAGGAATATGTGGAAATCAATGACAACGAGAAGGGACAGGATGATAGGACATCTGTTAAGACGTCAGGGAATGACTGCCATGGTACCAGAGGGAGCTATAGAGCTGTAGAGGAAGACAGATATTGGAATACATCCAGCAAATAATTGAGGACGTAGGTGGCAAGTGCTACTCTAAGATTGGCACAGAAGACGAATTCGTGGCGAGCCGCATCAAGCCACATGTCGCCTTCGGCTCTTCTCCAAACATAAGCAATATCTGACGCGAGAACGTCGTTCTGCCACTGTGTGTACACAATGGCCACCTGCCCCGAAGGCGCCGCCTAGCATACTCCTGGCGCCATAGCAGCTTCGACATATTTTCGCGAGAGGCATCTTCTTCCTGGCGTGCCACAAGCGACGGTGTACCATTTACGAATATTTTAGGATAACTAGGGCGTGGTCGTTCTGAAGCATGGCCGCTGTTAAATTTCCAGAAACACATGTGCTGTAAATACTGCAGGCCATAAGCACTGAAAGACAATGCCACAGGTTACCCAAGTGCCATAAATACAATACGTCCATAGCCTGTTGACATAAATCCATCCGTTGATCAAAGCATAACACACCGAAATAGGTAGTCCTAGGTGTAGTAAACGTCACTGATTACAGTAGTTGCTGATACAACTGTATCACATAAACTACTGACAACCCCTACCTGAAAATTTGGAGCGTCGTTATAAATACGTGACAGGCACGAGAAACGGTGGTGAACGCTCAAAAAATCATAAATAACATCGTGTGTCCGACTTAAGGTCTAGAAGCACAATAAATGCTATTAAATATTCTTAAGATACGTCAATAATTTATCATACAGTAAGAGCAGCAGATGCAGAAAAGAAATTTCAGGAGCTGTTAAAGGACGACAGCTTGGCATTCGAAAACGTAAAAACACCAGGACGACACTTCTGACTATGAGCTTGAAAATGGAAGCAAGACTTCATAATAATCAAGACACGGTGATTAGATTTTTCGGTCTAGAATATGCGTTCGACACTGTAAATGGTTCAAGATGATCGAAATTCTCCGAAAAATTTGTGTAAGTCGTAGGGAAAGAAGGATAATAAACAGAAAGTACACGAACTAGGAGGTAACACCAAAAATGGAAGACCAAGAAAAAATGCTCGGATTAAGCAAGGTGTGAAACAGGGATACTCTGTTTCGTCCTCTACTGTTCATTTGAAGCACCGAAGAAGTAACGTCGGAAATAAAAGAGAGGTTCAAGAATGGGATTACAGTTCAGGACTGAAGGATATCAATTATAAACTCTCTGGTGACACTGCAATCCTCAGTGAAGCTGAAAAAGAATTACAAGATCTGTTGAATGACATGAACGGCCTGATGAGAATAGAATATCGACTGGCAGTAAACGAAAGAAAGACGAAAGTAATGAAGAGTATCAGAAATGTGTGTAGCGAGGAGAGCACTCCCTCTTCAGGCCGCAAGTGGCCCATCGGGACCATCCGACCGCCGTGTCATCCTCAGTTGAGGATGTGGATAGGAGGGACGTGTGGTCAGCACACCGCTCTCCCGGTCGTTATGAATGTTTTCTTTGACCGGAGCCGCTACTATTTGGTCGTGTAGCTCCTCAATTGGCATCACGAGGATTAGTGCACCCCGAAAAATGGCAACAACGCATGGCAGCCGGATGGACACCCATCCAAGTGCCGGCCACGCCCGACAGCGCTTAACTTCGGTGATCTCACGGGAACCGGTGTATCCACTGCGGCAAGGCCGTTGCCTGTACAGCGAGGAACTTAACATCAAAACTGATGGTAGACGAAATTGTGGAATTCTGCAAAGTTGAAAGCAGAATAACATATGACGAGCAAAACAAGAAAATTGAAAGCAAACTAGAACGGGAAAAGAGGGCATTCCTGACCAAAAGAAGTCTTTTAGCACGAAACTAAGGCATTAATTGGAGAAATAAATTTCTGGGAATGCGCTTTTGGAGCACGGCATCATATGGTAGTGAAACATGAATTGTGGGAAAAATGGAACAGACGTGGTGCTACAGAAGAATGTTGAAAATATGGTGGACTGATAAGGTAAGGAATGAGAATAGACCAGGAAAGGAACATACGGAGAAGAAAGGGCAGGCTGGTATCCCATGTGTTAATACGTCAGGGAATAACTTCAGTGATACTAGAGAGGCCTGTGAAATTAAGAACTGTAGGGGAAGACAGAGACTGATACTCTTAGATGGAGAGAGAACATAAAGTACTGAGAACACCGTGTCTGGATAACTATAAGGCAGTGATTCTCGCTTGTGTTTGGTTACCCCCTTGAGGAATAAAGACAGAGAGTTTCGATTATGATGCAGTCACAGCTCTCAACCGTTTTTAAAAATCATTATATTTGTTATTACTGCTTCGCTAGAATCCAATACTTATTAGATCAACATGAACATCAGTGTCAACCACCCGGCAGTGCTGGATAAATGACACCTCTGGACTTTTTAGAGGTACTGCGGTTTTCAGCTGCACACCTCTACAAATTCACGACGTCTCCCCACCTCCCACCCAGGACGCCGCTGCCGTATTTTCTCATGTCTTGGAATCAACTACGATTGATTTCTTGCTGAAACTGGAAATGCTGTGCGAAAGCATTCTGGTGATCACGGACAGACCACCTCTCTGCCTTATGCAGAAAGGGAATAGACGGCTAATTCCTAGCCAGATCGTTGCAGACCTTGCAACTGATACCGTTACGCGTGTCTCTGCTATAAACATTTCACAGTAATTATATCGCTCTGGTCTGTGTGCTCGGAAGCCTCTTAGATCCATCTCACTTCTAGCACGCATCGTCGAAGAAAGTTCGATACTGTAGGCAGCATGTTGGTTGGGGTCAACAACAGTGGTCTCTGGCGAATCCCGCTTCTTTATAGCAAGTTATTCTGGTCACCAGTTAGTGTGGAGAGTGAAGAAACATAACACAACAGAATGTTCATGAAAGTCGTCTTTATGGCCTAGGCGTTATGATGTCGGCAGGCATTATGCTCAACGGCCAAACACTGCTTCATACCTTTGCCCGAGGAACCACAACAAAACAGTGATACTGCATGGGGGATTATTCTGGATCGTATGCGTCTGTTTAGAGGTGAGGTAGATACAGACTTTATATTTATAGACGATGATGCCAGCCAAGTCAGGACCGCAGAGGTGCCTAACACACTGGAAAGTGAAGATACAGAACATATGGAATGGCCTGCATATTCGTCGAAACTAAACCCTGCGGAGCATGCCTGTGGTGCTATTGGTAGACGTGTCTTTTAGTGAACGCCTCTCCCCGAACCGTGCGAGAATTGAAAATCGCTTTGAGAGGGGAGGGGAGAATATGCCCCGAGGACTCCTCAACAGTTTGGTATCCAGCATGAGTAACAGGTTCAAAATGTGCATTAGCGCCCGAGGAGGGCTTGTTCCTTACTTCGATATCAACCTTTACTTTGAGAGTCTGCCTGTTGTCGTGCTTTTCTATCTGGTGGAATATGTAACATTTTTCTTTACGAATATGCCACTCCATCTCTGTTACGTATGTAGTATTTTTCATGCCGTCCGTTATTGCCTATGATTATTCCTGTCCGACAATGTCTCCGTAGCAACTGTCAATAAGTCTATTTTCCTCGCAATTTGCTTGACTGGGAAGTACAGACTGTTACCAATATTACATTGAAGAGCTAAAGAACAATATCGTGTATGGCCACCGGGAGCACGCAGACGAGCCGCAACACGACGCGGCATGGACTCGACTAAGGTCTGAAGTAGTGCTGGAAGGAACTGACACTATGAATCCTGCAGGGCTGTCCATAAATTCGTAAGAGTACGAAGGGATGGAGATCTCGTCTGAATAGCGCGTTGCAAGGCATACCAGATATCCTCAATAATGTTCGTGTCTGGGAGTTTGGTGTCCAGCGGAACAGTTTAAACTCAGAAGAGTGTTTCTGGAGCCACTCTGTAGCAATTCTGGACGTGTGGAGTGTCGCATTGTCCTGCTGTCATTGCCCACGTCCGTCGGAATGAGCAATGGACATGAATGGATGCAGGTGATCTGTCAGAATGCTTATGTACGTCTCTCACTGTCAGAGTCGTATCTATACATACCAGGAGTCCCATATCACTCTAACTGCACACCTCCCACGCCATTACGGAGCGTCCGCCAGCTCGAACAGTCCCCTGCTGACATGCAGAGTCCATTGACTGAAGAGGTTGTCTCCATACCCGTACATGTCCATCCGCTCCATACAGCCTGAAACGAGACTCATCGGACCAGGCAATATGTTTCCAATCATCAAGAGTCCAATGTCGGTTTTGACGGGCCCAGGAGAGGCGTAAAGCTTGATGTAGTGCAGTCATCAAGGGTAGACGAGTGGGCCTTCGGCTCTTGAAAGCCCATATCGATGATGTTTCGTAGAATGGTACCCACGCTGACACTTGTTGATGCCCTCGCATTGATATCTTGCGAAAGGGTTGCACTTCTGTCACGTTGAACGTTTCTCTTCGGTCGTCGTTGGTCCCGCTCTTGCAGCATCTATTTCCGGCCGCAGCAATGTCGGAGATCTGATGTTTTACCGGATTCCTGACATTCACACTCGTGCAATGTTCTTACGGTAAAATCACCACTTCATCTCTACCACGGAGACGCTGTAACCCATCGCTTGTGCGCTGACTATAATATAACTTCCAAACTCACTTAAATCTAGATAATCTGCCATTGTAGCATCAGTAATAGATCTAAAATCTGCGCCAGACACTTGTCGTCTTATATAGGCGTTGCCTGTTTACATATCTCTGGATTTTAATACGAATGCCTATATCAGTTTCTTTGGTGCTTGAGTGTCGTAATAAGTACCCTCGGTACACTCAGTGGTTAGTGTAAATAGAAATGCAAGTCCTAGAAATATTGGAGTCCTGCCTGGGACAGTTCTGAGAAGGGACAAAGACGGACGCTTTTAAGGCACCCTGCAGGAAATTGAACATGTTGCCGGAAAGAGTACAGTGGCAAAGTTCCGAGAAAAGAGAGTGCGTAGGGGTGGGAGGGAGAAAGGGAGGGGGGGGGGGGGGGGACAGCCTGCCCGCTCCTCCCTTGTAACTGGTGTGCGGCACTCTGCTGGACACAGTTTGGTGGAAGAGCGGCACACGTCACTGGAAACAAGCCAGCCAGCGCCCTCCTCCGCTAACGGCGGAGTGGCCGCTCTCCGGCCCTGCGAGGCGCCATCGCTGTCACTGGCAGCTTTTTTACTGCCCCACTCCGCCGGGATAATCCCGCACAGATGGAATTACATGGCGAAGCGGCACGCCGAGGACCGCTTTCTCCTGAGACAAAGGGTCGCCTCGCCGTCCCTCAGGTTTCTTCCTGTTTGGAACACGGTTGGGCGTGTGTGGGCATGCTACGTGTACATCTACATTTACATTTACATCTACATCTACATGGATACTCTGCAAATCACATTTAAGTGCCTGACAGGGGGTTAATCGAATCACCTTCACAATTCTCTTTTATTCCAGTCTCGTATAGCGCGCGGAAAGAATCAACACCTGTATCTTTTCCTTATTTTATCTTGGTGATCGTTCCGCCCTATGTAGGTCGGTGTCAGCAAAATATTTTCGCATTCGGAAGAGAAAGTTGGTTATGGAATTTCGTGAGAAAATTCCGTCGCAACGAAAAACGCCTTTCTTTTAATGATGTCCGGCCCAAATCCTGTGTCATTTCTGTGACACTCTCACCCATATTTCGTGCTAATACAAAACGTGCTGCCCTTCTTAGAGCTTTTTCGATGTACTCCGTCTGTTTGTAACAACGACAACGCTGTACTTTTGTACATATAATAATTTTTTTTCTGATTTTTCGATAAATTAGTGTAATCGATGTTCTGATTTCATTTCTTTTTTTTTCATGCCATTATGTTAAAGAAACTGTAAACAATTTTCGATGTGGATATTAATGTTTATGTCAAATTTCAAGCAATATTGTAATAGAATTGAAGTGTAACAAATGTTGAAACTATTGTAAGATGTCAAAGTTGTAATTGTGCGTCTGGTCCATACGAAGGCAATGTATTAGGACATGTAGAATGCAAAACCTCGGGTGAATACCCTGTCTGTAAGGGAGCGGTAAAAGGTGGATGGCAGGCGAGCGCGGGAAAATGCACACGGGCACTGCACGGCATAACGGGCTCAGCAGTGATAGTCGGAGTTGGGCACTGGTCTGAGCAACACGTTCTGGATCGAGGAGGCTCTCCTGGAAGACGTAGTTTCATTGAACCTCGGATATGCCGTTCCGACGCCTATACAGCATGGCAAAATTCCATAGGTACTAAATGGAAAAATATTGCGACGCTATGAAGAAGTAAAGTGCCGATACATCAAGAGCCATTGCTGTGGTTGTATGTGTGCTCTGTGCCTCGCCATCTCGCCGCCCGCCAACCGCCACATCGATACGAACAGGTTTAACTTTTTAGTACTGTATTCGTATGGAGCAGTGTTACTTTTGTTCCATACTGTTCAATAACAACTTAAATTTTACCAGAACTATCCTATCATTTAATTATCCTCACAACTAACCTAGCCAGGGTCCTTTCCAAATGTTGTGCAATCCGAGTGTCCCGAAATGAAGAATTAAAGTTTATGTTAATAATTACCTGCAGACCTACCTATGTTAGAATGATGTTTAAAGAACTTTTTTGTTAATGAACTAATAGACGAATAACAAAGGTCTGACAAAGTTGGAAGATAATTTTGAAATTGATTTAGTAATGAAGTTTAATTATTTCGAGACAGATATAATGGTATTTAAATGAGCAGGAAATAAGACAAAAAGAGTAGTAAAACATATATTGGAAATCTTGAGTGCATAATGATATAATGATTTCAGTAATTAGTTGTTTTAATACAGTGATCATAATAGTTTCAAGGTCTCCCCCCCCCCCCCCCCCCCCCCTCTTTCTTATTCATTTGAATTCTGAAGTGTACTGAACTGATTTGACCAACAAAGTTAAAGTCAAAATAGAAACCAAAATTTATCAGTGTTTTACCTTTATCGAAATTGACATTGTGTGTGTGTTTCGAAAGTGCTATTTCTAGGGTAACCTATGCCCGATTTTAATCAGATCAATAGACAGTACGAAGTTTTGTAGTAAACATTATACTGTAATGTTATGTATTTATGGTTTATCCACATTAGTACAGAAAGTGAAATTATCAGTTCAGTAGATTTTCTGGTTCTAAAATTTACCGTATTATGCAGTGTTATTACGTGTTGTTTTGCACGAACGTACATCAACTTGTACAGGGAAGAAACTCAGTTAATGCCTAATTAGGCTGGCGACCGTATAATTAACAAATTGGTAGCATCTTCTGTGTTGTTTCTTGTCCGTCCTGACGTGTAGTTGCATTTCGGACTTGCTTGACGTATCATTGTTACTACAGAGTGGGTGTGAGTCTGATTTGCCTCCATTCAGGTACACGCGGTCAATATCTATACAAAAATCCTTTCTTATAAGGTGAAGCCCTTCAACTTACCATAGTACAGGCTTTAATGAGTATCGCGAGCCCCCACGCGCGCACGTTACACGTTCTATGTGCAAGGATTCCACACCGCGCAGCAGTATTCTAAAAGAGGACGGGAAAAGTCTAGGCAGTCTCCTTGGTAGACCTGTTACATTTCCTAAGGGTCTTGACAATAAACCGCAGTCCTTGGTTAGCCTTCCCCACAACATTTTCTGTGTGTTCCTTCCAATTTAAGTTGTTCGTAATTGTAATACCTAGGTATTTAGTTGAATTTACGGCTTTTAGATTAGACTGATTTATCGTGCAACCGAAGTTTAACGAGTTCCTTTTAGCACTCATGTGGATGACCTCACACTTTTCGTTATTTAGGGTCAACTGCCACTTTTTTCACCATTCAGATATCTTTTCGAAATCGTTTTGCGGTTGTTTTGGTCTTCTTATTACTTTATTAGTCGATAAACGACAGCGTCATCTGCAAACAACCAAAGATAGCTGCTCGGTTGTCTCCAAAATCATTAATATAGACAAGGAACAGCAAAGGGCCTATAACACTACCTTGGGGAACGTCAGAAATCACTTCCGTTTTACTCGACGACTTTCCGTCAGTTACTACGAACTGCGACCTCCCAGACAGGAAATCACAAATCCAGTCACATAACTGAGACGATATTCCATAAGCACGCAATTTCACTACGAGCTGCTTGTGTGGTACAGTGTCAAAACCCTTCCGGAAATCCAGAAATACGGAATAGATCTGAAATCCCTTGTCAATAGCACTCAACACTTCATGTGAACAAAGAGTTAGTTGTGTTTCACAGGAACGATGTTTTCTAAACCCATGTTTTCTTCGAGGTAATTCATAACGTTCGAACGCAATATATGTTCTAAAATCCTGCTGCATATCGACGTTTACGATATGGGCCGGTAATTTATTGGATCACTCCTACTACTTTCCTTGAATAGTGGTGCTGTGCAAGCTTTGGGTACGGATCTTTCGTCGAGCTAACGGTTGGTTATGATTGTTAAGTATTGAGCTAATGCATCAGCATTCAAAACTACTACCTTACTCGGTGTGACGTTTCCATCAGAAACTACACGTTATTTTCCGACCAGTTTTGTTAAAAGTTACTGCATTGGGTCAAGCTGTCAACAGCGCAAGCAAATGAAAATCTTAAAAATCGCGCACACAACGAACTGCCGATGGCAGTGTTGCGTTACTGTGACCATGGTGGTTGTGCTGGAATATGCATGTGGTGCAGATGACGAAATAAAATACAATCTCTCTCATCAACTTGCAGAAAATGAAAGTTCTAAAAGTGTTCACAAGTTCTATGTCAGCTAGGAGCCCCCACGCGCTACTGCACGAAAAGATTTACCCACACATTCCACAGCACAAACACTTCAATGGGCGCCCGTGAACGTGTTGGAATTAGACTGGCTATGGTACGTCTGTGGGGCGGCAACTCACGTTCTTCGAAATGTATCCAATGTTCCACAAAAGGATTTGATATAAATGCTGGCAGGATTTGCCATGCCAAAATCACGTACACACTCACGTATTTTGTTAAAATTTCACGAATTCGAGTTTATTTTTTTACAGTAGCAATATAAAGAAATCGGAAGTCTTAGTTCAGAATAATTTCAGAGGCTGACCGAGTTTTTTAAGAACCTGGACGCGGTTGAATAAACCACGATTAAACGCATGAGTTATCTTTAGAAAACTGTTAAAGTTCCACAGTATCTCAAACTATAAATTCCACAATGGCTACACACTGAAACCTTCTAAGTGTGGCTTGTATCACACGCAACCCGAAAAATAACAAGGCCATCAGATGCTGAAATATTTCTGTGTCCGATACTAGGAACTGCGAATAACTCACACACGCGGACTAGCGGCTATTTCACCTCCCATTAGACACAACTTTCTCAAAACGCAGACTGATACAGCCTCACCACATCCAACACGTCTGAACATAGACTCCTCCTCCAAAATGACACTGAAAGCCCAAGAAACCTGGATCAGGCAGTTCTGAAGTCAGTTAAACTACTGACCACGAAAACTGCTGACATTCTTTAATATTTTATACATATGTGATACATCAGATCACACAGAAATTTTCCAATAAATATTATGCAGTTATTAGTTTGCTTTAATCTGCCATAGTTTATTTATAAACATTAATTTCTATGGTTTTCCACCGTTTTCGGATTTATAAGTGAAAATATTAACGAACAGTTTAAATTATACATTAAGTAATTTCCTGTATATCTAAAGTTTACCGTACTGTCGATACTTTTAATGCCGGCCGGAGTGGCCGAGCGGTTCTAGGCGCTACAGTCTGGAACCGCGTGACCGCTACGGTCGCAGGTTCGAATCCTGCCTCGAGCATGGATGTGTGTGATGTCCTTAGGTTAGTTAGGTTTAAGTAGTTCTAAGTTCTAGGGGACTGATGACCACAGCAGTTAAGTCCCATAGTGCTCAGAGCCATTTGAACCATTTGATACTTTTAATGTTTCTCTCTTTAATCGGTAAGAAGAACCGTTTTTAATATCGCGAAATCAACTTTTCGGCATCTATTTAAATGTGTTGATAATGTCAATAAATCTACTATCATGATCCGATACAGTTCTGTGAAATTTATCTGTAGACACTTCGTTTGTCGTAATCGCATAATGCGTTGTCGAGATATTAACTTTTACAGTTCAGGAATTATTTATTACATGTATCTTACTGTAATTTATGAACTAACGCAGATAACGAAGGCTCGTCTTCACGCACGTAACAGTCCAGCTGGTCGTAGGTTGTGTTCCAAAAATGAACAGCATAGACACAGAAGTGATGGCACTTTCTGCAGGACACCTAGACAAGTGAAGACTGAGGAGAAGGTGTGATATGATTTGCGTACACCGGACTTCAGAATATGCAAGAATAACATTGATGGATGTAACTGTCTGAATAGACCTTTCCAACTCGCCCACTTCTTTGCTGGTAGCCTTGAGCCAATAGGCATAGATAGGCAGGAGTGGCCACACAGCTGACGCGTGGGCAGTAAGATCGCTGTAGTATAACGTACGTGGCAGTTCTGCAACGACAGAACACACGTGGGCAGGCTGGCGAAATGGTTCGCGCATCCACTGAAAGCGTGTATCAGGGCCAGACGTCTTGTGGATAGCTTACGCTAGCTACACTTGACCGCGAGAGAGCTAAGGAACTACCGGCAGTGCCAGCTCCCTATGGGATAGCGTTGTAACAGTCTGGTCTAGGGGCTATCTTCATGCAGCAGTGGATATCATTAGCTGATGAAGAACATAATGATTACACATCAGTACATTGCGAAGAGGTCAATTCCACTAATTTTGGGTGTATTTCACTCTGTTTCTGCCAACGAGCTGCCTTCTTGGCCATGCAGAAAACAACTGGGCTGTTGCACCCACTGAGCCGCTTCGAAGAGAAATGGGAAAACATTTGAGCACGCCGACCGCACCGCACGGCAGTAAACTACAATCTCACCCTGCGGCAGAGACTGCGGCCGAACAGCTGGAGGAGCAGTTTTAAGCAGCGACGTATTGCTTGCGGCCGCTCCGGTCGCTGCCCCTCGCATGTCGAAGAGGAATTTGGCGCGCAACGGGTGCCATCAGCACTCTGAACTGCATGGCTGTCAGCTGCAGACCACATTTTCTGGATACATAGCCGGGGCAGTTTGCCAATAAAAATTCCTCAACCCACTTACATCAACCAGCCATTCCATACTTGTTACGGGCTGCAGGGAAGTAACTAAGTTGTTCGCTTGCGTCGTGTCATGTCGCCTTCTTATCCTCCTCGGTTAATACCTTCCAAGCGTTGTAGTTAACCAAACGATTTCTTCACGGAACTGTGAATAACGTAAGGTATGCTACGCACTTGTACTTTCAGTATGCACTGATGAGCCAAAAAACTATGACCACCTGCTTAATAGGTTGCTTGTCCGTTTTTGGAACGAAATACGTCACTGATTCTGGGTGTCAGGGATCCGACAGTTTGTTGGTAGGTTTGTGGAGGTATGTGGCATTAGATTCCTACGCACACATCACGTAATTCGCGCGTTAATAATGGGCCGCTGATTTGTGTTCGCAGTGATGACGCCCAATAGCGACCCTGCTGGGTTCCATAGGATTCAAATAAGATGAATTTGGTGGCCGAAACATCGACATGAGTTCATTATAATGCTCCTCAAACCACTGTAGCACGGTTCTGGCTTCGAGATACGGACAGGTACGCTGCTGAAAGATGAAATCGCCGTCTGGGAAGACATCAGGGTGGAGGGATGCAGGTGGTTCGCAGATGTCAGCGGGTCTTCGATTATTACCGCAGATCTCACGCAAGCGAGGAGAATGTCTCCTATTGCATACTAGTGCTCCACCAGCTTGTGTCCGTGGTGCCGTTCACCTCGATGACGGCGTTTGTGGAGACGACCAGCGACCTAGTGTAGCAAAAGTGTGATTCACCCGAAGAGCCGACACGTTTCTATAGATCGACATCCAAATGCCGATGATCCCGTGCCCATTGAAATCGTAACTGGCGATGTCGTTGGGTTAACATGTGAACACGTAAGGTTGGTCTGCTGCGAGCTTCGTGTTCAACAATGTACGATGAACCATGTGCTTCGAAACAATTGTGCGTGTAGAGATGCCACAGATCACCATTTACCCTACTTTACAGAGCAGACAAGCCTCCGAACCCCACGTCCTGTGAAGAAGCGTGGACGTCCAAACATTTAGCTCCTTATGGTAATTTCACTATCCTTCTACCTCTTTATGTAGATGCTCACTACAGAAGCACGTGAACATTTGACCAGCTTCGCCGTTTTCGAAATACTCGTTCACAGGTTCTAGGTAATAATAATCTACCCTTTGTCAAAGTCGCTTATCTCAATGAATTTACCCAGTTCCAGCCCATATCTCCGCTAGGGTGATCCCCTGTCCGTGTCTGTTCCGCTGACATAGTTTTGTTAACGCGTCATATGTCCGCAACGCTACCAGGCGGAATCCAACGTCGCGGTGGGCAGTGGTCATAACATTTTCACTTATCACTGTACGATGGCGTACTGAAAAGTAGTGCCTACGAATTTTTCATGTGAAAATTTTAAGTTTTTTAAGCAGATTATTAACATCCTACATCTTTATTCTTCATCTCTATATTTTTTCAGCCCTCCGCCGCTATAGGACCCCGAATTGTAGCGTGTAATATGGTGGTGTGTTACGTAATCGAGTGTCGAATTCGAAAAGTTCGTCTACGTGTGGAGCATCCTCTCCTCCATCATGAAAATTGCAGGTAAAATAAGAGCGGCCGGCCGTAGTGGCCGAGCGGTTCTAGGCGCTACAGTCTGGAACCGCGCGACTACTACGGTCGCAGGTTCGAATCCTGCCTCGGGCATGGATGTGTGTCACGTCCTTAGGTTAGTTAGGTTTAAGTAGTTCTAAGTTCTAGGGGACTAATGACCTCAGCAGTTAAGTCCCATAGTGCTCAGAGCCATTTGAACCAAAATAAGAGCGCTGTGACATATGGAAAAATCTGACGACATGGGTTCACCGTCATCGATCATGCCCTCCATAAAGGCCCGACTTGGCCCCAACTGATTTTCGTCTATTTGCAGAACGTAAAAACGCCTTAGAGATCTTCAGTTTCGTACTGTGAAGCGTTGCTAACAACAAAGTTAGACATTCTACATTGAAGGTGCCAACAAACAAGTGTGTCGATGAAATAAATATATTCGTGTTCAGAGTGACTATGTTGAGAAATAAATTTATAGACATGAGGAATAAACTTATAGTACTTTAATAACGTCTCTTTTATTTAAAAAATTTTAATCTCCGCACTAAAAATTGGGTTCCATTATTTTTCAGCTCACCCTCGTAATAGTCGTGAATACATCGCTCTCTGTACTCAAATATCAATACGAACCACACGGTCGATATAGAGATATCCAGACTACCAACTCTTTGGATCTTTAACATAAAATAGAAATAACTAAAATTGTGTACGTTTGCTGTAGGTTACTTCAAGCATTCGTTGTTAACTGAACCACCGTATTTGATCCCCTCCTGTTATGATGATTATGTTGTTGTTGTTGTTGTTGTTGTTGCTGCTGCTGCTGCTGCTGCTGATCTGATGGTTTTCAGCTCGAGACTGGCTTGATGCAGGCCCCACGTTGGTCTGTCCTTGCGCTAGCCTTTTTACCTCTGCTCAGATACTGCAACTTGCATCCATTTGAACCTGTTTACGGTGTCCAAGGTTCGTTCGCCCTCTACAATGTTTATCACTTACACTTCCGTCCAGTACCAAACTCATGAATGCTTGGTGCATATGTTGTATCCTATTAGCCAATCTCTTCTTTTAGGCAAGATGTGCCACAAATTTCTTTTGTCCCCAGTTCGATTCGGTACCTTCTGAATAGTTCAACAATGACTCTGAGCACTATGGGACTCAACATCTGAGGTCATCAGTCCCCTAGACTCAGAACAACTTAAACTTAAGGACATTACACACATCCATGCCCGAGGCAGAATTCGAACCTGCGACCGTAGCAGCAGCGCGGTTCCGGACTGGAGCGCCTAGAACCGCTCGGCCATCGCGGTCGGCTTTTGAATAGTTACTCGGTCTTCCGATTTTATCTTCAGTATTGTTCTATAGCACCACATTTCTAAAGATTTTATTCTTGTCTTGACTATGTATCGTCCATGTTTTCTCTTCCTTACAAGTCTACATTCCAGACAAATATCTTTAGATTAATTTATTTATTGCCAAGATGAATTTTTATTTTTCTGCCCAAATAAAGAAAAACTCACCTACTAACTTGAGCGTCTCATTTCTTAATCAACTTACCTCAGAATTTCCTAATTACTTCTTCGGACACTATCGATTCCATTCAACTGATCTTCCAGGTCGTCTGCCGTCTCTGACAGAATTCCGTCATCGTCAGTTTTCAGAGTTTTCATTTACTCCCTCTAAACTTTATTTCTCCCCTCATATTTTTCCTCCCCTCCCACAAACCAACGACCAGTAGTTTACTGGAATTGTGTGACCTGTATGTGAACATCTAGTATCACATACCTTCGGAAACCTACCAAGGACTTGTCGAATCAATGCTATGAATCCTGGATCTACATCTACACATATACTCCGCTAACCACCATATGATGCGTGGCGGAGCGTACCCTGTACCATTATTAGTCATTTCCTTTCTTTTCCCACTCGCAAATAGAGCGAGGCATAGACAATTGTTTGTATCCCTCTGTATGAGCCCTAATTTCTCGTATCTTTTTTGCGCGGTCTTTACATGGAATGTATGTTGGTGGCAAGAAGAATCGTTCTGAAGTCAGTTTCAGATGCCAGTTCTCTAAATTTTCTAAATAGTGCTCCCAGAAAACAATGTCGCCTTCTGTTCAGTGATTTCCATTTAGCCTCCCGAAACATCACCGTAGCACTTGCAAGTTGTTTTAACCTACCGATAACAAACACATGAGCCCGCCTATGAATTGTTTCGACGTCTTCCTTTAATCCGATTTAGTGCGGCTTCCAAACACTCTAGTAGTATTCAAATTGGGTCGGACTTGCGCCCTCTATGCGGTTCCTTTACAGGTGAACAACATTTTCTTAAAATTTTCCTAGTGAATCGAAATCGACCATTCACCTGCCCTACGACAATCCTCGTTCCATTTCATACGGTTCTGCAATGTTACGCCTTAATATTTCATCGAAGACTTCCTGTCAAGCAGCACCCTCATAATGCTGTATTCGAATGTTGCAGGTTTGTTTTCCTTATAACGTGCGTTTAGTTACATTTTTCATTTTATTTAGAGCATGGTGTCATTCATTGTACCAGCTAAATATTCTAAGTGACCTTGTGTCCTGTGACGTCGTTTAAAATTAATGGGTAAATCGATTTGGACATTGCTGTACGGGATATGACAGTCCTCTCCACCTGCTGGCTGTGTCAGGACAGCAGCTTCAATTACAGTAGTTTGCGTAGTTTTAATATGCAAATGCGTGGAACTCCATAGAGTCGACTGATTCAAATTCAACAGTAGTATTGTAATCAGAAGCCGCTAAGCCATAAATACAGCGTTCCTATTCCCTGTTAAAACTATGTGCAAGGAAGGAAACGTAACAGAACATAGTTGCGTAAACAATGTTTGTTTCTAGTTATATATAAGGAGAAAGGATATATGTAGGGAAGAAACAATTTGTCTAATGGTTTAAATGCCCCACTATCGTAGCTAAAACTAACTGCGTGAAAGAAAACGAAATCACACATTTTCACAGCTTAGCATAGAACATTTTCTTTCTCACGGTCGGTTGTAATAGAAAAGCGGGTACACTGTTCTTCATAAAAATATTCACTCGGTGACCGTCTGAATGTTTATTAAAGTATTGTGTAAATTTTACGTTAATTGGTGAATAACTTTTGGAAACTGCTATAACATCGTTTCCTTTTCATATAGTACATTTATGTTTATGTACCATATGCATTAAAAACATGCAACCTATGCCCGTCCAATGTTTATCAGAATATTGTGTTCAAATTTTAAGGAAACCACTCCAAAAATTTTCGAAATTTTTAGTAATATATATCAGGTATATGACAGAAGTGATAGCTCAAAACAAAAAAGTCAAGTAAACATGGACTCTATAGCGCATATTTCAAGAGCTATAAGCAATTCTTGATCTTCGATACTGCGAAGCAAATCTCTTCTGCAGCAGGCTCTTTGCTTTCCAAATTTTGGGAAGTGATAGTATGGACCAAAACAAGAATAAAAAGTCCAGTAAACGTGTATTTTAAAATGTATACCTTAACAGCTACGAGCACTTGTTCGTCTTCGCTTCTTTGAAACAACTCTACCCTAATGAACAAGTGCTCATAGCTCTTAAAGTATGCATTTTAGAACATACGTTCGATTGACTTTTTTTCCGAATGATCATTCCTGTCATATCCCTGAATACTGACCATCACTTCTGAAACACCCCGTCTAATTTCTGTCAGACAAAACGTTTACTACAGTATCGTGTAAGTATCTCAAGTAAGTCAATCCAAGACTTCTCGAGATTTTTGCTCAAAACATGTTTCTTAAAAAAATATAGCCTACGTCCGTCTGAATTTTTATTACAGTATCATGCAGCAATTTGAAGTAAGTCGATCAAGAACTTTTCGAGTAACTGTTTGTTAAAGTATCGTGTAAGAACGTCAAGATTATTTATTTATCGTATCCAAGACATCACCATTTTACAAAAAAAATTATATTACAATGCAAGAGAAGCAGTTATAATACAATAATACATGGTTATAAGGTAAATTAACTACAACAATATAGAAAAGTATGTAACGTATAATGATAAGCGCTAAGGATGCGAAACAGAGCGATTTTCATATCCCACGTGAAGCCCAATACACTGCAGCTTGAATAGCCTTGTCATTTGCTTCAAATAGGTCTTGAGTCGAACACGGGTTGTTTAGTTTCCTGCAGACCAGTAGGTGTTGTGGGTCTTGCTGTTCTCCACACTCGCAGGGCTCGTCTGCACTGATGTAGCCCCATTTTTCCAAGTTTGCTCTGCATCTTGATACGCCTGTTCGTAGTCTATTCAGGGCTTTCTAGGTCGTATATGGGAATTCAGAGCCAGCTGTGGGTTCTTCCCTGGGGCTATTCCCTGGTCTTCCTGGGTCCACATTGTACCACAGCTCTTCTCGTCGTGCTCTAGGCGATAAAAGAGTTGCTTCAGTTGTTCGTAGGAAACTCTTCCTTGATTTAAGTCGGCGAGGTTGAAGATTGTATCCGAACATTGGATGCCTGGGATCTGTCTCCTGTTTATGTTTCTCGATTTCTGCGGCAGTCCTTCTTCTGATGTCTGGCGGGGCTATGCCCATGAGGTGGTACAGCTGCTTTGTGGGAGTTGGGCGGAGGCATCCTGTCACGATGCGTCCAGTCTCATTCAATGCTATATTTACTTGTTCA
The DNA here is from genome assembly GCF_023864345.2 of Schistocerca serialis cubense. Taxonomy (NCBI): domain Eukaryota; kingdom Metazoa; phylum Arthropoda; class Insecta; order Orthoptera; family Acrididae; genus Schistocerca; species Schistocerca serialis. The sequence continues at coordinate 262,865,908 of NC_064646.1, forward strand.
GCGTGGGTGGAATTTTGCCAAACGGGTGCCGAGTACTCCGCAGTGGAGAAACATAAAGCTAAAGCTGACGTGCGGAGAACTGTAGGTTGCGCTCCCCATCTGCTATTTGTTAGCTTGCGGCTGATGTTGTTCCTGGCACTCACTTTCATCTTTGTGGTCAAACAGTGTTCCTTGTAGGTGAGAGCACGGTCAAGTTTAATCCCAAGATATTTTGGTGTGTCGCAGTGAGATAGATGATGTCCCTTCCAGCTTATGTTGAGTTTCCTCCTTGCTTCCTCATTAGGTAGGTGAAAAGCACAGACCTGGGTTTCTGCTGAGTTTGGCTTGAGGTGGTTATTATCATAATAGTCACCCAGCTTTTCAATCGCTAAAGTTAATTTACTTTCTACCTCTTCAAAGGTTTTTCCCTGGGTGGCAATGACTGTATCGTCTGCATAGATGAAGGAGCGAGCGTCAATGCTGATCGGTTGGTCATTGGTATCAATATTATACAGCAATGGGGCGAGGACGCTACCTTGAGGTAGGCCGTTTTTCTGCGTCCGCCATCGGCTCTTCTTCGACTGCAGCGTGACAAAATACCGTCTATTCTGCAACAGGCACTGGATGAATTGCGCCAGTTGGTAGTCTTTTGTGGTGTTATATATTTTTGATATTAACTTACTGTGGTTTATGGTGTCGTAAGCTGCTGTAAGGTCGATAAAGGCTGCACCTGTAATTTGTTTCCGCTCGTATCCATCTTCTATGTACTGTGTAAGGTTGAGGATTTGTCCACAGAATGACCTTCCTGGGCGGAATCCTGCTTGCTCTTTAATTATATTCTTGTCTACATGTTCTGAGATGCGGTTAAGGATCATTCTTTCTAAGACTTTATAGAGCTGGCAAAGCAGGGAGATAGGCCGAAAATTTTTAGGGTCTGTGGGGTTTTTTCCAGGTTTTGGTATAGCTACTATATTTGCCTTCCGCCAAGTCTTGGGGATTTTCATTTCAAGAACACATTTGTTCATCATATCTAGTAACCACCGTCTGGTAACAGGTCCGAACATTTTTATTTTTCTGGGCGTAGATCATCTAGGCCAGCGGCTTTATTAATTTTCATTATGGAGATGGAATCTTCTAATTCTTTCAGAGTAAAGGGGGTGCCTGGGTGGTCTTTTTATTGAGTGCCTCTCTGTAGTTTCTTTCTTGGGTGCTTCCTGTTGGTTTTACCATTAAGTAGAAGTTGGTTTGCTTTTGATTTGGTATGACCCTATACAAATTTTGTGTATTAGATGAGGGGTCATTATTGATGTTTTTAAGAAGTTGCCAGGCCTTTCGGCTATTCTGTTTCATGTGTAGGTTTGTGATTAGATTACACCATTTCATTGTTCTTGAGGCTGATATAGCCTGGAGGAATTCTTCTCCCGCCATAGTTGTTTCCTCTGAAAAAGGGTTTTCCTCGAAGAGCTGTTGGTAATGTTCCAGAAGAACCTTTGAGTTTCCGTCAAGTCCAGGGATATAACTAGTTCTGCAGCCTCGGGGGATATTTCTTCGGGAGACAGTTTTAACTAATTCAATGAAAGTGTCATATTTTTCCGGGCTAGCATCAAGGTTCTGCACCTCTTTGTCAAGTTCTTCAGAGAATTTGTCCCATAGGGCACGTTTAAAATTAAAACGTTTTAGGAAATGGGTGGTTGCTGTTTTAACAACTGCTTCAACCAGACATAATATAGCTCGGTGCTGTGTATGTGGGAAGGGTTCTCCCACATCCTTCCTGGTTTGATGTGCTACGTCAAGTAATAATATAGTTTATCAAATTACGTAGACTTTTGTTATTTGTTGACCTTCTTGTCGTTGCAATTTTAGTGGTCAGAATTGTACAGGACTGCTACAGACGGTTTGTTCGTTTTCAGTCTCTATATTTTACAAAGTATTACATGTACAAATACGCTTGATGCATGAATAGAACCTTAAAGTTTCCAGGCTTGCAATTTGCTATCTACTATGTACTATGAGTGACCCTCTGGTCACAGGACACACGCCAAAGGAATAGTCAAGATCGTTTCACCCCTAATGCAGCGACATCCTGTCAGCGTTCATCAAAGTAGCACGGAGAAGTCCCAGGGTTCTTGGTAGTGGGACTATGTAAACACAGTCCTTCATGTAACCCCAAAGAAAAGACACTAGGCACGGTAGGTCACGAGAAAAAAATGGTTAAAATGGCTCTGAGCACTACGGGACTTAACATCCGAGGTCATCAGTCCCCTATAACTTAGAACTACTTAAACCTAACTAACCTAAGGACATCACACACATCCATGCCCGAGGCAGGATTCGAACCTGCGACAGTAGCGGTCCCGCGGTTCCATACTGAAGCGCCTAGAACCGATCGGCCACACCGGGCGGCGGCCACATCATCTTCACCATTATGCTTCATCCATTTGTGTGGAAGTTCGTCGTGTAAGTAGCAACGCACATCGATGCTACAATGAGAGGGTGTCCCGTCTTGTTGGAAGATTAAATTCTCGGAATCCAGTCACTTGTGGAAACAACCACAACTGTAGCATATCGAAGAGGCACCTGCCACGAAGTAGAAAACCATCCCATACAGCCTCGTCTGAGACACTTGTAACCTCCCCGCAAAAATGTAAGAAAATATTTAAATGCGAATAGACATCGTGCTAAGTATAACCTCCCCGTAATTATTTTTAAATGATATGAATTGAATGAAAATGCAAATAGAGCCAAATGTTAGCTTCCCACAGTAATAAAACTCAATGACAATAAAAATGTGCAAAAATGTTAAGTCCCCACAAAATTAACGTTAAGATCAACCTGATAAATTTTATAAGGGCAGCTGCGCTGACCTTAGGCCCTGTGCAATAATTAATTTGATAAATTGATCCTGGGAGGAAAAGTATAGGAAATATTGTTTCAATTGGAATGATTCTTTTCTTTAAAATGATTGCTTTGAAAACAAAATTATTATTGGGGCATTTCTTGAACAAATTAATTACAATTAACATACATTACATTATCAGATGTGCGCAATGCTGCTTCATTACCTTATTTAACAATATACCTCGTCCCGAACCTTGACCAGAGACCCATGTCGACGCCCGCCGACTCCTCACACACAACTCCGACCGAGTACAACTCGCAACTGCGACTACATGCTCTCGCGGCTCGCTACGTACAACTACTTTCTTGCAACTTAACACTCGCGCGGTCAAGCGCAGACTAGCAACGATAAACAACTCTCTGGCCAGAGATTCTGTCATGCCTCGCCATCGCTGCTACTGAATACATACGTGTTTCACACAACACGGAAAACAGTGATCTTCGGCCAAACTCCTTCGTACGCCACAGTTTCGGAAGGATTTTCAGTGCCCCATACAGTAACATCGCGGCGATAAACCTTTTAATATAAATGCAAAGTTGCTCCATCGCTGAATATCAGTTTGGAGGTGAAATGTTTATCCTCAGGGTTTCCTTGCTTTCCGATGCAAAACTGAAGGAGCGGATGCAATCTTCCGGTTTTAATTCTTGCGCGAGCTCCAGACGATACGGTTTGAAATGTAGACGCGTCGCAATATCTTCAACTGAGTTTTCTGCGGTATTCCAAGAATGTGGCCTGCTTGCACGGGGATGGTTTTTTAACTGCGTACGAAAATTTCCCTCACCTGATCGGCGGTTCATCTGTCGCACTTTACATTTCTGTTTGCAGAGACAGCAAGTGTCACTAAATTGTTGACATCAACGCTCAGTGCTCTTTTTACATGGCGGTTATTTCCCATAATCCCGTCTGAATGCACGCTGCACTGTTGTAGCAGATAAACGTACTGCAGAACTCTTGCTTTGCTCTCGTAATGCCAACTGATGTGCACAATGCAAACTCGTTAAGTTCAACATTCTGTTCATGCATCAATCCTATTTGCAGACGTAATACTTTGAAAAAAATAAAAATATGAAAATGAATGAATCATTTATAGTAGCCCTGTATTTATCTCCTCATTTCGCTCTACGTTAGTCTGCGTCTTGTACACGCCTCGGACCTTGAAAACTCGGCAGCCAACCAAACACATCAGCAATGCTGGCTGCGGTTGTTTAGGTTGCTCCACGGGTTCGTTGCACAGCCTAAAATCGTACCGCTGGGATTACGGTTTAGCTTCTAAAATTGAGCCATCTCTAACAGTTGAATAAAACGGGGCAACACGTTCCAACTCGATAAAGACACACAGCCCTACTGCACGCACAAGTATGTTAAGCACAATGAGCACTAAGGCAGTATGTCCTGGTTCCAGTCATCAGTAGGCAAATTCTTGCGTTCTTCCAGACCGGTGTTTTTAAATGGTAAAACACGGGTTTATATTGACGCAATGTATACTGACTTATACAATTCAAATAGGTCTGCGTGAAATATAGTGTATCCGAGAAGAATAGCCGCTATTTTGCCGATCGATACGCCAAAACTTTCAACCGAGCGAGTTGTCTTTCTTTATTTAAGGTATTTTAAATCCAGCTTTCCAATTAATAAAAACTGCGTGTTTATTTTGCTACACATGTTTCGGTTAATTCCTTTAAAACATCCTCAGAGGTAGCAGTTTTGCCTTATTTCACTTACGTCTCGAGGTCTGCAATAACATTTTCCAGGTATTCTTGCGTTTGGCACTTTGCCTTGCAACACAACGCTTTTCTTGACGTAAAACACAACAAAATACTGCAGCAGTAATATTTATTTACCTTCAACTCACTTAACGCATGATTTTTTTTCCACAGACGTGCGCTTTTCCTAGATTACATTCAACACGGAAGTGTAATATTTTCCATCGAGGATGTTGTTGTTCGGCCAGCCGGTGTCACCGAGCGGTTCTAGGTGCTTCAATCTGGAACCGCGCGACCGCTACGGTCGCAGGTTCGAATCCTGCCTCGGGCATGGATGTGTGTGGTGTCCTTAGGTTAGTTATGTTTAGGTAGTTCGAAGTTCTAGGGGACTGATGACCTCAGATGTTAAGTCTCATAGTGCTCAGAGCAACTTGAACCATTTTTTTATGTTGTTTAACAAGCAGTTATTCAATATTACGTGTTCAATTAATTTACTTTTCAGTATGATGATGTTCAGCGTCTAATTTTTGTTGAGCTCACTTAATACTTCCTCACCGGATTATATTTCACTCCAACGTATTTGTGATTATCTTCCAAATCCACTTCCATATCACTTACCCCCAAACTTTTTCTTCCGTGGCGTATGTGATTCACAACTACACAATAAAAACCTACAGATAAATGATTTGATATATTGCAGCATGTATTTGTTCTCTAGAGCTATACGTTTCAGTTTTTTCGGGTAAAATGTTTCGGACAAACCTTGAACGACGAGTTGAATGTTTGACTCAGGAGTGTCTAAGTACTGTTGCAGGCGGGAAGTAGCGTGGAGTGCTATAGAATGTTCGTATGGTACAAAATCAGTTCAGTTAAAAAGAGGTCTTAAAAGTACGAGGCTTTCTGCCGAAACATGACTCACAACCCATCCTGCCAGCTTTACTTCCCCCAGTTTGCCCGCGAAAGCCAAAGATCCCGATTTCGAGTCGTGCTCTGCCACACTACTATAATCTGCCAGGCTGTTTCGTATCAGCGCACAATCCACTGCAGAATTCGAAACACGATGCCGTTTTTACGTTAAAAATATTTTTGATATTGAAACTGCTTTGTTCGGACAGTCTGCTGAACACTGCAACGGTCTTTCAGTTTACGCACTCGGTGACTCACGAAAACTATGCAGGATAACAGAGGGGTGTGTGTGTGTGTGTGTGTGTGTGTGTGTGTGTGTGTGTGTGTGTGTGTGTGTGTGTGACAAAATCTGCAACTGCAACATGCGCCTGACGCAAAGGAACCTTCCTTTAAGGTGGTGTAATATACTGAAGCGCCAGAGAAATTGGTATGGGCATGCGTATTCAAATGCACAGATATGTAAACAGGAAGAAAACGGTACTGCGGTCGGCAACGCCTATGTAAGACAAGAGTCTGGCGCAGTTTTTAGATCAGTTGCTAGTGCTATAATGGCAGGTTATTAAGTTTTAAGTGAGTTTGAACGTGGTGATACTGTCGGCGCACCAGCGATGGGACACAGCATCTCCGAGGCAGCGATAAAGTGGGGATTTTCCCGTACGACTACTTCACGAGTGTGTCGTGAATATCAGGAAGCCGGAAAAACATCAATCTCCGACATCGCTGCGACCGGAAAAAGATCCTGCTAGAAAGGGACCAACGACGACTGAAAAAGAAATCATTCAACGTGACAGAAGTGCAACCCTTCCGCAAATTTCTGCAAATTTTAATGCTGGGCCATAAAGTTATGGTGCGAACCATTCGTTGAAGCATAATCTGTATCGGCTTTCGGAGGCCCACTCGTGTACCCTTGATGACTGCATGGCAAAAAGCGTTACGCCTCGCCTTGACCCATCAACATCGACATTGGACTGTTGATGACTGGAAGGATGTTGCCTGGTAGCACCAGTCTCATTTTGAATTCCATCGAGCGGATGGGCGTGTACGGGTATGGAGACAACCTCATGAATCCATGGATCCGGCATGACAGCAGTGAACTGTTGAAGGTGGTGGAGGCTCTGTAATGGTGTGGGACGTATGCAACTGGAGTGATATGTCTAAATACAACTCTGACTGGCGAGACGTACGTGTACATCCTGTCTGATCACCTGCATCGATTCATGTCCATTGTGCATTCCGACGGACTTGGGCAATTCCAGCAGGACAATGCGACACCCCACACGTCCAGAATTGCTAAAGAGTTGCTCCAGGAACACTTTTCTGAGTTTAAACACCTCTTCTGGCCACCAAACTCCCCAGACACGAACATTATTGAACATATCTGAGATGCCTTGCAGTTCAGAATGGATGTCCAGCCCTTCTTACTTTTATGGATTTGTGGACAGCCGTGCAGGATTCATGGTGTCAGTTCCCTCCAGCATTATTTCAAACATTAGTCGAGACTATTCCACGTCGTGTTGCGGCACTTCCGTGTGCTCGCGTGGGCCTTTCACGATGTTAAGCAGGTGTACCAGTTTCTTTGCCTCTTCGGTGTATTAATTCGTGATTTGAAGGTGGTCGCTTGGCCGAAACCTAGATGACTGTGAATAATTGAATTTCAGAGCGGATTACGTTTATGAGCATGATTTATACCATTTCACCACCGCACTTGAGAAAATAATCCTTCCCGTCTATAACTGAGGAATCAGGCGAGCATGTTTATCGGCTTCTGCCCTCAACGTTTGCTGCCGCTTTGCCCGGAGCTATCTGCCAGTAACACTTTGCAGCAGAGGGCTTCATCATATGCATTTCAATTACTTTGCCGCACACCGCGCTGCTGAGTTTTCTTTGAGTTTGTCACGTGCCGCGGGGGATCACATTTTCTCTTCTGATCTGCTGCCAACGCGACCGGACAGGACCATTACGTCGAGCGCGGCTGCAGAAGAGTGACAGCCCAATGAATAAATCTCATTTACAGCTTCCACAGTGCCGGAGGCAACGGCGGAAATGATTGCATTAACATTGGCATTAATGAATTTACATTCCTGAACAAAAACAAACAGCAGCTCCTGTTACGTATTAAAAAAATGCGAAAATTGTTGGGTTTTAAACCACTAAATATCGCCTGATGAAATGAACACTGTTTACTGAAACATGACGTGTGCTATAAATAAAGTATTAAATTAAACTGACGTGTGCTGTTAAGGGCTTTTTTTTTCAAATATTGCATAGAATTATTATGACAGATCTCATGGGATCATTTTGGGCAGAGATCTGTAACATCGACTAGTCTTAATGTACGGTTTGAGATCCGAAAAACCACCATTATATTGCTCACTTCTAGACGATAGGCATTACACACGTGGCATGAAAATTGTCAAGCAATGAATGATATGGAATGTACTTCTGGACAAAAGGCCGTATAAATGTGGGAAGCTTATCTCTTTCACCGCTCTAGTAATTACAAAGTGTTTTGAGGTTTGTGCAGTAATAAAGGCGGAAATCAAACTTTGCACGACGTTAAATAGAGAAGTCCCGTATGTGTCTACGAAATACGGGACAATTTTGCCAAACGGCATGGCCGTTGATAAGAGTAATTCTTGTGGTAACTGAGTTTTTCATGTACGGAAGCAGACACGACGTCCAGTTTTCTTAATGTTGTCGATCTGCCAATTTTCAGGTTCTATGAATGATATGTTAATTGTTTTAGGTTATGCACATGTGAAGCTGATTCAGTACAATTTACGTTTGGTAGACTTGTTTAGCCTTAACTTGTTGAGACATCTTCAGCAGCACGAAACAGTTCAATATATGTATTTTCGCTTAAATGCAATACTTTTACCTCACACGTTGCGTCATTTTACTTAGAGTTGACACTGGAATTTTATTTCTCAGTATATATTTCATGTTATGTACTACTGTTATTCTGCATGTGTGGCTGGTTTTCTGCTGGTGAAGCTGCTCTTCTGCCTACAACATGAAGGACTCTGGTTCTTCTCAGTGCTGCATTGAAGTCGAAATGTGTATGTATTTTAGACCACTGAAGATAGGTCAGTAATATAAGCTGGAAGCCGTCTATAAAAACATAAATTTATTTTAATCTCTTGTACATATGGTCGTAACATAAATTCATTGGTTTGTGCAGTAGTTGTGGGACTGCTTTGCTAATTTCTGGGTGTCGAACGTTTCAGAGCAGAAGAAAAATGGTTCAAATGGCTCTGAGCACTATGGGACTTAACTGCTCAGATCATCAGTCCCCTAGAACTTAGAACTACTTAAACCTAACTAACCTAAGGACATCACACACATCCATGCCCGAGGCAGGATTCGAACCTGCGACCGTAGCGGTCGCGCGGCTCCAGACTGTAGCGCCTAGAACCGCACGGCCACTCCGGCCGGCTGAGCAGAAGATGTTTCTGATATTATACACATTATTATACTATCAGTTGCAACAGTTTTTGATGGAGTTGAAAGAAGAGTATGGAAACTTTACATATTAGTGCAACGTAATTTTAGTCAAGTGGCATACTTGGGACGATTTTTCGATTTAAAGCCCGCTATTGTTGGATTTGTGAAACATCCAGAATTGGTTGCAGAACTCACGTTTTAAGTGGACGGCTGCACACTGACAACGGTAAAACGTTGCAAGGCGAGAAACGACTTTCTGATTAGATGGGGATGTATTGAAAAAATTGCCTTCCACTTTTCTAAGGTCACTGGCGTTAAAGAAAAGGCAAATTTTGAAGAATCTATTGTGGCACTGAAAGAATAACAAGTATAGTTTTCTAAACGTTTTGAGGCCACTGCCAATCTTACATCTGTTTCTGAGCTGTTTTCGAAATCGCTCGCTCTTTCACATGAAAGTGCCCTGGTGCACGTGCAGGTGGAACTGATATATCTGAAAAGTTATTCCCGTTTTAAAGACAAATTCTCTCACGTTAAAACTGTTCAGGAATTGTCCCTTGCGTTGCTTGGGAAAAGTTTCCATGTCTCCATAATGGTGTTGCAATCGTGATACAGTATTTCGATCAAGATCTGGGCGAAAAAGATATTTTTCGATTTCGAAACTAAATAATTCACAATTAATTCGCAACGTGAGTGAGAGAGATACGTGAAAATGTCTGCATAAACGTATACTTACAGTTTGTACCAGATAACATTTTATTATATCTTCAGCATGACAAAAATAAATAAATAATATTGAATCTTTTTGCGGATTACTTTGTTGAGAAATTTGAAACATGAAACAAAGTCGTACACAAGACGTTCATTGTGCCTTGTATGACTGCTTTGTCATCTAAATGCAGTGTGTTTGCAGTCTTCTCACCTCATGCTGTTCAGACTACATGGCATGAAAGTGGGAGACTGTGCTGCTAGGTGACAGAACTTCGCACGCAAGAGAGAGCCCACTTGCAAACTGTCAGACGACTGCACCAGTACCTACGACAGTAGGCGAGAATGCAGATGTGTACTCGTTCGAAACTCCCCTAGAGATTCGTAGGTTGTGAGACAGCTTTGATCTAGTTTCAACAAAATCAGTGGTAAATATCTTGGGAAGCAAGGTATTGATTTATCTACGTCAGTTCAAATGGCTCTGAGCACTATGGGACTTAACTGCTGTGGTCATCAGTCCCCTAGAACTTAGAACGACTTAAACCTAACTAACCCAAGGACATCACACACATCCATGCCCGAGGCAGGATTCTAACCTGCGACCGTAGCGGTCACGCGGTTCCAGACTGAAGCGCCTTTAACCGCACGGCCACACCGGCCGACTATCTACGTAAGTAGACTAAGCTGCAGTAATCACTGAGGTGATGCAAGTATAGTGTGATGCGAAATACAACAAAAAAGAAACCCTCGTTGGTGGAGCGTCTAAAAATACAGCTGAAGTATCTCAACTAGTTCATGCTGGGAGGATAGCGACACAACCCCGATGCGATTCCATGTAGTACCGCTGGCGTGACACAGGGTGCTGGTTGCTCCAAGCAGCTGCATCGCATGATTCACTGAGACGGAAATTTCAGTGAAGCAAAGCTACATCTATGTCTCTTTTTCTTAGCAAAATTTGTACATTACACGCAAAAATTTTAAAAATCACTGTCTGGTTTTATAGGGGATCTCTACTACGCTGCCTTTCGCATTCAACTTTGAGAAAACTATCTGATAAAAAAGATTGTTTCTTTCTCATCTCGTGGTCTGATATCACGGGTTGACAATGAACTGGTTTTGTTTTCACTATTTCCCGCAGTTATCGTGTTATTTCAAAATTATGCAAAACACAGCGCACGTTCTGAAAAGTTTGCAGTAAAAAAGGTAGTTGCTGACCATTATACATTTGGTGCATTTTAGGTCGTACAATGCTGCATGCAAAATTTAGCTAACACATCGAAATTGTTTTTAATGCTGTAATGAGAGCCATACTATTTTCCAGTCTGAGGTAAATATGTGATATTTGAATTAAAAAACAGTCTCGGTTGGAACTTGTTCTTTTATTAACCGCGTTTCACCTTCATGGGGCATCATCAGGTTTTCTATAAGGGTAACCAACTAAGCGAAAATTAAGGCATGCTACTAGCTTGCATGATTCTAAATGTAAATAAGGAATAGTTACTGATTTTGAAAATTTCCTTTTACAACATTTTAAAAACAATGGCTCTGTGCCAGTCTGAAGCCCGAGTCGAATCAGATGGACACGCAGAGACCTAGCCGAAAACAACTTAATGTAATGTATTGTAACCCCTGGACACAATGCTAAATAAATAATGAAAACGAACGAGACGTAGCTTAACAGAGTCGTACTAGAAGGCCAGAATGATGCCATGGTAGGACCACAATCACAAAGAGGTGTACACATTTAAACGCAATATTTAGTACTGCCGCCGTAACTTCACAGCAGGAATCTGTAACAGGGGCACAAGAGAGCAATGTAATGAGGCTTACATACATGTTTGCAGAGGACGTACACAGGTGGCGTTCAAAGCAACTGTGACTGTCGGCATATTTTGTAAGATGGCTATAATTTCGCACTTTACAAGTACTCATCCTCATACTTTGCCGTGATCTACAACCACATTAGGTATTATTTGATAGGTAGTACAGGGAATATATGAATATTTAAAGGAGACTGACATTGTCACATACGCCTTATAAATATTGATTGCGTGAAAGGTGACGGAGAGTCTTTTATTATCATACTAGTAGAGGTTGGAACGACAGTGGAAATGAAATTGCAGATAGAACTCAAGCCCTGGACTGAAGGCCCACACAGGTGTGTTGGTCCTGCTTAAACACAGGAAATAGCAAGACGAATGTCGTAGCACCTGAGCTCTGGAGCACAATAGAGTCGCGACCGGCCGGTTTGTAGCCAGACGGGAAGGATTACACCTCGGAAATTACGAAAATCTTGGACGCAGGTGGGAGGAACGAAAAGCGGCATCTTGGAAACCATGCACGCTGGGTTATTTCCAAGGATTTTTACTCAGAAGTACGAGTATAGGTTTTTCCTCGCAAACTTTCCGCGCTGGACGACAAAAGACTAAAATATGGTTGGTCGGCGTTCGGAACAATCTGTAGAGAGGGAGAATATTCCATGGTTTCGGGAATATGATTCGTTTTCGGAATCACGACGGTGGGGAGCCGAGCCTTGCTGGGAGGCCAGCTGAGAAGAGAAGAGGTCTTCCGTTGTGAGTGTCCATGTGTGACGGTCGCTTGATATGAGCTTTTGTTGGTACAGACGGAATTGCTGTCTTTGCTCTCAGGAGAGTTTATAGTTAGAACAGTTAGGCACTGTACTGTTGCGAACCTATGCGATTCTGGACTTGACCTCCAGGTTGGAAGTCGTCGTTGAGTGAGCAGTGTTCAGTAATTGAGAGCATTTCTTCTGCATATACTTACGTTGAGACGTTATCTGAACGCCGTCCTTGTGGCTGGGAGTCCGCGTTTCTCGTCTGTAGAACACAGAGAAGAGAAGACAGTATTAGAGTATGTTAGTCAGAGGACAAACTTCTGCCGTCCTAGTGTTTGAAAGAGTTTATTTGTGGCTGGAGTTCTTCCACCGTCGCAGACTGGAACGAGAACCATCACTTCGACGCACCGGACGCAGTACATATGGTGATACCACAAATTGCTCCTGCTTATTAGGGGTATAAATTTAAACATCTGTGATCACATTAGTTTATTTCCACTGAGGTCCCACACCACCGTAGATCATCTTTGAAAGTAGTGTCTTCTAGTGTTTGGTACGTAGATGATGTCAGTCATTTCGCGTTATTGATATTAGATCGCGCAGTCATAGTAAGGGGCAGAGTTGGGCAACTGATTAGTAGTTTTACTTAGGGAATGTAAACTTTGTAATATAAGGTTTTTTTAATCTACAATAAATATATAAGGAGTGTTAGTTGGCTTCATAATTCATTTATGTTTAGATTGTAATTTATAGAATTAAGAGATCCTAAGATCTGCTTCGGGGGTAGTCAGACAGGGCCAAATCTCCATTTTAGCATTTATTATTCTCCGTTGCGCATATTCATTTTACACCCACCTGGAGTAGCATCTTGGAATTTAATGCTTACAAAAAAGATCTAAAAATGGTTGAATCACTGTAATGAAGTTAAGCGGTTGCAATTAATCTGAACCCTGCTTAGTTGCATTATGATACTTAACAACTGTTAGATCTGTTTTGTTAGCATTAAATATGCCAACGGTCCGATCTGCATTGAGCACCGCCTGTGTACGTTCTCTACAGACATTGTGTGCAAACTTCATTCCATTGCTCGCTTGTGTGCCCACTTCAGGTTCCTGCTGTGAACTTACGACGAGAGGACTGTGTATCCTGTTCAAATGTGTACACCTCTTTGTCAGTGGTGTGCTATCATTGCACCATTCTGGCCTGCCTTTACGGTTCTATTAAGGTATGTCTCGTTCATAATGATTATTTATTTAGCATTCTGTCCATCAGTTACACAACACCGCATTACTTGTTTTTGATTACGGGCCCCAGTTCAGCACAAAGTCATTGTAGTGTTTTTAAAATATTGTGAATGGAAAATTTTAAGGTCAGTAACAATTCCTAATTTACGTTTAGAATCGTGCAAGCTAGGACCATACGCCAATTTTTGCTTATTTTGCTGTCGTTGTAGATAACCGGAAGATGACCCACGGAGGCGAAACGCTTGTTAATAAAGAACAAGTTGCAACTGAGACCGTTTTTAATTCAAATATTGTAAGTACGGTTATTACATCCGAGAGCCTAATGGAATGTGGTTTTCTGCAATCTTGCTGACATTGACGTGCCGCAGGTAACCATACCTGTGTCGCTGCCTGCTGTGTCTTGTTGCTGATGTGGGAACACGAGTGTCCAACGGATAACCGTCACACCACATCATCTTCACAGCAACTTGTCGTATCTCACATAGTACCTTATCAACGAGAACAGCGCCTAAAGACTGTATAGGGCACTCCATTAGTTTCCGCTAGACTTCTGTAAGCCACACTCATTCTGCCAACGGCATTGTCAAAGAGGGCGGAGGAGCGGACAGAGGTTCAGGGCACTCCCTTGTCCTAGGTGTGAGAGACTACCGCTAAAGGCGGAAGAATCAGCAATGGTCAACGGAATGAGGATGCAGAAGGCAATGGAAACCACTGCATTAAACACACGTAAAGTGTGTCCACAGGGCATATGCCCTGTAACTGAAAAAGTGTTATGATTATCTCTCCATTGGCAAAAGATACCGGAATAGTCCATACGTATCTCCGGGAGGGGACTGCCAAGGGGGAGGTCACCATGAGAAAAAGATTGAATAATCAACGAAACGATACCGTTCTACGAGTCGGGGCATGGAATGTCAAAGCTTGAACATTGTAGAGAAACTAGAAAATCTGAAAATGGAAATGCATATGCTCAATCTAGATATAGTAGGGGTCAGTGAGGTGAAGTGCAAAGAAGACAAGGATTTCTGGTCAGATGAGTATAGGATAACAGCAACAGCAGCAGAAAATGGTGTAAAGGGAGTAGGGTTCGTTATGAATAGGAAGACAGGGCAGAGAGTGTGTCACTGTGAACAGTTGAGTGTTAGGGTTGTTCTTATGAGAATCGACAACAAACCAACACCGACAACGATAGTTCAGGTGTACATGCCGACGTCGCAAGCTGAAGATGAAGAGATAGAGACGTATATAAGGAAATGGTAAAACACAGTAAGTAAAGGTAGGTGAGAATCTCATTTGTTGAATGTCCGATTCACATCTGGCTCGCCAGGTGCAACAACTTAGAAGAAGACTGAATGCAGTGCAGTTGAAGACAACGACTGGATAGACAACAACAAAAATTAACAGAGGAACGAAAATGGTCTGGAGTATTGTGAAATGTGGTTCTCAAAAGCGCAGATCCCGATTTGTTTGAAGAAGACCTTTGTAATAAGTGCATATCACCAGTCAGGACTTGGGGCAGTGCGACATGGAGTTTTACTTCGAAGACATTTGTGGATGTTGGTAACTACTACAGAATTGGCGAAGCGTTGTCCTCTGTTTTTAGCATTTTTTAAATACTGAGACACGTATTTTTTGATTGTTCACTCAGACGTAATTGTTGTGTACATAGTTCCGCGTAGACAGCGCGTACACAACTTTCCCACTAGAGCGCGCCCCGCTAATCACAACAGCATAGGCGCAGCGCTCGCCCATCTCCACACTACGAGATGGCGCTGCCATAGAGACGGACCAAATTCTGCTTCCGCCGATCCGCGTATTAATATGTAACGCAGCCAATGAGATTGCTGCTAACGTAGAACACTCGCGCAGTGATACATGAACGCGTGAGGCATTATAACGAGTGTACAGACCTCCGATTAGTCAGTCTGCATTTGTCTGCAACAGTCTGTATGAGTTCTACATTTGTCTGTACCAGTCTACAGTCAAGTTTCAGTCTGCGCCCAATAAGATTACCACATTCCTGTACATAGCCATGAAGATAAATCAATAGACACTTTGTCAAGTATCAGAGATATATGTGAGAATAAGATTAACGTACCAATACCAAAGGAACTACAGATTGTCAATTGTAAATAGCATCCAGAACCAAGTTAAGTAATTTTTATGCTTGTTCTTATTTTAATAAATGTGTGTGAAAATTAATCAAGTTCTGTTTAAAGTTGGTCACCGTCAATCTGCTACTCTAAGCGTGCAAGTGGCATTTCTATCATCTGACCTAACGGCAGAAGATAAAGACGCCACGATAAGACCACGAGACAACACTGGACTCGCATTCGGGAGGACGACGGTTCAATCCCGTGTCCAGTCATCCTGATTTAGGTTTTCCGTGATTTCCCTTAATCGCTCCAGGCAAATGCTGGGATGGTTCCTTCGAAAGGGCACGGCCGTCTTCCTTTCTTAATCCGATGAGACTGATGACCTCGCTGTCTGGTCTCCTCCCCCAAAACAACCCAACCGCAACCACGAAACATATTGCTGACACTCGCCTACTTCGTTAGAGCAACAAGTCAAATAATCTGATGGTGTGTGTACTGAAGGTCTTACAGTACGCCCACCACAGTAATGAAAAAAAGTCGATGACAATTTCGTGAAGCCAGTTACCAAAGATTACACAGTTTGTTACTCAGTAACCTCCGATTTGTACCAAGCTGATTGCTGGCCGTGTTGCGTAAATCGCAGACGTCACCCAGCTAGTGACGACCGGGGACCGGCGTCGTGTTGTTACTGTTGTGGCCTCATCACTTATTAAACGATCCTGGCTGGCGGGCGAACCCCGACACAAAGGAAAGCTGGCCGACATTGTGTTTGGCTAGTGGTGGCGGTATCGGGAACGCCATCGTTATTAATATTTATTAAATAATTCGACGGAGAACGGGCGCATTCGGGCGCACGTGATTCTGTAAATAATGCGTTTAAGCCCGTGATGCGGCCAGTCTTGTGTAATTCTGCAAACAACGGCCGCGGCTGTGTCTGCGCTGCGGCCTGCGGCTCGTGCATAATTCCCGAGATAAGCGCAATAACATGTTCACGGCCGGCGGAAGCGCGCCCGATCCCTATCGCTTCCGCCTTCGGGCCGCTGCAGCCTGCTGGCCGTCCCGGTATGCCCGCCACCTCTCCACAACACTGTACGAAACCCGGCTTTGCCTGTGCGTCTGTCCATCACTTTGCTAGACGGATGAAGAGAGGTGAACCATGTAGGCATATGATTAAAATCAGTTCCTCTTTTTTTTTTTTCCTTGTGACAAATTTACATCGGGCTGACGGGCAGGACATTCGACACCAGAACATATCAGGGCATGGAAATACAGCGCAAAGTAGCCAACATTTGAAAACTACCTTTAGCAGAAATATCAAAATACCAATGACGTAACTCCGCCGGAACAGGATTCGAAAGTCCCAGCGGTACAGGCCAACCGTCGCCTCATACTCAACAGATAGGCGTCACTGCTCGCGGATATGGAAGGGCGTGCGGTCAGCACATCGCTCTCCCGACCATTGTCAGATTTCGTGGCACATGATGCTGCTTCTCAATCAAGTAGCTCCTCAATGAGCCCCACAAGGGCTGAGTGCACCCTGCTTTCCAACAGCTCTCAATAGACCTAGACAGTCATCCATCCATGTACTAGCTAAGCCCAATGGTGCTTAACTTAAGTGATCTGACGGGATCGGTGTTACCATTGCGGTAAAGATCTTGGCATCAAAGACATAGCATGGTATAAAAAGATATGAGCATCACACAAATACATAAAAACAGACTTCTGATGTTTCACGAAAGCTGTCGCGTACACAAAACACAAAATAACAGTAAACAGCTACTCAAAGACAAGATAAGTATTGCAAACCAGACACTACACAAAATCCTTGAACAAATCAAATAAAAAAATCTCTCTCTCTCTCTCTCTCTCTCTCTCTCTCTCTCTCTCTCTCTCTCTCTCTCTCTCTCGCCTTTCCCCCTCCTCCGATTCTCCCCTCCATTTCACCTATCTCTCTCTCCCCCTCCTTTTTCTCCATCTCATTAGCAACTCGGTGTCGCCTCCCTAGTTTTACAGAACTGTTCACTGTCTTTGACCCCTTTCCTCTCCTCGTCTTGCACTTACTCTCAGTTTAAATAAACTCCCACACTACTCCTTCATTCGCCTTACATACTAAATACGGAATAAGATTAATAAAAACGACTTAATCCACGTATGACAACCCACAGACGGAGGAAATATATTTATATCAAACGAAAACCAAAATTAGCGTTGAAGTTGGCAACATTACATACACAAAAACGGCACATTGAGCCAGTAGTATATAAATAATCAATCACTAGTGATACTACTTTGTGCTGTGTTTCACATGAAGAGACGTGAAGTGCCGAAAATAGTGTGAGAGTAGGCAAAAACCATCACTGCCAAAAGAAGGTATGGGTCCCTACGTCAAAAATGTGCAAGGGCGAAAATCATACTGAAACGTCCCCTTTAAACAATTTATACACGACTGTGCTTAACCTGACACACAATATTTTTAGCGCAACGCAATCTGACTTTCAAAATTTCCTACTAAAGAATGGCCCTGACAAACATTAAACTATACCTTTCACAAATCACTTACCTCACAAAAATCTTCGCTGCTCAAGCTACTGCAATACAGCGAGCGCCACTACTGCCAGCTAAATAGAAGATTCAAACTACTGAAGGCACTAACTACTGATAGGGATAGTTAGCAAATGGAAGATATTAATAGAGAACAAACAATGTATTTACCTTGATATCATCATATATAAATATATCAGTTCATGACAAATTTCAAAACTCCGCCATCTCTCTCTCCACATCCACCACTGCTGGCGGCTCACCTCCAACTGCGCAACGCTACGCGCTGTTCACATCCAGCTGCCGCTGCCCAACACTACAATGGCGAGTATTACAACAATGCAAAGCAGCCACAGACTGCACACAGCACAGCCAGTGATTTTCATACAGAGGTGGCGTTACCAATAAAAAAACCTAAACAGCCTACTTACATAAAGAAAACATAAACAGCCTACTTACATAGAGAAAACATAAACAGCCTACTTACATAGAGAACCTAAACAGCCTACTTACATAAAGAAAACATAAACAGCATACTTACATAGAGAAAACATAAACAGCCTACTTACATAGCCCCCATGCTCCCCACAAAAAATTTTTACAAATGGTGTTGGGCACTGGCCAATACAGATTTGACAAAAATTTTTCACAATTACAGTAACAAAGAAATCAAATGCACACACTTATTGATACAACGTTGGTCAAAAGCTAAAATTTTGTCACAGTCCATAAAGATAGTCCTGAACATTCATTACGGTAAAAATGCAGAGTTTTTCTCAAAGTCTGAGCAGTAAAAGAAAATGCACACAGAAGTAGTGGATTTCCATGCTGTCTTGAAGAAGTAGTGTTGTCCTTCCAACGGAAAGACAGTGCTGACTCTTGACATGCAGACAAGTATTGGGTCACAACAGAGCAAACCCACTGCAGAGTCAGTCGAAGTTTTGATGAATATTGGTAGGTCATCACAGAGCAGACCCACTGTAGTCCTGGTAGAGATTACGATATTGGTGGGCCACCAGAGGTGCAGACCCACTGCAGTCCTTGTAGAAATAATGGTATTGGTAGGTCATCATAGATGCAGACCCACTGTAGTCCTTGTAGAGATAATGGTATTGGTGGGCCACCAGAGGTGCAGACCCACTGTAGTCCCGGTATAGACGGCCAGCAGCCATCCGTTGCGACTGTGCAGGTGCACAATCACCATCGAAGATTCTTCCAGAGAATATAGCAAGTCCATAAACCATCACTTGTGCACTCACAAAGTTTTTGGAATTGTCCTTAGAACCAGCAATGCTGTTATCCAGTCCCTTGCAGAATTATTAACAAACGTGCAAACACTAACAGTCCCTACTTCTCACATATTGTCCATGTACTATGACCAACAGACACGTGTGCAGTGAAATGTAACTTACATGTTAATAATATCATGAACTGGTGACAATTACAATTTTATAACATAAGAATACAATAACAAAGGTACAAAATACATTATTAAAAACATAACAATACAGATAACATTTGTAGTACAGGCTTTACAAAAGAATAGAAATAAACATATACATCAGTGTTACAAAAATAGTGACATAAGTACATACATAAAATAATGAGAATAGTTTTCGAAACATTAATTTCACACATGAACATTGAAACAGAACAGAATTGTAAACAACTTTACAAAGAAAATAACATATTATTAATGCAACTTATATTTGAGGATAACAGTATTCCTCCTCATAGTGAATGTAGCTTAATATTAAAAGAGAAAAAAATTCTATGAAACTTTACACAGAGACAGGAAGAAAACAAATACACAAGGGTACACAAACATATAGTGGGATAACACCAATAGGAAAGGACAGGGTTCGTTTTCAGTGTAACATTTGGTACTGCAGTCCAACCCAAAACTTCATATATCTTTCCTCTTATTTCATCCTTTGTTTCCACCAAAAAAATCTTATCCAAGCATGCTTTCTGTATTCTGTTCATATTTCTTTCAAAATAATTATTTCTGATTGTACACTACTCATTTGGGCCCAAATCCTTTTTATATAACTTCGCAATGCATTCTTTACCTATTCTCCATAGTCAGTTTCTCATATAGTCTACCCCCTCTTAAGCTAACTTAAATCTACTGAGCTCAGATGCTAGACTAAGGGACGAGGCAATGCAGCAGCACAAAACAATTAATACAAACAGCAATGAAAAGAATGCAAAATGGCAAAGCCAGCAGCAGTAAATGTAATAACTTATATCTAAACATGACAAACGCACAAGCAGAAAAAATAGTACACTAAAGACAACAACACAGATAAGGGAAATGTATATTCACATCTTAATATCTATGTAATTAAAGTGGTGCACCACAACAACTTATTGTAAAAAGAAATATTACCATGTACTTGAAACGAAAATTATGTGTTACTGTTACTACTTCCTTCTTATTGTTCTTTCCTTTCCAAGTGCTCCTTTTTTTAAAGAATGTGGATCATAAAATAATTATTTAATAGATCTGTTGACAGAAAGTGTTCACATTAGCAAATGCATTTCATTTTATAAAAGCAGTGCTGCAACACAGCTGAAAAACAGGTATCAAATGAAATAAGCAACTATGAAAAGCAAAGCATAAAAATATCATTCAGTAGTCATGTGACATTTCATAAGTTAGTAGCTCTCAACTCTCGTAGAAAGACGCTTGTCGTAATCAGGTGTGCAGATGTACGAATATTTCCCATCAATTCATAAGCATTTCAGTAATTAGCACAAAGTGTGAGTAATCATATGTTTTCAAGTAACGAGGGTGTCGCATTAGCGATGAAAGGCACACCCTAATGGCTTGTTCTCCAGGTGTTTGACACGTCCCACGTCCCCTTTTTTTTTCTACCTGTGCCGCTGAAAAGGGCTCGCAATAATGGCTTTTTCTCCAGGCGTCTGACAGCTGGGTGCCCGCGACGCATTACGTGCAGGTGGTCACTTAACTGTCGTACGGAAATATTTACGACAGCAGTTTCTGCTACCGTGACAGTCTCACATAGAAATATTTCACAGGTCAAGAATTAGCGTTGCAAATCTGTAGAAACAAAATCTTATGAATATAACAGTGTCCAAAAAATGTTCAGTGGCATTGTGATACATTCACACATGATTCACACATGTCATAACTCTTAAAGTACGATTCTTGGTTTCCAACATCCTTTTTCACAAGTCAAGAGTCCCTACCCACTATTCATTACTCCTTACCTTATTACACATATACGTATCCATCGACACTCGTCAATATTTCGTCATTATAAATATGAAGCATAATCAAATAACTCATATAGTAGCCTCAGCCTATTAATCGTAAACATACCTCAGCAGCATAATACACATCGTCGTCGTAAAAATAACATCATAACACCTCAGTCAAATCTCAAAATCGTCGTAGCTTCCTCCAATAATTAAAAAAAAATTCTCTGCTCATGTCAAAAGTGTCATCTGCCTCAAACGTACTTTAAAAATCATAATCCCTTTACCAAATACATCATTCAAAGCTCTCATAGTATCACAATGGTTCCAAAAAAATATGCGCATTTCACAAAGTACAGACAAAATACAGTTTCATAAGTGTGAAGTTATCCAGCTGTGTAATTACGTAAACATCTGTCACTGACGTAGTAAAAAAATGTTTATCTCTCAGTTAAATGATCAGATAGCTGTGTAATTTGTGTGTTAGAGAAATATGGTACCGATGTGTAAAGTTGTATAAGCAAATACCATATTAGCTAGGGTTCCTTGTGGTTGCCACACACATGGTACACAAAGTAAGCGTGTACCCCCCTGAGGATAAATGTAATTATGCCCTCAGGTGTTACAAATTACAGCAATGGAATGAAATGTATCACGGAAAACTTTCTTTGTAATTAAAAAATCTTTAAAAATAAATGTTTCAAGTACAAAATTAATCACTCAAATACGTGTACTGTAGCGCTAAATGTGCGTCTTATTGCAACATAATCTGTGTGGAAGTGTCGTAGTTATCGTCCTCTGAAAGCTAAGTTCTGCAGAAGCCAATGTACTTACCTCATGATAAACAAAAGTGAAATGCTTTGCGTAGAGATATCTTAGTTATTACGCTTATTGTTGTGATGATGAAAGTACTGTGCTGTAACGTATTGTTGTGCTATGGAAAAGGCTGTCTCCTTGTAGCTATACCACAAAAGTTACTAATAAAACATGTTTTGATTTCCAGAAGAATTCAGAAAACTGTGCAGATATAAAACAGATACACCGCAAAAGCAACTTTGTAAATTGTCACTCATTAGTAGCGTCGTGATAAAAATCGTGTAGCTGTCACATAAACTAACCTCTGTGTCATCTGGTATCTCTCAGAAAGCACTTTAAATTCAGAATGTATTTTCAAATAAACCAAAATGTTGCATTAAAATCTCATTAGCAGTACTGGTAAATGTTCTAAGTATGTGAGCCTTATAGTCGTTACGTAATCGTGCAACAAACAAGCAAGAATGTACACACACAATAACACTGTGACGTCTGTTTACTATAACAATGCATTCGTCATTTCTGTTTAAATAAGTTCTCTTGGTTCTTGATTGGATATTTAACTTCAAACATTGTTGCATGTTAACAGATTCTAAATCTGACAAAGCATATTAGTAATGTGAAGCGAAAAATTTTATGACAAAGACTAAGTTAAAAAGCAGATTATCTTTCAATAAACGGTTTTACATGTGAAATGCGGTGTAAACCTTTACTCTTCCTAGTACGCAGAGTTTCAACTTCAACGCAATTATCGTGTGGTATACGTCGTTAAACAATACTGGAATTTTTCTTAAGGTTAGCGTCTATGTCATTTTTCTCTGAGCCAGCCGGCGCAGGTGGCTGCCTGCGGTGCGGGTCATTGTCTGTTCCTTTGTTGGCGCGCGTCGTTACTGGGATTAGGAGGCCTAACTACCACAAATTCGCCTTGCCGAGAGGGCCCAGCTCTGTTTAAAGCTCGCCAGTTCTGATGGAATTCAGGTCTGTCGTTTTGTCGGTAGTTTACACAGTTTCTTTCGTGTCGGTCACGTGGTGGAGAATTTCTCCCTGAATCGTAACTGCGCGCTGAACTGTTGTGTCTGAAATTATTCTGTCTCCCTTGATAATAATAGTTCTGATTACCATATTGTCTGTTTCTCTGATTGTCTCTGTGATAGTCATTACTACGGAAATGCGATCTTTCTCTGTAACTATTATTACTCTGCCAGCGGTTGTCATATGGGTGGTGTCTGTTTTGGTCACGATTTGCGTTGTAAGAATAGCCTTGTCGTGTCCAGTTATTACTTCTTTCATCGCGGATTTGCGACGGATGTGACCTGTAATTGTTGTGTTCCTGGTTTCGCGTTCCGCAATTGTCAGTGTCAATTTCTAATTCTTGTAACAGTCCCTGAAAAGCTTCAATGTCGTCTTTGCAACGTCCTGCTAAAATAATATGTCGTAAATGTTCAGGCAGTTTGATTAAGCAAATGCGGATGAGTTCTGAGGGGCTGTATGGGTTTGACAGGTATTGATTCTTGTGCAACATGTCTTCAAAATATTTCACAAGACTGGAGAATTCAGATTGTTCGAAATGTTTCATCATTATGATACCATGTTTTACCCGGTCTTGTGTGGCTTGAGACCAATATGCTGAGAGGAAGGCATGGTAAAATTCTCCTTCACTGTGGCAATCCTGAATGACCGACCGCATTCTTACAGCTGGTTCATTCTCTAAGTAGCCACACATAAATTCTAATCTGTGCTCTAATGACCAGTTGGGAGGAAAACAATGAGAGAATTGATGGAGCCATGCTTGTGGATGAATGTCGTTCCCAGAATTCTTAAATGTTTTGAATTTACGTGTAGTAATGAACAGCTTATAGTCAAAGTCATCATGTCGGCGAGTCGCATATCGGTCATTGTTATGTCGTTTCGGCGGTTCCATCTCAAAATTCGGTGCACCTTGCCAATTTCTTTCATAACTTCCGAAGTGTCCTGTGTTATTATTTTGTGGTTGTTCCGTATTTCTAAGTCCCTCTTCCCGTATTGGGGCGCGAGTATCCTCTGAAATACGTAATTCTTGTATTAACTGTGTCAGCTGATCGTGTACTTCCCGGATTTCTCTTTGGTGTTGCGTATTAATCTGATTCTGATTTTGTTTGAATTTCCTAATTTGTTCGCACTCTTCAGTTTCAGTGAAGGCTACAGGTCTTGTGTCATTCAGATCATCATCTACCTTTGTAGATAAGTTAGTGACCTGATCCGAAAGTTCGGCTACTTTCTCCGATAGTGAACACATTTCCTCAGTGTGTTTTTCTGAACCAAGTTTCAGAGTGTCCATTTGTGTTGAAATCGTGTCTACTGTGTCCTTTAAGTTTTCCTGAGTTATTGCAAGTTGCGTAACCGAATCGGTAGATGCAACTGAGTCAATTTTAGCCCACAAGGTCTCATGATTTTCATGAACAATGGCTTGCAGTTCTTTTATGGCTGCTTCGTGATTCTGTAATGCATTTTCATGCCGCGAAAAAATAAGTTGAAAATGCTCACAAATTTGTGTTTTTACGTCATTACAGACTTTTTGACATTTCGATTCAATGTTATGTAACTCAGTAGTTAAATCTTCACGTGTTTGTTCAAGCGTGGTGTGAAGATTTTGTTCCATTGCGTCTAACTGTTGCTGTGTTTGTCTCTGGTGTTGTTCCATTGTGTCTAACTTTTGAAGATTTTGTTCCACTGTGTCTAACTTTTGCTGTGTTTGTCCCATTTGTTGTATTAATTGTAATAACAATGCATTGGTGTCTGAAACATGTTCCTCAGTGCTTTTCGGCAGTGAATTTACACCGGAAACATTCACATTTTGACAAGCAGAAAATGTGTCTTGACTTATTTGAGAAAACGGTGAGGATCCAAAACCTGAATCTACAGTATTTGCGAGATCGTGTCGTGTCATTTCGGCTTCCTGAGGCGAGCTATTGCCGACCGATCGATCGATAATGCTTCCCTCTTCACTAATTGTTTCACTGTCCACGCCATTGTTTGACGCCCGCTCCATTTCCCTGTGCACAGTTACCAAATTACTACTTTGAACATTAGTAAATTCATTACTCGGCGGCGCTGATAAGCTACGCTCGTCATCACTATTATTTCTCAGTTTAGTTTGGAGCCTAGTGTTACGTTTTTCACACGCCATTATTGTCACAGTATTTCACACGATAACAAAGAAAAGCACAATTGGAAGATCAAAAATAAGAGAACACATTAAAATAGCACTGAAAATAATATCTAGTTAATTGCAGCTGCGAAATACTTGGTGCAAATCTACATGCATGCCAAAACTGTTTTACTGTACAACAATGAAAGACTGCAACTACAAAGGAGATTTTCTCTACAATTACGCGCTAGCAATAAACAATAGCTACACTAATTACACAAACTACAAGAAAAAAATCAGAAGATTCCAGTGAGGTATCCTAGGCTAAGGGTCGACATATGAAACGTCCCCTTTCAACAATTATACACGACTGTGCTTAACCTGACACACAATATTTTTAGCGCAACGCAATCTGACTTTCAAAATTTCCTACTAAAGAATGGCCCTGACAAACATTAAACTATACCTTTCACAAATCACTTACCTCACAAAAATCTTCGCTGCTCAAGCTACTGCAATACAGCGAGCGCCACTACTGCCAGCTAAATAGAAGATTCAAACTACTGAAGGCACTAACTACTGATAGGGATAGTTAGCAAATGGAAGATATTAATAGAGAACAAACAATGTATTTACCTTGATATCATCATATATAAATATATCAGTTCATGACAAATTTCAAAACTCCGCCATCTCTCTCTCCACATCCACCACTGCTGGCGGCTCACCTCCAACTGCGCAACGCTACGCGCTGTTCACATCCAGCTGCCGCTGCCCAACACTACAATGGCGAGTATTACAACAATGCAAAGCAGCCACAGACTGCACACAGCACAGCCAGTGATTTTCATACAGAGGTGGCGTTACCAATAAAAAAACCTAAACAGCCTACTTACATAAAGAAAACATAAACAGCCTACTTACATAGAGAAAACATAAACAGCCTACTTACATAGAGAACCTAAACAGCCTACTTACATAAAGAAAACATAAACAGCATACTTACATAGAGAAAACATAAACAGCCTACTTACAATACGTCAAAAATCACGCTTCAGCATTTATTATGACTAGGTGGTTTAGATCTGAACGCAAACTGAAAGTATAAATGTGTGTCATTGGGGACCAATGAGGGTATTTTATATGAACAAAACGAAACGCATATGGCATTTTAAAAACGAGGTTTTTGGAAGTTGTAGAGGCGAAATTTAAACAATTTCAGCTAAAATGATTTCGTTTCCTGAGATGTTTCCGCCGTGCATCCAACACATAATTACGTCATATTATAGCAGTTGAAACTGAACCCTGCGGAATCAGGAAAAACCACTCGTGTGAACCACAATCTTCTGTATTCATACACGGTATCCTCGGAACGCTTTAAACAGAGGAACAGGTAATTTCCGTCTTCCTTCGTTTGCGAAAGGCGTTCGTACCAACGTATGGAGTGCCCGCACATATATGTGACTGCTCATTGCATTTTCGTAGAATTGCAGGAATTTGACAAAAACGTAGGATCACAGAGAGAAATACATGCTTGACCATAATGCTGATGTTATTTAAACGTGGGGGTTGAGCTGTGATACTTAACCAAGAACGGCACCTATGCAATGTTCTCAATATGTTCCAAGTGTCGGGCGTGAACAGAATGGAGTTCTGTGCAGTTGTGAGTCTATTATGTCGTAGCTAAGTGAATTCGAAAGTAGGCAAATCGTTGCTGCTCGAATGGTGTGTGCTTCATTAACCGAGGCTACCGAAGTGGTTGCCGTTTCAACAGGCACCATATCGGAGATTTATAGCGCATACAGGGAAGCGGAAGAACATCATCTGCTAAGACAAAACGCGGACGAAAGTGTGTGTTGAGTGAGCATGTCAGACGGTGTCTTCAGACCACAAGTGGCCCATCGGGACCATCTGACCGCCATGTCATCCTCATGGAGGATGCGGATAGGAGGGGCATGTGGTCAGCACACCGGTCTCCCAGTCATTATGATGTTTTCTTCGACCGGAGCCGCTACTACTCGGTCGAGTAGCTCCTCAGTTTGCAACACGAGGCTGATTGCACCCGAAAAATGGCAACAGTGCATGGCGGCCCGGATGGTCACCCATCCAAGTGCAGGCCACGCCCGACAGCTCTTAACTTCAGTGTTGTGACGGGAACAGGTGTGTCCACTGCGGCAAGACCGTTGATTTCTATTGAAGAGGATTCTCACGAAAAATGAGAGGACGACAGCTGCAAAACTCAGAGCAGGTCGAAGATCTCAATAAGCAGGGAATTGCATCACTCATCAGCGATGCATTTGCCCGTCACAGGAGAACATGGCACCGAAGCGACAAAGCCTGGAATACGGAGAAAAGTCATTTGGTCGGATGAGCCCTGTTGCACACCGTTTCTACTTTCTGGCCGAGCTTACGTCCCAAGAGTGAAATTAGGCGTGGTTTCCATGACGATTTGAGCTGTCACATCGTGGTGGAGTTCCATGGGCCTCATGGCTACTCTGCAGGGCCGCATTACTTTCAAAAATTATGTGGCCATTTCGGCTGATTGGGTCAGTTCCAGGGTACAATGTTTGTTCCGCTGTGATGATGCTTTATTCTAAGACCACAGCTCGCGTAGACCAGGATTGGTTTTGTGAGCACGAGGATGAATAGTGGCTTCTCCCCTGGCCACCACAGTTCCTAGATTATTGAGCATTTGTGGTCTGTTTTGGAGAGGAAGTTGCGTGATAGGTGTCCAACTCCATCATCGTTACCTGAACTTACCACTATGTTGAAGGAATAATGGTATAAAAGTAAAACGAAAAATCATACAGTACCTACATTTATCTATCCCGAGACGACAGGGACCTGTTTTGAAAGCATACAGCTTTCCTACTCCGTATTAGGCATGGAAACGTATTGTGTGTTTGGTGTTTCCAATTTTTTGTCTATCCCCTGTAAGTATGTTGTACTGGACAGTCAGCGTCCAACAGAAATGAAAGTAACAGGGAGTGGAAAAGGACCACTGACATTTTTGATGTATGTATGTATGTGGTTGACAACGTAGGGTCGGTCCTATTAATATATTGATCGCTGACGACTCAGTTCTCTCTAGCAATGAGCAGATGCTGTGACCCATTTCATCACTCATCTGGTTGGTTCAAATGGCTCTGAGCACTACGAGACTTAACGTCTAAGGTCATCAGTCCCCTAGAACTTAGAACTACTTAAACCTAACTAACCTAAGGACATCACACACCCATGCCCGAGGCAGGATTCGAACCTGCGACCGTAGCGGTCGCGCGGTTCCAGATTGTAGCGCCTAGAACCGCTCGGGCCCCCCCGGCCGGCTCACTCATCTGGAATCGTATGTAAACCATAGAAAAGCCTAAAGTGGGATACTCAGGTGAGCGATACTGCCGTGTAAACTGCGTGCATAAACAGTTTCCCTTCTCTTCAGAAGGGTTGTTAATAAGTACCTCTGAAGCTTCAGACGACTGAGCAAAAAACTAGATGACTTGCACATCACACATCACCTGATAGAGCAACTCTCTGGAGTTTCGATTCCTTATAAGCGCTGTGAGTAATACAACAGTATACCACTTCGGTGAATAGGGGGCATGCGTCAGAACATTTAGAAAAATCATCGGTCTTATAGCTTCGAATTAATTTAAGCCCACAGATAGTCAATTAACAGATTCCCTATGCAGTCTGCTGTTGCACATTCCCAGGCAACAAACATCATCGACCTCAACGAATTGCACACACATACTGATGTTTACTACGCCGCAAAGGGTGCCCATATTGAGCACCTCAATGTGGGCTAAAAACATGGAGGGATGCTCTGTTCAGTGATATGTGTCGATAATCGTTATGTCTTCAGTTTTCAATCAGACATCTTCTGAAATCCGGGAGCTACTTGAGCTGGTAACTTAATTTAGTGAGTTACACAACGCAATCACGTGTTCTTTGTGCAGTACTATGCGCTGCTTGTTGAGACACTATTCCCGTATGATGGATCAATGTATTGGCGCTGGTACGGCTTTGTGACACTCATTACCATGATGTAAGTAACATGTGATGTCTGCATTTGCTCCTGGCCATTATATAGCAGCTCTGAATAACGTTACGGAGCTGCCTTAAATGCGTAATCCACAACACATCCGCACTGCTTTAATTACATTGGTAGTTGATCAGCTTCTCCTGCCCTCAAAGTGGATATAAAAGTTCCAGTCCAAATACTAGGATGTGATTTTTTTCTGTATCAGTCCTATTGCAAGTTTCTTACTTCCAAATCAAACCTAAAAAAAGGAACAATTTTAGTAGCCGTAATGCATAGTACGTCCAATGCTCTTTAGTATATTTTCCTTCAGTTTAGTAAACTGTAAGTTTGAATTTCAATTCTTTATTAGTACAGTGTCCAATAAAAGGCTTGCCATGATGTGAATAATGGTGTTGTTAAATCAGTTCTTTATTGAACATTGTGTGTTGCCCATTAGTGCTGCTTTTTGTAATGTTGTTGTCAGTCTCTCACAATCTGATAACGTAAAATTGTATATAAATCAAACATGTTCACTCTTTACTTCAACTCTAGTATTTCAAATATTTATACATTATATTGTTTGCTTGTTATAAATTATGTTATAGCATTTGTTCAATTACAGAATCACAAAGGTAAACCAGAAACTAAGAATAAATCTCAGAGAAAAGACAGCAATTTGCATCCATTCCGAAGAGGAACTGATATTAACTACAGGTCAAATAATAGACTTTATTTTTAAGAATTATAGAACTGCACCCAATAGCAGTTGGCCGAAGCCGATTTTCTGCCCGATAATCTCACGGCTAGCTCGGCGGATCATCTGTGACTTGTATCGGGTAGACTTTTTTCGGCCGAGTCGTTCAGTTAATCATTTCTACCCTTTGAAAATTAGAAATACAGAACACAAACATTCTTCGTTCTTAGTACCATGTTGCAAAAGCGGTAAAAATACAAGCATCGTAGTTAAGTTTTGACACTGCACTACGTGGAGAGGAGTTCACCAGGGTAAAAGCCTTCGAACTGGCGTTGAAAATCAGAATTTTGTCACTCGGTGACACTCTTCAACACAGTATGACTTATGAAATTCCTCGTTATCTTCCGTTTAATATACAAGATAATTTAGCTAAGTTCATAAATTTTCGAATACATCATCAGATATGATACAGAATCATAATTCTGTTTACACACATATCAATTCTGAGAAAGTTCTCAGCCGTTTTCTGCGTTTTCTCTCTGGATTTTCTACAAAAAAGCAGAACATCTAGGTTTTCTTTCAACACATCTGATGCACAACTCCTTTGTTTTATACATGGATACTTATTTTGCAAAGTAATATCAAAGGTGCACCTGCGTTTAGGCACTTTTGTAATGTTACAGACACGAAAATGTTGAATGAGCTATTTTGCCGGTTGGGGTGGCCGAGCGGTTCTAGGCGCTACAGTCTGGAACCGCGCGACCGCTACGGTGGCAAGTTCGAATCCTGCCTCGGGCATGGATGTGTGTGATGTCCTTAGGTTAGTTGGGTTTAAGTAGTTGTAGTTCTAAGTTCTAGGGGACTGATGACCTCAAAAGTCAAGTCCCATAGTGCTCAGAGCCATTTTAACCTTTTTTTTTTTGAGCTATTTGATCGTGCACGTGCGCCCGGACATTCCAATACGAACTAAAGCCAAACAGTGCCGAAGTTCACACTCGCGCGTTGTGATTCATAGTAGAGTTGAGCGGCAGCATCTGTCTCGTTCTCTCATGTCACTCACTCTCCCTTCTCCACGCCGCCAGCGCTACCGCCGTCTCCCGCACTTTTCGAATGTAATGAATACAGGCAGGTAGAGGATGCGTCCGATCAGTTATCGTTTGATCTGTTTGCAAAAGCAGTACGTTTTTACTTTGGCCGGGGACGACGGGACAGACAGTCCGAAACCGGGACTGTCCCGCCCAAAGAGGGACGTATGGTCACGTTACTCAAAGAGAACAAAAGCTACATTCCCTCTGTGCCCCTTCTGTGTCGATATATCCTTATTAAGGGTGTAAATTACGATCTTCCGCGTAAGAAAGCAATCAGTTTCTTCTTAAAAATTCATTTTTTGCAACAATGATAATAGAACTATCCATAGTTCTGTTTGATAAAGGAAAGTTGATGCTGATAACTGTAAATAACATGGCTATGAAAAGAGAGTATAAGTCGATTAGCGACGAGTTTTTCACAATTCTTTTGGGTGAAAATAGAACTACGATATCTTAAACGCTTCAGGTAATTTCTGAGAACAGCTTAGCTGAATGTAAGGAGAAGTAACTCAAAAACGAGGTGCATTAAACCGAAGTATCCTTACAACAAACGACAGCCACCACGACTAATGTGTCTCCTGGCGCGCCGCATGCCGGTAAACTGCCGCGCTGCGTCTGAGAGCTTCAGCCGGAAAGAGACTCCTGTCCGCGAGTCCCTCTTTTCGGCCGACGTGACGAGTGCCCCCGCCGACAAGTAGGTGCGCACAATAGCTTCCGGATCGATGGCGGCTGCTCTCCTTCGCCCTTTAAAGACCGCTCGCAGACGGATGAATGACTTCAAAATAAAAATAAAAAAGAAAGAAAAGGACGAAGGGGAGGGAGAGGACGAGCAGAAGGGAGGCCACCTCTGTCAGCCCAGGCATTGTTCGCGAGACGAGAAATGTGCCCGCGTGTGTGTACAAACGGACGGCCGTGCGGAGCGACACAGAGGAAGAGGCGTGAAAAGAGGCGCGTTATAAATAAACGCCTAGGAGACTGGGTCAGATTGTGAGGCTCGGCCCGTACAAAGGGTTTAAACGGCCTCTGGAGCGCCGCCACGGAGGGGCTCGTCTGCTGATAAAGAGACAAGGATGACGGAACGCTGATACCAAATGGGGAGCGCTAAGCAGAGGAAATTCATTGGTAGAGGCCCTCAGAGACATGCACTAAGAGGTAACGATTTATGAAAACGTCTCTTGATCAAAGTATATTCATTACGACATGAACCTATAATAATGGCTAAGTATCAAACAACTATAAGATGCATCCATTTTTTGTCGGATTTATAATTTTTAAGAAGCAAAATAACACATGACTGCCGATGCAATGAGGACATGAAAGGCGAACTAGCGCATGTAAATAGGGCATTCCTGTTCTTCAAACTGCTCAAAAGACGTGTTCGACCACAATTCACTACTCACTTATAATTTTTTGTACATAACGGCCCTCTTAAGTTCCAGGTTAAGGCATAAGTTCGTAGCGTTTTTTCAATCGTTTAATTAACGCAACAGATACGCATAACAGATAATCATCAATAATATGTTCTCCTTCATTGTTTACAACACTTCGCCAACGCTGGAATAGCTTTTCGATTCCGCGTTGTAGAAATCATGTGCATGTGTGGGGAAGAACTCGTCTAGCCATGTTCGCAGCGCATTTTCACCCGGAAAAGAATTTCCTTGAAGACTGTTCGATAGGGAACGAAAAAGGTGAAAATCTAATGCCTCAAGATGAGGTGAATATGGGGATACGGAATGACTTCCCAATGCAAATCTTGTACAGCGTTTCTTTTTTTTTTTTTTTTTTTTTTTTTTCATTCTGACATAATGTGGAGCAGGCGTTATCCTGGAGTAGCATCACTTCAAGTCGTCTTTCTGGGTCGTTGTTCTCGAGTTGCGTCTCCAAGGCGTTTCAGTTATTGACGAAAAATGTCAGCAGTGAAGGATATCCCATATCCCTCAGCGAAGCAATTCTTACAAGGGAACCTCCCCATCGCACCCCCCTCAGATTTACTTATAAGTTGGCACAGTGGATAGGCCTTGAAAAACTGAACACAGATCAATCGAGAAAACAGGAAGAAGTTGTGTGGAACTATGAAAAAAATAAGCAAAATATACAAACTGAGTAGTCCATGCGCAACATAGGTGACATCAAGGAGAATGTCAGCTCAGTAGCACGGTGGTCACGTGGTTAGCGTGAGTAGTTACGGAACGAGAGGTCCTTGGTTCAGTTCTTCACTCGACTGAAAATTTTACTTTCTTTATTTTCGCAAAGTTATGTTCTGTCCGTTCGTTCATTGACGTATCTGTTCACTGTAATAAGTTTAGTGTCTGTGTTTTGCGACCGCACCGCAAAACCGTGCGATTAGTAGACGAAAGGACGTGCCTCTCCAATGGGAACCAAAAACATTTGATCGCAAGGTTATAGGTCAACCGATTCCTCCACAGGAAAACACGTCTGATATATTCTATACGACACTGGTGACGGCATGTGCGTCACATGACAGGAATATGTTGTCGACCCACCTAACTTGTACACTTGGTGAATGGTAAAAAGATTCTTCTACCTTGCCCGATTTAGGTTTTCTTGCGGATGTGATAATCACTCCCAAAAAAGTGATGAAAAAATAAGAGTTTGTGACATAAACTGAAAATAAAAAAAACTTTTCACTCGAGGTAAGACTTGAACCTAGAACCTCCCGTTCCGTAGCTGCTCTCGCTAACCACGGGACCACGGCGCTCCTCAACTCCCATTCTCCATGATGTTGCCTATCTTCGCATGGACTACTCAGTTTGTATATTTTACTTATTTTTTCGTAGTTCCACACAACTCCTTCCTGTTTTCTCGATTGATCTCTGTTCAGTTTTTCAAGGCCTATCCACTGTGCCAACTTGTAACTAAATCTGAGGGGGGTGCGATGGGGAGGTTTCCTTGTTAGTACAGCACACTGCCGCTGTTCCACAACATTCGTAACATTGTCTTTTGCGGATGCACACAGGTCTTTGTACAGGGAATTGCTGTTTCATTTGAGTTCAATCATTCCTTTCGTTTCCCAGTGTTTGCATAAAAACATAATTTCTCATCATCACTAATTATACAGGATAGTAATGCTCAGTGTTGTTCACTAGCCAACTGATGACGAGCTAGCAGAGCTCACAGAAAGTTCGTAGCTAAAGAATGGAAAATGTCTCAGATCACACCAATACCCAAAAAGGGAAACAGGAGTAATCCGCTGAATCCGGCCCATATCACTAACGTCGAGTCGCAGTAGGGTTTTGGAGCATATACTGTGTTCGAACGTCTGAATTCCTCCGAAGAAAACTGTTTATTGACGCATAGTCAGCACGGATTCAGAAAATTTCGTTCTTGTGAAACACTACTAGCTCTTTATATTCATGAAATAATAAGTGCTATCGACAGGGGATGACAAATTGATTCCATGTTTTTAGAATTCCAGAAGGTTTTAGACACCGTTCCTCAAAAGCGTCTTCTAACCAAACTACGTGCCTATGGAATATTGCCTCAGTTATGAGACTGGATTCGTGATTTCCTGTCAGAAAGATCACAGTTCGTAGTAACAGACGGAAAGTCACCGAGTAAAACAAAAGTAATATCCGGCGTCCCCCCAAGGAAGTGTTACAGGCCCTCTATTGTTCCTGATCTATATTAACGACATAGGAGACAATCTGAGTAGCCGCGCGGAATTAACCGAGCGGTCTAGGGCGCTGCAGTCATGGACTGTGCGGCTGGTCCCGGCGGAGGTTCGAGTCCTCCCTCGGGCATGGGTGTGTGTGTTTCTCATAGGATAATTGAGGTTAAGTAGTGTGTAAGCTTAGGGCCTGATGGCCTTAGCAGTTAAGTCCCATAAGATTTCACACACATTTGAACATTTTTGACAATCTGAGTAGCCCTATTAGATTGTTTGCACATGCTGTCTTTTACCGCCTTGTAAAGTCATCAGATGATCAAAACGAATTGAAAAATGAGTTAGATGAGATATCTGTATGCTGAATAGTCCGCAGCTCGTGGTCGTGCGGTAGCGTTCTCACTTCCCACGCCCGGGTTCCCGGGTTCGATTCCCGGCGGGGTCAGGGATTTTCTCTGCCTCGTGATGACTGGTTGTTGTGTGATGTCCTTAGGTTAGTTAGGTTTAAGTAGTTCTAAGTTCTAGGGGACTGATGACCATAGATGTTAAGTCCCTTAGTGCTCAGAGCCATTTCAACCATTTTTGACCCTGAATAAAGAAAAGTGTGAAGTTATTCACATAAGTACTACGGGAAATCGGCTAAATTGCGATTACGCGATAGGACATACAAATCTCAAGGTTGTAAATTCAACTAAATACTTAGGGATTACAATTACAAATAACCTAAATTGCAACGATCACATAGATAATGTTGTGGGTTGAGTGAACCAAAGACTGCGATTCATTGGCAGAATACTTAGAAGATCCAACAGGTCTACTAAAGAGACTACTTACACCACGCTTGTCCGCCCTATTCTGGAGTATTGCTGCGTGGTGTGGAATCCGCATCATGTGGGATTGATTAACGACATCGAAAAAGTTCAAAGAAGGGCGGCTCGTTTTGTATTATCGCTAAACCGGGGAGATAGTGCATGGGGGCTTAATTATTAAATTCGAAAATAATTTTTATTTTTCGTGGCTGTATGTCCGATTACGCTGTGTCTCGTAATCGGTTGGCCCTGACTAGTATTATTACGCAATCTGACTGCATAGAACAACATCAAAGAATGAAAGAAAATTTTCGTTAACACAACTAATTAATTAAGTCCCCAGCAACTATAAAACCAACGCAACAACAAGCACAAGAGTAACTGTTCTGTGTGTGGAAGTATGACTCAATGTCCGTATCTGGCACGGTTCTTCTTCAATAAGACAAGAAATTTCAACCACCATTTATACTGACGTAATTAAAAAAATAGAAATACTATAATTGCGTAAGGAAAGCAGAATTACACTCTAATGCAAGAACACAAGCCAGATGCTTTGTTGACTGAACCTGTAATGCTGCATTATTTAAGACATTAAGATAATAAAAAGAAAAGGAAAAATTTTTTTCTTTTACCTTCATATATTGACGAAAATCACTCCAATCATTACAATATATCTCCACACCGACTCTCTACTACCACATCTCAACAAGAACTCTCCACCACGACCTCTTGACAAGCACTCTTCACTGCAACATCTCAGCAAGCACTCTCTGCTACGAGTTCTCAACAAGCACTCTTCACTAGCACATCTCAACAAGCACTGACTACTACGAGCTCTCCCCAAGCACTGCCAGTGGAGGCGGCTGAATAATACTCTTTGGCGCAATCTCTGGCGCTGTGGCTCAGTGTAGCCACAGACATGATAGGTGAATTGGAGTGGCAATCATTAAAACAAAGGAGTTTTTCGTTGCGACGGGATCTTCTCATGAAATTTTAATCACCAGTTTTCTCCTCCGATTGCGAAAACATTCTGTTGACACACACCTACATAGCGAAAATTGATCATCACGATAAAATAAGTGAAATCATGGCCCGCACAGAAAATTTTAAGTGCTCGTTTTTCTCTCGCGCCGTTCGAGGGTGGAACGGTAGATAGCTTGAAGGTGGTTCATTGAACACTGTACCAGGCACTTTATTGTGAATAGCAGAGTAATGACGTAGATGTAGATGTTGATACGGCCAGCAGGTGACCTTTATGATTTTGGCTTGGAGCATGCCGCACCTTACACTCGAATTTTGAACCTCCCCGATTGCAGTTCATCAGATTTGTCAGTTCCCGAGTACACTAAGCTAGAACATAGTGGATTAACGCGTTTAAACGATCTTAATCAAATCTGAATGTGGAGATTCACTAATGTCAAAATGATCCTTATTAAAACGAGAAAACAATTCTCTTGCCGTGCACCGTCCAATGGCGTTATTCTCATACACGACGTAAATATTTTTGGGTACCTCTGCTGCTGTCACCTCTCTACTTAAACAGAAAAATATGTCGGAAATCTTTTGATTTCCCAACGTGGAACTCCGCTTTCTGACAACCACAGCTCACCTCATTACTTCCTCATGAGAAATTGACAATATGTAATCTCAAACAGCAACAGTGAACTACAAATAAAAAATGACACTCGACAAATAAACACATTGCTATTGGAATACCAGTATGCTAAACAAGAACGCCACGGGCTTACGTAACAACCTAATGCATCTATGTTATGCAGCATCCAACAAGCTTCTTCCAGAGGCTCGAGTTCCGCAAGAAGAAGTCACGTTCCCCCTCGTGCATACTGTGTGTTCAGAAAACGTTCAGCGCCGCGCGGAGTGACAGTGCGGTTTAGGGCGCCATGTCACGGATTGCGCTGCCCCTACGGCCGGAGGTTCGAGTCCTCCCTTGGGCATGGGTGTGTATGTTGTTCTTAGCGTAGGTTAGGTTAAGTTAATATAAGTAGTGTATAAGTCTAGGGATCCATGACCTCAGCAGTTTGGTACCTTAGGAATTCACAAACATTTCAACATTTTCAGAGTACCACTAGCCATCCGCGAGTGAAAGGGACAATGAGTTTCAAGACTGTCAACAACCTAAAAACCTGGTTACAGAAGTGTAGGATCAAACACAACGCACGAAACGCACAAGCAGTATTTTTCAAACGTATTCATATAGGGGAAAACTGCAAACAAAATGCAAGAGTGAGGAAATACCACTTCGGGGTGAAAAAATAACTCCGAAATAGCAAGGGAAATACACACGTCTTACCCTGTACATATCGATATCCTGGAATGCACACAGCAGTGTAACTACAGAATAAGCCGGTAACAGATTTTGTATACTAAAACCCGCCAGGGTAGCCGAGAGCGCTAACGCACTGCTTCCTGGACTCCGGAAGGCGCGCCGGCCCCGGATCGAATCCGCCCGGCGGACTAACGACGAGGGCCGGTATGCAAGCCAGCCTGGGTGTGGTTTTTAGGTGGTTTTCCACATCCCGCTAGGTGAATACCGGGCTGGCCCCCCACGTTACGCTTCAGTTACGCGCGTCGCAGACATTTGCAACACGTCAACACTATTTCACAATTTACACTAGGCGCAGACAGTTGGGGTACACTGATTCCGTCCTGGGGGTACGGGGTGGCGGCAGGTAGGGCATCCGGCCATCCCTAACACTAACACTGCCAAATCCGTTGTAACCACGCCGACCCTGCGGTCGCTGCTGGACTATGGCGTAAGCGAAAGAAGAAGAAGAAGATGTTGTATACTAAAATTGGTGAGTGGACGGCTGAATGAAACACATGTGTACACACAAAGATTTTCTAAGGCTGACTCTAGAATGTTCAGCACCAGGCTGTTTACCCAACAAAAATATGTTGAAAAATTTTCGATGGGGAAAAGAAAGAAATTAATACATGGACGGCTGAACAGCCTCAGCGATGAAACGATGGTAAATACCAAGATTTTATAAGACTGATTAGACTTCGTGGCTAAGGGCTGGCTAGCCAACAGAAGAAACATCTTGAAAATATTTTGATCGGAAGGTACATCCTGAGATTACATGACACGTATTCGCAGTTGTGATTATGAATAATCATCAGCCGTTAGAGTAACTGACGACAGTGAAAATTTGGACTCGAACACGGATTTCCGCTT
Source organism: Schistocerca serialis cubense (assembly GCF_023864345.2). Classification (NCBI taxonomy): domain Eukaryota; kingdom Metazoa; phylum Arthropoda; class Insecta; order Orthoptera; family Acrididae; genus Schistocerca; species Schistocerca serialis. Next base: position 262,904,595 of record NC_064646.1, read on the forward strand.
TAAGCGAGCCGTCGCCTTATCCGGTTTGGCTACTTCCTTTTTTTTTTAATTTTGTTCGGTATTGTTAGGTTCGTTTGGTCTAGGTGGACGTCACATGACATACGTTCAAGCTGATCGTCGACTCTTTTACTCAGTTTTTTTATTACACAGGACAGTCGGCCCTCTCACCCAACACGCTGTGCTACCGCGCCCACAGTTATTCGTGCACGATTCGCAGCCAAACCAAACTTCCGTATGTCGTCGTTCCTACGTCACAGCTTGCCCTCGTACACACGTTACATAATTCCCGTACAGGGAAGGACATCTTAATTGTAAGTCGCATGTCCGACGAAACACTGCACATTCTTCTTGCCAACAAAGGCACTGGAATATCGTACGGATCCTGAGAGTGGCTGAACGCCTAGGCCCAAGAAACAACACAGCCCACAAACACACTAACGTAATACCGCCACAAAAACATTCGACAGAACCGCCAACGAAAGTACGAGAAAGCAGCCACAATCATCCTAACTTTAGCACCGAACTGCGAACTAAAAGCACCACCATTATAAATATTCCAACCTTCAAATACCCAACGACAGTAAATACTGAATTCATGCAGATTGAAAACTAAGGCAAATATCAAACATAGTCCAACAAAACTTTGTGGCTTCTGCAAAGTTTACTACGCAATTCAGAAAATGAAGTACAACTAATAGAATAAGAAGAAATCAGCGTAGGACACCAAGTTAATTGAGGTTATAGGGAGTTTTCCCTTAGCGCACGTGTAAATGCTTTCCCTCCCCTGAAGAGATAATTAATAACAGAAACAGAACATAAGATATAGAAATAACAATAAGGATTCAAGCCAAGAAGCAAAACGAATGGAATCCTAACAGCATTACCGAAAGTAGAGTAAGCACCAACGAGATCTATCTTCTCCATGTGCCCACCCTCACCACACACAGGATGAAATGAAAAAATTCTGGCCAATAAAGAATACAAGACTCAAACAGTGGACTTAGTTTGAGGTAGAAATTTTTGAGAACACACGATTAGAGTACAGAGCTGTACGGAAATAAATCGTGGACTGGGGGAACCCCGAAAGGAAGAGAATCGAAATGTTTGCGAACTGGATGACTGGGAAAAATAGAGAGGTTCTCTGCATAACGAGCAAGAAACATACCGAGAACTCTGGAAAGTAGAACGGACCAGATGATAGGATAAGTGTTAAGACATCAGGGGATAACAACCGTGGTACTAGTGAGGGCTGCAGTGGGTAAATACTGTAAGGGCAGACCAATTGGAACATAGCTAACAAAAGATTGATACGTTGAGTGCAGGTACTACTGCAAGATGAAAAGGATAGCTTAAGAAAGGACGGCGTGGCGGACCGCATCAAGCCAATCAGCAGGTTGATGGCTCAAAAAAAAAAAAAAAAAAAAAAAAAAAGAGAAAAGAAAAAACTCCGAGCACGCTTCGGAGCGCCCAGTGGTACAGACCGAACACCTTGTCATCCTCAGTCAATAAGCGTGACCGGATGTAGCTATGAGAGGGCATGTGGTCAGCACACGGCTCTCTCGGCCGTTGACAGCTTTCGTGATAGGAGTCGCTATTTCTCAGTGAAGTAGCTCCTCACTTAGCCTCACTGAGTATGAGTGCACCCCGCTTGCCAACTGCTCTCGGCAGACACGGACGGTCCCCAGTGATAGTCAAACACGAGAGCGCTTAACTTCGGTTGTCACTGCTGCAAGGCAAGGCCGTTGGCCCCATGTCACGTTACTCAAATTTAGATTTCTGTTTATTCATCCATTTTTGTTTAAGGGGTGTGGTTCCACATTTACGGACCATCTAGTATGTTAGAATTGCTGTGATTATTCTTGAACATTTTTGTACGAAGATTACAATGTAGTGTAGCCCAATGAATTTTTCACCCATGTGTCCGCATGTCCGAACTACCAAGTGTCGCTTCCGTAAAATTGGGCAGTCTGGAGCCGTAGCCAGATTACCAATAAGGCAACTGGAGAAGATGGTATAGCAGCAGAGATGATAAAGTGGGCAGGCAACAAAGGAATAGACAACATGACCAACATAATTCACCAGATCTGGAGAACAAAGAACTTGCCAGAAGGATGGAAGAATGCAATTGTAGTACCAATACACAAGAAGGGGGACAAGAGAGATGCAAACAACTACAGAGGAATATCGCTACTAGAGGTCGGATACAAGGTGCTGCAAAACTATTGCTCAAGAGAGTAGAAGAAAAGGTAGAAACTACAGTTGGCGACTACCAAGCGGGATTCAGGAAGGGAACAGGTTGTGTAGAACACATATTTATCCTGAAGCCACTGATAGAACATAGGGCCTTAAAAAACAAAAATACAGTAATAACCTTCGTAGACTTCACAAAGGCATATGACTCCATCGACAGACAGACTCTTGTTAGGATCCTGAAGAACAGAGGACTTGATGGAACTACACAAGAACTCATAAAAGAAATTCTGACAGACACAAAAGCAGATTCAGAGGAGCACTGTCAGAAGAATTTGAGATCAAGACTGGTGTTAAACAGGGAGATGGATTGTCGCCATTGTCGTTCAATATAGCACTGAACGAAGTGATCAGGCAGTGGAGAGCAAATGGTAATACCAAAGACCCATGTGGGGGGCAAAAAGGACAACATGGCTCAAGTGGACTGCCTAGCCTTTGCAGATGGCGTAGCAATAGTAAGTGAGACGGAAGAAGACGCAAAGACACAACTCGACAACTTAAGTAAGGTAGCCAGAAAGGTGAGACTGAGGATCTCGTATAACAAGACAAAGACATTAAACACCACTGCAAACTGGGAAACACCGGAAGGCACTGTGCAAATGGTGGACAAATTTAAATACCTGGGAGAATTTATAACAGGAAGGAACAGGAGCAAGGAGGGAATAACAGAGAGGATAAAGAAAATGAGCTCAGCCTTCTGCAGGATGAGAGAGGTATACAATAAAAAGAATATATCCACAGAGGCAAAGATAATCCACTACAAGGCAACAGTAAGGAATGCAGTATTATATGCTGCTGAGACGATGACACTAGGACGAAATGGAGTAGAGCAACTAGAGAAAGAAAGGAAAATATTGAGAAGAATACTAGGTCCCAAAAGAGGTGGAGAGAGGTGGATCGAAGACCTAGGGAAGAGTTGTACCGGAACATGAGAACAATATCCAGGGAAATCAGACTCAAAAGGGCAAGGTTTGCTGGGCATGTAGTTAGGATGAGTATGGACAGAATGACGAAGAGAGTGTGGGAAACAACAAGGAGGACAAGTGGAAACACAGGAACCAAGTGGGTTGTTGAACTTCGGAAGGACTGGTTGGAATTGGGGATCAAGGTCGAAGGAAAGGAAAATTGGCGGAACAAATATACACCGACAAATATGCCGGAGATGAGAAGAATACAGGAAAATATTAGAATGTCACCAGTGGAGCCGCCAGGAGAAACGGAAACTGAAGATCTCGGAAGAATAGCGGGAGAGGAGAAGAGAAAGAATGGAGAGGTTCTGGGAGAAGAGGAGGAAAAAAGCAGTCCACGAAGGGGCTACCCGTGGTCCTACAGAGGCCGTAACGCAAGAAGAAGAAGAAAGAACAGCAGGGTCCGTGACGGGTTTTATTCGCTCAGCGAGAGAGCATCATTGGAAAGCTGAACAAAGTCCAGTTGGAGACGTTACAAGGCAGGCATCACATATGGCGGTAGGCCGCGTTCTCATAGCACAATGCGCCCAAGTAGTACAAGTCAGAATGTTACTGTCTCTCACATACTACTCATGAAGTTACCGTGGCAGTAAAATGACAATAATTCGTACTTATACAGGGTACTAGTCACAACTGAGACAAGAGGAGGAAAATGAGGGTGGTACTCCGTGGAACCTCAACCGCACACCGTAACAAGAGTTAAAGAGTATGTAGACGTTGGTCTAGAACACACAATGTTCACAGTGTGCTTATAGAAGACAGCGCTGCCAAGGACATAGAGCCAACTAACCCCTGTGCCTTTGGAACCTGGCCGCCTATAACAAGGACGTCGCCTCCATCCCGCAAGCACTCTCGACTGCAGGCTTCCAAACATAATATGCATCGCGACGCAGACGCTTCCATAAGCGATGTCGTTATTAATGCTAATTTATTGAAATCCACCCTTTTGGTTAAATATTAATGAGGCTGGTACGCAAATTTTCGCGCATGTAATCGCTTTAAGTATGTGCATTAACATTCCGTATCACGTTTTCGCTGCGCCGCGCGACCCATTATGACCTGGGGCTATCGCCATTTGCTTACTCAAGTCCTAGTTTTCTAGTCGCTGTGAGCCTTCATTGAGATACCAACTTTTACTTTTTTTGCCCTGTTACAGCTGCGAAATACAAAGCTCTCTGAATTTGCATTGCAGAGCTGCGATTTCACAATGCGACATAAAGCAATGAGCTCTTCACAAATAAACTTCGCGATACATGCCCCGCAGCGCGATAATGCACTTTCCGATAACACAAATTCAAAATTTCATATTCCGTCGTTATCACGCGTGTGATGCGTAACTATGTGATTATTTACAAACGATGTGTTGGGTTTATTATTTGTATGTATAATTGACTGCTCCGTGAAGGCTTTTGATTGTGTAAATCATGGAATACTTCTAGATAAGCTCAAGTACTGTGGTATGATGGGACAGTGCTCAAATGGTTTAAATCATACCTAACTGGAAGAGTGCAGAAAGTTGAAATAAACAGTTCACATAATATTCAAAAAACTGGTGATTTCTCAAACTGGGGAACAATCAAGAATGGGGTGCCGCAAGGTTCGGTCTTGGGCCCTCTGCTGTTCTTAATATATACTAATGAGTTGCCATTCTATATTCACGAAGATGCAAAGCCGGTACTTTTTGCCGATGATACAAGTATAGCTATCACACTCAACAGACAAGAATTAACTGGTGAAATTGTAAACGATCTTTTTCAGGAAATCATTAAGCGGTTCTCTGCAAATGGGCTCTCATTAAACTTTGACAAAACACAGTATATACAGTTCCACACAGTAAATGGAATGACACCATTAATAAATATAGACTTTGATCAGAAATCGGAAGCTAAGGTAGAATATTCAAAATTTCTAGGTGTATGCATTGATGAGGGGTTGAACTGGAGAAAACACATTGAGGATCTGCTGAAACGTTTGAGTACAGCTACTTATGATATTAGGGTCATTGCAAATTTTGGCGATATACGTCTGAGTAAATTAGCTTACCACGTCTATTTTCATTCTCTGCTTACGTATGACATCATATTCTGGGGTACCATTGAGTAAAAGAGTGTTCATTGCACAAAAGCGTGTAATCAGAATAATTGCTGGAGCTCATCCAAGATCATCCTGCAGACACTTATTTAAAGAGCTAGAAATCTTCACTGTAGTCTCATAAAATATATATATATATATATATATATTTCACTTATGAAATTTGTTATTAACAATCCGAACGAATTCAAAAGTAATAGCAGTGTACATGGCTACAACACTAGGAGAAAGGATGATCTTCACTACTCAAGGTTAAATCTAACTATGGCTCAGAAGGGGGTAAATTATGCTGCCACAAAAGTCTTTGGTCACTTACCTAATAGCATCTAAAGTCTGACAGATAGCCATATAGCATTTAAAAGGAAATTAAATGAATTTCTTAATGGCAACTCCTTCTACTCATTAGATGAATTTTTGGATATAGTAAGTGGGTAATTTCCCGAACACACACACAAAAAAAGTGTCATGTAATATTTTGTGTAATGTAATATCTTGTATAGACACCTTTTATTAACCTGACACGTTAGACATAATTACGAAGTGTCGTATTCATGATGTATGGAACAAGTACTAATCTAATCTAATCTAATCTCTGATCAAAAATATCTAAACACCTAATGTTGAGTGCATCCACCCTTCTCCTTTATGACGGCTTTAATTCTTCTGGGGACACTTTCAGTGAATTCTCTGAATGTGATGGAGAGTGGCAGCCCTTTTGGCCTCAAAAGAGACGAAACCAGAGAACGTAGTGACATTGGACGCTGGGTTGTGGAGAGAAAACTACGCCCTAACTCACCTCAAAGATGGCCCATTGGTTTCAGGTCGGGATTTTGGACAGGCCAGTCCATTTCAGAAATGTTACACAGACAACTGCCTCGCATACGCTGCTTTATGACTGAATGCATTTCTTGTTGCTTCTGGATTGAAACAAGAGAAGCGAGGAGATCTGCCTGTCATCGTTTCCCCTACCTGCAGATCAAAATAATCACACCTGATAATATCCTGCTCTATGTACCGTGAAGATATGAGACAATTTTTCTTAGAGTAGGGAATTCTTCTGCAATTAAAATGGTAAATGAAAGGAACAGTGGGAGAGCATGGACCACTGACAGACAGAGAACTGTAATAAAATTAATTACGTTCTTGATAGAAACACATAAATGGGAGGCAGTTTTGTCGTAAGAGGTGGGAATAGTCAGTCAACGGTTTTCGCCCATACTGTGATCCGCAAGCGTGTTGTTGGTCATTATCTGTGTAATACAGCCAACTGGTTGCAAAAAGATGTTTCTTTAACCTTGTTTCGACACCGATAATGCGTGTCACCATAAGAAAATCCAAACAATTATGCAAAAAGATTACAAAACCATTAACACATAGAAAAACTAAGAATAGATATTATACGGAGCAGATTTATGAGGCGACTTTACTCTAATGTAGTGATAGATGAACAGATTCACGAGCAAAATGCTCTCGTCATACGAAAGAACTTCTTAAAATCATATTTGAAACCATATAAAAATTACCGTTATTGGAACTGGCATAGCAATGGTATTTTTCAGTAAAAATTATAGCTACATGACGTAACACACTGTACGCCACTAAGGGCTGTAAGAGGAAACAGGCTAACAGGCTCTGGAGGTGGCATCAGACTTAGAGGCTCACAGGTCGAAGTTGCCACAAAGTGGACACCAAACGAGTCCTGTCATCTATTAACATTGCCTGTGAGCCTCTGTTTCATGGTATTGTAATGTTTTTAGGTAAGTGTTTGGATTTTCTGATGACTAAACCTATAGTCGGTGCCTAAACCAGATTAAATGAAAATCGTGTCGCAATCTGTTGGCTGTGTTAGACAAATCGTATTCATGTTAACAGAATCTTTCGTCAGTTCTTGGTAGAACGTTATAACAAATGAAAAGCACCAGTTTGCTTCTGTTCTACAATATTACTTTTATTGTTTACCGGTTTTCGGCTTACAAGGCCATCTTCAGACATTTATTGAGTATTATCACCAAAGAAGTTACAATGTTTGCAAACAGCTTTGGAAGAGATGTAACACGTCTAGACTGAAGTAGAAACATACAGTAAGTAACATCTTTGACAGTGTGGTGGTAATTCAATTAAAAAGTAAAAATTGAACAGTACATAAATAACAATAGAGTAGACAGGAAAACCTTTAACACAAAAAAGGAATAGCATGTCTACATAATAGTTTCTGTTAATAAACAAAACTAATAAAATAAAATAAAATTAGTACTAGACTACTTTGTTTATCAATAGAAACTGTAGGCGTGCTATGCCTATTTTGTGTTAAAGGTTTTCTTGTCTATTTATGTACTGTTCAATTCTTACTTTCTCATTGCATTACCACCACACTGTCAAAGATGTTACTTGCTGTCTGTTTCTACTTCAGTCTACATGTATTACTTCTCTTCCATTGTTGTTGCAAACATTGTAACTTTTTTGGTGATAGTACTTAGTAAATGTCTGAAGATGGCCTTGTAAGCCGAAAGCCGGTTAACAATAAAAGTAATATTGTAGAGCAAAAGCAAACTGATGCTTTTCATTTATTATCATATCGTATTCTTAAACGGTTTCTGTCTCTCAACCATGCTAAAAAATTGTTAAATGTAACGAGAAACGGAATAACATGAGAAACAACGACAACTCGTCCAGGCACTACAGAGAATATTGACCAGAAAACAGTAATGTTTCTTGGCAATTTAGAATCTGAACAAAAGTAATAATCCAGGAGTAATTACGTGATGCGAGCATGCGGACAGGGGTAGCACTGACTATGCTCATCGCTCCAACATTAGCGGTACTGTGGTTGGCCGTGGAGCAAGTCATGTATTGGCGTCTTAAACAGGAACTGCTGCGACCATTCTGCCATGAAAGTCTTGACTAAAGCTAAGTGTAACCACGCATCGTTGCTTCCAAGCTGGTGGAAGCCAAGACATACCCGTATATCGCGAGAAATGGTGGCAACTACCACACTACTCCTAGTCACGAATGCTGGGGATTGCAACAAACTGGGGATGAAAGACGGTTTCTCAGTTGTTTTACGTCTTCGGACGCAACACAGTAGTGTGCTGCCTCGGATAGAAAACGATTCCTTGAGCGAACTCGACCGGGGCGGTAATGCAGATTGTTCCCATGGCATTCAGCGGAGGGGGCTATTCGGCCTCCCCACGAACGTCTTGGTGATCCTGTAGCGGCGCCAGTTCTCTGACTGTGGGCAGGTCAATTCTAACCACCCCTCTATATTTGTACCTGTTCGAAATTTAGGCCAACTGTACCCCTCACTCTATAAAATCTACCTATTACCAAAAACTAAGTCCCCACAAACTGTTATCCTACTTAAACTCCCATGCCAAAATTTGACTAAACAGAACATAATGCGAAGTGAAATGTAACTGATATGAATGCAGCTTGTCTTTATGTTAAATGCGCAACTGAAGTAAAACAATTATCTGCCTCTAATCAAAATTTCCACTTATTTCGCGTCTTGACAATATTGTTGCAGAGTTCTCGAAAGCGCAATAGCAAACACCCAGCCGCTGAGCTATATTTCTGTCTCTAAAATACATATTCAAACTGTTGCATGTGGTAATGCGTAACGATAAACAGAGGGGTGGGAAGAGTAAGCATTCTTATGAAACAATATTCCAGCACGGCCACTTTAGAATGAAGTTGTTGTTGTTGTGGTCTTCAGTCCTGAGACTGGTTTGATGCAGCTCTCCATGCTACTCTATCCTGTGCAAGCTTTTTCATCTCCCAGTACCTACTGCAACCTACATCCTTCTGAATCTGCTTAGTGTATTCATCTCTTGGTCTCCCTCTACGATTTTTACCCTCCACGCTGCCCTCCAATACTAAATTGGTGATCCCTTGATGCCTCAGAACATGTCCTACCAACCGATCCCTTCTTCTGGTCAAGTTGTGCCACAAACTTCTCTTCTCCCCAATCCTATTCAATACTTCCTCATTAGTTATGTGATCTACCCATCTAATCTTCAGCATTCTTCTGTAGCACCACATTTCGAAAGCTTCTATTCTCTTCTTGTCCAAACTATTTATCGTCCATGTTTCACTTCCATACATGGCTACACTCCATACGAATACTTTCAGAAATGACTTCCTGACACTTAAATCAATACTGGATGTTAACAAATTTCTCTTCTTCAGAAACGCTTTCCTTGCCATTGCCAGCCTACATTTTATATCCTCTCTACTTCGACCATCATCAGTTATTTTGCTCCCCAAATAGCAAAACTCCTTTACTACTTTAAGTGCCTCATTTCCTAATCTAATTCCCTCAGCATCACCCGACTTAATTAGACTACATTCCATTATCCTTGTTTTGCTTTTGTTGATGTTCATCTTATATCCTCCTTTCAAGACACTGTCCATTCCATTCAACTGCTCTTTCAAGTCCTTTGCTGTCTCTGACAGAATTACAATGTCATCGGCGAACCTCAAAGTTTTTATTTCTTCTCCATGAATTTTAATACCTACTCCGAATTTTTCTTTTGTTTCCTTTACTGCTTGCTCAATATACAGATTGAATAACATCGGGGAGAGGCTACAACCCTGTCTTACTCCCTTCCCAACCACTGTTTCCCTTTCATGTCCCTCGACTCTTATAACTGCCATCTGGTTTCTGTACAAATTGTAAATAGCCTTTCGCTCCCTGTATTTTACCCCTGCCACCTTTAGAGTTTGAAAGAGAGTATTCCAGTCAACATTGTCAAAAGCTTTCTCTAAGTCTACAAATGCTAGAAACGTAGGTTTGCCTTTCCTTAATCTTTCTTCTAAGATAAGTCGTAAGGTCAGGATTGCCTCACGTGTTCCAGTGTTTCTACGGAATCCAAACTGATCTTCCCCGAGGTTGGCTTCTACTAGTTTTTCCATTCGTCTGTAAAGAATTCGTGTTAGTATTTTGCAGCTGTGACTTATTAAGCTGATAGTTCGGTAATTTTCACATCTGTCAACACCTGCTTTCTTTGGGATTGGAATTATTATATTCTTCTTGAAGTCTGAGGGTATTTCGCCTGTTTCATACATCTTGCTCACCAGATGGTAGAGTTTTGTCAGGACTGGCTCTCCCACGGCCGTCAGTAGTTCCAATGGAATATTGTCTACTCCGGGGGCCTTGTTTCGACTCAGGTCTTTCAGTGCTCTGTCAAACTCTTCACGCAGTATCATATCTCCCATTTCATCTTCATCTACATCCTCTTCCATTTCCATAATATTGTCCTCAAGTACATCGCCCTTGCATAGACCCTCTATATACTCCTTCCACCTTTCTGCTTTCCCTTCTTTGCTTAGAACTGGGTTTCCATCTGAGCTCTTGATATTCATACAAGTCGTTCTCTTATCTCCAACGGTCTCTTTAATTTTCCTGTAGGCGGTATCTATCTTACCCCTAGTGAGATAGGCCTCTACATCCTTACATTTGTCCTCTAGCCATCCCTGCTTAGCCATTTTGCACTTCCTGTCGATCTCATTTTTGAGACGTTTGTATTCGTTTTTGCCTGTTTCACTTACTGCATTTTTATATTTTCTCCTTTCATCAATTAAATTCAATATTTCTTCTGTTACCCAAGGATTTCTACTAGCCCTCGTCTTTTTACCTACTTGATCCTCTGCTGCCTTCACTACTTCATCCCTCAAAGCTACCCATTCTTCTTCTACTGTATTTATTTCCCCCATTCCTGTCAATTGCTCCCTTATGCTCTCCCTGAATCTCTGTACAACCTCTGGTTCTTTTAGTTTATCCAGGTCCCATCTCCTTAAATTCCCACCTTTTTGCAGTTTCTTCAGTTTTAATCTACAGGTCATAACCAATAGATTGTGGTCAGAGTCCACATCTGCCCCTGGAAATGTCTTACAATTTAAAACCTGGTTCCTGAATCTCTGTCTTACCATTATATAATCTATTTGATACCTTTTAGTATCTCCAGGGTTCTTCCATGTATACAACCTTCTTTCATGATTCTTAAACCAAGTGTTAGTTATGATTATGTTGTGCTCTGTGCAAAATTCGACCAGGCGGCTTCCTCTTTCATTTCTGTCCCCCAATCCATATTCACCTACTATGTTTCCTTCTCTCCCTTTTCCTACACTCGAATTCCAGTCACCCATGACTATTAAATTTTCGTCTCCCTTCACAATCTGAATAATTTCTTTTATTTCATCATACATTTCTTCAATTTCTTCGTCATCTGCAGAGCTAGTTGGCATATAAACTTGTACTACTGTAGTAGGCGTGGGCTTCGTATCTATCTTGGCCACAATAATGCGTTCACTATGCTGTTTGTAGTAGCTTACCCGCATTCCTATTTTCCTATTCATTATTAAACCTACTCCTGCATTACCCCTATTTGATTTTGTGTTTATAACCCTGTAGTCACCTGACCAGAAGTCTTGTTCCTCCTGCCACCGAACTTCACTATGAAGTATATATTCAAAAAAGACAGAATAAAACTTCGCGTGAGCTTCACACGTAACATTGGTCTCAACAAAACTACGCTTAACGAAGTAAACAATGATTTAAAAAGGGGGCAATGTTAACAGAGAGTTTCTATAAAAACCAAACAGCTTAATCAGTTAATATGTTAATGCATAACTCGGGGAAGCGGGATAGTCTTTCTTTCAGCACTGAGCAAGTTAACTATCTGACAATAATCATTCCCAGCTGCGCAGTGCTGGAGTCTTACCTCAAACTCCTTCTCCCCAAAACATGACATTATTCAAAATTTATATTCTCATCACTTTCAAGTATATCCATCTTATTCATCCTCGCTGTCCTTTGCAATATTCTTCATCTAACACATACCTTCACAAACAAGTAACACAGCACTACTGAATCCCTCAGTGCCCTACCACACTTCAACTAAGAATGTATCAGACCGCGCAGAGGTAAAGACTGCAACGATAAGACCAAAGACTGTTTAACAGTAATGTAACATGCGCTCTCTGTCTCTCTCTGATGTGCATATCGATGACATGCAAAAACCAAATGACCTGACCACCTTACATAGAGTAGCTATGCGCCGCTACGCTACTGCCATGGCATGAATTTGAACTTCTGTCAACTTTTATTTTTATTTTTATTTTTTATTTATTTAGTTAACCTGATATTTTAGGGTCATTACACCCTCTGTTACATCGGACCAAGGTTTCACATATACAGTATCTATTACATCATACCTACCTAAAGAGACAACAATTTTAAAATGACAAGTAGTCTTAAAGTGATTTGATGGCCTCAAGTGGCAGTGTGGGTAAATTATACTGAGTACGAACTAATGAAGTTAGTACTTGCAGCACTTAAGCTACTGCAGCTGCTGCCACTAATAGTGATGATTAATAATAATAATAATGATGATGAAGATGATGACAATAATAACAATATCGGTAGTGGGAGATACAAGAAGAATTCACTGGTGCACGAAATAGATGTTTCCGATGCAGCGAGTTCTGGGGAAAGGAGATTTAAGGAGACTGCATCGGTCAAGAGTACTGCGAAACAAGAAAGATCAGGTTGGAAATATGGATGTACAAAGGTAACGAGTGCGTACAGGGACAATGACAATCCTTATTGTTGCTTTAGTAGATACGTCATTAACTATCATCTGAAACTGGAGGTTATTTCCAGCTCTCTACTATAATGCGGTAGGTTATTGCAGACTCGGATTCTTGCTACTGAGAGGGACTTCGCGAAAGTGGGTGAACGATGGAGTGAGACAGAATGGATTTTGCTCTGATGACAGCGGGTATGTGCGTTATGTTATTCACATGATATTTTCGACTTCTTACATATTTTACGAACTAAATGGTGATCATGAAAATTCAATAGTCCTCCACTTAGGCGAGCTATCGGTGGTTTCAGTTCGGGGGGAAAATTGATTTTAATACATAATTAAGCAGATGTTCATTTGATTTTTTAATTAACTGATTTATAGCACACATCTACTACCATAGAGGACATAATTACACAAGGTTAAGCAATATGAATCTGCAACTAGAAACGCGGTTGTAATTTTGTTTAACTTTCTTTCTTTGATATGGGACTGGGCTGGACAGGTGCTCAGGCTTAACCACATGCTGTATGTGAATGCCATCTGGACAATGCCGTCAATACACAGAGTAACTGCTGTCCTTCGTGCAAATTATCATAAATGACGTATTTCGATAGATTGTCCCAAGCATCTTGTGCCTTTTGTTGCGATTCAGCAATGGTTATTGCAGACCCTGCCGAAAGAGCAAGTTCCCGCATCGTCACATCCTATACGTTGAAAAGGCACGTCGCCTACATGTCGAAAAAATCGCTGTAACACGTGGATACGGTGCAATGTTGCAGGCCCTGTACCCCACTGAAACACAAAATGTGATTGTGATTTATTTATATCTCCCGCCCCCCCCCCCCTCCCTGCCAATATCCCCACAGCATCAAGCCTGGGGGTGGGACATGTGTATCGCAGGCGCATGCACTCCAGAATAGGCCGTACGCGAGTACGTCCATCATTCGCATACAGAAAACATACTACTATCACTGAAGACGATAGAGCCATGCCACCCTTCAATCGACTCTGTCGCCGCATCACAGTAGCCATGCTTATGTCGTGGTATCTGTGGCTGCCTGGCTAGAACAACATGTGATCTTAGTCTTGCTGAAAACAGTTCGTTCTCAACAGTCCTCGGTGACACAGAAAGTGCTACATTTACTCAGATTTATTTCCTGAGTGATGTTCGGTCGGCCACCGCTGCTCGAGCTATGCGTCGATCGTGACGTGCGACTGTACTACGTGGACGTCAAGAATTTTGTCTACAAGTGTGGGGATATTCCACATACCACTGATAAAAGCAGCTACATATGACCTATACAATGTGGGCAAAAATGTGCAACAGTTCGTTGATAAATCCATACAGCTTCGTGCAGGCCCACGACGCGACTCCGTTCAAATGTGTACCGTTGTTCAATAGGAATAAGTGCTTTTTGGTGGGCACGGTTGTGTAATAGAACGTATGTTGTAGTTACTGTTGCAGTCGTCTATAAGCTCAGCACTGTTACTCCCTGCAGTCGAAGAACTGAGGGTGTAACGCTGAAACCACAGATAAAATACCTTCTGCACCATCCAAAATTTTTCGGTATTTGATATCGGTTGATAACTTGCACTGTACTTCTGAATCTGTAGGCTTTGTTACAGAAACTGTATTTAACATGAAGTGGATGTAAGAGTGTATACAGCGTGGTCCATTGATGGTGACTGGGCCAAATATCTCAAGAAATAATGGTCAAACGAAAAAACTACAAAGAACGAAACACGTCTAGCTTGAAGAGGGAAATCAGATGGCGCTATGGTTGGCCCGCTAGATGGCGCTGCCATACGTCAAACGGATATCAACTGCGTTTTCTTAAAGAGGAATCCCCATTTTTTATTACATATTCATGTAGTACTAAAGAAATATGCATGTTTTAGTTGGACCACTTTTTTCGCTTTGTGATAGATAGCGCTGTGATAGTCACAAACATATGGCTCGCAATTTTAGACGAACAGTTGAAACAGGTAGGTTTTTTAAATCAAAATGCAGAACGTAGGTACGTTTGAAGATTTTATTTCGGTTGTTCCAATGTGATACATGTACCTTTGTGAACTTATCATTTCTAAGAACGCATGCTGTTACAGCGTGATTACCTGTAAATACCACATTAATGCAATAAATGCTCAAAATGATGTCTGTCAATCTCAATGCATTTGGCAATACGTGTACGACATTCCTCTCAACAACGAGTAGTTCGCCTTTCGTAGTGTTCGCACATGCATTGACAATGCGTTGACGCATGTTGTCAGGCATTGTCGGTGGATCACGATAGCAAATATCCCTCAACTTTCCCCACAGAAAGAAATCCGGGGACTTCCGATCCGGTGAACGTGCGGGCCATGGTGTGGTGCTTCGCGGACCAATCCACCTGTCATGAAATATGCTATTCAATACCGGTTTAACCGCACTCGAGCTGTGTGCCGGACATCCATCATGTTTGAAGTACATCGCCATTCTGTCATGCGGTGAAACATCTTGTAGTAACATCGGTAGAACATTACGTAGGAAATGGGCATTCATTGAACCATTTAGATTGCCATCGATAAAAAGGGGGCCAATTATCCTTCCTCCCATAATGCCGCACCATACATTAATCAGCCAAGGTCGCTGATGTTCCACTTGTCGCAGCCATCGTGGATTTTCCGTTGCCCAATAGTGCATATTGTGCCGGTTTACGTTACCGCTGTTGGTGAATGACGCTTCGTCGCTAAGTAGAACGCGTGCAAAAAATCTGTCACCGTCCCGTAATTTCTTTTGTGCCCAGTGGCAGAACTGTACTCGACGTTCAAAGTCGTCGCCATGCAATCGATGTTGATGTAGCATTCTCAACACCGACATTTTTGAGATTCCCGATTCTCGCGCAATTTATCTGCTACTGATGTGCGGATTAGCCGCGACAGCAGCTAAGACACCTATCTGGGCATCATCATTTGTTGCAGATCGTGGTTGACGTTTCACATGTGGCTGAACATTTGCTGTTTCCTTAAATAACGTAATTATCCGACGTACGGTCCGGACACTTGGATGATGTCGTCCAGAATACCGAGCAGCATACATAGCACACGACCGCTGGGCATTTTGATCACAATAGCCATACATCAACACGATATCGACCTTTTCCACAATTGGTAAACGGTCCATTTTAACACGGGTAATGTATCACGAAGCAAGTACCGTCCGCACTGGCGGAATGTTAAGTGGTACCACGTACTTATACGTTTGTGACTATTTCAGCGCTATCTATCACAAAGCGAAAAAAGTGGTCCAACTATTACATTCATATTTCTTTGCGTACTACTCGAATATGTAATAAAAATTGGGGTTCCTATAAAAAAAAAAAGAAACCGCAGTTGATATCCGTTTGACCTATGGCAGCGCCATCTAGCGGGCCAACCATAGCGCCACCTGGTTTCCCCCTTCAAGCTAGACGAGTTCTTTGTAGTTTTTTCGTTTGACTCTTATTTCGTGAGATATTTGGCCCGGTCACTGTCAATGGACCACTCTGTATACTTCTGACTGTATGTAATTGATTGTAATTATAACGTAAATATTGTAAATTGCTGTGTAATAGCCAAGGGGACTTTGTTTAAATATATCGATAGCAACGACGAAATGACAGTAGCTGTGCCGTTGTTCACCTTTGCGTATGGAGAGGCTCTGTCGCGCTGTGAGCAGAGGGGAAGCAGAGAAGCTTGAGTCATGGAAGAGTGTTTGTTGGGCGCTCCTGCAGACGCAGTATGCAGCTACGCTCGCGCCGGTGTAGACGCGCCAAATTCGTTAACCCGTGAGTATTGAGAGCACAGTAGGAGTGGACAGGAGGAGGAAGCTGCAGTTCTAACTGTTGTCTGTCCCATAATTATCCGTGGCTCTCGAGACGACTCATGGTTCTCAACCAGCAGCAGCAGCAGGGGCAGCTCAACATTGCCGACGGCTACATTCGTCGTCGTCCGCCCAGCTACAACACCGTAAGACTGTTAAGTGACAGAATGTAACTAACCTTGTAGAAGCACTACCCAGAGGCATTTCTTTCACAAAATATGACTAACTTGAATAATAACCTGCAATAGTTAAAACTTGTAGGCCACCTGCGTTATCATTGTCCTCGAACAGTACTACCAAGGATGGTTCCTTTCCTTAATCACCGAGTGTTGTAAATATATGAAAACTGATTTACTATTTTTTTCCAGGTTTGTTTGCTTGATAATGACCAGTATCAGTATAAATTTTCTACTCCAGTATAAGTGTCCGTCTGCAGCTCGTGGTCGTGCGGTAGAGTTCTCGCTTCCCGCGCCCGGGTTCCCGGGTTCGATTCCCGGCGGTGTCAGGGATTTTCTCTGCCTCGTGATGACTGGATGTTGTGCGCTGTCCTTAGGTTAGTTAGGTTTAAGTAGTTCTAGGGGACTCATGACCATAGATGTTAAGTCCCATAGTGCTCAGAGCCATTTGAATCATTTTATAACTGTCCAGTCTTGTATTGCGTAACAGAGGCTTAAATAATTTTCAGTTTTGGGTATTAATTTCATTCACTTAACGTAACGTAAAATTTGACTGCCAAAGCTAATAACTAAAGATACAGCACAAATTAAGTGTGCGCAATTTCATTTCAAATGGCTCTGAGCACTATGGGACTTAACATCTATGGTCATCAGTCCCCTAGAAATTAGAACTACTTAAACCTAACTAACCTAAGGACAGCACACAACACCCAGTCATCACGAGGCAGAGAAAATCCCTGACCCCGACGGGAATCGAACCCGGGAACCTGGGCGTGGGAAGCGAGAACGCTACCACATGACCACGAGCTGCGGACTGCAATTTCATTTATTCTGTATTTAGGTTAGTGAGTGATGTTGTGGTATATGTTGTACTGTTGTTATATTGAAATTAAAATTAGTTGCTCATTTGCTTAAAGTGAATTCAATTCAGTCTTCCTATAATCAAATTGCTTGCGTTACGTTGAGGTTACTGAAAGTCATATTTTTACGGCCGGCCGAAGTGGCCGTGCAGTTAAAGGCGCTGCAGTCTGGAACCGCACGACCGCTACGATCGCAGGTATCGAATCCTGCCTCGGGCATGGATGTTTGTAATGTCCTTAGGTTAGTTAGGTTTAACTAGTTCTAAGTTCTAGGGGACTAATGACCTCAGCAGTTGAGTCCCATAGTGCTCAGAGCCATTTGAACCATATTTTTACATAACGAAGTTTTAGTTACCTCCAGTAATTTATTTAACCAGTAACTTCATTTAACTTTATTTGCAAAATATAGTATTTCAGAATAAGTAACTGCAAGCTCAGTGCTTTCTGATTCATTTATTTTCTCGTGAACTGTTGTGTTGTGGAAAAGCGTCACAACCTTGCCACGCGAATGAATATTTGCTTAAATTTCTTTGCCGTTACCTATATTAAGATTCTGAAAATTCATCGTCCTAGTGGGCTGGCGACCGTTTACTTATCTCCATTTTGGCTAATCAGTATTTTTTTTGAACTATCGATATGTTTTGTATTAAAAATATGACGTGGTACACTGCCGCCCCCCCCCCCCCCATGTGACTCTTGAGCGATTGCACTAAATTAATAAAAATTTCAAAATTATCATCAGTATTTAGATTAGCTTTGGAATAGATACTTCCTTAAGAAGGGTCTATTGTACACTTTCCTCCTACTAACCGATATTATTTCCCTTCGCTAACGAGAGCCTTACTTACTGTAAAATTTCATTTGGCATACACGATGACGGGCAGTTATATAGCAATCCAGTAGGCCGATTTGGAAGTGTTAGGTTACAAGTGCACACAGGCAAGCCTCTTGAGCGACATCTGACCGCCGCTGACCGTGACAAACGAATCACGAACACTACAACCTCTCAGTATGCGCACATTATACCCTTTCGCCACTGAAAACAGTCCTTGAGAATGTTACATTTTTTCCGGCAGTGTATTTGGTCAAATAAGTTCTCTGCACTTTGAACAATGTGTGCAAGTGATTTGTTTCTCGTTTTAACACTTCGGTTGAATCAACGCATCCTAAAGCTTATATTTTTTGTGAGTGACTTGAGAAGAGAGAAATAGTGACTGCTCTGGTTCTGCACCAAAAATTGATGAGAAAACCGATGAAAGGCAAGTATTCATCGATAAAAAAATTGTAGACCGGCAAAGTGGTGATATGAACCGGTTGCATTTACTGCAGTGTGTTTTGTATGAAGCTGAAATGTTAACTTTATACATCTAAGGAAAAAAACTCTCTATTGTAGCCCATTATAATATATTTTACTTTCGTTAAACAGTTTCGTTATTCTTGTGTTAGTTCCGGTATGTAAGATAAATAGGGGGTATCATGAGCAGAACAACAAGAAAATAATTTACTTTTCATAAAATGTGATAGTAAATATGTAATAGCACTCTTTAGCTAAACATTCCTGCAGTATGAATTACAGTAGTGCTGCAGAGTGCGACCAAGGAAAACGTCACACGTCTGCGACTAACTTTTATTTTTGATCCTAAGTTTAATTGCAACCCAAGTTTTGTCTAATTCATGTAGAATTTTTCGTCTTATAAAATAGAATCGTAGATTGTGGTTTCTGAGCAGAAACACAGATTTAAATGTGATGGGAAATCACAAATGTAACAACGAATTTACAAATTGCTTACAAAGCTCGCATTAAGAGCCCAAGGTAGCTTTTTGTAAATTGGGCTGAAACGTCTTTTCTGATTATTCCTTTATTTTACACATTTGACTCTTTGTTTCTATGATACATGTGAACAAATCAAACTGTCTTCTATACATTATAAAACAAAATAGTTTTATTATAGCGACAAACTGCACCATGCAATATTTGTAACATTCACCTGCGTAGTCATATATCACTGCCCTGGCCAGATGTTTGGTTCCTCTTATTTTAAGCTATCTGATTTTTATCAGATAGAACGAGTTGGGAGTCGTATTCATTCTTTTACAGTACGCAAACACCGTACGTTGGATTCCGTGACAAAGGTCATACTGCAATCGATTGACAGTAACCTCGTTGGAATGCAAATGGCTTTAAGATAGCTGTTGTAACGCTTGACACGAGAACCCCCTTTTGAAAATGTTAGACCTATTGATATACGTCGTTCATCTGTGACCTACCTGTGCTTTTATGTGATCTGGAGAACTTAGGACACTAGTACAGATATTTTTTTGTTTTCATGTAAATGTATCCGGACTACTGAGCACAAATGAGGTTTTTTGAGGAGTATTTCATTTCATGTGAGGAACTTTAAGTGGTTTTGTTTACAATTCATGTGTGGAGCCGTGTATAAACAAGTCGGCGTGAGAACCGGGCTTCCTTTCAAGTTTTGAATTAAATTTTCTCAACAAAGGTAATTGTTATCATAGTTAGGACTTACTATGTGTTAATCTATCTTATCAAGAGGTCTTTATAACAATGCATTTTTACGAGATTACCTATATTCAGGTTTATCACATTATTCTTGTCATTGTCATTTTCATAAAAATAACTGTGCACTTTCCTTGTGGTATTTTTTTTCGGTTACTTAGAGCGGCTTGAAAACGATGCTTCTTAGCAAATAGTCTTCATTCGCGGCGCGTCACCAGTTCCTCTCTTGTGCTAACCTTTTCATCTCAGAGTAGCATATGTAATCTACGTCTTCAGTTATTTGTTGGTTGTACTCTAATCTCTGTTCGCCGGCCGCGGTGGCCGTGCGGTTCTAGGCGCTGCAGTGCGGAACCGCGGGACTACTACGGTCGCAGGTTCGAATCCTGCCTCGGGCATGGATGTGTGTGATGTCCTTAGGTTAGTTAGGTTTAAGTAGTTCTAAGTTCTAGGGGACTGATGACCTAAGATGTTAAGTTCAAATGGTTCAAATGGCTCTGAGCACTATGGGACTCAACTGCTGAGGTCATTAGTCCCCTAGAACTTAGAACTAGTTAAACCTAACTAACCTAAGGACATCACAAACATCCATGCCCGAGGCAGGATTCGAACCTGCGACCGTAGCGGTCTTGCGGTTCCAGACTGCAGCGCCTTTAACCGCACGGCCACTTCGGCTGGCTAAGATGTTAAGTCCCATAGTGCTCAGAGCCATTTGAACCATTTTTAATCTCTGTTTTCCTCTACAGTTTTTGACTTCTACAGTTTCCTTTAGTGCCGTGGAAGTTATTCTCCGATGTTTTAACAGATGTCCTATCATACTATCCCTTCTTGTTGTCTGTGTGTTCCACATATTCCTTTCCTCTCCGATTTTGCGCTAAAACTCCTCATTCCTTACCCAGTCAATTCAACTCATTTTCAGCATCTCACTATAGCAACACATACGCTATCAAAAAAATCCGGGCACCCCCAAAAACATATTTTTTTTCATATTAGATGCATTGTGCTGCCACCTACTTCCAGGTACTCCACATCAGCGACCTCAGTAGTCATTAGACATCATTAGAGAGCAGAATGGGGCGCTCCGCGGAACTCACAGGCTTCGAACGTGGTCAGGTGATTGGGTGTCACTTGTGTCATACGTCCGTACACAAGATTTCGACACTCCTAAACATCCCTAGGCCCACTGTTTCTGATGTGATAGTGAAGTGGAATCTGAAGGGACATGTACAGCACAAAAGCGTATAGGCCGACCTCGTCTGTTGACTGACAGAGACCGCCGACAGTTCAAGAGAGTCGTAATGTGTAATAGGCAGACATATATCCAGACCATCACACAGGAATTCCAAACTGCATCACGATCCACTGCAAGTAATGTGACAGTCAGGTGGGAGGTGAGAAAACTTGGATTTCATGATCGGACGGCTGCTCATACGCAGTACATCACGCCAGTAAATGCCAAACGACGCCTCGCTTGGTGTAAGGAGCGTAAACATTGGACGATTTAACAGTGGAAAAACGTTGTGTGGAAACACGAATCACTGTACACAATGTGGCGATCCGATGGCAGGCTGTGGGTATAGCGAATGCCCGTTGAACGTTATCTGCCAGCGTGTGTAGTGTCAGCTGTAAAATTCGGAGTCGGTGGTGTTATGGTGTGGTCGTGTTTTTCATGGAGGGGCCTGCACTCCTTTTTTTGCGTGGCACTATCGCAGCACAGGCCTACATTGATGTTTTAAGCACCTTCTTGCTTCCCACTGTTGCAGGGCAATTCGGGGATGACGATTGCGTCTTTCAACACGATCGAGCATCTGTTCGTAGTACACGGCCTGTGGCGGAGTGGTTGCACGACAATAATGTCCCTGTAATGGAGTGGCCTGCACAGAGTCCTGACCTGAACACTATAGAACACCTTTGGGATATTTTGGAACGCCGACTTCGTGCCAGGCCTTACCGACCGACATCGATACCTCTCCTGAGTGCAGCACTTTGTGAAGTATGGGCTGCCATTCCCCAAGAAACCTTCCAGCACCTGATTCAACGTATGCTTGCGAGAGTGGAAGCTGTCATCAAGGCTAAGGATGGGCCAACACCATATTGAATTCCAGCATGGCCGATGGAGGGTGCCACGAACTTTTAAGTCATTTTCAGCCAGGTGTCTTTATACATTTGTTACATTATGTATGAAACGCATCGATGCACTTCTTTTCCAGTTTTCCCACAGTTCATAATGCGTTACCGTACGGTGCTGTCGTCCAAATGTATACTTTTTTCCTTCTTGAGCAGGAATTTTCTCATTGGTAATATATTTTTGTGTCCTCCCTGCGTCATTCATGTATTATTTCGCTTCAAAGGTAGCAGTATTCCTTCTTTTCGTTTACTTTTGGTCCCCAATTGTGGTGTGATTACCGCTAATCTGACTTCTGCTCGTTCTAATTCTTTCCATCTTTCTTCGGTTCACGCTCCGTCTTTATTCGGTACGATTCCCGGCCGGGTTGGGGATTTTCTCTGCCAGGGTACTGCGTGTTTGTGTTGTCCTTATCTTTTCAACATCATCATCATCATCTTCATCATCTTCATCATCTTCATCATGTGTGAAAGCGTGTAGACTGGACTGTAAAAAATACGGACTGTGAAAGAATTGGTACTTTGTATGGGCGCTGATGACCGCGCAGTTGAGCGCCCCACAAACCAAACATCATCATCATTTATTCAGCACTCATTAGATTGTTCATTGAATTCAACACGTCCTGTAATTCTTTTACAGTTTCACTAAGACTAGCACAGCCATCAGCGAATTTTATCATTAATATCCTTTCACTGGGAATTTTAATACCACACTTGAGGCGCGCGGTGTAGCTGCGTTGTCTGGGGCGCCTTGCCACGATTCGCGCGGCTTCCACTCCCCCCTCCCCGTCGGAGATTCGAATCCTCCCTCGGGCATCGATGTGTGTGTGTGTGTGTGTGTGTGTGTGTGTGTGTGTGTGTGTGTGTGTGTGTTGTCCTTAGCGTACGTTAGTTTAAATTAGAGTAAGTAGTGTATAAGCTTAGGAACAGATGACCTCTGCCGTTTGGTTTTTGGGGTATAAAGGGACCAAACTACAGGGTCATCAGTCCAGCAGTTTGGTCCCATAGGAACTTCCCACCACCTACACTTGAACCTTTCTTTTATTTCCGTCAGTGATTTTTCGATGTATAGATTGAATAGTAGGGACGAAAGGTTACATACTAGTGTTACAACCTTTTTATTAAAAAACACTTGGTCTTCCATTGTTACTGTCCCCTCTTGGTTCCTGTAAATATTTCTTATTGTGAAACTTCCTGGCAAATTAAAACTGTGTGCCGGACTGAGACTCGAACTCGAGACCTTTGCCTTTCGCGGGCAAGTGCTCTGCCATCTGAGCTACCCAAGCACGACTCACGACCCGTCCTCACAGCTTCAATTCTGCCAGTACGTCGCCTCCTACCTCCCAAACTTCCTTATTATCCTACTTTCCAAACTTCCTTGTTATCCTTCTCCACCCATATTACACTGCTGAGCGTTTCCTCCAGACCAACAAATGCTACCATTGTGTCTTCATTTTTTTCCTAAATTTTGCTTCAGTTATTAGTCAGAACTGTCCATCTAGTGCCTTACCTTTCCGAAGGCCAGACAGGTCGTTACCTAACAGACCGCCCATTTTCTTTTTCGAAATTAGGTGCCAATAAAGAGTTATTCACTAAAAGTATCTTATGATGCCAACATGAATGTGTTCAATTTAGTCATTTTTAAACTTCACACTGCAGACTTCTTCTTCTGTAGTGGTCAATCCAAGGATTGGTTTGCAACAGCTACAATGGCAGCTTGTCTCCATTCTGTGCGCCTTTCAGCTTTTCTCTTCATTTCTTTATAGTTGTTACATCCCACATCTTTCACCATTTGATCCATGTACCTCAGTCGTGGTCTTCCTCTTGGTCTTTTTCCCTCGACATATCCCTCTATGATTGTGTTCAGGAGTCCTTTATGTCTTAATAGATGGCCTGTAAATTGCACTCTTCTTTTAACAATGAAACTCTAGATGCTTCTCTTCTCACCTGCTCTTTCCAGAACCACTTCGTTTGAGACCTTGTCGATACATTTTATTTTGAGCATGCGTCTATAGCACCACATTTCGAAAGAATTTAGCTTCTGGTCTTCCTCTGCCCCGAGAGTCTATGTTTCACACCCATAGCATGCCACACTCCATACATATGATTTCAAAAATATTTTCCTGATTTCAAGGCTGATGCTCTTAGATGTTAAGATGTTTTTCTTCTTGTTAAAAGCATCCTTTGCTTGAGCAATTCTACTCCTCACTTCTGCCTTGCCCCTTCCATCCCTGGTAATATTAATGCCCAGATAAGTAAATTTATCAACTTGTTCAAGCAGTTCATTGCCTACATGAACTTGGACTTTCACTTGATCTTTTTTGTCGCATGCCATTACTTTTGTTTTTGCTTTATTAATTCTCATGTTATATTCTTCCCCCATAACTTTATCCATTCTATTCAGTAAGACTACAAGATCTTTTTCACTTTCAGCCAGGACAGCTATATCATCGGCATATCATATCTATTCGTTGGCCATGAATTACTACACCTGTCTGTGAATTTTCCCTTACTTGTTTCAGCGCCTCTTCAATGTATAGGTTTAAGATAACAGGGGATAGTGCGCAACCTTGTCGGACACCTTTCCATATCTGCACCTCTTCTTGTTTTGTCCGTCCACGGATAACTGCTGTCTCGTTTTTGTACAGGTTCCATATCATTTTTCTATCTGCAGACTGCCTTTAGCGAATACGTCTTTCTCAGCCGGAGTATCACTTTACGGCCACGCCAGCTGGTTCGCATGCAGCTACAGTAATGGGCTCTATGGTGTGATAAAACCCCGACGGCGTCGGTGGGCGGGCGGCGAGCGTGTCCGAGTGTGAATCACGGCAGCGCAGCGGAACCTCGCCGCAGCCGAGAACAGGATGCTCCGGAATAAACGAGCCACGCTGGCTGGCCTTATCGCGCTCGCCCTAACTATCCTAAACAGGAAGTCGTAAAATGGTCGTAAAAGATATACACGTCAAGGAGCTCTCAAACGTAACACCGCCAACAAAGGGGACGAACAAAAGGAGAGGGCAGTTGCGCGCCGCGCTGACAGATACCATCTGGCGACGCCGTGAAGCCTTCTGTATGTGAGGGCCGCCACTTAGCGTACCGTGCATGGTAAATAAGTGACGGAGCCACCGTCTGGGCTTCGACATGCGAACTCCTGGAATAGGTATGAGGTGCCCGTGGTATTTCGGGTGCTTCACGTTTTATGGTGATGGGAGTCAGAGGCTGTGCTGGCGTATTAGTTAATGCACGAGGGAAGTCGATAACTATCTGCACTATCAATCTAATTATCTTTAGAATTGCAGTGCAACTTAGTGCACTCGGTGGGAATGTATCATTCGCTTGTGCACTTGCGACATGTGATAGTGATGTTCGTGTGCGCGTACGACCTCGAGGTATTTACTGACAATATTCAAGAAAAGAAGCCAACGGCCTTGCCGCAGTGGTAACATTGGTCGCTGTCAGATCACTGAAGTTAAGCGCTGTCGGGATTGGCTAGCACTTGGATGGGTGACCGGCCAGTCTGCAGAGCGCTGTTGGCAAGCGGGGTGCCCTCAGCCCTTGTGAGGCAAATCGAGGAGCTACTGGACGAAGAAGTAGCGGCTCCGGTCACTGTCAACGGCCGTTAGAGCTGTGTGCTGACCACGTGCCCCTCCATATCCGCATCCAATGACGCCTACAGCTGCAATGACGAGGCAGTCGGTCAGTACCGCTGAGCCTTCCGAGGTCTGTTCGGACGCAGTTTAGTTTTAGTTCACTCAAGAAGAGAAGAGACCGAAGCGTCTGAGACATGGTGCTATGGAAGGATGCCGAAAATTATAAGGGGCAGTAAAAGCGGTGGCTCGATTTTTTTCCTTTACAGGTTACTATCCCTTGCTGAAGGGGCTGTAATTTTGATATTTTTTCTTAACCAGCAAGGTAAAACAGATGCAGTGGATTTAGTGCTCACGTACTCACACTGAGCCGTGAACACTTCCCAGTTTATTAATGGGGGATAATTGAAAATTATTATTACTATTACCGGTCCCGGTTCTAGGCGCTACAGTCTGGAACCGCGTGACCGCTACGGTCACATCTTCGAATCCTGCCTCGGGCATGGATGTTCAATCTACTAAAGGAAGGGGTTGCAGGCATGCAACGACCACCACCATGAATCAGCCAAAGACTAAGAAAGATGCTACTGTGAGTGAATCGCTAGGTAGCCTCCTGTACTAAAGGAATAAAACCAGCAAGACGCGAAACTATTTATACGGGCGATACTAGATAACCTTGGTTCGCGGTCCGACTACGTTAACGAAACATGAAGGGGCGCCAGACACTCACCACGTGGCGTAGGACAAAGGGCACAAGTTTTCAAGCTAGGAAGACCTAAATTCTGAGTCGAATTTTGCACGGGAGAACTGAAAGAGCTAATGCCGGACGAAGCGGAAAAGTGGGCATGGAAGTATACACTTTCGTGCCGTACTGCAAGCTACTATGACTAACCAACACATTTCGCACATTATGCCCAACTGTACAAGGAAAGCATACAGTCTTATAATCTGGAAAAATTGCGTAAACCGTAATTTAAGGAAGGCACATCAGTAAAATGACCTATAAGGTTCCCTCTGGGCCGCAGGGCACGAAGCTACAGTGCACGTCGGAGCT
Organism: Schistocerca serialis cubense; assembly: GCF_023864345.2. Taxonomy (NCBI): domain Eukaryota; kingdom Metazoa; phylum Arthropoda; class Insecta; order Orthoptera; family Acrididae; genus Schistocerca; species Schistocerca serialis. The sequence goes on from NC_064646.1 coordinate 262,931,647, forward strand.
CATGCTTACCGAACGTCATCTCCGGGAAGCAGCACCTCCAGTCTCAGGCACGGTCACACTAGAACTGAACTACTGCCACTTTGTCCACTATCCACCAGCGGAGGGAGGTTGGCGCCTACCGGCGGAAAACGGGCGCGCACCAGAACTGGCCAATCAGAGGGCCGGAATCTCACAGGGAGGCGACCTCACGACGTTAAAATCGAGCAGAAATAGCAGTTGCAAGGTTGGTAAGGCAGGTTGGGGAACTGAGAACAGGAGAAACGTTGGCCACTACTGAACGTTTAAACGACACCACGTCCTACCCTGGCGATCGGAAAAAGGATGGGAAACGGGAAGCCATCATGGCTGCTAGGAAGACTGCTGCCCTCGCCCATAAATAAAGAAAATTCCTAGCGCTAAGCTCCTCTCACAGATCAGTGTGAGACAAACTGTAAACATCGTTTAATAAATTAGGCAATCCATAGAAATGATCAACAGGGCCTGAATTATTATATTACCGAATAACAGAATGCTGGGATTAGAAATATGAAATACGAGCACTGAATGGTGAATGAAGTACACGTGTTCCAGCAGTCAAATGAAACGTAAAAAGTAGTAAGCGAACATAATTACGAGGGGCGTTCAATAGGTAAGGCTACATTTTTTTTCCTCAGTCAATTCTTGTTGAAAAGAAAAGAGGAATTTCTTGTGAAATTCCTGAATTATTCTCGCTTCAGTCACTATAGTTTCATGAAGTTCTGATATGTTGCAGCGCTATATGTAGCCTTAAAAATCGCGTCTGTAAAGACGGTGCGTTCCAAGCAGAGAGCTGTCATTAAGTTTCTTTTGGCGGAAAACCCGAGCATAGCAGGTATTTAGACACTTGCAAGATTCCAATGAACAAAAGCACGGTAAGTCGTTGGGCGAAGTGTCTAAAACGTCAGTGAATATTTTCTCTTTAATAAAAGTTGGCCTGCGGTGGCCGAGCGGTTCTAGGCGCTACAGTCTGGAACCGCGCGACCGCTACGGTCGCAGGTTCTAATCCTGCCTCGGGCATGGATGTGTGTGGTTTCCTTAGGTTACTTACGTTTAAGTAGTTCTAAGGTCTATGGGACTGATGACCACAGCAGTTAAGTCCCATAGTGCTCAGAGCCATTTTGAATAAAAGTTGTTTCCTCTGACGTTTGTCGGAAAGACTCTCCAACACACTGCATATTTTGCAGCAATTCTGGGCATCTGCAGCAGAATCATGTGCGTGGCGAATAATGCAAGAGTGAAATGATGCATGTGCATGTGATTTGATTCTATGCACCAGAGTCTGCACTGTGTACCACAGCCCACAACAGCAGTCCATGAGAAAGGAAGGCATACCACTACTGCAGAAAGAGGCAACGGCTCATTAGCTCTTCGTCCGCAGATGGTTTTGCATCCTCTCTGAGCCTCAGGCCGTCCACTAGGGCGCAGCTATCGCCGGCTCTGGAGAAACTCTGTGGCATGGCTGAAGAAAACAGGACCACAGACACTGCTGGAAAGTAGAGAGACGATGGGAATCTGGCGATCCACTCCCAAATCCAAAAGCATAGAGCATCTAAGCACAGAAAGTTCTGATCGTAACATGTTTTTCGGTTAATTTGGTGGATGAAGAAACTGTCGCAAAGAAGGCCTTGTGCAAGCCATCAGTCTGTGATGGAGAACGTATAATGGACAAACCAGTGTGAGTAAACCATGGAGAAAGAAGAGTAATAGCGAGAGAACACTTTGATACAGAATTCAGTCGACTCCTTGGTGAAGGACGCTTTGTGTCAGAGGGTGTATTCAGCCTTTGACGGCGTTTTAGGTCCTCCCATCGCAGCGATCCGCTCCATCTGTTAGAAGGCACCAGGGAGATGAACAGCACTGGTTTGTTAAGACTCGTAATGCTGCAGAAAACAAATCGTAATGCTGTATAGTATATGTGTCTTCTATAATGCACGCAAGACTTTGGGTATTAATAACCGCTTCAGCTGTATTTAGTCCGTTGTTATTGGATCAATACCTGTTTCGTGGCACCAAAAGCCACATCTTCAGCTGAACGTATGGCTAAAATATTAGTGCGGAAACGCTTGGAACCTTTTCTCCAACATTCGTTGTCCGCCAGAACAAAAAACCGCTAAAAGGCTGATGGACAACGAATGTTGGATAAAATATTTGTCTTTAACACAGTGAAGATTTCGGCATACCGTTTACACTTACTTCCAATGGTATAATAAATTTATGGTACAAGCAAAAGTTAATATTCCCGTATCACTTATCTGACATTTTTTCAGGCTAGTACATGCTAGTATTCACACTGTAGTACGTTTTTCAGGGGGCGAAGAGAGAGGGGGGGGGGGGGGGTAGTGGGGTTCATCTCCGGGTTTCAAAACATTCTCTTTTTTTGCATATTTTGACTCCGTATAGTCTTAATATATGTGATCTGATGTGTTTTCACTGTAGCAGACGTATTTGTCTTGCGAGAATCAGTGACTGTACTGATACTTACGATAATTCCCATTCATTGTTCCATTTCAGGTGCACATTTACGATTGGATTACGTGCTTCGACCACTCAGGATCATCTTCAGATCTAAATGGTTGTACCAGCAACCCGTCTCGTCTTCCCTGCACCACGTATCAGAGACACTCTGACGCAACTATTTAGATCTGAAGGTGCTCCTCAGTGACCGAAACATGTAATCTCATTAAAATGCGCAACCAAGAAGGAAAAATAAATGAGAGTTGTGCCAAAAGGATTTTGTCGGGAAATTATTCTTTATACGTGAACACCACGTTTCAATGGAAACTCAAATACGTCCCCTCTAGCCACTCTCGGTTCTTGGGCCGTTTGCGATTCCAGTCGATCTGTCTCTCTGTGTAAAGCTGTTGCAACATTCTACGTCGAAGAAAGTGTCGGTAGAGCTGTTGCACAAACATACGGAAAACACTGACAAAGACAAGGGACTTGATAACCAGATGTAAGCTGTGTTCAAACGAAAAGGTATGGGACGTAGTAAGAACCACATGCCACTTTGGGATAACATAGTGAGAAATCTTGTGACGCAAATGTAGCGTCTACACCTCTCCCTAAAGAATTTAATAAATGTTCAAATGTGTGTGAACTCCTAAGGGACCAAACTGCTGAAGTCATTGGTCCCTAGACGTATGCACTAGTGCACTAGTTTAACTTATGCTAAGAACAAAACACACACACACACACACACACACACACACACACACACACACACACACACACACACGCCCGAGGGACGACTCGAACCACCGGCGTGAGGGGCCGCGCACTCTGCGACATTGCGCCTCTTACCGCGCTGCCACTCCGCGCGGCAAAGAATTCAAAACTGTGCCCTCTGCAGGCAAGGTGATGCTCAACCGTCTTTCTCGATGTCCGAGGTCTGATACTCATCGATTTCCTGGAGCACGGACAAACCATTAACAGTGACGTGTACTGAGAGGCACTCCACAGTCTACTAAGTCCATTAAGAACAAAAGGTCTGGACTGCGCACGGACAGTGATTCTGCTGTAGTCGTAGCAGTAGTAAAAACTCCAACGGAAGCCAAAGACTGAAACACGTCCAACACTTAATTGAGGACATACGGAGCAAGAGTTTGGCACAGGGAAGGAATTTGTGACGGGCCGCTTCAAACTGGTCAGAAGAGTATCAACTCAAAAACCTCAAGTGTGACTCACAGGATACTAAAGGTTTAACTATAATTAAAAAATACAAAAACGCCCTCTCTCTGTCTGTCTGTTTCTACACACACACACACACACACACACACACACACACACTGCTGCTACGAAAATCAAATATATTGTCAGATTTATAGCTTACACCACAACAGGAAAAAGCAGTGCACATAATTCAAATATTATAGCATATAGCTGTGGCTGACTGATCGCTGAAATACAATAAAAAAACAAACAAGAACTGCGTCGACCACTCTTTCCAAATAAACATGCGTGCGCCATTTGCAATTTGCATCAGTGTATAGTAGTAGTAGTAGTAGTAGTAGTAGTTGCTGTATGGTATCCTGCCTTACAGCAGGTCGTGTCATTGTTTAAGCCTCTTCCACTTTTGTCTGTCCATAGCCACTCTTTTCATTTCTGAATATTTGCCTCCTTTGATATTGTCCAGCATTTGATATCTTCTTTTTCCTCTTCCCCTTCTCCCTCCACCATTCCTTCTATTCCTTTCTTCAATAAACAGTTCCTCTTCAAACAATGTCCAATACAGTTCCGTTTCCTCTTTCTGATGACTTTCAGCATGTTTCTTTATTCTCCAACTGTTCTTAATGCTTCATCCCTTATTCGGTCTTTCCATTTCACTTTTTCCATTCTTCTCCATATCCACATCTCTAGTACCTCCAATCTTCTTTCATCTTCCTTCCTCAATGTCCAGGCCTCTGCACCATATAGTGCAACGCTCCAGATGTAACATTTGGCAAGTCTTTTCCTCATATCTTTGTTTAGAGGTCCACAAAGTAATTTCTGTTTCCTCTTGAATCCTTCTTTTGCCATTGCAATTATTTTCTAATTTCTGTTGAACAATACACATCATCCATTATTACACTTCCCAAGTAATTGAAGTTATTCACTTGCTCTATTTCCTCTCCCCGTATATTCCTATGACATTTTCTCCCCTTTCCCCCAATTACCATGCTTTTCGTTTTCTTCTTGTTAACTTGATTCCATATTCTTCTAATTTTGTGTTTACATCATCTAACATTTGTTCCATCTCTGTTGCTCTCTATGCCATCACAACCATGTCGTCTACAAATCTTACACACTCCACTCTCCGACCCCCTATACAAACTCCTCTCCTTCCATCAAAACTTTCACTTATAATTTCCTCCATATATATATTGAACAGTGTTGGTAATAAACAATAACCTTGTCTTACACCTCTTCCCAGTTCAATTTCTTCACTCATCAAACTCTTATTCTTACTCTTGCTGTCTGGTTCAAATATAAATTTCTAGTTAGCCGTCTATCCCTCCAGTCAACTCCATGTTTCAAAAAAATGGTTCAAATGGCTCTGAGCACTACGGGACTTAACATCCGAGGTCATCAGTCCCCTAGAACTTAGAACTACTTAAACCTAACTAACCTAAGGACAGCACACACATCCATGCCCGAGGCAGGATTCGAACCTGCGACCGCAGCGGTCAAGCGGTTCCAGACTGAAGCGCCTAGAACCGCTCGCCACAACGGCCGGCGAACTCCATGTTTCCTTAGGATTGCAATCAGTTTGTCCCATCTGAACAACAGGTGAATAAACTATATGATTTTGGCAAAAGTGAGATAAAAAAAAAAACAATTGCGGGGTCAGTTTATCACAGGAATTGAATGAATTACAATCCGAAGCACAATTACGATTTTGGAAGTTGGTGTATATGGAAGCAAGCTGAGACGAGCGTGACACAATGGTTTTATGACAAACCTCCTCGTATCAGTCTAAGCATTCAGACCAGACGCGGTGCAACGTCGTCCTGATAAGTTGTCTCATTCTGCCAGTTACTTTTTGAAATATAATTTATTTGGTAATGACTGAATTAAAGTCACATACCCTCTCAAACTGTCAAGTTTCGGTTCCTCCTCCTTTTCAGGGTGTTTCACTTTTTTTGTCAGGCAGTGGCATTTATTTGATTACCTGGGTTTCGTGTTAAAAGCCCATCGTCAAATAACAATTTTCTGATGATGGCCTTGCAACCCGAAAACCGACTGACTAAACAACTTAAACTGATATTCCTTCTCCCTCCTTTCCTAGTTAGCGAGCTGTCTGATAGCGCTGATGGCTAGCAACGGTACACCAGAATATTCCCACTTCTGACAGAAGCTTCCCCACCGTCTATGCTGAACGGTGGCAATGTGGAGACACCTGGTTGGGTTTTATCGGTTCACAGGAAGGTCGGACGCGTGTAGCAGCGAGCATTCGTGCGCCAGCCGCGAGCGCCTTTAAATCGTTTCTCCGCTCGTCGGAGGTGCGCAGCGCCTTCCTAAATAAATCCCGCCGGCTCTTTTGATCCCACGTCAGCCGAGAGAATACGTGCGCGGCGCGGTAGGTACAGACCTTATCATGAGCATCACGGCCGGCCTGTCAGAGGCGCCGGGCCCGCTGGGCAGGAGGCAGCAGTCGCAGAATGCAGAGTGGGCGCCGGCAGCCGATGGAGACGTCGCTCCAGAGATGAATTACGGCAGGTGCCGTTCAGCCGTCCTGGGAACCCCCCACCCTATCCTGTCTCCCGGACCGCTTCTCCGTAATACTGCTGTATAGCGTCCGCATTTCCAGCCCTAATCTCTCCGTTTGATCTCTAGTCACACTTGATCTGTATAGGGCACTTATCTGTCAAGGTGGTTCCTCGTGTCCTCCTACATCTCTGTCCAAAGGAGAAGCATAATTGCGAATAAAATCTGGAAATCTGTAGCAAGTTCTATGGGACCAAACTGCTAAGGTCATCGGTCCCTAGGCTTACACACTACTTAATCTAACTTAAACTAACTTATGTTAAGGACAACACACACACACCCATGCACAAGGGAGAACTCGAACCGCGCGAACCGTGGCAAGGCACCTAAGACCGCACGGCCACCCCGCATGGCTGCAGCCGGCCGGTGCGGCCGAGTGGTTCTAGGCGCTACAGTTTGGAACCGCGCGACCGCTACGGTCGCAGGTTCGAATCCTATCTCGGGTATGGATGTGTGTGATGTCCTTAGGTTAGTTAGGTTTAAGTAGTTCTTAGTTCTATCCGACTGATGACCTCAGAAGTTAAGTCCCATAGTGCTCAGAGCCACTTTTTTAACCCGCGTTGCTGTGAATAAAAGGAAATGGCGAAACGTTCATCCCGCGAGCTGCTCGGACAGCGCAATGCGCAGCGTAATAGTTTGCGGAATAGAAAAATGAGCCATAACATCGAATATGAAACAACTGTGGCCGGTTCACTGGCAAGCCTGAAAAAAAAAAAAAGCGATACACAAACTGCTCATGTACCATAAATCATAAATGTATGCTTTTGAGTGGTGTTTGTTCTGCCTGAAATGTCCGACAGGGCGCCATTCGTGATGAGCTGCTGGTGAATACATTTATATGAAATAGAGGATGGGGAAAGAGAGAGAAAGGATGGCTGGGAGTTCGTGACTTCCGGCCACGCAGGGCATTGTGGTAATACAGTGGCGATAGTTGAAAACTTGTGCTGGACCGAGAGTCGCACCCGGATTTACCGCTTCCCATAAGCGGTTGCGTTAACCGCTTCGGCCATCTGAACACGGCCCCTGACCGACTGAAATATGTAGCTTATCGTGCGCTGCAATACAGCGTTCGTCGCCCATTAACACCGTTTTCGCGAATTACTGATTCCCCTAGGAATTCGGACGATATTAGTGCAACCGCACTGAGGAGAAAAATTCAGAGGCGTCGCGCAGTTACAGAAATTTTCCTTTCAGTGCAGATGCACTAATGTTGTCCGATCTCCTACGGGAATCAGCAATTCGTCAGTAGGGGGTTGATGGACGAGAGACGCTGCATTGCAGCGTGCGATTAATTGAAAATTTCAGTCCATCAGGGACCGTGTCCGGATGGCCGAAGTGGACAAGGCAACCGCTCATGAAAAGCGATAAATCTCCGTTCGATTCCCTGTCCTGCCATTGCATTACCTTTATGCCTTGCGAGGCTGGAGGTCACGAATTCCCACCCATCCTCTCCCCTCTGTTTCACATAAAGTTAAAATACCATCACACACAGAACTAAGGTTACACAATTTACAGATAGCTAGACAGATAGACAACTTGGGTTACTTAGATACCTGACGACTAGTGTTACAGGAAGGGCATTCGGCTGCAAAATGAAATAGAATTTTCCAAAACCTGAGTACACTTCTTTGTATGTAAAGAATGACAGTGCTGGAAAAACTCTTACTTTATTTGATTTTCATACTCCTGAGCAAAACTGAACGTACTCAGACAGTTCTCTCTTTACTTATTCTGATCATCACTAAACTGACACACAATATTTTTAGCGCAACACAATCTGACTTTTGATAATCCCTAAAAAAGAATGGCCCTGATTAACAATAACCTATACCTTTCATGAATCACTTACCTCACAAAAATCTTCATTAGTCGAACTACTGCAATACAGCAAGCGCCAATACTGCCAGCTAAATAAATGATTCTAACTACTGAAGTCACTAACTACTGATAAGAATAGTTACCAAATGAAAGATTTTGATAAAGAACAAACAATGTATTTACCTTAATAGTGTTCAGAAGTCATAATATATGTATCAGTTCATGACACCCAGTCTTACAAATTTCCTTCTCCTGACGGACACACGTCCAGACCGTTCACTCATAGTAACCTCTCAAAACTCAGGCATCTCTCCCCCCACATCCACCACTGCTGGCGGCTCACCTCCAACAGCCCAACGCTGCACTGTGTTCACATCCAACTTCCCGACGCTACTCTAGAGAATATTCCAACAATGAGTTCAACCAGCCACAGACTGCACACAGCGCAGTCAGCGATTTTCATACAGAGCACTATGTGGCGTTACCAACATAAAAACCTAAACAGCCCACTTACAACGTCATCAAACTGGCGTATATAAGACACTATCAAAATATATAAACCACTATCAAAATCATCACTCGCCAGTCACCACAACTAAGGTTTTGCATTCTCAGTAAATGACTTCGTCCTCAGTAGCTACTGTAACTATGCCGGCACGGTAGCTCAGCGTCTTCCGTCGGGCGAGTGGCTACTGGCCACGCCCTGTAACACATCTGAAGTTCTCATGGACGGAATATGAAAGATGTCACGCGATATCTGATAAGAATCACTGACGATGTAATGATGAAGAAACAGATCTAAAGACGACAAAAAAGTGGTTTGCGTAGATAGTTGCCATGTGGAAGTACCGGGTTCGGTTCCCGATATTACCAAGTTTTTTCCTTGGTGGGAGGGCTGGTACGGGATGCATTCAGCCTCGAGATGCCAATTGAAGAGCTGCTTGTCTGGCTGGTAGCGATTCCACGGTCTGTAAATTCAGCAAAATGGCCGGGAGATCGGTGTGTTGACCACATGCCCCTCCATGCCGTATCCGCATGACGCTGCAGGACAAAGGATGACACGGCGGCCGGTAGACATCCCTGGGGCCTTCACGGCCTGGAGGGGAGCTGGTTTCTTTGTTTGTTGACTTCAACAATTTGCAACCACTCACTCACCATTCAGCTTAACGTAGACCTCAGGGTAACTATAGCACTGGTTCTTCTTCCTGCGCACTGAACACCATTCGCGAATAGAACATAAAAGAGAAAGGGAGGGAGGAGGGTGGGGGGGGGGAGGTGGGGAGAGGTCTCATAGGTACAAAAAGTACACTCAGCCACACACCGTAGGGTGGATTCTGGAATGTAGTGGAAGATGGAGACTGTCAATGCTCTGTTCCATGGTTTCATACGCCAGTATGAAGTCACACTCCACAACTTTATCGGTCAGCTGAACTCACTTGAAAATGGGGGAAGAGATTTCTCCGTGAACTTGAAATGTGTTCTCTATACAGGAAAGAGTTGTTCTCGGAATTGAATTTCAGAGGTACCAAAAACCATTTCATCAAAGAAGTGATGAACAATTTATCTAGAACAAACAACTCTATTCGAGACGGGATGTCGACGATATGAACAGACGAGAAGGTCTCCTTTCTCCTGCTGCGTACCAGTCTGCCTCGCCTGCACTAAGGACTAAAAAGAGAAATGCAGACGGCGTCGGTGATCATGAAAGTTGCTGGATTCTTTCGCTTCCACTTTGTTCGTACTGGCGCTTAATACGGGAAATCATTCAGCGACTTTCATTGGTTTCAGAAAAAGAAGCATTGCATTCGTATGTATATTTAAATAAATAATATTGGATCACTCATAATTTGTATGTGTATAAACGCCAAAGGTAAAGAACAGATCACACATTGCGTATTTCACGGTTAATTTTTTTGGTATATTTAGATACGGATTTATTCGAAAACTGTTCACTTAAAACACATTTGTACCAATTAGGACAACGTTTCACACTAAGGTCAACGGCAGCACAGAAACACGCACTCTGTTACCACGGAAACGATTTGTTTACTGACTCATGTTTGATGGACTGTTTTTGTTTCTGTAATGGTCATGGTTACTTACCTTTCAGAATGGACGTGGTGAGTTGATGTTAGTCAAGAATGCCCTTAAGTCGACAAATATTCCATTATCAATGTCTCACTGAGTTTCAGGTCTTCGAGCGTCTTATCCTTAGCCGAATTAGAGGCATCCTCGAAGGAAAGTTCATCCCTCAACAAGCTGGCTTCGACCTGGAAAGTTGTGCTGCAGTCAGATACTGAACCTCACTCAACACATCGTAGATGGTTTCCAACAGGACAAAATAACAAGTGTTGCCTTTGTCGACCCAACAGCTGCATACGACACTATCAACCACAGGAAGTTCCTGACGAAAATTTTCCAACTCACCAAGGATTACCAACTAACACCCCTTATTGGTACTCTCCTGAAGAACACAAGATTCGAAGTCTCTCTCCATGGTAATAAGAGCAGATGGCGCATACAAAAGAATGGCTTACCTCAAGGCAGTGTGCTCGCCCCTGTGCTCTTCAATGTTTACACTAATGACCAGTCCACAACGGAAAATTTCAGGCTTTTCATCTATGCTGACGATACTGCAGTGGCTGCTCAAGAAAAGACGTTTGAAGAAGTAGAGGAAAAGTTGACTTCTGCGCTAGATAAGCTTTGCTCCTATTACAAAGACAATCATCTTTAAGCCAAATCCCAACAAGACTCAGGTGTGCCCATTTCACTTGAAGAATAGAGAAGTCCGGCGGGACTGGAGAGCATTGTCTAACACCAGTATATTTGGGTGTTACCCTTGACCGAGCTCTGTCCTTCAAGAAACATTGCCATAGCACCAGGCTGAAAGTTAGTTCACAGAATAACATCTTGAAACAGCTCATATCCACCGCCTGGGGAGCAGGTCCTCCCGTCCCGTCGCTTTTTGTGTGTCCGCTGCAGAGTATGCTTCACCTGTGTGGAGTGCATCCACTCACACCAAACAGGTTGATATTGCAATCAGTGAGACCGTCCGAATCTTGTCGGGATGTACGAAGCCAACTCCAGTCGATAAAATCTAACCGATTGTTGGAATAGCACCCTCCCCCCCCCCCCTCCACACACTATTAGAAGGGCTGTTGCTGCTGATGTAGAAAGGGCTAAGCAAACTTATGATCCCCGACATCAATCCCCGAACATCAACTGCATGATCAAGAGGCTGTAGTCCGTCGACTGAAGTCGAGAAAGAGCTTCATCGCCAGGACTCAACCACTAGTGGGAGCACCAGGGTCTAACCGCATAACCAGGTGGAAGAGCAAGCTACCACCTGATATCCCTGTAAAGGAATAGCTAGCTCCAGGAAATGACTTGCCCTACCCTATTTAGAGATAGTTCAATCGTCTTAGTGTGGGCGTTCCTCTTTGCAAGACCAACAAGAGAAAATGGGGCATTCTTCCAGCTGATGGAGATTCATTCTGCGAGTGTGGAACAACACAAGACCCGAACCACCTGCTAAGTTGTCGTCAACTTGAACAACCCTGCACAACACAGGACCTGATCGAGGGAAACAACAAGGCCATCGGAGTTGCTACCTTCTGGAAATGCTAACTCGACACGGAAATGAATGAATGAATGAGTGAGGTGGTACAATAGTGCTACGAGACAGTGGATGTTCCTGCTGCGATGCTGCAGAAGGATCACGAGAATGTCCGGTCGGAAGAAGACCGGGGTGTGGACGGCCATGGCTACCAAGAGGGATGACCATCATTTTCGGCATATGGCTCTGGCGCAGCTGTCTGAGCAGAAGTTGGCACCACAGTGACGCAACCAACCGTCAAAAATCGGTTATTTCTAGGAAAGCTCTGGGCTAGTCTCTCTGTAACACACATACCACTGTCTCCAAACCACCGCCATTTGGGACCTCAGTAATGTCAAGCAAGAGCTGATTGGAAGAGAGGATGGAGGTTTATTGTATTTTCTAATGAAAGCTTTTTCTGCCGCGGTGCCAGTGATGGTCGTGTGTTGGTGAGGAGGAGGCTAGATGTGGACCAGCAACCAACCTGTCTGCGTGCTAGGCACTTCGGAACTACACCAGCAGTTGCGGTTTGGGGTGCGATTTGGTATGACAGCAGAACCACTCTCGTGGTTATCCCTCGCACCCTGACTGCAAATTTGTACACCAGTCTGGAGATTTGACCTGTTGTGCTGTCATTCATGAACAGAACTTCATGGGGTATTTTCCAACAGGACAACGCTTGCCAGCATACAGCTGATGTATCCCAACATGGTCTACAGAATGAGGACATGTTCCCTTGGCCTGCTCGATCACCAGACACGTCTGCATGCTTGGATTTAACATTCTGGCGGTTACACGAACATTTCACATTTGCAATAGCTTTTCTCTGGCTTGCATTGACCTGTGATCTTGAAAAGTTAATCAGTTAAACATGTTACCTAGACAAATATATTCCCGAAATTTCCTTACTTTACGTAAATTATTTTTTGATGTTTCGATTTTTTTCCGTGATCGTGTAATAGAATGTCGCTGACATTGGTAGTGTGCCTGCTCCAAAAACGTTACAAAATTGTTTCTAACTGTTCCAGATAATATTTCCTTTATAACAAATTTATTTCTCATATTTAGTGTACAATGTTTGCGTAGTAGTAAAACCAATAATACGTAAGAAATATAAATAATAATCACATTGGAGGACAGAAATGTAATTAAGCATTTCCACAGTTCGTTGTGTTAGTGCTACACATTCTGTAGTGTTTTTGAGACTGTGTTCGCCCGCCGCTCCCCTCCGGTTGGACCGTCGCATGGCTGGGACAGGCACCGCACGACGAGATAAGCTGTCGCGTGACGCCGGTCCTGTAATTACGAGACCCCAGCCACGCTTCCGTCCGTCATCCCACCGTACTTTGTGAATTAAATTCGGGCAGGACTTTGTGGACAGCCGCCCTACGTCTCAAGCATCACCGCCGCCGGGTGATTCAGCGAGGCTGCCGACCGCGGCTCGGCACCGGCAAGATCTCGCTTGCGCCTCCAAGCACTGTGCTAGTCCCACGTGCGTGACGACTCGCCGCCACTCATGCTTCAGCCGTGTCACGTCCGCAGAATATGATTTCAGTTGATAATATCTTCAAAGTTTTGCATGTTTCTGATTCTCCTTCCTGGCGATAATTAACCAGAGATGAAGGCAGCGGAAGGGCAATCTATTTCCGAAGAGCTTGAAAGCTACCTGCTTTCGTATTATTAATCCTCTTCACGAGATCCCAGGATCATATGGAAAACTTTTCCACTATTTTGCCTAACAGAGAACGTTTGCTACATCAGTGACATGATAATAGCTGATAATGCAGTTACAGAAGAACCAAACAGTGGCTTTCATAACATAAATATCAGAGATGACTGTTACAGTAACTCTATCCTGACAGCGTCGCCAGATCAAATCTGCTTCTTTTACATTATTAGTTCTGTTCATATGATCCTGGTAGATATCCCAAAATCATAGCTGGCTCTTACTAAATTTAGCTGGTGTAAGTGATCACATTTCAGCTTCCACAAAATCAAACATTGGTTCTTTAAAATTCAGCTATTTTTTGGAAAGTCTTTCGATTACTACAAGCATATCATTTTTTCCATAGTTGGAGCTTATTTTCGATTACATGGAACTGAGATGAAAAATTGTTGCAACCCTTGTTCGCTAAAGTACGAGCAGTCCTTAGCGGCTCGCCATCTTTCTTACAACTATTCATGATGTCGGCTTTCCGGTTCAGATCTTCTTTAATATGTGACTTGTAAGTACTGCATCTTTTTCCAGTCAGTACAAACTTTAATTTTATTAGTGTATTATATACCTAATATGTTTTAGAACAGTTAGTCTAATTCTGAAGACGACGCTCATGGTTGCGTCGAAACCTGGTCAATTTAGACTTAATATTTGTGACCGAGGGCTTATTTGTTCTAATATAATTCTGACACGGTCACTGAACCTTAGCAGCTATGTTCAAAGTTTTAAAAATATTTATGTAGCTTATTTTGTGATACAAGCCTAAAGAATTACGAGTACAAAAACGAATAATCAATAACTATTGAGAGATAGTAATCAGACCACCAGAGTCATCAGGGAGCTGAGGCCCTAAGCAGCTAAATTATTAATATTAGCAAGAAAATCTACCACATTGGAGAAAATTTCAGAGCTATTTATCAGGCTAAGCTGATGTCATGTTTACAGGTAGCATGTTGCGTTACCAAATGAACACAAACAGCACATGTGAAGAAGTGGCGTCAATTAGAAAAGGAATCAAGGTATATTAAATTCAAATCATGGCGAAATGAGGTAACTACGGATTAAGTAGTAGTTCGATAATATACATTTGCCGGTAACGCAGTGTGTTTGAGTTACATCCATGTGGATTACCCGTATGAAGCATGGTGCGAACTAACCTCATGCTTCGCTCTCGCGTCCGGCTCAATCGATCAGTCATAGAAAAGTGCCTGCTAGTACTATCTGTTAAAGTCTCTCTCTCTCTCTCTCTCTCTCTCTCTCTCTCTCTCTCTCTCTCTCTTTCACCGATCAGCAGACAGAATCCCCGTGATAACACGTGGAACGAAGCTTTTGCTAATCTCTATGGAAGTTATAATATTTGCGAAGACTTATATCCAAAGTGCCACAGTCGGTCTCAGCAGACAGAGAGATGGCATGGATCTGAACAGTAGACTAGCGGCCAGTAATCCTCTGTACGGCAAACGAGATGACGAAAGTTACTTTTACGAAGAGAGGGTACTGACCTCGATGTCGAGGTTATTAATACAACTGAGTTACTCAAGTATGTTTGATTTTCCTTCACAACTGTGGTCACATTTTGGAACTCTTTGAATTGGGCCGTCAAGTCTTGCATTGCGTTCCATATAACAGTTCAGTGAATGAAACCAGGGAGAAATTAGAAACAGAACTCAAGTTCGTGGCAAAAAAAAAAAAAAAAAAAAAAAAAAAAAAAAAAAAAAAAAAAAAAAAAAAAAAAAAAAAGAGAGAGAGAGAGAGAGAGAGAGAGAGAGAGAGAGAGGAAACTTTCAGGTTTACCGACGATATTGTTCTTCTGCAAAAACAAAAAAATGGAAAATCAGCTGAGTGTAGTCAACAGTGTTTCGAAAGCAAATGAAGATGGAAGATTAGAATTTTAACGTCCCGTCGATGACCAGATCATTAAAGACGGAGCTCGAACTCGCATCGTGGAAAGCTATGGGAATGAATCTCACTGCTGAACCATTAGCCGTCAGCCTCCTTCCCTCTCGCTTGCCTTCTTATCTAATCCTTTGTGAAACCAGAGAACTTCAGTTACTCAGTCATTGGGGCAAAATCAGTCGGAATTGCTAATAGGCACGTTTTCAGTGCCAGTATCATAAGCCAATGAGTTTTATCTACATGTACTTTTTGAGACCATAATGCAATAACGGAAAAAAAATTGCAACACCAAGAAGGAATTGTGCGACATAATCATAGTTGGTGGGGGTGTTTCTACATTTTTACACCCGTTGACTCTCCCCCATTCAGAAGGACTACTGTAATATCATCTTTTGGGCAATATTACATGGCGAATTCATGGTGGTTATTTCTTAGGTTATTCTGTAAAACTTCATCCGTAGGTGATACTTCAGTTAACGGACACGTGTTTTTTTGGAGACCTGTTGTAATCTTTTTGTTCGTCTGGTACGCGCTTAATTCGACCGATACTGTGTGCACGTGGTACCAAATTTGTGGAGAAGGTATCGATTCCGGGGAAAATTGACCGAAACGATATGTAAAGTACTGAGAAACAATATGACCACTGATTGCACTGTCTTAATGAAGTCTGAAAATGAGTACACAGAACCATAATTACAAAATTCAGTTCAGAATGGTTAGTCGAATTTACCATTAATTAAAATTTTCAATTCAGTAAAATTCGAATCATGGAATTAAATAATACGGTCGCCAGTCCTAACGCAGACAATTTATTTCCGAAACCAATTGGTTATCAACATAATTAAATTCACGTAACGATTAGTAACATGTGTATTGATGAAGTCCGTTATTACGTACGCTGGATTAAGTTCCCATATTGAGGATATCACTAAATACTTAGGGGTTAAGTAAAGTTAGTACTCAAAACTTCTGAATTCTTTACAAGACTGAAAAACAAAAATAAAGAATGATGCGATAGCAATAGTATGTGATAATAGTGATACAGTGTGACCTTTAATGAATTTTGATACACAGGCTTTCCAGTTATTTAAAATATACTTTCAATATTTCTTCATTTAAACATTAACCACAAAAAAACAAACAGTAAAACACCATAGCAACGCTGGAGAGCGGTAGCCATGACATATCTGTTCAAATTTCGCCCCAGTCGTGGGGATCGAAATCAGGTTTGCTTTATACACACGCTGTAACGTTAGTGCGTGTTAAATACCTTTGAGACTGGACGGGAGTGAGTTGATGTTAGTCAAGTATGCCTTTAAGGCGACAAAAATGCCATTATTAACAGCTCACAGTTTGAACGAGGTCGTGTCGTAGGGCTAGAAGAAACGGGATGTTCCTTCTGCGATACTGCACAAAGAGTTGGCAGGAAGGTAGCCACTGCAGATGATCCTTGGCGGCGGTGGTCACGAAAATGTACAGTGGCAAGGAGACCAAGCGGGGAGGCGGTCACGTGGAGCTACCAAGGAGGAAGATCAGCGTGTTCGGCGTGTGGCTAAAGCGCATTGTACTGCACCTGCAGCAGCAATTTGAGCAGCAGTTGGCATCACAGTGACGCAAAGAAATGCTACTGATTGGTTACTTCCAAGGACATCTCCGAACCAGAAACATTGCAGCGTGCATTCCATCGACCCCAAACCACCGTCATCTGTGACTCCACTGACGTCAAGTGAGAGCTCACCAGAGGCCAGGGAGGAAGTCTGCTGTGTCCTCTGTTGAAAACCTCGTTGCCAGTGATGGCCGTGTGTCGCTCAGAAAGAGGCCACCTGATGGCGTACTACCAACCCTACGTGTTAGACACGTTGGACTGAAACAAGACCTTGAATTATGATATGGAGTGCGATTTTGTATGACAGCAAAAGCCCTCTCGTGGTGAAGATGTCTCTGGAGATGCCCTGGGCACAGTGATATGCGATAGTACTGTACGTCCCATTTTGTTGCCCTTCATGGCAAGCCATCCTGGGCTTAAATTTTAGCAAGGTAATGCCCGACTGCCAACGGTGAGAGATTCTAATGCTTGTCTTCGTGGTTGCCGAACCGTATCTTGGCCGCAAGGTTGCCGGATCTCTCCCCAACTGAGAAGTTCGGAGCTTATCGCCAGGGTCCTCCGACCATCTCGGGATTTTGACCATCTAACGCGCGAATTTGACGGAATTTTACATGGTATGCGTTAGGTGTCCATCCAACAACTCTGCCAGTAAAGGCCAAGCCGAATACCTGTTCGCATAACGCGCAGATGCAGACCAACGTGTTATTGACTTTCTCTTCCTCTTGAATAAATCATCCAAATTTTCTGAACTTGTAAACAGTTTTAGTGTCTCTGCATGTGCATCACATCTACCGATTTCCGTCCCATTCGGATAATTCCTTCATAGTATGTATTTTTTCTTTTTTTGTCTTGGACTGTATAATCAACGTTATGGTGTTTACGTTGTGTGCTGTAGTCAAATTATTAGTGAAATATTTTCTAACGTACAGAGCTGTTTATTGTGGTGGGTAGGGCTCGCAGGTTTTTATTTCGGAGCTAAAACGGGTACTATTGTACATTAGTTTCAAGCCCAGATGCGTTTCAGCACGAGCGCGGCGATTCAATCGCACCGAGCATCCCAGCCGTTACGATGATATCAGTGGTAGGGCGCAAGCTGGTCGCCATCGGCGGCCCTGTTTACGGGATTCGGCGCGAATTACCGCCCCGGGAACTGGGCTAACCCCTCGCGCTGTGACGTAGCGACGGGCCGCGGGGGAGAATTTTAATTCTAGCGACTTTTAATTTGGAACTCGGCCAAATACTGCCCCTCCTCCCCCCATCCCGGACCCCGCGGGCCTGACCGCTGCCGCGGCCGGGCCCCCTCGCTGTGCGTGCGCCAGTGTTTTGTGCGGATCTTCTTTATGGCGCACATTTCGGCGATGGCACACGCGGTTTTTCTTTCTCCGTCCCTCCCCCGGCGAGATATTCCCGCATTCCCGGCGCGAGCGTAACTTAGCCGCGTTATGCCCGCGCGCGGCGCGAGTGCAGCCGCCCCCTCGCGGCTTTTAGTTCACATTGTTTATCGGGGAATCCCCGCTGCGGGACTGGCGTGTCCGCTGGCGCCAGTGCTAAAACTGTCTGCGTCAAGACCGGACGTCGGGCGCGGTCCGGCAGATGGGGCGGCTGCTCTGACTCGGACGCGTCGGGTTTCCTGACAGGCTGCCAACGGGAGGATTTAGATGTGAACAAAACTTCTGTGAAATAGTAGATAAAAACTCAGAGGAACAGAGCAGAGCTTGTACAAACTGGTATTAACTAACTGGAATAAAACACTATTTCTGTTGTTTAGCGTGGTTTATGTGCAAAGTACTCACGTAACCTTTTCTTTGCTCTTGTGCCATATGTCTCGCGCTGCTCTTTATGCTGTTGAAATATGTTATTCTCTTGCAAAGCGGAAGAACGCGTTCCGATCCCGGCTTGTGTTTGTGTTTTCAAGGAACTCTTTGTATGTATTGGTTCAAATGGCTGTGAGCACTATGGGACTCAACATCTGAGGTCACCAGTCCCCTGGAACTTAGAACTACTTAAACCTAACTAACCTAAGGACATCACACACATCCATGCCCGAGGCAGGATTCGAACCTGCGACCGTAGCGGTCGCGCAGTTCCAGACTGAAACGCCTAGAATCCCTCGGCCACACCGGCCGGCTGTATGTATTGTATTGTATGTTAACCGGGGACCTAGAAACGACGGAGAGGCTCCGTCCCCGCCGCAGCCGCAGTCATCCACAACCCCACGACGACTACCGGAGTCCACTTCACCCCTCTGCCGCCCCAAACCGAACCCAGGGTTATTGTGCGGTTCGGCCCCCGGTGGAACCCCCAAGGAACGTCTCACACCAAACGAGTGTAACCGCAAAGTTTGCGTGGTAGAGTAATGGTGGTGTACGCGTACGTGGAGAACTTGTTTGCGCAGCAATCGCCGACATAGTGTAACTGAGGCGGAATACAGGGAACCAGTCCGCATTCACCGAGGCAGACGGAAAACCGCCTAAAAATCATCCACTGTCTGGGCGGTTAACCGGACCTCGACACAAATCCGCCGGGCGGATTCGTGCCGGGGACCAGGCGCTCCTTCCCGCCCGGAAAGCCGTGCGTTACACCGCACGGCCATCCGGACGGATGGCCGGAGTGGTCGAGAGGTTCTAGGCGCTTCAGTCTGGAACCGCGCGACTGCTACGGTCGCAGGTTCGAATCCTGCCTCGGGCATGGATGTGTGTGATGTCCTTAGGTTAGTTAGGTTTAAGTAGTTCTAAGTTCTAGGGGACTGATGACCTCAGATGTTAAGTCCCATAGTGCTCAGAGCCATTTGAACCATTTTTTGAACCAACTGGCGGGCAAGGAACTCTTACTCTGAATGTCCTGTACATATAGGAGAATATTGTTCTGAATTTGTGCTACCTTTGAATATCCGAGAAATACTTATGATGCAAGTCATTTAATAAATTGGAAACCAAGTAATGAGGCCTATATGCTTTTGGTAATCGCTTGAGTTTGTCAAACTCCAGTGGCAGGCATTACAAGAGAGGTGTTATGCGTATCACGAACTGTCTTTGGTAGTACATGAAATGTATTCGCAATTGCGAATACGGACAACTATCAAAAAATTGCACAAATGTGCAAATTTGTGCCGTACCGGGACTCGAACTCGAATTACTCACTTTACGCGAGCGGTCGGCGTAGCTGCTCTGGTTACACCTGCGCGACTCACAGCCAGAGACAGTGTGGTACATGTCGCCGTCCATGGGGCACAACCGGCACCCGTACACTATACGTAATTCTCACGCAGGAAATTGGAAATTTGTGGTACGTTCTATGGGGCCAAACTGCTGGGGTCACTACTTACTCTAACTTAAACTAACGACAACAGGACTCGAACCTCCGACGGGGAGATCCGCGCGAACCGTGGCCAACCCATGCAGCTCCCATGCAGCGGGGGGGTGGGGGGGGAGGGGACATTTTAATTGAAAGTCGCTGCCTAATGTCGGTGGATAAATGTGATATTGCAGTTTCTGTGTTGTTAATAAGCATAATGCAACGTTCCTCCGGTCATGCATCCGTATCCGAAGGATCACCGCAGCGAACTTCTTGATAGCACATGCACCGCAGCATTGTGTTTCTGTTAAAACTGCGAGAGCATGTGTTTCAAGAAGTGTCAGGCATCACTTTCTCCCAGAAACTATTTGCGAAAGTACCAAAACAGGCAGATCAGAGAAATCTGAGTTCATACCTGAAGAACTGCAGTTCCTTACATTTTTCACCTCGTGCCTCACGTAAACCGAAACTTAATGCTAAAAAATCAACCTAAACAGTATCGATCGCGTTTTCCGATTTTTTATTTGTTCGCAATCGGTTCCGGCCCTCTCCTCAGACCATCTTCAGGCTTATCGCCACAATTATGGCTGCTGGTGGCGGCAGACGGAGCGAGAACTGTAGAAATACCCTTGTCAGTGCTGTATTTCTACTCTTATCCCAATCCTCCATGTCCTTCCACAGCTGTTGCTCTTTTACCTGATGCCAGCTGGCTCCTCGAATTTTATGTCTGCTTCCAGCTGTGGCGAGGTCTTCAGTACGATCGTATTTCTTGGGACTTACGGCAAAAATGAGCTTGAGTGGTCCAGTGGAGGACTATTCTCATGTGTTACCACTGCAAACGCTCCAGATGCTTCAGCAGCCTTCTTTCCACTTCCATCTGTCATCGCACATCTGCATTCGGCAGTCCTTTCAAAAGAGCTATGGAGCCGTTTACAATGCCTTCGAAGGTAAATGGGAACGAAGAACGATTGAAGACCTGTACCGGCGGTTTGGAATGCCACACATTGGTCGAATATTAGGGCAGAAGAGGCTACACAGGTTTGGCTTCATCTTTCGAATGCGGCCGTCCAAGGACGAGACAGAAGGATCGAGTACCAACAATCCTTTAAGAAGTGGTCGCGACAGTGGCGGCAGATGTATCTGTAAACTGGCAACGATGGACTATCATCTGCAGTAGATATTCCCTCCATTGTGACTGACTTCCCTGATTTATTGTGATCTATGTAATGTGCTCCTTTATAATTATTTTTATAGTGTACTGTTTTTATTGTCCCTATGTAGTACTTTTTTTTCTGCTCTGGTCCTTAAAGGATTGTCAACGATGTAAGTGGTGGTGGTGGTGGTGGTGGTGGTGGTGGTGGTGGTGGTGATGATGGTGACGATAATGAAGTAATTGATTTTGAATCAATGGATCCGTGGGTCTGCAGTTGATGCTCTATGTACTGTCTCCCTTTAAGATAATGAAATGATGACTTCCTGATTCCTCTCCATAACGTGAACACACCTTCATTAATGATTTCTTATACTACATTTTCCACTGAATATTCTAGTTAGTATTCCTTTTCTCATCAAACTCCCACTGCGTATCTCACATCGTCATTTATTTATAGTATACATTATCCGTCAGTTTTTTTTTC
This sequence comes from Schistocerca serialis cubense, assembly GCF_023864345.2. Lineage (NCBI taxonomy): Eukaryota > Metazoa > Arthropoda > Insecta > Orthoptera > Acrididae > Schistocerca > Schistocerca serialis. The sequence goes on from NC_064646.1 coordinate 262,953,471, forward strand.
GCTAAAGCTTGAGCTTACACCCCACATGACGCGACTTGCTGGCTCTCGCTCCGACACTTGACTCCCCACTTTCAACTGACGTATAAAATAGAAAGTATTTTCAGCTCGGCTGTGCCGAACAAATGTCAATCTCCCTGTAGTTACTGCTACGCTTACAGAAGGCAGTGGTGATCTGCAACTACAGCCGGCAGTGGTAACGTGGGAGAAACTGAGATGTGAGACCAAGAGCACGAACTGACACAGATGAAAGAAAAGTAGAAACATAAACGCTCTTTCCTTGGGTGCTATCGACTACAGTTCCATCTCTGGAACTGTCGGGTTGGCTCACTCAGATGGAGCAGCTGTAGACTGCTCTTATTTTGAGCGATAGACCTTTCCCGGTCCCGTCGCGGTTTCTAGTGACACACTGGTATCAATTATGCTGTAATGATAGATTCCTCTCTCTCGAATTCATAACTCAGTGGTCTTCCATATCTGGGAAAACTGAGCAAAGACTTTCATGCAGAGATCCCCACTGATCCGAGAGAGAAGTAACAACAGTCAGCCGCATCCACAGCAAACTTAGTACAAACGACAATTTATTATTTGTACCACAAAATGAATGAAACCCTCCCTCGTGATGACACATAAGATGAGCACGCTTCGGATGGTTCCATGGTGTTCACAGAACTCTATCACAGGCCACTAGCTGCCTGTTATCAATTCAGAAGAGATGGACAAGACAGATCGTAGCTTATAAAACTACATATTTTATTGAACAGCACATTCTCTCTGAATAAGTCGTAGATGTGCCGAAGCTGAGGCGGTAGATTCCGACCATTGATGCGGAACTCCCCATTTTTGCGCTACTCAACTCTCCGCCGTCCTATAACCCTCGTAGGACCAGATTTTTTGTGCAGTCTCTCTCCACCACCTGCATACTTCGCGTATGGTTGCTTATTCCCACATACAGAAAATACTCTACAAAATATCGGTGTTGATTCCCTGTTCTCTGGGATACGAATTTTTCCGAAGACTTTCTCAACCGACTGCAGTACGGGTGTACGTACAGTAAGACACGTAGCCATCTCGGGTTTCAGTGTTAACCTTACAGCAAACACACAGTGTGTACAAAAATATGGGAACACCAGAAACACAACACATTACCATGCGCAGTTCGGTGTTGAAAAATCGTCGGCATTCAAAACAGCTTCCACCCGTCTCGAAATGGATAAATGCAAGTCCTCTACGGTTTTGAAGGAAATCTTGCATCATTGTTCCTGGAAAATAATGGCACGTTCAGGTAATGATAACGAAGGTTGATGCTGATCACGCATCCTTGTCTCCAAAGTAAATCAAAAAGGCTCGATAATTTTTAGATCTGCTGACTGTGGTGGCCAATGAAGAAGCGACAGATTGTTCTCGTGCTCACAAAAGCAGTCCTGGACGATGCGAGTTGTGTGAACATCGACGTAGTCGTCTTGAAATACGGCATCACCATTGCAGATCAGTTAACCGTGTGGCGAAACTGTTCAGCCAAAATGGTCCGATAACCCTTGACATTAATGCGACCTTGCAGATTAACCATGGAGCCTATACATACCACGATATGGCCGCACAGCTCACCACCGAACCTCGCCGTATTTCACTCTTAGTGCATAAACTCGACCAGAAGTTGAAAAGAGTGTGAGGAAAGACTCATCCGACCAAATGATTTTCTTCCAGAGCTTCACAGCCCATAGTACATGGCTTCAACGGCACATTTTCCTGTAAAGGGCGTTCGCATCACTTACGAGTGATACTGGAATTACAGCTCGGCCTGTAATTTCCTGCGTATGGAACTCACTTCGTTTGGTTTTTATTCTCAGAAGGTTCGCGAGTGCGACACTCAGTTCTGCGATGACTTTTGCAGAACCTGTTTCAATGACTGTTCATCACGATCATTCAGTACACAGTTTTGTCCGCATTGTGGCTCTAGCGGATGACATTTTTCCACTTCACTTATGTGCGGCTTATACACTACTGGCCATTAAAATTGCTACACCAAGAAGAAATGCAGATGATAAACGGGTATTCACTGGACAAATATATTATACTATAACTGACATGTGATTACGTTTTCACGCAATTTGGGTGCATAGATCCTGAGAAATCAGTACCCAGAACAACTACCTCTGGCCGTAATAACGGCCTTGATACGCGTAGGCATTGAGTCAAACAGAGCTTGGGTGGCGTGTACGGGTACAGCTGCCCATGCAGCTTCAACACGATACCACAGTTCATCAAGAGTAGTGACTGGCGTATTGTGACGAACCAGTTGCTCGGCCACCATTGACCAGACGTTTTCACTTGGTGAGAGATCTGAAGAATGTGCTGGCCAGGGCAGCAGTCGAACATTTTGTGTATCCGGAAGGGCCCGTACATGACATGCAACATGCGGTCGTGCAATATCCTGCTGAAATGTAGGGTTTCGCAGGGATCGAATGAAGGGTAGAGCCACGGGTCGTAACACATCTGAAATGTAACGTCCACTGTTCAGAGTGCCGTCAATGCAAATAAGGCATCCTTGTTTGACAGCTGTCATTGTTGACCGCGCCTAATGCAAAAAAGTGACGTACAAATCCTCCCCTAATAACAAGATCAAGATTGCCTCGTACTACCATTACAGAAAAGGGAGGGGGGGAGGGGGGGGGGGAAAGCGAGGGGGCAGGGCAAACTGTTAAGGCTATCACCAGACAACTGAAGAAGTATTGTAGGAAATTAAGCATCGCACCACTATGAAATTAACGTGTAGCACACATGAGCAGTGCTCGTCACGACAGCGCGTTTATCTCAGCCACGCCAGCTGCCACGTCCTTCCGGCGCCAACTTGTTAGCGTCCCCACAAATCATTGCCGCTGCCGCCGCGGTAATTTTTCCCGTGTCTCGTGGTCGTAATTGGGCGATCAGGCGCAGTTAGTCGCCCAAACCGAGAGCGGCGGCTGGAGCGCTCGGCGCCTGCTTAATGCCGCACTTGGAAGCCGGCCACGGCGGCTCGGAACGCGCGCTGCAGTCGTAACAAGCGATTAAGCGCTCCATCTTTTCCCGTTTATTCGACGCCACAGACCTCCGGCGGGGGGTTTCTCACAGATGTTGCCTCTGGCGATGCTATCGGGCGCTGGCCGGCTGTGGGAGCGAACGCAGAGATACGCATCTGTGCGCCCGTCTGTCACGTCGGCATGCCGTGCATCCCTCTAACAGTCAGCACGCATTTCCGGAACGCACCACGCATCTTAGTTCTCTTTCTTTCTTCTTCCTCTCTTACTTTTGACTATTTTCCGTTAAAAGTCTTTGACCTTGGCTCTCGAGGTGTACCAATTCTGTTGAACTTTAAAATGGGGAATCATACAGTTTTAATCGTCACCTCGAAAAAATAAAATTACGTAATTATATTTTTGTTATTAATTCATAAAATAATCAGGAGACAGAGAAAAGTGATCTAAGTATTTTCAAAAAGTTTCTTGATGAATTTTTAACAACAATAATAATAAAATAATAACGTCGTTTGACGAGGGCCTCCTTTCGGGTACACCGTTCGCCTGGTGCAAGTCTTTCGATTTGACGCCACTGCGGCGACTTGCACGTTGATGGGGATGAAATGATGATCATTAGGACATCAGAATACCCAGTCCCTGAGCGGAGAAAATCTCCGACCCAACCGGGAATCGAACCCGGGCCCTTAGGATTGATATTTTGTCGCGCTGTCCACTTTACATTTTGTGCTTTGTTGATCGTTGAGTTTGGTCGTTGCGGACGTCACATGTCATCCGTTAAAGTTCGTTTGTCGATCCTTGCACTCAGTTTTTTTATTACAGAGGCCAACCAGCTCTCTGACCGAACACGTTGAGCTACCGTGCTGGCTGGCCACTCAGCTACAGGGGGCGAACATTTTCAACAATATCTTTTATTAATGAAATGTATTCGCATTTGCATGTATGGGCAACCATTAGCTGTGTAACGGAATGACGGCAATGTAAATTTGTACCGGAATGGACCTCGAACCCGAATTTCCCGCTTATCGCAAACGGAAGGCTACTCAATCACGCTTCACGGCCAAAAACTTCCATATGCCTTATTCTGTGCCTAACGCCATTAGTTGATTCTTCTCAGTCATTAACTTCCGCTTGGCCATCTTTAAACTTTGTTTTCAGGATTGTCTTTTAACGTATCTTCTTCTTGATCCCATCTTTCACGCTCTTTCTCAGAGCCTCGCACTGTTCTGTATATTGTATATTATCTTTGTCTGCTTTTATTTTCAGTTTTCTTCTATTTCTTATCTTTCTGTCAGTTTCTTTGTTGGTTTTGCGAGTTACACAAGCCGCCCCCTTCTGCAGCTGATTGGTATTTTTGTTATTGCTTCACATTCTCTTAATCTTCTCATAATTTTTTCCTGAAATTCCTCTACGAGACTTCTGAAATTCAGATTTTTTCTTTTCCCTTTAATTAGCTTGTGGTGTGCGTACTATAAGACCTTCGGTACACTCACCATGAGATTATTTGACTTGTCGCTCTAACGAAGTAGGCGAGTGACAGCAATATGTCTCGTGATCTTATCGTGGCGTGTTCATCTTCTGCCGTTAGGTCAGACGATAGAAATACCACTTGCACGGTTAGAGTAGCAGATTGACGGGGGGACCAACTTTAAACAGAACTTGATTAATTTTCACACACATTTATTAAAATAATAAAAAGCATAGACATTACGTAACTTGATTCTGGATGCCGTTTACAATTGACAATCTGAAGTTCCTTTGGTGTTGGTACATTAATCTTATTCTCACATATCTCTGATACTTGACAAAGTGTCTATTCATTTATCTTCATCGCTATGTACAGGATTATGGTAATCTTATTAGGTGCAGACTGAAACTTGACTATAGACTGGTACAGACTAATGCAGACTGGTACAGACTGGTGCAGACCAATGCAGGCTGACTAATCGGAGGTCTGTACACTCGTTATAATACCTCGCGCATTCAGGTATCACTGCGTGAGTGTGATCTGCGAGGAGAAAAGATTCTGTGTTAGCAGCAATCTCACTGGCTGCGTTACATATTAATACAGGGATCGGCGGAAGCAGAATTTGGTCCGTCTCTAAGGCAACGCCATCTCGTAGTGCGGAGACGGACGAACGCTGCGCCTGGGCTGGTGTGCTTAGCGGGGCGCGCTCTAGTGGAAAAGTTGTGTACGCGCTGACTATGCGGAACTATGTACACAACATAGCTTCAGTCTTTTATCTTTTGTATTTGGTTCAAATCTTGCTCATGTTAATCGATGATCCCTGTTCACATTACACCTGTTCAGTGCAGAGACTTCTTTAACGTTTTGTGGCCTGTTGGTAAGAATGAAGTCTATTTCACTTTTCACTTTAAAGTTAGGGCTCCTCCATTTGCAATCAGGATGCTTCTTGAAGAACACATTCATAATAAGTGTTTTCATGCATTCTGCAAATTGAACCAGTCTCTCATCTCTGTGTTTTTTTTTATCTACTCCAAGGTTGCCAATAACTGAATGACCTACCTTGTACGTTCCAACTTTGGCATTAAAGTCACCAATTTATAAAAGCAGTCTCTCCCTTTTTCACAGGTTTCTATCAGCCACTCATAGAAGGATTCTGTCTCCTTATCCGAGTGAGTAGAAGTATGTGCCTATACTCCAACTATTTGCATTTTATACCTTTCTGATATTTTGGGGAACAAACGTGGAATTCTGCTTGATGTTCCTTCTAACACTGCTGCCTTATCTACTAATTTTTTTTTTTACTAAAAACGCGACTCCGTTTGGTTTTCCATTTGGTTCACGACAGTAATAAAAGAAATGTCCCGAATTCAGTCGAAGACAGTTTTCATCTTTACGACGTACTTCATTTTTTTATAAGTCCGCTTCTATTTCTGTCAAGCTATCGTTTCCCACTAGCGAACAATTATATGTGTATATCTGAAAGCATTGCTTCTCTTGTTTTGTATGCTTAGGATTCTGCAACACTAAAGTAGCTCCAACCAAGAGATCCGAACGTGAGGCTAATTTAACTCCGGAACATTTTGCCTTACTGTCACACATCATGGGTCAAAGGCGACCGTAATCAGCATGCTTGCTGCAGAACGGGTCGGCGATCTGATTTACAGGGCCGCTCCTAACGTGGAGTGTAGAAGCCTTTGGCATACGTCTCCTTTCGAGTGCAAACGCCATCCATATTGCTAGTTTTGGTCCATGCCCAAGGTATTTAATTTTTTCGGTGCCACCCATACCTGGGACACTTTCCGCGATCCACAACCTGGGGAGGCGCCCGAAGGGGGACTAGCAGCCCCACACAAATAAAGCACATAGGAAAGAATATTTATCATGTGCCTATACAAGAAGAGATATGCCACTATGTAATAATAAACGGAGCACGGCAAAAAAATTAACGAGAAGGGATATGGAAATTACTTACCTGCCGTTGAATAGCGACGCAAGACAAAAAAAAAAACAGATAAGTGATATTTACTTGTAAAACACAGTTTCTCACGAACAGTTTGCGTTCTCACTCCGAAACTCAAGAATTAGACAGTGTAGACTACTTATGTCTTTTATTAACGGTGCTTACAATCCCACGTTGCAAATTACACTCATGCTCATAAATTAAGGATAATGCTGATACAGGGTGAAACAACGCTCTGGATGGCGGTTTGCGAGTTTAAATCACCTCGGGGTATGACCATGCGGTGCATTTGACCTGCGGTCGTCGCACGGTGACGCTAGCGGCAGTCCATATACGGAGAGGCGTGTTGGTGCATGTCATAGTACGGTGCAGCGTGTAAGTGTGCAGTCGTTTTCAGAAGTACTAATGGTGACTGTGTGTTGAAAATGGCTCCAAGAACACTCATTGATGATGTTATGAGGGGTAGAATACAAGGGCGATTGGAGGCTGGTCAAACACAGCAGGTCGTAGCACGGACCCTCCATGTGCCACAAAGTGTGATCTCAAGATTACGGCAACGAATCCAGCAGACAGGAAACGTGTCCAGGCGCTACAGTACGGGACGTCCACAGTGTACAACACCACAAGAAGACCAATATCTCACCATCAGTGCGCGCAGACGGCCACAGAGTACTGCAGGTAGCCTTGCTCGGGACCCTACCGCAGCCACTGGAACAGTTTTCTCCAGATACACAGTCTACAGACTACTGAACAGGCATGGTTTATTCGCCCAGAGACCTGCAAGGTGCATTCCACTGACTCCTGGTCACAGGAGAGGCCATAAAGCTTGGTTTCATGAGCACAGTACATGGTCTTTGGAAAAGTGGTCCCAGGTTTTGTTCACGGATGAATCCAGGTATAGTCTGAGTAGTGATTATCGCCGGGTTTTCATCTGGCATGAAACAGGAACCAGATACCAACCCCTTAATGCCCCTGAAAGGGACCTGTATGGAGGTCGTGGTTCAATGGTGTGGGGTGGGATTATGATTGGTGCATGTACACCCCTGCATGTTTTTGACAGAGGATCTGTAATAGGTCATGTGTATCGGGACGTCATTTTGCACCAGTATGTCCGCCTTTTGAGGGGTGCAGTGGGACCCACCTTCCTCCTGATGGATGATGACGCGCCCCACAGATCTGCCATCGTGGAGGAGTACCTTGAAACAGAAATTATCAGGCGAATGGAGTGGCCTGCCTGTTCTCCATACCTAAATCCCATCGAGAACGTCTGGGATGCTCTCGGTAGACGTATCGCTGCACGTCTTCAAACCCCTAGGACACTCCAGGAGCTCCAACAGGCACTGGTGCAGGAATGGGAGGCTATACCCCAGCAGCTGCTCGACCAACTGATCCAGAGTATGCCAACCCGTTTTGCGGCCTGTGTGCGTGTGCATGGTGATCATATCCCATATTGATGTCGGGGTACATGTGCAGGGTCCGCAGCTCGTGGTCGTGCGGTAGCGTTCTCGCTTCCAACGCCCGGGTTCCCGTGTTCGATTCCCGGCGGGGTCAGCTATTTTCTCTGCCTCGTGATGACTGGGTGTTGTGTGATGTCCTTAGGTTTGTTAGGTTTAAGTAGTTCTAAGTTCTAGGGGACCGATGACCATAGATGTTAAGTCCCATAGTGCTCAGAGCCATTTGAACCATTTGAACATGTGCAGGAAACAGTGGCGTTTTGTAGCACATGTTTCGGGACGGTTTTCTCAACTTATCATCGTCGACTTACAGATCTGTGTCGTGCGTGTTCCCTATGTGCCTATGCTATTAGCACCAGTTTTGTTTAGTTCCAGGTTGTATGGCACCACATTCTGCAGTTATCCTTAATTTATGAGTGTATTTTGGTACTCATGTATGAAGTTTCATTAGTAGCTTGTTGTTTCCGGCATTGAAGTGATTTTTCAGTTTAGTAAAGGCACTGAATTTTCTGTTTAAACAGTATTTTAGTGTGTAGCGTAGTGCATAAAGGGAAGAGAAAGAGATCGACGGAGTAAATAGAATTAGAGGCGGGGAGGAGAAGGTTGACAGAGGCAAAGAAGCAGATGGAGAGAAAGGGAGGAGCAGATGTACAGAAGAGGAGCTAGAAGGATATGGAGAGAGAAGGGGTGAAGGAGATGACTGACAGAGTTGAAACGAGGAGATGAACTAAAAGAAGACTGGAATAATTGCACAAGTGGGCAACACAAGGTACATAGGTAGTTCCTCTCATAAAACGTGGTGAGCAGAGGGGCGATGAAGGTTGAAAAAAATGTTAAAATGAAAGAATAATGAACGAGAATAAAGACTGAATGAAAATAAGGTGATCAAATTTATTGATATACCAGACGGACGGCCAAAATCAACAGAAAAAAAATCCTTACGAAATGTGCAGAGAAACGATAAAAATATTTCAGCAGTTACAAAAAGTGGTTGTAAATGAAGGCAAATGAGTGTCTAATACTTGATAGCACCTGACACTTCATCCGCTGTTCCGTTTTTAAGTCTAAAGATCGGCTACATTTGCCGAAGGCCTGTTGTCTTACTTATCACTAGCGCTTATAAAGTTGACTATTTCCTTCTTACATGTTGGGTTGCAAAGTTTTCGTAAGTCTGACGGCTGAAACAGGACGTATGGCTCTCGGATGCCGACTTTTCTGTTAGGGCCTTGCGGTAGAGTGAAGTTTCTGTGCGGACTCTGTCAGCATATTTTCATCCAGCTCTTGTTCGCGCTTTTAGCGATGTTTACCTTTTGTTAGAGCAACGTCACGTTAGACATCTTTACGAGGCAGTCATTTTCAATACTTCAGTTTACTTTAAGTTTCGTGAACTCTAGAGGCGTGTTCCCACTGTCGTCCGCTGCCTTACACCCTTTTCTGAAGCAATCCATAACCCTTATTCAGTCGTCCACCTTCATTCGTTTTATGCTTTAATACAATTTTTTGAAACATTTTCGAGTTCGTCGGAGTTGCAGACACTACAACTGTTCCTATCAAGACGAGTCTTCTCCTATAGACCAAAATTCGCTTCTGAAAAGCGTTATCGTCCCGTATTTATGAGTATTGCCACTGCAAATGAAAGAGACATAAAATAACAAACTTTATTTTACTATCGTCCTTTGACATTTTATCTTTTATCGGAACTAAACTTTCAGTCGATATACTTGTAAATTCGACAGCCACATTAGGAAAATCTGTAAACAATCGCAGTCGTTGCAGCAGAACTAATTTGATGAAGGATGTTGCAGCGTTTGATGTACGTTCAGGTGAATAATTAAATATGTTAGCAAACAACGATTTTACCTTCTAGGCCGGCCGGAGTGGCCGAGCGGTTCTAGGCGCTTCAGTCTGGAACCGCGCAACCGCTACGGTCGCAGGTTCGAATCCTGCCTCGGGCATGGATGTGTGTGATGTCCTTAGGTTAGTTAGGTTTAAGTATTCTAAGTTCTAGGGGACTGATGACCTCATAAGTTAAGTCCCATAGTGCTCAGAGCCATTTGAACCATTTTACCTTCTTCTCGTATGAAGAGCAGGCTTCATCTGCCAGTTTGGGCCGTGAAACTGCAGATAGGCATACAAGGGCAAAAATGTTAGTCATTCTCAGGATAAATTACGCTAACCAAACACTGCGTTTTAGTTGCGAAACATTTGGAAGATGCAAGTGATATCCTAGAGAGGCTGCCTACACTACGCTTGTCCGTCCTCTTGAGGAATACTTCTGGGTGGTGTAATATCCGTGTCACATGTAACTGACGGAGCGCAGTTCATTTGTATAGTGGCAAAATAGTGGAGAAACTGTGACAGATATGATACGCGAGTTGATAAGGTAGTCATCAAAACTAAGGCGTATTTCATTGAGACGAGATCTTTTCACGAAATTCCAATCATTATCATTTTTCTCTGAGTGAGCAAATATTTTGTCGACGCCAACTTACATAGGGACAAATGATCAGCATAATAAAAGAAAAGGGATTCAAGCTCGCACGTAAAGTTTAAGTGTTCGTTTTTCCCACATGCTTTTCGAGAATGGAACCTCAGAGAAATAGTCTGCAATTGGTCTGATGAACCATTTGCCAGGCAGTTAGGTCTGAATTGCAGAGCAGCCATGTAGAAGTAGATGTAGAAGTAGATGTAGATGTAGGTTGTAACGGAACTGAAATGATGGTGGGCTGACAGTAATTTGGAGCCCGCGCGTCGGAAACGGGCGCGCTGGTGTGAGACTGCCAGGGAGTGCACCCTGATGCCATCTATTGGCGAAACTGGGAATTAGCGCTGTCTCAGACGATGCACTAAGATATCAGAGTCAAATGTATTCTTTTTCTTGGTAATTATAAGTTATTACTGTATGATTTAATGTTATAAAGCGCTAGTAGTAAATTATTATGACTGGTATGAACTCCAGGGTAATAAATATAAATATTTTTAAATACTAAATGATTTCGGTGAAAAGGTGGTAGGGGAACGCCCCCACTCTTGGTGATACGAGCGTAGCTAGAGGTAGCTGGAGACACAGGGACTGAACAATGGAATGGCCTGGGGAGTGTTGACGTGAGCGGACGTGCGTAACTGTGCTCACGCAAAAGTGATTGTGCAACAGCGGAGAGGCGAATATCGTCGCCGTTTGTGGAGTGGAACGCGACGAATGGTTGTCGAAGCCGTCTCTATGCCACTGGGGCTGAGTGTAAGAGTTCCTGCGCCCAGATTTTATGGCGGACGCGCAGTAACTTATACGAGTGCTACAGCTCGTAGTTCCAGCCGCCATTAAGGGCACGAGGCGTGAAGAGGAAGAGCTGCGTTAGCCACATGCATATCACCACCAGCACCGACACGTCTACCCAAGGCAAGACTGCTTGAAATTGTTAAGTCGAACTTTGTATACATGTAAAAGGAGGATACCAGTTTTCTTATGTGCAAGTGCAGAAGACAGAATACAGTAATGAGCAAAATTACGACGCATGTTGTTCCTTGTAAAGTGTAGTAACCTGAAACATAGTGTAGTGAAATCAGACTGAGGCCACCATCGCCTCTTTCATTTACAATTCTTTTGGTTGTAGAATACTTTAGCGTTTAAGAATGTAGAAAAGAGCAATGGTCACACCAGAATGAGTCGCTTATTTATAGTTACTTAAATTTTTCTGAATAACCTTTCAAGTAAAGTCACTTAACTAATTCTATAGCAATTGTCCAAGAGTAATATCCCAAAATCATTAAATAAGTTGAAGGGTAGAAGTTTGTTAACCTAAGTTGCTTAAATTGTCTTGGTGGTAATTACCAAGCCAACTCACAGAAATTGAGAGAGTATTTGCTTTGTAGAATCACCTAGAATGATCAGAAATAGTAATATTCAGAATTAAGTTTAAAATTCAACTCAAGCCGTTTCACTTTAAAACGAGCCAAAAAATTGATTTATTCTTTTGCTCCTTCAGAGCTGGCGACCGTAGTTATAAGTATTTTCAGGAGGATCCGACGGTAAGTCTGCTGCTCTCGTCGTGCTGATAGGATTATCTACTGCTGCTAGCAGTGGTGATTGGATACATAAGCTCACTACCAAGTTAAGTGGGTCAGGTAGGCAGTGTTACCGTGTGAACTGTAGGGCACTGTAGGCCGTGGATCGAACCCGTTCAATCATCACAGCTCTTTGAGAAATAGTCCGGTTAGGAGTGTACTAATCCAATAGGTAAATACTGGCGAGTAACGGTCAGAAATGTATACGCAAGTGAATTTAGCAAGGTCTATGTAGCACCTAGTTAATGTGGTGTAATGGCGAGGGTAGGAGTGGAGTAAAAGTGAGCTGAGCTTGTGGCAGCTGTGCTGTCTTCAAAGATTAATAACGCCAGAATTCACTACTAACTCTTACCATTAGGGCTGAGCTATTTACGGTTAAAATACGTAGCAGTGAGCGCAAAGGCGTGACAGCTACAAGTCCGTATTGGCTTTATACATACGGAAGTAGGAAGCGGGTCATTCTGTCAGTGGAGGGGTTAAAACAACGGAGTCACTTGAGAACATACCCCATTTACTGATGGAAAGATTCGGCGGTTCGGTCGCAAGGTGTCGGAATGTCTGTAGAGAAATGCCAACCCATTCTTCCTCAGAAGCCGAAACCAGAGAAGACAGTGACGTTGGACTCCGGGGTCTGGAATGAAGTCGACATTCTACGTCATCCAAAAGATTTTCTATTGAGTTCAGGTAGGGACTCTTGGCAGGCTAGTAGACTCAAGGACTCTCCGAAATGTTTCCCACTGGGTTCAGGTAGGGGATCTGTGGAGATTGGTCCATTTCAGGAATGTTACGGTCCACAAATCATTGGCTCACAGATACTGCTTTACGTCAGGGCGTTTTGTCACGCTGACACAATTGCCATCTAAGAACTGATCCTCTAGTACATGCAGTACGCAATGCTGTAAAATGTGATCACTACCTTCAATATTTAAAAAAAAAAAGTGGTTCAAATGGCTCTGAGCACTATGGGACTTAACATCTGAGGTCATAAGTTCCCTAGACTTAGACCTACTTAAGCCCAACTAATCTAAGGACAACACACACATCCATGCCCGAGGCAGGATTCGAACCTGCGACCCTAGCGGTCGAGCGGTTCCAGATTGAAGCGCCTAGAACCACTTGGCCACAGCTGCCGGCCTTCCACATTTAGCGTTTTCTTAATTGCAATAGGGGGGAGGGGGCCTCATCCTGGTCACGAGAAACACTTTCGTAATGTAACACCACATTCTGCGTACTTCACTGTCGTAATGACACATGACACAGGTAGCGTCCTCCAGGCAGTTGCCAAGCGAGGAGAGGCAGTGGCCAGCACACTGGACTCGCATCTGGATGGACAACGGTTCAAACCAGCGTCCTGCCATCCATATTTGGGTCTTCCGTGATTTCCCTAAAGCCCCTAAGACAAATGCTGGGATGGTTCCTTTGAATGGGCACGGCTGATTTCCTTCTCCATCGTTCCCTAATCAGAGCTTGTGCTCCGTCTCTAACGGCCGCGAGAGACTGACCTCGGGTGTTACTAATCTCCTCCTCCTTCAGAAATATTTCAAACCCGAACACTTCCATCTGAGTGATTCATCACACCAAACCACTCGTTCCCAGTCATCATCTGTGAGTGCCATCGCTCTTTACACGACCTGAGGCGTGACTTGCAACCGACAGTAGGAACGTGTGGCTCTTGAGGAGCTGTTCGACCTTTGTACCCCATTTGCTTTAACTCTTTACGCACAGACTTTACGCTAGATGGACTGCTAACGGTATTTTGCAACTCAAGAGTGATTCCTTCCACTGATTTCATGCTATTTTGTACACCACCATCCGCAATGCTCGACGGTCACCGCTGCCAGTACATGACGTTTGGCTGATCTCGGTTTAGCTCTGGCTGTTCCTTTGCGTTTCCACTTCACAATCAAACCACTGTCGACGATAGCAGCTGTAGAAGGATTAAAATATCATTTATGGATTTGTTACTCAGGTGACATCTGGCGACTATTCACGTTCTCCTGACCGACCATTTATGCTGTTAGAGTACTCATCGTCTCCTTTTATAACGTCGGGTCGTCCTCTCGTGACATCTGGTGACCAATTCCACACCACACAGAAGCATCTGGATGCCTTTGGTGAGATAGTTTTGAAATGATACGGAGCTTCGATCTGGGAGTGTTAAGATGCTGAGCCGTAACTAAAAAAATTGCCTCATCAACTTTTCAACACTGACAACGAAACAAGTCCCAATAGGCTTCATAAAAGCCACTATAAACCCGTTAAGAATTCCAACCATGAAAGCGACAACGTTTATTAAACGCTTTAAAGATTGTATAACTGACTTTCGGATACGATGAACAGTAAGAAAATCAACATTAATTAGTTCACAAATTAAAAAAATTACGTGGAAAGGAACTGGAAATATCAGGCAATCAGCTGAGATAGATGGGACATCGGTCAACGCCTTCAAATCTACAACACACACACACACACACACACACACACACGGTAAACATTAAAATGTCATAACCACAAGTCGAACGCCAGAAAATCTCACAAGGGCCTTACAATTTTTAGTAAACAATACAAGTTTACCTACCTCAAAGCAGTAGCCATGAAATTACAAAATTACTGTAGCAATTTAAAAGGGACGAACAATTCAAAACGACTGCCTATTTCAACACATGGATCGTTACGCGAAAGCACATAATTAAAAAAAATTCTTGTAAAAGAATAAATACAAATATAGGATTTGCACAAAACAGTCAAATATAATTTGCATTCTGCATCAGCCGCCTACAAACATTGAAATAAATCAATGGTGACGGTGGGAAATTTGTTCCAGATCGGGATTCGAAACCGGATACTCCGCTTGTCTAGAACGGTTAGTGGATAGTAACGCGCTCGCGGATCAAGTTAATTTGAACATAGTTAAAATGTTGCACCGGAAGTTTGTTTTAATACAGCTGAGTCGCACCAGACACTGTTGTTTCCGCTGCTACTTTGAAACTGTTTTCATAAGGTTACCTTTGTCTGCAATGTGCTGATGGCTGGACAACTTGGTGGCCTCTCCTCGTACTCGTCCACTATCACTTGAAAATGGCTTCTTTTTCTTCTTCTTCTTCACCTTCTTCACGTCACGCATTAAGCAATTGCCTGTTACGGTACTCCATGTTTTGTATGACCTTCGTACATTTCTTCTTCCACTTCATTTATAATTGAGAGTCTTTACCGGGAATCTTTCTCCACCCATAAGACCTACGTGTTCCATCCATTTTCTCCTGATTTCCCTTATTTTTTTGTTTGTTTAGGTTATAGATTCCTAGATCACTCCTTATATCTTCATTTCTTTTTTGATCTTCCCTTGTACATCCATCTGGTCTTCTTAGAAATCTCATTTCATGATCCGTATTCTCCTTTCTTGACATCTTCTTGTTGCCCGTGCTTCACTTTCGTAAGTAAGGGTTGGTACTGGTATTATAACACTGTAGCTGGGTTTATTTCCTGGCTTTATTCTGCAAACTTTTTACCGTGGGTCCACGTATCGAAGTACGAGGGTAATCCCAAAAGTAAGTTCTATTTTTTTATAAGTACATAGACCTATTTATTTCTAAAATGGTTTACATCAGTTTACAGATTGTACATTTAGCTATTTTTCGACATAATCACCATTTCTGTCGATGAATTTTTGTAGACGCTGTGGCAGTTTTTGTATGCCCGTGTCATTCCAGCTCGCGGCCATGCTGTTCAGAAAGTTATGAACTGGCATGATTGTTGCTTGGTCTCAGGTGTAAAGTGGTATGCCCAGATTTCGTCACCCGTGACAATTGAGTCCAGAAAGTTGTCCTGTTCCGCTGCAAGGCGGTGAAGAAATGCGCGAGAAGCATCACCTCTTTGCCGCATGTGGTCCTGTCAGCATGCGTAGCACCCATCTTGCGCACACCTTCCGGTAGTTCAATGTGTCCGTTAAAATCCTGTGAGCGGTGCTTCGCGAAACCTCAGGGACCAACGTGCAGAGATCATCCTGGGTGATCCGCCGATCTTCACGCATGCTATGCTCAACCTTCAACACTGTCTCCTCAGAAACTGACGGTCTCCCGCTCCTTTGCTCGTCGTGAATTTCGGTCCGACCAGGTGCAAACTCTCTACACCACTTACGAACATTTTTGACATCCATGCACGACTCACCATACACTTCCGTAAATTGGCGGTGGATTTAAATCGGCGCTGTGGCCTTTGCGTTCAAAAAGCGAATAACTGCGCACAATTCTCACTTGGAGGTAACATCCAACGGGAGCTCCATTCTCAACGGCTGCCAAGTCAAGACTGAGCGCCTCAGCGCGGCGTGCGCATGTTTACACACAGCGCGTGAAGCACTCTTCATAACAATGTGACCAACTGCCACACAAACAGAGTTCTGTACTTATAAAAAAATAGGAGACCTTACTTTTGGGATTACCCTCGTAATATCGCATTCTATGCATTTAAAATATTTTACTAGCTCTAAGAGTGTATTATCCACGTATATTTTAGATCTTACTGGTAGTCTGTCCTGAAATACCATCACTTCCGTTTTGCCTACCGACTACGTTCGGCTGTAATTTGAGGCTGTCTGCTGCAACTTACACACTCACATTTGAGGGTAATCTTCATTCTCTGTAATCAGAGTTGGGCAATATGCATGTAAAATTGCGTTTAATCTAGTGTCACGATGTAAGAAAACACAACTCACGTTCAACATTTTCCATTTGCTGATGGAAATGGAAATGCCGTGTGGTTAGAGCCTCCCTTCGGGAGACCGTTCGCCTGGTGCAAGTCTTTCGAGTTGACGCCACTTCGGCGACTTGCATGTCGAAGGGAATGAAATGATATATATAAAGAGTTTTGGAGAAATACAGCCCCCTTGTCGTACGCCTTTATTCGTGTTCATTGCCTTGTTGTTGTATTTCCCATATCTATAACAACATTGATATTCGTGTGTAGTCTCCTAATAGTATTTATGAGGTGACATGGATAATTTCGTTTAGCCGTCATACCCCGTAGCATTCTTCTCTTCACGTTGTCTAATGAGATCTCAAAATCCACAAAAGCAGGATGGGTTCCTCTATTGAATTCTCGTCTCTTTTCTATAACTCGTTATAAGGGCCATTAGTTGATCACTCTTTTCTAAAATCTGATTGTTCTTCAGATATTAGCTTTTCCATGATATTTTTAATTCTTGCATTCAGAATATTGGCATTTAGTTTACAGGCTGGATCCACGAGGCATATTCCTCGATAGTTACTACACTTATTCTTATCGGTCTTTTTAAAGATAGATATTCCTTTGGCTCTGAGTCGATCTTTTGGTATCTTCATGTTTCACCAACATTGATGATGTGAAGAGGTCTTAGACGGAGTAATAACCCTCCATATTTCTCCAGTTCCACATTAATACCTCCTAAATCTGTGGCTTTCCTATTTCATGTAGCTTTTAGAGCTTCTGTCAGTCCTCTCTTATCATTATCATCCAGGCCTTCTGTGTCATTCAGCTCAGGTAACATCTGAATTAAAGCATCATCATACCACAATTTTTTATAATAACTTATCCATTCGTTCTCTCCTATATTACTAACAACTATACAATCATTTCTTTGTCTGTTGAGTGATTTCATCACTTTATAAGCGATAGTTTGTCTGCCATGTAAATCACGCTTTATATTGCTAATAAAACGTTCATATGATTCTGCGAGCGCTTCCCGAGTTCTGTATTTCGCATTGTTTCTCTTCAATTTATATTCATTGTACTTTTCATTAGTGAGATTATTTAAATAGGTCTTGAAAGCTTATTTTTCTGTAATTGGTATCTCCCTTGCCCCTCTACGTTCCCTGTATTTCCGTTTCTTCCCCGGCACCTCATTAGTTATGTTTGAAACAGTTGTTGTTAAGCTTTTTAAATTTGCTCATGTTTTGTCATCCGCATTTGGTAGAGGTCTCTTATGCTGCTATCTTCTAGAAGGTATAATTTAAGAACTTGGTTTTCGTTTTAACCCTTAACTGGCTTCTTCAGTTTTCTCCATTTTACATAGATGTCAGTTATTAACACCAGTAGTAAGTTAATTGATCCATTATCTACTTACCGAGCGAGGTGGCGCAGTGGTTAGCACACTGGACTCGCATTCGGGAGGACGACGGCTCAATCCCGTCTCCAGCCATCCTGATTTAGGTTTTCCGTGATTTCCCTAAATCGTTTCAGGCAAATGCCGGGATGGTTCCTTTGAAAGGGCACGGCCGATTTCCTTCCCAATCCTTCCCTAACCCAAGCTTGCGCTCCGTCTCTAATGACCTCGTTGTCGACGGGACGTTAAACACTAACCACCACCACCACCTTTATCTACTTCTCGATAAACCCTAGTATCTGTAATCTGTCCAGGAAATCCCTAATTTATTATTGTATAATCTGTAATACATCTATTTCTTCCTGCTGACCAACTAAATTTAGTATTTTTCCATTTTCCTTACATATGTGCATATGTGGCTATTATTTCTGGAATTGGTATATTTCCAGTTTAGCTTTGAGGTCTCCCATAAATAAAATAAGAGGCAGCATTGGCCAGTAGTGGAAAATAAACACTAGTTACAGCTGATGATGGCAGTGTTGTGATTTTAGAGCTTTTGTACGACTTCGTTGCCAGCTTGAAGGAAAGTAATAGATGTGTGTGCTGACACAGATCATGAAAAACCAAGACTTGTAATGTGAGGCATGTGCTGCTCGTTTTGTGGGCCCCAGCTGATTTGCTGTTGCGGCCAATCCCCTCATCAGAGACATTGGTGGACGTACGTTTCAATTTTCGCCATGCAGCCTTGCAGCCATGCAGCCGTACATACCGCGGCAGGAAAGACGAAGTGAAAAGAGGAAAGTAGCGGAGAGCCGCATTGCAGAGCTAGTGGCCATCAAGAAGTTGGCTCATTTGGAAGGACCTTCCTGCCTCTCCCCCTCCTCCGGCGACAGGCGGACCGTGGCGTTAAATGAGGGCCGCGCCCCTCACCCCCTCACCTTCCCCACACCACGCTTGCAAGCTGAAGTTGTGCTGGTGGCATCGCGTGCCTTGACGGCGGAAGTTGCTCTGGCATGTGGGGGCGTGCTTGGGAGAGAGGACGGGCGGACTGCAGCTGGCCTGTAGCGACGAGTGTCGTCCACGTTCTGTGACGTCACTAGCGTCACTCTACGAGGTTTACACTCGGAAGCAATAGGCCTAGTAAAAGTACAGGTATTGCCGTATTTCCGAAAATACACTGAAGCGCCAAAGAAACTGGTATAGACATGCGTATTCAAGTACAGAGATATGTAAACAGGCACAAAATGACGCTTGCGGTCGGCAACGGCGAAGAACTTGCCCCCCTTCTAACAGCCGTGTACCGCAAGTCTCTAGAGAACGGAAGGTTCCAAGTGATTGGAAAAGAGCACAGGTAGTTTCAGTTTTCAGGAAGGGTCGTCGAGCAGATGTGCAAAACTATAGACCTATGTCCCTCACATCGATCTGTTGTAGAATTTTAGAACATGTTTTTTGCTCGCGTATCATGTCATTTCTGGAAACCCAGAATCTACTCAGTAGGAATCAACATGGATTCCGGAAACGGCGATCGTGTGAGACCCAACTCGCTTCATTTGTTCATGAGACCCAGAAAATGTTAGATACAGGCTACCAGGTAGGTGCCATTTTCCGTGACTTCCGGAAGGCGTTCGGTACAGTTCCGCACTGTCGCCTGATAAACAGAGTAAGAGCCTACGGAATATCAGACCAGCTGTGTGCCTGGATTGAAGAGTTTTTAGCAAACGGAACACAGCATGTTGTTCTCAATGGAAAGACGTCTACAGAAGTTAAAGTAACCTCTGACGTGCCACAGGGGAGTGTTATGGGACCATTGGTTTTCACAATATATATAAATGACCTAGTAGATAGTGTCGGAAGTTCCATGCGGCTTTTCGTGGATGATACTGTAGTATACAGAGAAGTTGCAGCATTAAAAAATTGCAGCGAAAT
The DNA here is from genome assembly GCF_023864345.2 of Schistocerca serialis cubense. Classification (NCBI taxonomy): domain Eukaryota; kingdom Metazoa; phylum Arthropoda; class Insecta; order Orthoptera; family Acrididae; genus Schistocerca; species Schistocerca serialis. The sequence continues at coordinate 262,973,428 of NC_064646.1, forward strand.
GCAGGAAGATCTACAGTGGATAGGCACTTGGTGCAGGGAACGGCAACTGACCCTTAACATAGACAAATGTAACGTATTGCGAATACATAGAAAGAAGGAACAAACGCTGGTAGCAGTTACTTCTGTAAAATATCTGGGAGTATGCGTACGGAACTATTTGAAGTGGAATGATCATATAAAATTAATTGTTGGTAAGGCGGGTGCCAGGTTCAGATTCATTGGGAGAGTCCTTAGAAAATGTAGTCCATCAACAAAGGGGGTGGCTTACAAAACACTCGTTCGACCTATACTTGAGTATTGCTCATCAGTGTGGGATCCGTACCAGGTCGGGTTGACAGAGAAGATAGAGAATATCCAAACAGGAGCGGTGCGTTTCGTCACAGGGTTATTTGGAAAGCGTGATAGTGTTACGGAGATGTTTAGCAAACTCAAGTGGCAGACTCTGCAAGAGAGGTGGTCTGAATCGCGGTGGCGGTCTGCATCGCGGTGTAGCTTGCTGTCCAGGTTTCGAGAGGGTGCGTTTCTGGATGGGGTATCGAATATATTGCTTCCCTCTACCTACACCTTACGAGGAGATCACGAATGTAAAATTAGAGAGATTCGAACCCGCACCGAGGCATTCCGGCAGTCGTTCTTCCCGCGAACCATACGCGACTGGAACAGGAAAGGCAGGTAATAACAGTGGCACGTAAAGTGCCCTCCGCCACACACCGTTGGGAGGCTTGCGGAGTATAAATGTAGATGATGAGACAGCAACTGTCTGGTGCAGTTGTTAGGCTCGGTTACTGCTGCTACAATGGTATGTTATCAAAAGTTACGTGAGTTTTAACGTGGCATTATAATCGGTGCACGAGCGATGGGACACAGCATCTCTGAGGCAGCGATGAAGTGGAGATTTTCCCATACGACCATTTCACGAGTATACCATGAATATACATCCAGTATAGATTTAAATGTCAGGAAGTCGTTCCTGAAAGTATTTGTATGGAGTGTAGCCATGTATGGAAGTGAAACATGGACGATAAATAGTTTGGACAAGAAGAGAATAGAAGCGATAGCGAATAACGATGAAGTGGGGATTTTCCCATACGACCATTTCACGAGTATACCATGAATATACATCGAGTATAGATTTTAATGTAAGGAAGTCGTTTCTGAAAGTATTTGTATGGAGTGTAGCCATGTATGGAAGTGAAACATGGACGATAAATAGTTTGGACAAGAAGAGAATAGAAGCTTTCGAAATGTGGTGCTAGAGAAGAATGCTGAAGATTAGATGGGTAGATCACATAACTAATGATGAAGTATTGAATAGAATTGGGGAAAAGAGAAGTATGTGGCACAACTTGACAAACAGGAGGGACCGGTTAGTAGGACATGTTCTGAGCATCAGGGGATCACAAATTTAGCATTGGAGGGCAGCATGGAGGGTAAAAATCGTAGAGGGAGACCAAGAGATGAATACACTAAGCAGATTCAGAAGGATGTGGGTTGCAGTAAGTACTGGGAGATGAAGAAGCTTGCACAGGATAGGGTAGCATGGAGAGCTGCATCAAACCAGTCTCAGGACTGAAGACCACAACAACAACAACCATGAATCTCAGGAATCCGGGAAAATATCAAATCTCCAACGTCGCCGCAGCCGGAAAAGGATCCTGCAAGAACGGGACCAGCGACTATGAAGAGAATCGTTTAACGTGACAGACATGCAACTCTGTAGATTTCAATGCTGAGCCATCAGTAAGTGTCAGCGTGCGAACCGTTCAACGAAACATCATCGATATGGGCTTTGTATATCCTTGATGACTGCGTGACACAAAGTTTCACGCCTCGCATGGACCCGTCAACACCGACATTGATCTGTTGACATGAGACATGTTGCCTCGTCGGGCGAGTCTCGTTACAGAATGCATGGAGCGGATGGACGTGTACGGGTTTGGAAACAATCTCATGAATCCCTGGACCCTGCATGTCAGCAGAGGACTGTTCGTGCTAGTGAAGGCTCTGTAATGGTGTGGGACGTGTGCAGTTGGAGTGATATGGGACCCCTGGTACATCTAGATACGACTGTGACAGGTGACACGTAAGCATCGTGTGTGATCACCTATATACATTCACTGTGCATTCCAACGGACTTGTCTAATTCCAGCAGGATAATACGACACCCCACACGTCCAGAATTGATACAGCGTGGCTGCAGGAATACTCTCCTGTGTTTAAACAGTTCCCCTGGCCACTAAAATTCCCAGACATGAATATTATTGAACGTGCTTTTCAGAAGAGATATCCACCCCTGGTGCTCTTAGAATTTATGGACATGCCTGCAGGATTCATGGTGTCAATTCCCACCAGCACTACTTCAGACATGAGTGGAGTCCATGCCACATTGTGTTGCGGCACTTCTGCGTGCTCACGGGAGTCCTACACGGTATTGGACAGATGTGCCAGTTTCTCTGGCTCTTCGGTGTATAGCGGTCAACTGTATAGCGGTCAACGAAAACGTAGAGCGTGACTTCGCGTCCTCTTTACCCAGATGCATCACAAAGAACACAGACAGGCTGTGCTATAACGCTCAGTGGCAAAATATTAGCGTTCTGGTCGCTTTGAAACGCTGTAGATGGTACAGAAATGGTCCGATGGCGTGCTGAAAAGTAGTGCCTACAATTTTTTTGTGAAAACTCTCAAAGCGTTTTCATTAAAATACTCTAGATTAACGTTCTACATCGTTATTCTTCTTGTCTACATATTTATTTCTCAATATAGGTACGCTCACGACGAAAAAATTTTTCCCAACGAGAAACCAGTTTGTTGATACCGTCATTGCAGGATGTCTGCCTTTGCTGACAATCTCACCTCTGCTTTCACCGCTTCATCACTATCAAAATGAAGTCCTCGAATGTGTTCTTTAAGTTTAGGAAACAGATAAAAACGGGAGGGACTAAATCGGGACTGTATGGAGGATGATAAATATCAGAGACCCCAGGGTGTCGGATTGCTGCAGATGTCGCAGTGGTCGTCTGTGCTCCGGCATTGTTGTGCTGAAGGAGAAGATGCTCCAGGTGTGGACGAACTGGTAGAATTCGAAAATTGATCACAGCACACGGTTTCTCAAGCATCGACTCACAGCAGTTACTTTGTAAGGTACACAGGCTGTGCTGTGAGACGATCGGTATGGTTGCAAATGAACACACTTCGTACACCGCAGCAGCAGTGTAGACACTCTCATTGTTCCAAGATGGTCGGTTTCAACAGTTTTATGCTGATGTTATCGAACTTGTTACAAACTTTCCATATTACACTATATAAAGTCAAAGCATAAAATTCGTTCCCCACATACGAGGTGTTGCTAGAAAAAAACCGGACTAGTACTGGTGAAACAATAAAACGAATGCAATAAGGCTGAAAGTCGCGTGGCCTGTCACGTGACTCTCGCTCCGCCTACTGCTCGAGTTTCATCTGCCTCCTGCACTCAGTCTGCTCGTGTCGTCTGTTTTAAGTAGTTGACGTTTTGTCTGAGCGTCGGAAAATGTTGAGTGTACAGAAAGAACAGCGTGTTAACATCAAATTTTGTTTCAAACTAGGAAAATCTGCAAGTGAAACGTTTGTAATGTTACAACAAGTGTACGGCGATGATTGTTTATCGCGAACACAAGTGTTTGAGTGGTTTAAACGATTTAAAGATGGCCGCGAAGACACCAGTGATGACACTCGCACTGGCAGACCATTGTCAGCGAAAACTGATGCAAACATTGAAAAAATCGGTAAACTTGTTCGACAAGATCGCCGTTTAACAATCAGAGCAGTGTCTGAGTTAACAGGAGTTGACAAGGAAAGTGTTAGGCAGATTCTTCATGAAAGTTTCAACATGAACAAAGTGTGTTCAAAAATGGTTCCAAAGTGTCTCACAATTGAACAGAAGGAACGCCGAAGAATGATTTGTTCTGACATCCTGGAAAACATTGAAAGTGATCCCACCTTCTTACAAAATGTTATTACTTGCGATGAATCGTGGTTTTTTACTTACGATTCCGAAACTAAACGCCAATCGATGCATTGGAAAACTCCTGGTTCACCACGGCAGAAAAAAGCACGAATGTCAAAATCGAATTTCAAGGCAATGATGATTGTTTTTTTTTGACATCAAAGGGATTGTGCACATTGATTGGGTACCAGAGGGACAAACAGTGAATCAGCATTACTACATTAGCGTCCTGGCTACCCTACGTGAGCGAGTACGGAGAAAACGGAACGATTTGTGGAGAAAAAAGTCATGGATCCTTCACCAAGACAATGCCCCAGCTCACAGTGCGTTGTCAGTGAAGACGTTTTTGGCAAAACACAACATTCCCATCTTAGATCATCCACCCTACTCACCTGATTTGGCCCCTGTGACATTTTTTCTTTTCCTTAAAGTCAAGTCAGGTTTGAAAGGAACTATATTTGAGACTGTTGAAGCAGTAAAAGAAAAAGCGACGGAAGTAATGTATGGACTTACCGAAAATGGTCTGCAGCATTGCTATGAACAGTGGAAAATTCGTATGGAGCGGTGTAGAGACCGAGGAGGAGAGTACATTGAAGGAGATAACATGAAATTGTAAATAATTGTAAATAAATGTTTTTTCCAGCATCAGTCCGGTTTTTTTCTAGCCGCACCTCGTATAGCCTACAAATCTTGATAAAAATCCAGTAGGTAAAATGCACAGTTGATAAAACACACTCATTCAATAAAATCCTCGTACCATCCATGCATACTGGTGGCGAACATGACTCACACAATCTTACCGCACAGCACTCACCATGTGGCAAGTTCGTGTGAGTCACGTTGGCCGCCAGTATGCATGGATGGTACAAGGATTTTATTGGCTGAGTGTGTTTTATCAACTGTGCGTTTTATCTACTGGATATTCATCCAGATACGTATACGTGGGGAGCGCTTTTTATGATTTGGCTTCATGTAATGTAGCGCGGACATTTTGTAACGAGTTCCATAAGATCAGATGATGGGAGCATATGAAACTGGAGGTTTTGGAACAGTAAGAATGTCAGTACTGCGATCACGGCATATGAAGGGTGTTGAGTTCAGACATCAAAACATAAAAAAAATGACATGATGTGAGAACTAACTAATACGAGTTTAAAAGGTGATTTTTAAGGCTACTGCTTATTGACGAATATGTAAAATAAGTGACAATGCGATTGGTTAATTATGGATGAGAAATATAGTAATATTTACGATTTACAATAGTGCTGCGTTGCAGATCCTCGTGGATCAGCAGACGGTTCCCGTTTAGAGTCAATCTCTGAATAGTGAAAGTGTGGTAAACTTAGTAGTGGTGACGACCATACTGACACTATTATGCTGCTACTTGTATATTAACCGCTACAGCATATTTAGTCGTTTTTATTAATGAATTGATAAAAATAATTTTGTCACATGTAGAAATAAAAAAGCTTCTTAACAAAATGGACAAACACATTAAGACATGCACAGTTTACTTGTTACTAGTTAATTTATCGTCATAAGCAGTGCCTGACTTCTGCAGCTGTGGATTGAGTTACTTGAAGAAATACAGGAACCAGGCAGTATTTATATAGCTGTATTTATGCCACGATGAGTTTCCTGCTTCGGCATATCTACTATTGGCGTAATAGACTTATATCTTCGTATTTCAGCAGAACTATAATTGCGAAATGCCAAAAAAGGTGAACCTACCTTCTGTAATCGTAAGATAGTTTGCGTCAGTTGGGCTGCTAAAACGCAGAAGATTTGAGATATTCAACAAAAATGTCACACAACGTATTTTAATTACCTGTGTTAGTAAAAATTATTGCATACTGTGGGCCATATCCGGCGGTAATGGTGCAAACCTTAATAATTCATCTACTATAGTGGCGAAGATACAGATGTATTACGCCAATTCAAGGTCAATGATAACTCGAAATTTGTTTTGGCATAAAATAAAGGTATATAAAAAGTGGTTGGTTTGGTATATTTCTTGTAGTAGTGGAGATGGTTTCTGGTCGAGTAACATGAAGGAACGCTCATTAGAAATCGCCATAACTAGTTATCTGTATGGCTTTAAGACTAGTTACACGACTTTTGCATAGTTAAGCCACACTTCGGCGGTCGTGCATTATCTTGTGCCATAAAACGAAAATCGGTCTCCTACCATGAGACACGTTATATTTGCAAGTGAACTGAGATTCTTTAATGTCCTAACAATTTTCCCTTTCTTGAAAAGGGAATATGCATTAGCTGTCATTAGCTTGTATTTCACTTGATTTCAACTTGTAAAAGTAAATATGCATTAGCTTGTATTTCAAATGTTTTCAACTTGTAACTGCTTCTTGATAATATTTCTTAACTGGGCTTCACTTACTTATTGGCGTGTAGTAGAGTAACAATGCAACACACAGACTATTAATACAGTACAGACAAGATTTTCTCGATTGCAACTGCTAAATTTGAACAGAATATTTGTTCCTAGTTGTAAGGGGCAGTCAAATGGTAACGAGACAGAAGAGAAAATGTGACTAAAAGGTCTATCATTCCAAAAGCAATTGTCATAGCTGTTGATACGTTTATCCCAATATGAGCAAGACGGTCAATACCTTAATGGAAAAATGTTTGCCGAGTGGCATCAATTCCAAGCGCCTAGGAATGTTGAGACTGCATCATTCAGTTGCAGCTTAATGACCGCACACATGTTGGCAAGATTGTTTCGACTACATTGCAGAAGTTTCGCTGGGAAGCCCTTACACATCCTCCATGCAGTCCTGATCTCACCTCACGCGATTTCCATTTTTTGGAGCCTGGAAGAAAGGCATTCGTGGCCATAAATTTGTTTCAGACGAAGAGATGAATACCTGGGTACTGTTGTGTACGACTTCATACACACTGGTATGGAGGTGTGGGCTACACAGTGGTGCAGCAACTGTCGTTGTAGGAAAACTGGACAGGAGCAGAAATGATTAGCGAGCAAGTTAATACGACAAACAGAAGATTTACTTAACTCATATTCCTCGAAGTGTACGAAGACTCGTTGTAAATACTGAGTTCAACTATTACAACAGCAACAATGATGAGGCCAATTGAACTAAGGATGAACAATTATGTCGTAGCGAAGAGGCTCCTAGTTTGAGCGATTCGTGTGGCTGCCGCCAGCCGTCTGATACAGCGGTGTCAGAAGGCACTCGTAGTCCTGAGTCACTGGAGATGTGGCATAGTGTGCATGCACCATTGAGTTCACCGGATACCGCAAGATGGCAATCGGCGCCCTTGCAGTTCCATTGCCAGCTTAGGCCGTGGTAGGGTGGTATCGGCAATTGATACCACAGGTACAAGCATGGTTCCATAGGCATCCACAAACATTCTTAAATGAGGGCATTAACTATCTTCTCTTACAGAGGAATAAATGAATTAACAGTTATGGGGATTAATTTCGATATAATAAACCGTTTATTTACTTTTTTCCATCTACCTCGGTCTGATGACCGTGATACGTTTTTTAGTTTTGGAAAACCTTGCTGAGCGATGCTCCGGCTCACGTTGGAGCTGTTGTAGGTTTGCGTCCTTTATTGGAGGCCAGACTATCGTTTAGTCCACGTGGTTGCGGTTGTTTGTCTTCTTTTTGTTTTGACTGGCGCCACTTGGTTTCACAAGCGTTGCCTGTCCGCTAGTGGCAGCAGCGCCGTTATCGATATGTGGTAACTGTGGCCATATCTTTGGGGTGACTTCGTAGTTCTTCCGTGTCGCGTGAGTGAGCAGTTCGGTTGGGGACGCAGGAGGAGCCAGGTCCGCACAGAGCACGAACACGCCGGGACCACTGGACTGCCAGATCGAAGGACTGTGGGCACGAGGGTGCACGACCTCGTCGGAACCGGATACTGCAAGTTTTAAGTTGAATGCATTTCAATTTGAGTAGACAAACCTCCACCATTGTGAAATCTCGCGATTCTCCAGTGACTTGGGTTTGTGTTGCTGCTCGTAGTGTCGCCGAGGTAAAGAGCAGCGAGTGGAGTGCTTGGGGAAGGCGGATCTGATTAGCTTTCCTGGCCTTCTGATTACTATTTACTACCTTCAGCTTGTTACTATTAAGTTCAACCAGCGGTATTTTCCTGCCTGGTGGTCGCTAACGCCCCAGTTACCTGCCCTGGGGGTTAGTGTATGTAATAGCAGTGCACGTTTCCTCGCCTTGCCACCGCTGTCCGGTGAGGCGTGCAAGTTTGACAGCTTTCTTGATTGCAGGGTGGTTGGCGATTCTTCTGCCTTGGTGGTAGTGATTCTTTTCTTGTTCCGAGCGCACTGTATTCTGCGGCCAGAGTCCAGACCGCCGGTTCCAACTTTGGCGTATTTTTACATCTTTGCATTTGGTGTATTGGACGTCAGGTAGCCTCACCAAGATTATCTTTAGTCACTCGTTAGACTTCCACTACTCTGAGTTACCATCTTGTGGTGTGAATGCAACTCTTGGCTGCCTTTCTCATCGCTCGCGAAAGTGTTTTCGGACTGACATAATCAGGGGCCGATAACTGGAACACCATCTTTGACTGGTCCTTGTGTTTCTTATTGGGTTATTATTTTATTATTATATTACCAAGTTACCATCATTTGTCTCACCTGTTTTGTGATCAGTTGCTTGACCTTTTGAATTAATCTTTCTTATTATATTTGCTGCTTTATTGTATGTTGTTAATTTTTTAAAGTAATTACCATTCTTGGCCTTAAAGGCCTTCAGCCGTGACTGTGGTTACTTGCCTTAAAATTCTAATTGCGACGACATTGGCTTCTTTTCAAAACATTACTTGCTGTGTCTTTATTTTATGTATGTTTGTTACATTTTTTAAATAATTGCCATTCTTGTCGTTTAAGGCCTTCAGCCATGAAACAATTCTTAATTTATTGCCATTAAGGCCTTCAGCTATGAGCACAGTTACTTGTTTCAAAATCCTAATTGGTAATTCTATTTTAGCAGTGAGCTTTAACATCTTTGCTGATTGGTCTTTTGTATTTTAATAACTGTAATTGTAAGTTACAACAAGTTAAAACATTTCTTAATGTATTATCATTAAGGCTTTCAGCCGTGAAACAGTTCTTAAATTATTCCAATTTTTTAATTTGTTGCTGATTTTAAATAAATTGTGTGTGATTAAAAGAAAAGCCAACCAATAGTAACTGATTTTGCCCCGTCCACAATCGTAACCGAATCCTGCCTTCCTGGACTATCAGGTTTCACTTTTAATTCTGGAGGAAGTTTTGTTATTTCAGAAAATGACTACTGCAGCACATATAAAGTGAATGCTGTCAATTCAAAACGGAATAAAGAAATGTATTAAACTTCTATTACAGGCCTGGTTAGAGGTGAAAGACTGAAGAGTGTTCAAAAGTACAACACTCTCTCGTAATGATTATTCCTCGATAAATCTGAAATAGCTCTGTCTAGAAGTAACAGTAGATTTCGTAAAGCCGAAGTGCTACTATACGCGCCATGTTGGCGTCCGTCATGTGACTTAGTCGGCACACTGTACAACACGACAATCTTGCCTGCCTATACTCTCTGGCGGGAACAGGCTGGCTAACAGGTCGGACGGAAGAGCGACGTGGCGGGAAATGAGGTGGCAGAGGCCCTCCCACCTCCTCCTGGCGGCTTCCGCGGCTGTCACGAAGGCGGGGCACTCATCTGCGCTGCTGAGGCGAGGTGAGCAGAGGAGGAACTTCCACCGCTGGCACACCTGAGGAACACTCCGACAGTGGCGCCACACACACTTAGTGGCCACAAGCGTAAGCTGCAATGTGGGCGAAGTCACGTGCACTTTCTTTATTGTTACACGCGACTGAGTGCAGCCACAGTGAAACACGGGCACACTTGGACTGTGCAATGAAGAGAGACAAATGGTACAATCGGTAATACTTTTGCGATGTAGAGAGAGTCATTTTCATTTCTAGGATAATTGTGAGATTAATTTGCATTAACAACACTTCGAGTTCCGAAATAAAGTCGTGCGAGCGCAATCCCCTCGCCACCACAATAAACAAAATTGCATCTTACGCAACATTCCATTAATAATTTGACTATTGCGCGCAACCGTAACATCTTTCGAGATGTACACAATGGTTGAACGATTCGCACATTACACGCAAATGGAGCATCTACGAGTACATTCTTTATTTGCATTTATTTACATATAGGAAGAGGAATTTATTCTGGATCTTATATGTAACACCTTAAAAACTGCCGGCCGCTGTGGTCGAGCGGCTCAAAGTGCTTCAGTCCGGAACCGTACTGCCGCTACGGTCGAGGGTTCGAATCCTGCCTCGGGCATGGATGTGTGTGATGTCCTTTGGTTAGTTAGGTTTAATTAGTTCTAAGTCTAGGGGACTGATGACCTCAGATGTCAACTCCCGTAGTCCTTAGAGCAATTTGGACCATTTTGAACCTTAAAAACGTTGTGTTCTGCCTTACTGCAGGTCTTATCATGGGGGAAGCCTCGGCAGAGAGGTCCACCGCATGAGCGTCTAGGGAAGTGATTCCAGTGGTGGTTTCCCGTTGCCTTCCACTGATGATGAAATGATAGTGAGGACAACACAACACCTAGTCCCTGAACGGAGAAAATCTCCGACCCAGCCGGGAATCGAACCCGGGCCCCTTGGCGTGACAGGCCGCCGCGCTGACTACTCAGCTATCGGGGTGGACATGTAACACCACCACATTGGAATAACAACTTAGTGTATTCCTCACCAACTATATTAAAGGAAGACGACAGAACCGTGGGAGAGGGTGTAATAAGAAGTGTTCATAAATCAAAATCGATTTCACAATTAACAATTTATTTCAACTTCAAAACTGACTTGGAGTCTTGTTGCACTGTGATTCATGAGGAGCAGAAACACCAACATCAAACACTGAAATTAATCGTATGGGACTTTGATTGGCATCGTTGTTGTATTTGTGGTCTTACGTCCAAAGACTGGGAAACGTCCCCTTAGAAAAGTTTATGAATAATTGTGCTGATAAACTCGTTAAGTCATTTGATTTTCAAACAGCTGAGCGGAACTGAACGTACTCAGACATTTCGCTCTTTACTTATTCTGATCAACACTAAACTGACACATAACATTTTTAGCGCAACGCAATCTGACTTTCAATAATCCCTACAAAAGAATTGCCCTGACTGACAATAACCTATACCTTTCATGAATCACTTACCTCACAAAAATCTTCGTTACTCGAACTACTGCAATACAGCGAGCGCCAATACTGCCAGCTAAATAAAAGATTCTAACTACTGAAGGCACTAACTACTGATAGGCATAGCAAATGAAAGATTTTGGTAGAGAACAAATAATGTATTTACCTTAATAGTGTTCAAAAGTCATAATATATATATCAGTTCATGACATCCAGTCTTACAAATATACTGTCTCTGATGGACACACGTCCAGATCATCCGCTCTAAAAACTCCGCCATCTCTCTCCCCACATCCACCACTGCTGGCGGCTCACCTCCAACTGCGCAACGCTATGCGCTGTTAACATCCAACTGCCCAACACTACAATAGTAAATATTCCAACAATGTCAACCAGCCACAGACTGTGCACAGCACAGCCAGTGATTTTCATACAGAGCGCTACATGGCGTTACCAACATAAAAACCTAAGCAGCCTACTTACAACCTTGTAGTTGCCCTCTTTAATCAGAAACTTTCCAGTTAGATGAGCTCCAACTTTTTTTATTCTTTTCTTTTGAAACTTAGGTATTACAAATGAGGAAGTTTTTACGTATTTCGGTAGAGAGCCAGTGTAATTATGAAGACAAAGACCGAATATTTAGGACATATCACGCTAAGATTCATTGGAAGAATCTTGCGATAGCAGGTAACTTACAAATCCCTCATTCGACAGATGTTTGAAATTTTCGCGTTAATCAGGGACCTGCGATAGGCGATAAATAGAAGAAATCTAAAGACGAGCAGCACGTTTCGTTACAGGCTTGTTTACTGAGCACGGAAACGTTACGGAGTTGCTCATCCCACTACAATAGCAAACGCTAGGAGTTGTGCCTCACTGTATGGTGTGCGGTTAAAATTCTGAGGCGTTACGTTCCAAGAAGGGTCGGCCAGTCTCTCCTACGTATGTCTCGCAGAAAGACCTGGAAGGTAACGTTAGGTACTTCTGAGCTCACACGGAGTCTTAGCAATAATCGATGTTCCCGCTACCCATTGGGCAACTGAAAAGGAAATTGACAAACCGGTCGCAGTGTACAAAGCATTAGTAAATGTAGATATACAGTAGATGTAAATGAAAAATACCGATTCTTGCTGCTTATAAGGGAGGCAAAATTGCAAGAGACACGCAATGGGCGGGGCTACATGGCACTTAATTTCTCACCCGAGTTATAGGAAACTGAGGCGCTATGAGAAATTTTATTCATTTTCGTTGAGCATTTGATGGTTTTGATCAATTAGAATATGATTCTGATGCTTTTACAATGCAAAGTAAGTTACTGGTTGGTTGAGGAAAGGACGATACAGGGAGGTCATCTGTCCCATCGGATTAGAGAAGGATGGGGAAGGAAGTCGGCCGTGCCCTTTCAAAGGAACCATCCCAGCATTTGGCTTACGTGATTTAGGGAATTAAGGTAAAACCTACATCAGGATGGCCGGACGCGAGTTTGAACCGTCATCCTCCTAAATGCGAGTCCAGTGTGCTAACCACTGCGCCACCTCTCTCGCTGAAAAATAATGGCAAGCAAAAATTAATAAGAGGAATAAGTTAAGATCATTGCTCACGTTTCTCAGCCACACAGTTACTTCGGTTGTGATGCAGTGCTCTCAGGGTTTCGGAGAAAGCCTACACCACCGTCAGGCTTTCATCGTACGCTTTTCGTACAGACCTCTCCCAGACTTCTCCAGACAATGAGATCTCCAGCGTGTCCAGTGCGACATGTAACACCGAAGGCATAATTTGTCAGATGTAATACTTTGGAAAGCCTCGCTATCCCCAGCTGTTCTTCCAGTCCTGATGCTGATGCTGCTAGACTTGCGCCAGATGTTGGAAGTTTTAAATCCAGTAGTTGGAAGTTGGGTTTTCGAGTCTTGCGACGCCCAGCTGGGGCAGAATAAGGGTTTCCTGGTGGCAACAGGATTGAGAGTACTGAATAACACACTCACTGCCGTTCCACAGAACAATTTTACCACATTCGCTCGTAGATACTTGATGGAGGAAGAGGAGAAACTCATTAGACCATTCGATTTAACAAATCCCATAACACTTGCTCACATTCACTGAGGATAGTAATGTCATCAGCGAATCTTATCATACTATCCTTCGGTCTTGACTCTTAACCCCACTCGTGAACCTTTATTTTATCGCCATTGCTTCCACGATGTATTGATTGAACGGAATGGGTGAAGGACTACATCCTTATACATCCATGATTTACACCCTTTTTAGTCCGAGCACTTCGTTCTTGGTCTTATTGTTCCCTCCAGTTCTATGGACAAATTATATATTGGGTGACATAAATCTATTTTATTTCTATTTTTCTCAGATTTTCGAACTACTTGTACAATTTGAAGTTCTCGAACGCTTTTTCCAAGTCGACGAATGCTATGAACGTGTCTTGATTTTTCGTCATTCTTGCTTCCACTGTCAGCTGCAACATCAAAGTTGCCTCCCTGGTTCCTTTACTTTTCCTGAAGCCAGATGTATCATCATCTAGGAGATCCTCAATTTTCCTTCCCATTCTTCTGAATATTATTGTTGTCGGCAGCTCGGATGTATGTGCTGTTAAGCTGATTGTGTGATAATTCTCGCATCTGTCGGCTCTTGCAATCTTCGGAATTGTGTGGATGATGTTTTCATATTTTCGAAAAGTTTGATGGTATATCGCCACTCTCATACATTCTACAAATCAACGTCATTAATCCATTTCTTGTCATCTCCACAGAAGAGTTTACAAATTTCGGTGTGATGTTATCTATCCCTTCTGCCTTATTTGATCTTATGTTCTCCAAAGCGCTTGTAAATACTGACTCTAATACTGGATTCCCTATCTCTTCCTTATCGACTCTTTTGCTATCACAACAAAGTTTTCCCAGTCATAGTGACCTTCAGTGTACCTCTTTCCACCTACCCGCTCTTTCCTCTATATTTAACAACGGCATTCCCATTGCACTCAGTGTTATGACACTTGCGACAATAGTTTTGCATGTTGAGACAGCGCTTCAGACAATCATTTCTGTTTCGATTTACTCACGTTTTTATGTAGCCGTTCCGCCTTAGCTTCCCTGCACATCCTATCAACTTCATTACTAAGTGGCTTACATCTCTGTTTTCCTGAATTTCTCTGAACGCTTTTGTACTTCCGTCTTTCGTCGATCATCTGAAATATTTCGACTGTTACTCAAGGTTTCTTCGTAGTGACCATCCTTGTACCTGCGTTTTTCTCTCTAGCTTCTGTGGCTCCTATTCTCAGAAATGTCCATTCCCCTTCAGCTTAACTACCTCCTGAGCTCTTCAGTATGGGAGTATCTATAGCCTCAGAGAACTTCAAACGTATCTCTTCATTCCTTAGTATTTCCATAATCCTCTTCCTTGAACATTGTTTCTTCCTGGCTAATCTCGTAAATTTCAGCCTACTTATCATCATTATCAAATCGTGGTCTGAGTCCGCATCTGCTAGTGGGTACGCTTTACAATCCAATATCTCATTTGGGAATCTCTGTCTGACCATGATATAATCTAACTGAAATCTTCCCGTATCTCCTGGCCTTTCCCAAGTATAACTCCTCCTCTTGTGATTCTTGAACAGAGTATTCGCTATAATAGCTGAATTTTTCTGCAGAACTGAATTAGTCTTCCTCCTCTCTCATCCCTTATACCAAGCTCATATCCTTCCGTAACCTTTTCTTCTACTCCTTCACCTAGTACCTCATTCCAATCCCTAATGACTATTAGGTTTTTATGTCCTTTTACGTACTGAATTACCCCACTCTCATACACATTCCCTGTCTCTTCATCTTCTGCTTGAGATGTCGGCATGTATACCTGAACTATTGGTGTCGGTGTTGGTTCTGATGAGAACAACGCTGTGGCTAAACTGCTCACAGTAGCTCACTCTCTGCGCTACCTTCCTATTCGTAACGAATCCTACTCCCGTTGTATCATTTTCTGCTGCTGTTCATGTTACTTTGAACTCATCTGACGATAAATCCATGTCTTATTTATATTTCACTTCAGTTAAATGCAAATTCAGCCTTAGCATTTCCCTTTTCTGATTTTCTAGCTTCCAGGCCATATTCAGAGTTCTAACATTTCACTCCCCAACTCGTAGAACGTGGTCCTTTCCTTATTTATTCGATCTTTTTCTCATGGTCACCTCCTCCTTCGCAGTCCCCTCCCGGAGATCTGAATGGGGGACTATACTGGAATCTTGTCAATGAAGGTATTATCATGTCTTGCGGATATTGATATCGAGTCTTTAATGCATCCTCATGCCGCTGATCATCGCTAATTCTTCCACCTTTAGTGGCAGTTTCGCATACCAAAGACAAGATAGTGCGCTGAACCTCGTACGCTCCTCCGCCCGTTTGACAAGGACATTGGAAGAATGTGGGTGTCTTGTAATGTTGGAAGTGATGATTTTTATTCAAAATTGAAGCAATGCCAGGGTTCGAACCGAGGATCGAGGTTGTTTCGATAGCCAGCCAAAGAAGCGATCCCTAGATCACAGGCGCGCACCGTACAGGTACTATTAGTATTTAATTAAACATTCACCTGTAGAATAGAAGTCATTGTTTGAAATAATTTCAAATGACATGGCCGTTAACGACTAACTTCTTTGTTACAAGGAAAACAAAATTCATTCCCGTTTCCAATTCTCACATCGAGAGTTGAAAACATAAGTCGATTTCTTTCTTTGTAAAGTGAATGCAAATCTTTTGCGGACAGGTGTTCTAAAGGAAAACATTACCTATTAAACCATCTCCACAAGCTCCAGAAGTGTGTACAGAAATATTGAAGCACCCGGATTTCCTACATTGTGATCACTGGCCGAAACTCGAGCGGCAGTCCATAGAGAATGTTAGAAACTGCCTTGGGAAGCAGTTCACATTTTGAATATATTCATATCATATTACTATTTGAAATGAAAGTTCCTGTTTTACGGCCCTAGTACTACTACCACCACTATTACTAAATGTAGATGGCACCGCTATAGACTGTGTAACAAATGCAGAATTTCTGGGAATGAATATTGATTCTCAGTTGAAGCGGTGTGAATACACAAAGGTATTTGCAAACAAAACGTCATCAGCATGTTATGCCCTTAGAATTCTATCATCAGTGTGTTACATGCAGTGTCTTTTAGTTACATATTATTTATATGTACAGTCAGCTGTTAGCTATGGAATTCTTTTTTGGCAAAAAAATTGCACAATTTTTTTTTTTTTTTTTTTTGTGGTTTTAGGGCGCACAACTTCAACGGTCATTAGCGCCCAGACTACGTTAGGAATGCACCGCGAGTCACAAGTTTAAAACAGCAACGAAACGGAAAACACGATAAAAGACAGACGGACAGGCATAGGATTAAAAAAAAACCAGCATAATCAAATGTCCTTAGAGAGGGTTGTCAAGTTGATAAAATGAAGAACGCGAGCAGCTGCTCGTGGGTCATCCGCTAAAATGGCATCTAGAGTACATGGCAGGCCAAGATCAAGACGCAGTGTGTTAAAATCCGGACAGGACGTTAAAATGTGGCGGACCGTCAGCAATTGCCCACATGGGCAGAACGGCGCCGGCACAGCCGTCAGCAGATGGCGATGGCTGAACCGGCAGTGTCCGGGCCAGAACTACCTCCTTCCGCCGAGAATGGCGTGAGGAGGACGTCCAAGCCGCGGGAAGAGGTTTCAATGCCCGAAGCTTGTTGTCTGTAAGTGCAGCCCAATCGGCATGCCACAGCGATAAAATGCGCCGACAAATGACCCTGCTACAATCTGACGAAGGGACACAACAAGAAGCTGTCCGAGGCTGGAGGACCGCAGCCTTGGCCGCGGCATCTGCAGCTTCGTTCCCAGGGATACCGACATGGCCAGGAACCCACATAAAGCTAACCGGAGAACCGACGTCCACCAGCTGCTGAAGAGAGCGTTGGATCCGGTGCACGAAAGGGTGAACCGGGTACGGATCACTGAGGCTCTGGATAGCGCTCAGGGAATCGGAGCAGATGACATATGCAGAATGTCGGTGGCGGCAGATGTAAAGAACAGCCTGGTAGAGGGCAAAGAGCTCAGCTGTGAAGACCGAACAATGGCCATGGAGCCGGTATAGAAACTTTGTGCCCCGACAATAAAAGAACACCCGACCCCGTCAGTGGTCTTAGAGCCATCTGTATAAATGAAGGTCATATTAATGAACTTCGAACGAAGTTCGACAAAACGGGAGTGGTAGACTGAACCGGAGGTAACCTCCTTTGGGAGCTAGCAGAGGTCAAGGTGGACGCGAACCTGCCGGCCGAAGTGGCCGTGCGGTTAAAGGCGCTGCAGTCTGGAACCGCAAGACCGCTACGGTCGCAGGTTCGAATCCTGCCTCGGGCATGGATGTTTGTGATGTCCTTAGGTTAGTTAGGTTTAACTAGTTCTAAGTTCTAGGGGACTAATGACCTCAGCAGTTGAGTCCCATAGTGCTCAGAGCCATTTGAACCATTTGGACGCGAACCTGAGCCTGGAGCCAAGGTGGCGTGTGGCTCTCGCCCACTCCAAAGGTTGCAGGGAGTAAAAAATTAAGGTGTTGAAGGAGGCGACGAAAGCGATCTCCAGGGGGTAGCAGGGCAGAGACATACAACCCGTATTGACGGTCGAGAGAGTCATCAAAAAAGGAACGATAAGACGGGTGGTCGGGCATTGCCAGTAGCCGACAGGCATACCGACAAAGCAGTATATCGCGCCGGTAGGTGAGTGGCAATTCACCAACGTCAGCATGAAGACTCTCGACGGGACTAGTATAGAACGTTCCGATCGCAAGTCGTAAACCCCGATGTTGTATGGAGTTGAGGCGGCGTAAGATGGATGGCCGTGCAGAGGAGTATACGAAGCTCCCATAATCCAGCTTGGAGCGGACGATCGACCGATATAGGCGAAGTAGGACGGTTCGATCCGCTCCCCACGACATACCACTGAGAACACGGAGGTCATTTAGAGAACGGGTACAACGGGCAGCCAAATATGACACATGTGGAGACCAGCTAAGTTTCCTGTCAAATGTAAGACCTAAAAATTTTGTTGTCTCCACGAATGGGAGAGCAACGGGACCGAGTCGTAAGGACGGTGGGAGAAACTCTTTGTAGCGCCAGAAGTTAATACAGACAGTCTTCTCGGCAGAAAAACGGAAGCCATTGGCGACACTCCAGGAGTAAAGACGGTCAAGAGAACGCTGAAGACAGCGCTCCAGGAAACACGTACGCTGCGCGCTGCAATAGATGGTAAAATCGTCCACGAAAAGGGAGCCTGATACATCAGCTGGGAGGCAATCCATTATTGGATTGATCGCTATGCCGAAGAGAGCGACGCTCAAAACTGAGCCCTGTGGCACCCCATTCTCCTGACGAAAGGTGTCTGACAGGACAGAACCCACACGTACCCTGAACTGTCGATCCATTGAAAAGGAACGAATAAAAAGAGGGAGGCGACCGCGAAAGCCCCATGTATGCATGGTGCGGAGAATGCCCGCCCTCCAACAGGTGTCGTAAGCCTTCTCCAAATCAAAGAACACAGCCGCGGTCGGGCTCTTCCGCAAGAAGTTATTCATAATGAAGGTCGACAAGGTAACCAGATGGTCAACAGCAGAGCGGCGCCTACGAAATCCACATTGTACATTGGTAAGTAGGCGTCGAGACTCGAGCAGCCAAACCAAACGGGAGTTAACCATTCGCTCCATCACTTTATAGACACAGCTGGTAAGCGAGATGGGTCGATAACTGGAAGGCAATTGCTTGTCCTTCCCCGGCTTAGGGATCGGGACAGCAATAGACTCGCGCCAGCATGCGGGAA
The DNA here is from genome assembly GCF_023864345.2 of Schistocerca serialis cubense. Taxonomy (NCBI): domain Eukaryota; kingdom Metazoa; phylum Arthropoda; class Insecta; order Orthoptera; family Acrididae; genus Schistocerca; species Schistocerca serialis. The sequence goes on from NC_064646.1 coordinate 262,992,476, forward strand.
CGTGTCCCTCAATCCAGATGCGATTGTAAGTACGAAGAAGAAAACCTTTACCCGCAGGAGAAAGGTTCTTCAGCATCTGAATATGAATAGAATCAGGCCCTGGAGCGGAGGACCGTGATCGGCCAAGTGCGTTTTCGAGTTCCCGCATGGTGAATGGGTCATAACTTTCACGATTCGAGGAGCGGAAGTTAGGTGGCCTAGCCTCCTCTGCCTGTTTGCGGGGGAGGAAGGCAGGGTGGTAATGAGCGGAGCTCGAAACCTCTGCGAAAAAGTGGCTGAAGGCATTGGAGACAGCCTCAGGGGCCACAAGGACGTCATTCGCGACCGTCAAGCCAGAAACTGGTGAGTGGACCTTAGTGCCAGATAGCCGGCGCAGGCTACCCCAGACAACAGAAGAAGGAGTAAAACTGTTGAAGGTGGTTGTGAAAGCAGCCCAGCTGGCTTTCTTGCTTTCTTTAATAATACGACGACACTGTGCACGTAATCGTTTATAATTGATACAATTCGCCACTGTAGGGTGGCGTTTAAAGGTGCGTAAAGCACGTCGACGAGCACGTAAAGCGTCTCTACATGCTGCGGTCCACCAGGGGACCGGTACGCGACGTGGAGAAGAAGTAGGATGAGGGATGGAATATTCAGCAGCAGTGAGAATGACTTCCGTGAGGTGTGCGACCTGACGATCGCAGCTTGTGAAGGTTTGATCCTGAAAGGTCGCCCTGGAAGAGAAGAGACCCCAGTCTGCTTTGGAGATGGTCCAACTAGATGAGCACGAAGAGGGGGTATGCTGCAGGAGACGGATAACACACGGGAAGTGGTCGCTCGAATATGTATCAGAAAGTGCATACCACTCAAACCGGCGTGCAAGTTGGGAAGTACATATAGCGAGGTCTAAATGGAAATAGGTGTGAGATGTGTCCGAAAGAAAAGTAGGGGCGCCAGTATTGAGGCAGACAAGATTGAGCTGGTTGAAAAGGTCTGCTAACAGGGAGCCCCTCGGACAGGATGCTGGAGAGCCCCAAAGGGGATGGTGGGTATTGAAGTCTCCAGTTAACAAAAATGGTGCAGGTAGCTGAGCAATAAGTTGCATCATGTCTGCCCTGGTAACGGCAGACGACGATGGAGTGTAAACGGTACAAATGGAAAATGTAAAAGTGGGGAGAGTAATGCGGATGGCAACTGCCTGCAGGCTGGTGTCCAACGTGATGGGATAGTAGTAAATATCATCCCGGACCAGCAACATAACCCCTCCATGATCCGGGATACCTACCACAGGGGGTAGGTCAAAACGCACAGAGGTGTAGTGTGCCAAGGCAATTTGATCGCATGGGCGTAGCTTCGTTTCCTGGAGGGCTACGACGAGCGGACAGTGCAAGTGGAGCAGCAACTTCAAGTCCTCTCGGTTGGAGCGAATGCTGCGAATATTCCAGTGAATGAGTGCCATCGTAAGAAGAAAAGGAAGATGAAAGAAGGGGTCACCTCGAAGGCCGCTGAGGGCCTCGCTTCGAGCGAGCACTGTCGCCACTATCAGTAGGCGGACAGTCATAGTCCATTGGTTCTATAGGTTCATCGGCCATCTTGGTAAGATGGCCGGGAGGGGGAGCTTCCTCCGCCGGTGAACGGCCAGATGTTCGGCTACCAGCGGTGCGGCCAGGCGACACGGATGACGGCCTGGGGCGGCAACCGCTGGGTGGCGCAGGAGAAGAAATGCGCCGTGGCGGAGAAGGAGAACTGTGCTTCCTAGGAGCCTTCATGGAAGGTCGTTTGGTGGAAGTACCGGTCGATGGCTGGGAGGTCGAGGTACGTAGGAAGTCTGCACGGGACGGTTCCTTCTTGAAGGCCCGTGCACCTGACTTTTGGGTCTTCGTCTTAGCAGAAGCTGATGAAGGGGCTGGTGTCTGTGGGGTGATGGGAGGAAGAGGAGACGTCGACCGCGCGATCTTAGCACTGGCCGAACGGACGACCGTGGTGCTGAAGGTCAGATCGCATGTCTGGGTTGCCACCTCCTTGGTAGTCCGAGGAGAGGCGAGGACAGTACTGTATTTCCCCGCTGGGAGCAGCGTGGGCTTCCTACTAGCCAATAGCTTGCGAGCAGCCGAGGTGGACACTTTCTCTTTGACCCGAATTTCTTGGATACAGCGTTCTTCCTTATAGACGGGACAGTCGCGGGAGGATGCGGCATGGTCACCCTGACAGTTCACACAACGAGGAGACGGAGGTGGACAGTCACCCTGATGGGCATCCCTGCCACAAGTGACACATTTAGTCGCATTGGAACAAGACTGTCGAGTGTGATTAAAACGCTGACAATGGTAGCAGCGCTTAGGTGTCGGGACATAGGGGCGAACAGAAATAACCTCGTAGCCCGCCTTGATGCGCGATGGCAGCTTAACACTATCAAAGGTCAAGAAAAGTGTCCGGGTCGGTACAAGGTCATTGTTGACCTTTTTCATGACCCTTTGGACAGCCGTCACGTCCTGCTCAGCGAGGAAAGATTGAATCTCCTCGTCAGTCAATCCGTCGAGGGATCTAGTATAGACCACACCACGAGACGAATTCAAAGTTCGGTGAGCCTCCACCCGGACAGGGAACGTGTACAGGAGTGTGGCTCAAAGCAGTTTTTGTGCCTGAAAGGCGCTCTCAGTTTCTAGTAACAAGGTACCACTACGCAACCTGGTACAAGATTTGACAGATCCGGCTATGGCATCTACGCCCTTCTGGATAACGAAAGGGTTGACAGAGGAAAAATCCTTTCCATCCTCAGATCGAGAAACGACGAGGAACTGTGCGGTAGGCGGTAGTACTTTCGTCACTGGGGGCTGGTCATGTTTCCGTTTGTGGGCAGAAGTCGAGAGAGAAGAAGAGAAATACATTGCGGAGGAATCCCCATGATTGCCAGCGCCTCCGATGGCCCGCTCCTTCCTTATGGGGACCCTGTCAGAGGGCACTCCCGCCTTAGGTGAATGTTTACACCTCAGGTCACACCTCCCGAGAAACAGACGGAGGGACCAATCGGCATGGTCAGAAGGTATCAGCTCAGGCAATCACCCCTCCCTGGGCCTGGTCTTTACCAGGGGGTATGTGCGTGCCTTACTTGTCTACCCAGGGCGGGGAATTACGCGTTACCCCGTCACCGGCTACGCGTGCGAACACGTCGGTCGGCCTTCAGGCGCGCACAGGGATGAAGGAAGAAGAAGAAAAAGAAGAGAGAGAGGAAGAGAGAGGACAGACTGTCTCAAACGCCGAGGCGGAGACCAGAGAAGGCAAGGAGGAGAAGAAGGCAAGGAGGAGAAGAAGGCAAGGAGGAGAAGAAGGCAAGGAGGAGAAGGAGGCAAGGAGGAGAAGAAGGCAAGGAGGAGAAGGCAAGGAGAAGAAGGCAACGGAAAGAGTAAGGAAGACAGTGAGATGGAGAAGAACAAAGAAAGGAACCAACCAAAGAAGGAAGAAACGAGAAGTGAAAAACCAAAAAGACCATAAATATAGGTCGTGGGACAGTCCGTCTCCGGACGCAGGCGCTAACTACCCCCTTGAGGGGGATGGACTCCTTTTAGTTGCCTCTTACGACAGGCAGGAAGACCTCGGGCCTATTCTAACCACCGGACCCGCAGGGGGGTGCACAAAATATGAAAATATGAACACAGTTTTCAAACTCCAGAAAAGAGCCACATGAATAATAACCAAAATTACTAGTCGAGCTCATTGTAAAGATCTGCGCAGAACACTGCTCCATGTGAATACATTTACCTGTCAGTTGTACACATCAAAAATAACATTGCTACACTACTGGCATTAAAATTGCTACACCACGAAGATGACGTGCTACAGTCGCGAAATTTAACCGACAGGAAGAAGATGCTGTCATATGCAAATGATTAGCTTTTCAGAGCATTCACACTAGGTTGCCGCCGGTGGCGACACCAACAACGTGCTGACATGAGGAAAGTTTCCAACCGATTTCTCATACACAAACAGTAGTTGAACGGCGTTGGCTGGTGAAACATTGTTGTGATGCCTCGCGTAAGGAGGAGAAATGAGTACCATCAGGTTTCCGACTTTGATAAAGGTCGGATTGTAGCATATCGCGATTGCGGTTTATCGTATCGCGACACTGCTGCTCACGTTGGTAGAGATCCAATGACTGTTAGCAGAATATGGAATCGGTGGGTTCAGGAGGGTAATACGGAACGCCGTGCTGGATCCCAACGGCTTCGTATCACTAGCAGTCGAGATGACAGGCATCTTATCCGCATGGCTGTTAACGGATCGTGCAGCCACGTCTAGATCCCTGAGTCAGCAGATGGGGACATTTGCAAGACAACAACCATATGCACGAACAGTTCGACGACGTTTACAGCAGCATGGACTATCAGCTCGGAGACCATGGCTGCGGTTACCCTTGATGCTGCATCACCGACAGGAGCGCTTGCGATGGTGTACTCGTCGACGAACCTGGGTGCACGAATGGCAAAACCTCATTTTTTCGAATGAATGCAGGTTCTGTTTACACCATCATGATGGTCGCATCCGTTTTGGCGACATCGCGGTGAACGCACATAGGAAGCGTGTATACGCCATCGCCATACTGGCGTATCACCCGGCGTGATGGAATGGGGTGCCATTGGTTACACGTCTCTGTCATCTCTTGTTCGCATTGACGGCACTTTGAACAGTGGACGTTACATTTCAGATATGTTACGACCCGTGGCTCTACCCTTCATTCGATCCCTGCCAAACCCTACATTTCAGCAGGATAATGCGCGACCGCATGTTTTAGGTCCTGTACGGGCCTTTCTGGATACAGAAAATGTTCGACTGCTGCCCTGGCTGGCACACTCTCCAGATCTCTCACCAACTGAAAACGTCTGGTCAATGGTGGCCGAGCAACTGCATCGTCACAATACGCCAGTCTTGATGAACTGTGGTATCGTGTTGAAGCTGCATGGGCAGCTGTACCTTTACACGCCATCCAAGCTGTGTTTGATTCAATGCTCAGGCGTATCAAGGCCGTTATTACGGCCAGTGGTGGTTGTTCTGGGTACTGATTTCTCAGGATCTATGCACCCAAATTGCGTAAAATGTAATCACATGTCAGTTCTAGTATAATATATTTGTCCAATGAATATCCGTTTATCATCTGCATTTCTTCTTGGTGTAGCAATTTTAAATGCCAGTAGTGTAATTACTGCACAAACAGCTCGGTCCATGACCATACAACAAGAGATAGACTCAACTTACATTTACCAAGAAAAATAAACATAAAACTCAAAACAACATTTTCAACCAAGGAATAAAACCATACAATAAATAACCAAAAGAGATTAAAGAAATTGCAAAAATACACTTATTTAAAAAGGCAGCTAAAAAGTACCTGTTACGCGATTCATTTTATACAGTGAAGTGTTATTTAACTAAAACACTGTAGGAATTCGATAAAAAATGTTATATAAAATATCCAGCATTCCACATAACACCTTCACGTTACATTTTTTCCTTATTTTTTCCTGTCTAGAAATACTTACCCCCAAGCTATGCATAGCACAATACTAACACCTCTTCCTCTTTCTGAGCTCTGTGTGTGTGTGTGTGTGTGTGTGTGTGTGTGTGTGTGTGTGTGCCCGCAGCTCGTGGTCGTGCGGTAGCGTTCTCGCTTCCCAGGCCCGGGTTCCCGGGTTCGATTCCCGGCGGGGTCAGCGATTTTCTCTGCCTCGTGATGGCTGGGTATTGTGTGATGTCCTTAGGTTGGTTAGGTTTAAGTAGTTCTAAGTTCTAGGGGACTGATGGCCATAGCTGTTAAGTCCCATAGTGCTCAGAGCCATTTTCTTTGGTGTGTGTGTGTGTGTGTGTGTGTGTGTGTGTGTGTGTTTTGTGAGTGAGCGAAGTGTTATGAAACAGTGTGTGTATGGTGTGTGCAGTGTCTGATAGTCAGATACGAGTGAACAATGTGGCATTACATTATTTAATAAGTTAAGGAGTAAATCTAATGATTGTCTTTAACTAGAAGCCTGTAAATACACTCCTGGAAATTGAAATAAGAACACCGTGAATTCATTGTCCCAGGAAGGGAAAACTTTATTGACACATTCCTCGGGTCAGATACATCACATGATCACACTGACAGAACCACAGGCACATAGACACAGGCAAAAGAGCATGCACAATGTCGGCACTAGTACAGTGTATATCCACCTTTCGCAGCAATGCAGGCTGCTATTCTCCCATGGAGACGATCGTAGAGATGCTGGATGTAGTCCTGTGGAACGGCTTGCCATGCCATTTCCACCTGGCGCCTCAGTTGGACCAGCGTTCGTGCTGGACGTGCAGACCGCGTGAGACGACGCTTCATCCAGTCCCAAACATGCTCAATGGGGGACAGATCCGGAGATCTTGCTGGCCAGGGTAGTTGACTTACACCTTATAGAGCACGTTGGGTGGCACGGGATACATGCGGACGTGCATTGTCCTGTTAGAACAGCAAGTTCCCTTGCCGGTCTAGGAATGGTAGAACGATGGGTTCGATGACGGTTTGGATGTACTGTGCACTATTCAGTGTCCCCTCGACGATCACCAGTGGTGTACGGCCAGTGTAGGAGATCGCTCCCCACACCATGATGCCGGGTGTTGGCCCTGTGTGCCTCGGTCGTATGCAGTCCTGATTGTGGCGCTCACCTGCACGGCGCCAAACACGCATACGACCATCATTGGCACCAAGGCAGAAGCGACTCTCATCGCTGAAGACGACACGTCTCCATTCGTCCCTCCATTCACGCCTGTCGCGACACCACTGGAGGCGGGCTGCACGATGTTGGGGCGTGAGCGGAAGATGGCCTAAAGGTGTGCGGGACTGTAGCCCGGCTTCATGGAGACGGTTGCGAATGGTCCTCGCCGATACCCCAGGAGCAACAGTGTCCCTAATTTGCTGGGAAGTGGCGGTGCGGTCCCCTACGGCACTGCGTAGGATCCTACGGTCTTGGCGTGCATCCGTGCGTCGCTGCGGTCCGGTCCCAGGTCGACGGGCACGTGCACCTTCCGCCGACCACTGGCGACAACATCGATGTACTGTGGAGACCTCACGCCCCACGTGTTGAGCAATTCGGCGGTACGTCCACCCGGCCTCCCGCATGCCCACTATACGCCCTCGCTCAAAGTCCGTCAACTGCACATACGGTTCACGTCCACGCTGTCGCGGCATGCTACCAGTGTTAAAGACTGCGATGGAGCTCCGTATGCCACGGCAAACTGGCTGACACTGACGGCGGCGGTGCACAAATGCTGCGCAGCTAGCGCCATTCGACGGCCAACACCGCGGTTCCTGGTGTGTCTGCTGTGCCGTGCGTGTGATCATTGCTTGTACAGCCCTCTCGCAGTGTCCGGAGCAAGTATGGTGGGTCTGACACACCGGTGTCAATGTGTTCTTTTTTCCATTTCCAGGAGTGTATATGTTTATATGAATTAGTTTATTTTAACTTTATTTAAATTGACGTGTCCTATATCCTTGTAAAAATAGATCCATCGTATTTTTTTTTTGACAATATAATTGTGTGGAGATAACAGATATTGATTTACTTATAGTCAATTATTCAAAATGACAGTCACAATCGCATTATTTATTTTGCCGCCAACCGGTTTCAACCCTCTATGAGGTCATCTTCAGCGCAATTTACACCATTTGGTCGCTCGCTGGAGTCGTCACCCTGCCTGTGCACGGTTGGTAACTGATAGTTTGTTTTCTTTTCTGTTACAGGTAAGCACTCCGCCAGCAGACCCTTGAGCTTCTGCTACCTAGAGTCACTGCTGTGTTGCAGGAATCTGAAGCTACGTAAGTGGGCGAGAACAGTACAGTTTTTTCTTCAAGACCAGACCTATTCATTTACATACTACTTTGTGTGTCAGTAAGAGATAATATCAGAATTGCAGCTGTAAGGATTTTGACGGAAGACAGCAGAGATAAATAACATTATGCTTTTTTCAGTTTTTCGGACTTACATGGTTGCCTATTTTTGTGAAACTAGTAGACATTCCCAATTCAGTCGTCTGTTAATGTTGTAGAAAAGCATTTGTTACGTGTAATATAAAATATTGCTTTTTTCGTGAGTTGTGCGCGCTTGCATATTTAATGCGGCCAAGAGAGCCCTTTCTTAATTATTCTGATCCTAACGTAAACTGAGAAAAAGAAATGACGCTCCCAGAATGAGTCGAAGAAGTGAAATGAAACTTCACTTGTTGGGACGGTATATTGTGTTACTTTACAAATTCGAGTCAAATTTACAAGTAACTTGATGATGTGAGCTCTTTGGCTTGGATAAATTCACTGGTTGAGCCGGGAAGGATATCAAGGATATCGTAAAACCGTTGTATCCTCTTCTAAGGCCAGGTGGCCCGCAATTGTTCTAACTGGTCCTTTATACCCCGACTGCTGTCACTGGGACAGAGTTCGCGTCCGCGATCGTCCCACACATGTTCCACCGAAGACGGCTCTAGAGATCTTGAGGGCTACCGGAATACCGGTATCTTAATATCACCCAGACAGCTTATAGAGAAAAGTGCCCTGTGTGGACGAGTATTTTCCCGTTAAAAATTGCACCGTGATACTATCGCATTAGAGGTAACATATGGAGACGCAAGATGATCGTGACGTATCGATTGGCCGTCACAGTTCCCACAGTCACAGCCAGCCGTGACTTGCAGTGGTACCTGACGGTTCCCTCACACCGTGGAGCCTGGGGTAGCATCGCTGTGCCTCTTCAAGTCGTTGCAAGAAAGGCTCCTGTCGCGAGGTCGTCACCGTACTCGCCGACGATGGTGTTCATCCGAGGTACTGCAAAATTACGATTCATCGCTGAACACAATACGACGCCATTAATCAGCAATTCAGGCTTCCCGGTGACGGACCACTCCAGGCGTAGCCGTTTGTGTTGTGGCCTGCGTGTGGCACAGAAATTCCCTGGGTCCGGGTAATGCTAGTCTGCGAACAGTGGTGCGGGATAATGCAGTATGTTGCAGGGCGTTCATTACTTTTATCTGAGGGCAGACACAGACGTGTGCTTGGTGCACAAAACGGTGATCTTCCCCTCTGTTACTCACACATGGTCGGTCCGAACTAGGGCTGCTGATTTTTTAAAAAATATCATGAACCCGGCACATCGACATTTATAAAAGTATCATTACCGGCGCCCGATACAACGAAAGAAAGTATCGATATAAAGACATATCGACGGAAAAATATCGACGTACCGGCCCACAAAAATATCGGCTGCACAGTGTAAATATACTGCCGGTTTTAGAGCTGTACATTTAAAGACTGGTTTATTATTAGATATACTATACATCAACAAGCTAGCAGCTTTCCTATCCTCCTAAGAGCAGGAACTGAAAGGAAAACGATGCACGTTCACGCTTGGCGGTAACCACTTTGCTAACAATAGTAACTGCATGTAAACGGCACAATGAAAGGTGTCCGACGGGTCCGTCGTTCACTTTCGTTACATATCGGACTTATCCGAAACACTTCATATTGACTTCACCGTTTTTTTATTTCTGCCAACGCTAGTGACCTAGCAGTTGCAGTGTCAAAATGCACGGTGAAGTTTAACGTTGCAATTTCTGTTGGCAGTGCCTAGCGCCGATCATGTTAGCATTTCCCCTGACACGTCTCCGTCCACCGCAAAGATCGATCTCGTCATTTAGTAGAGGTTGAAAATACCGCTTCAGTTTTAAATTTCTTTTATTATCACGTCCAGTTTCGGGCTCTCATAAGCTCATCATCAGGTGCCGCAACTGTTCTGTGGCCACCGAGCGCCGCGGTGGACGTGTACTGGGCGCGGTTTTCTACCTATGAACGCGGAACAGGGACTCAAAAGGTTGGAAGGCTCCGTCACACAGTGAAAGAAAATTTACATTCTACTACACTTTCAGAAGAAAAATTTCAAATATTTACCAAAAATTGCCAGAAAAAATTATATAAAAGTAAACGGCACTCGATAATGCAATTCCGATGTCAATTTACCGAAACGTTTTGGAAAAAATGTCGAGATATCTGCATATTTTGGAAAAAATGTCGATATATCGACATCTCGATATTTTATCAACGGCCCTAATCCTAACCCTTACGACGAGCATTCCTGTCCTAATCTTACCATGTAGTCCAATGTCGGGCTATTGTCAGTTAAGAGTACGCCATAAATCTGGATATTGCACGACTCGATCAGTCGCCCAAATAGAAATCCACGATGATACCCATTTCAAATACTGTCAGGTACTGACAATGATCTCTCACACAAGTACCTGGTACATCGGTATCACCAAGGATGTAAATCGTTTTACGTTGTTCAAGCAAGAGGGCTGTAATTGGCGGAAAGTGCTCCGTCTGGATTCTTTCCGCGAGCACGCTCGGTCGCGGGGGAAAATGGCACCCTGATGGCACCCGATGACTGGGGCGGACATTTGCGCGGCGCACTGTGGCGGCCTAAGTTGGCCATATCGTGCAGTGCGCCGACACAGAGGGCCCCTTTGTTTGGCGACGGCGGCGCTTGCCGGCCATTACTGCGAGTTACTCCGCCCTTATCCATTACGGCGGCGCTCAAACACGAGTCGGGCCCGCCGTGGCGTGTGTGTAATGACAGGCGAGCTGCCCTCCCGGGGACCCTGTCATCGGCGCGGCGCGCAAACAGCGCCGACCCACTCTGGCGCGCCAATGAGAACCTTGCGGCGGCGGGCTGTTTGCCCGCGGCGACCGCGCAGCCGTGTTCGGGGACCAGCCGATAAGAGATGCAGAGAGGGGAACGGGCCGTAAAATACTGCATAGCGGTGGCGGCTCGTGCAAAATTTTACCAATGTGATGTACTGTGGTAGCCTGCAGCTTATTTACTGAGAAGGGTTGTAATCTCAATACATGGTCGACATTAATAAAACCGAGAACTTGCGGGGACGACGTATTCCTGACTTGAAATGGAGGTTCAAATGCTAAGGACATCACACACATCCATGCCCGAGGCTGGATTCGAACCTGCGACCGTAGCAGTCACGCGTTTCCGGACTGAAGCGCCGATAACCGTTCGGCCACCGCAGCCGGCTGAAATGGAGGAAACTAGGTGCTACGAACATATCTCCGGAAATGCATCGTTGGCAGCCCACTTGCCTGCAGCTTGTACTAGGCTTCCTCTCACAAGGGAACCTCCCCATCGCACCCCCCTCAGATTTAGTTATAAGTTGGCACAGTGGATAGGCCTTGAAAAACTGAACACAGATCAATTGAGAAAACAGGAAGAAGTTGTGTGGAACTATGAAAAAAATAAGCAAAATATACAAACCGAGTAGTCCATGCGCAACATAGGCAACAACAAGGATTGTCTACGTTCAGGATCGCCGTGGTCCCGTGGTTAGCGTGAGGAGCTGCGGAATCAGAGGTCCTTGGTTCAAGTCTTCCCTCGACTGAAAAGTTTAATTTTTTTTATTTTCAGACAATTATTATCTGTCCGTCCGTCCCATGCGAGGTAACTGCACCGTAGTATGGGAACGTTGTATGAAAACGTTAAAAACATATGTTTTGACAGAGCACAGGGAAAACCGTGTGACTATGAAACTGTTGCATTCATTTGTTGCAGTTTATGTGGCAAACCCTTATGTTTTCATCACTTTTTTGGGAGTGATTATCACATCCACAAGAAAACCTAAATCGGACAAGGTAGAAGAATCTTTTTACCCATTCGCCAAGTGTACAAGTTAGGTGAGTCGACAACATATTCCTGTCATGTGACGCACATGTCGTCACCAGTGTCGTATAGAATATATTAGACGTGTTTTCCTGTCGAGGAATGGGTTGACCTATGACCTTGCGATTAAATGTTTTATGTTCCCATTGGAGAGGCACGTCCTTTCGTCGACTAATCGCACGGCTTCGCGGTGCGGTCGTAAAACACAGATACAAAACTTATTACAGTGAACAGAGACGTCAATGAACGGACGGACAGATCATAACTTTGCGGAAATAAAGAAACCAAAATTTTTACTCGACGGTAGGTTTGAACCGAGGACCTCTCTATCTGTAGCTCCTCACGCTAACCACGGGACCACAGCGCTCGTGATGTCACATATACCTTAATGTTGGATATGTAGCACGTGGACTACTCAGTTTGTATATTTTGCTTATTTTTTCAAAGTTCCACACAACTCCTTCCTGTTTTCTCGATTGATCTGTGTTCAGTTTTTCAAGGCCTATCCACTGTGCCAACTTATAACTAAATCTGAGGGGCGTGCGATGGGGAGGTTCCCTTGTCAGTATCCTGTAAAACACAGTCCTCGAGATCTGGTGTAAGTACACTCTGCCGCCTCCCTGTACTTTCGTCTGTCTGAAAGCACCTATGATCACACAAAGTCCAAAAAGGGCTTCATATGTTGTGTGATGTGACTGAGTTTACTTGTTCTGGTTCACCCGTGCTGCCTTTCGGCCGCTTCCATCTGCTTGGCCGTACACAGACACCATTTCGGCTTGTTCCCGATGCGAATATCAGACTATTCTGCTGCTTATAGTACGCTTCGTCAATGATAGAGCCTGCAACACACAAGGAAGACAGGGCACGTGGGCAGAGGAACTGTCATTCGTCAGCGCCATCTACCGTGGCAACGATGCCTTTCGGACACATGAGCATACGACCTCTTTGCTCCATTTCCAGTCGTGAAACCGTCCCTGCCGTTTTCCGGTTTTATTAATGTTCTTGACGGCCGCTGTGGCCGAACGGTTCTAGGCGCTACAGTCTGGAACCGCGCGGCCGCTACGGTCGCAGGTTCGAACCCTGCCACGGGCATGGTTGTGTGTGATGTCCTTAGGTTAGTGAGGCTTAAGTAGTTCTATGTTCTAGGGGACTGATGACCTCAGATGTTAAGTCCCATAGTGCTCAGAGCCATTTGAACCATTTATTAATGTTCACCATGCGTATAAAAGACAATGTACCGACTGAATGACTCACTGACTCATCACAACCCAGTCCAAACCGCCTGGGATAGAATCTTAAAATTTGAAAAGGGCTTTGATCTTATACTGCAGGTGTCATTTACGAAGGGGCTTCTCGAAATTCCACCCCTAAGCGTGTGAAATAGGGGATTAACGGCAGATTTTTTTAAATTTAGTCGCTCTTAAGACAATTTTGAAGCTAGATCTACAAAAAATTGGTATTTAGTTACTCGATCAGAGAGAGAACAAAATATAAATCAAAAGTGGACATACTTACCGGTATGGTGTTACCTGCGATTCTCTTTTTCTACAAAATACTCTTATTTTCTGCCTATCTCAGAATTATCTGTTTTCCACAGTCACCGCGTCTTCAGACCTGTTAAAAAACGTAAAAATGGCTGACAGTCCTTTGCATACAACAATACAGAGCTATTTTTTTCTATTTCCGATACAAACATTGTGTAACATACCATTTCTCGTATGGACATTTTACGAAATCATCTGTAATGTTTAATACTCTGGATTGTCTTATGCATAAATTGCATAAATTACTAAAAAGTATCCCTCTGGTGGACAGACCTCTAATCAGCCTCTGCGTCTCAATAACCCTAAGCCGCAAAGCCACCCACCACTCCAGTAACATTATTGTGAAAACTATGCACAAAGGACATCGACACAAATGACTAATAAAAGCTGGCCCTGTGCAGCGTCACTGAAGAGGACACATTGCATTACTCTCTATAAGACCTCTTATTATCTCCCACCAAAGTAAATAAAGTTATTCAAAGTGACCAAAGAATGCTGTGCACTTGAAAGTATTAACCCTTTAACCGGTCTGGACGTGTTAACGCGCGCGCCTTTTTACCTGTCCCTGTGTGCTCTAAACGTGTCTACGCGTAGGTAGAAGCACTGGTGGCGCGCGTTAACACGTCCAGAGCACACAGGGACAGGCAAAAAGGCGCGGGCGTTAAAATGTCCAGACCAGTTAAAGGGTTAAATATCACAATAGATTTATTCATAGAACACATTTAAGATGTAGATATGGGTCAACATAACATCTTGATGATACAGTACCTAAAATTTATAAAATAGACTGATCTGATTGACAGTTGGTAAACTTGAACCAAGGGTGATGACTCGACTTTAATTGCGATTTTAAACCGGAAACGCTATTTGACTATGATGAATACGACTGACAGTGATTGTGAACTGAACTCTGAAATAAAGTACTATAACGTGCTTGGATCGGACAACAACTACTGCTTCCGTGGGCGAGCTGTAAAATAAGTGATTTCTTTCAGGAGTGCTAGTTCTGCAAGGTTCGCAGGAGAGCGTCTGTAAAGTTTGGAAGGTAGGAGACGAGGTACTGGCAAGTAAAGCTGTTAGTACGGGGCGTGAGTCGTGCTTGGGTAGCTCAGTTGGTGGAGCACTTGCTCGCGAAAGGCAAAGTTCCCGAGTTCGAGTCTCGGTCCGGCACACAGTTTTTATCTGCCAGGGAGTTTCAAACTCTAGATGTAATACGCAGGCGCCTCTGTGGCGGGTCTGACGGTGGACCTTTCGCCCTCACTGTTCGTCGAAGCGAGACCAATTTTGTCCGCGCTCTTGCGCGGATCCCGAATGGATTTCATCTCTTCACTTTGCCGTGGACCCGATCAAATACCCTTTTCCACGCAGTGCCTTCCAAGTCACGAAAAGCTCTGCGTGCAGTTCTCGCCGACAAGCTAAAACTGCCAATCCAAAGGTCAGAAAATATTCGTGCGCCAATTGCACATCATTTCGCGTCCTGTACAACCTTCATCATTAAGACATGAAAAACTGTTGTTCCAGTCCTAGTGTATTTACAGGCGTCCGCTGTGGCGATTTCTTACGTCGTGGACTGCGGTCCAATAAACACACTGTAATTTTCCACACGCGGGAAACAGCGCGGACCAGAGCACCTGCATGACCTGGAAAATACCGTCACAGCCTTCTTGGCCGCCCAGTTTTTGGCTACCAGGATTATTTCCGAGAAATGGTTTCGCCGACAAGCAAATACCAATCTCAGCGGAAACAGGAGACAATATGAAGTCCCTGCGGGAACGTGGACTGCGCTTTACTTCGCCCAGGAACTCCCTGTGGCTCTGGCTGCTGAGTTGCCCTTCACATACCTGCGGCCGGTTCATCTCAGAACTCGCCCCGTTCAGCCTCACCTGCCACAATGGTGGCTGTCCGATGAAAACAAGCTCTCGTCTCCCCCACCACAAATAACTGCCTGCATCCAACTACGATTGAATTCAGCGTTACAGCCACTCTCAACACTCCCTAATAATCTCAATATCATAGAAAACCAGCAGATGAAGTAGCGAGAGGATGGATCGAATCGACCTGCCGCTTTCCATCATTTCAAGACTATATTTTTAAATGCATTGGTACTTGCAGAGGCACTCATACACATTATATGCTTTTTGCGCCATTCAAATTTGTTTTCATTTTTAATATACAGCGACTGCATACAACTTTGGCCTTAGAACAGGGAGTGGACAAAAGCACGGAAGAACCAGAAACATGTCGGGCACCTTGGCCAGTGGTTCTAGGCGTTTCAGTCCGCAACCGCGATGCTGCGACAGTCGCAGGTTCGAATCCTGCCTCGGGCATGGATGTGTGTGAAGTCCTTAGGTTTGTTAGGTTTAAGTAGTTCTAAGTCTAGGGGACTGATGACCTCAGATGTTACGTCCCATAGTGCTTACAGCCATTTTGAATCATTTGAACCAGAAACATAGTACGTTATCAGGTCTAATACTGTGTAGGAAAACCGTTACATTCTTAATAGTTTCCAGTAATCTCGAAATGGATAAATACAAATCCTACATGATCTTCAAGACAGTCTTATAACATTAATCCTCTCAATATACGGGCAAGTTCAGGTAACGATGACGAATAGCTATCACACGCCTTCCTCTCCAAAATAAGCCACAAAGTCTCAATAATATTGAGAACTAGAGGGTCTGTGCCAACGGCCTTGCCTCAGTGGTAACACCGGTTCCCGTCAGATCACCTAAGTTAAGCGCTGTCGGGCTGGGCTACCACTGCGATAGGTAACCATCCGGTCTGCCCAGCGCTGTTGGCAAGTGGGGTTCACTCAGCCCCTGTGAGACAAACTGAGGAGCTACTTGATTGAGGACCGAGCGAGGTGGTGCAGTGGTTAGACACTGGACTCGCATTCGGGAGGACGACGGTTGAACCCGCATCCGGCAATCCTGATTTAGGTTTTCCGTGATTTCCCTAAATCACTCCAGGCAAATGTCGGGATGGTTCCTCTGAAAGGGCACTGCCGACTTCCTTCCCTAATCCGATGAGACCGATGACCACGCTGTCTGGTCTCCTTCCCCAAACAACCAAACCAAACTTGATTGAGAAGTAGCCTCTCCGGTCTCGTAAACTGACATACGGCCGCGAGAGCGGTGTGCTGACCACATTGTCCCTCCATATCCGCATCCAATTACGCCTGTGGGCTGAGGGTGACACGGCGGCCGGTCGGTGCTATTGGTCCTTCCAAGGCCTGTTCGGACTGAGTTCAGAGGGTATGTAGTGGTCAGGGGACAAGATACAATTCATCCTCATAAAACCAGTCCTGGACGATGTGATCTGTGTGAGGGACCTTGTCTTGAAACACAGCACCGCCATTGGGGAACCAGCACTGCACCGTGCATCGGACCTGATCAGCCCAATCGGTCACATACTCTTTCGCAGTAATGCCACGCTGCAGAATAACCACGAGGCCACGAGCAATACCACGCTATGGCTGTCCAAATTTTCACCGAATCCCCGCCGCGTTTACTTTTGGACGTAAACTCGGCCGAAAGTTAGAAACAGTGGCAAACAAGACGCATCCTATCAAACGATTTTCTTCCATTTCTCCTTATTGCACACTTAATGGCCTCAGCAGCACGTGTTCCTGTTACGAGGATATACATTAACATTAGTGGTTCTGTGATTCCAGCTCGCTCAGCTAATCACAGGTTGTGGAGCATCGCGTCGTTCTGATGTCACGGGGTTCACAAGTGCGACTTTCAGTTCTGCAGTGACTTTTGCAGCTGTTGCCGTCTTATTTTTTGCGACAACTTTCAATGACCATGGTCCCGGCGGAGGTTCAAGTGCTCCCTCGGGCATGGGTGCGTGTGTTTGTCCTTAGGATAGTTTAGGTTAACTAGTGTGTAAGCTTAGGGACTGATGACCTTAGCAGTTAAGTCCCATAAGATTTCACTCACATTGGAACATTTTTTTTTCAGTGACCGTCTGCCGCTGTCACTCAGCAGACACTTTTGTTCTCGTTGTGACTTCGTGATGATGATTGGTTTGTGGGGCGCTCAACTGCGCGGTCATCAGGGCCGTAGAAAGTCCCAATTTTTAAACGGTCCTTTTTTTGTTCACAGTCCTATCCAGCCACTGTCACAATTCATGATCAAATAATGAGGAAAACAAAAACACCCAGTCCCCGAGCAGAGAACACCTCCAACCCGGACGGGAGCGGAACCCTGGACCCCCTGATACAGAGGCATCAACGCTAGCCATTCTTTTAAAACACATTTTGTTCCATATTAATCGTTGAATTTGTTCGAGGTGGACGTCTGATGACATCTATTTAGATTCTTCGTTGATCCATTCACTCAGTTTTTTGTTACAAAAAATGGAAATGAGCGCTTGGCGTCATTGGCCGGGAGGCCCCTTACAGGGCAGGTCCGGCCGCATTGGTGCACGTCTTATTACATTCGACGCCACATTGAGCGACCTGCGGGCCGGATGCGGATGAAATGATGAAGACAACACCCAGTCAATGAGCGGAGAAAATCCTCGACCCTTTCGAGAATCGAACCCGGGCCCGTAGGAAGGCAATCCGTCATGCTGACTGCTTTTTTTTTCTTTTTTTAGATATAGTTCGTTCCGTTTAGTCTGGGCGGCCGTCAAAAGACATACGTTCAAGTATCTACATCTACATTTATACTCCGCAAGCCACCCAACGGTGTGTGGCGGAGGGCACTTTACGTGCCACTGTCATTACCTCCGTTTCCTGTTCCAATCGCGGATGGTTCGCGGGAAGAACGACTGTCTGAAAGCCTACGTGCGCGCTCAAATCTCTCTAATTTTACATTCGTGATCTCCTCGGGAGGTATAAGTAGGGGGAAGCAATATATTCGATACCTCATCCAGAAACGCACCCTCTCGAAACCTGGACAGCAAGCCACACCGCGATGCAGAGCGCCTCTCTTGCAGAGTCTGCCACTTGAGTTTGCTAAACATCTCCCTAACGCTATCACGCTTACCAAATAACCCTGTGACGAAACGCGCCGCTCTTCTTTGGATCTTCCCTATCTCCTCCGTCAACCCGATCTGGTACGGATCCCACACTGATGAGCAATACTCAAGTATAGATCGAATGAGTGTTTTGTAAGCCACCTCCTTTGTTGATGGACTACATTTTCTAAGCACTCTCCCAATGAATCTCAACCTGGCACCCGCCATACCAACAATTAATTTTATATGATCATTCCACTTCAAATCGTTCCGCACGCATACTCCCAGATATTTTACAGAAGTAACTGCTACCAGTGTTTGTTCCGCTATCATATAATCATACAATAAAGGATTATTCTTTCTATGTATTCGCAATACATTACATTTGTCTGTGTTAAGGGTCAGTTGCCACTCCCTGCACTAAGTGCCTATCCACTGCAGATCTTCCTGCATTTCGCTACAATTTTCTAATGCTGCAACTTCTCTGTATACTACAGCATCATCCGCGAAAAGCCGCATGGAACTTCCGACACTCTCTATGTTGATTGTTGATTCGTTGAATCAGTTTTTTTTTATTACAGAGAGCACGCAGCCCTCTGCCCAAACACGGTGAGCTACCGTGTCGGCAACCACTCAGCTATTGGGGTTGGAAAGTTTTTTGTTACAGAGGGTAGCTAACCCTCTGACCGAACACGCTGAGCTACCGTGCGCCCCTTCACCACCAGCTGCGGACATTGTGACTTCGCGAATAATGTTTCCACACCTTCTCTGTATGCGGTATAGGTCTTCGATATGGGGCCTCTTGAAACACGAAACACCTCCAGTGCCTTGGTTACGGAGCACTCACGGTACGAGCATCAACACTTTGCCCACGTTCGGTGTCAACTTAGCTCCGACGTAATGCATTCACAGCTACACAGAACAGTTGTGATCGCGACTGACACTTGCAACGTACTGCGGATATTGCACAGGTGGCGTCCATGGTTAAATACAGCAGCACAACCTACAGACTGGCTAGTATTTATTTCGTATGTTCAAGCCACCTGTGGATCTACGATATTTCCCAACCAGGGCAAAAACTTGATAGTGGCGCCCCCCCCTCCCACACCCCCTCGAGCGTTTGAGATAGGACATCAAAAATATAAAAAAAAGAGTTCTCAAAAATGTATTCATTTTGTAGTGCATATCTTTATGAAGGGTTTGATATATGAAGCATGTACGTTGGGGGAAAGGTAAGACGCATTATTTGGTCGTAAGTCTGCCAAAGTGCAGTGACACGCCTGTTCACACACAATTTTTCTATCGCACGTCACTGCATTTCGCTCTGTTGAGAACAAACGTATATATTTTTCAATGGAGGCTGTCAAACCTATATTCAGGACAGTGGAAATTAAAATGTCCTGTGGTACCTGCTCCCAGTCGGCCAGTTTGACATCCGACTCCCCCACCACCGCCACCACAACAAAAAAAAAAAAAAACACAATTAATACTGGGTGGGATTATTTGTAACTGGGAGAGTAATAACTCTTCAGAAAATGTGCACTCGTTATTACCTATAGGCTAATAACTTTCTTTTTTGTGTGTCATAAGATTAAATATAGGAAACATAAAACAGAAGAAAAGCACGACAGTACAGTTTTCTTCAGTTCTTAGATCCCAGCATTATTTTCTCTCTAATCTAGCCACAGCTTTGCACAACGTGCTTTCTTTTCTGCGAAAGAATCTATTACTTCATCAAAGATCGTCAAACGTTTTGGTACATGAAAAATGTAAACGTCGTTGTCTAATACTGAAAAAGCTGTTAATACGAATAGTACACAAGACTGGTGTGGTTTCTCGATCTGATTACGTCTATTTTCTCGCATAAAACGAAACAGGCCTTTTTAATATTGCAGCAACTGTAACAACTGTAATGGCTAGAGATTAGATTAGATTAGTAGGAGTACTACAAGCAAAAAGTTTTGTGTTAGGAAATAGTTTTATATTTTATTCGTACGCTCCCGTTTCTCATACATGAGATTGAAAACTATTAGTACGATATTTTTATATAAATTTGGAATCGTCATATTCTTCCAAATAATATACGTAATGTCCCCATTCCTTATCGCTCCTCATTCTGACAATCAATCTTGCCATCACTAATTCTGTAACTGTTCCTGCCATTGTCAAAACTTATTCTCCGTTAACGTCACAAACTCAGTCAGAATCACCGGTTTAGTTACCCCGCGTTTATCTCCGGTTAAGCGTTATTACGTATTCGTACAACGTGCTTTCCGCGCTAATCCAAGAATAAAACTTAAGCGGCCGCTAAATGATGACTGTAGAACTGGCCCTCAGTAATGTAACGATCTGGCAAAAATTATCTGTCAGAATTTAATTTTCTTGGCTACAACGAGAAGATAATATGTAATTTTTCTTACCTGTTATTTCCGTTGGTTTTTGACTTCCACTCTGGTAGTCTGATAATAGATTCCGCTAATAATTATAACAACGCTGATCACTCACTCACCCAATCAATCACATAAACAGCGGTTAGCATTCACCTCTTCAGATTTATTCGGTTCAGTTCGGACAGCCCCGTCCCCTTTTGTCTAAGGGAAGTATTTTTATTTCTAGATGCAACGGGGATTCCCTGGTCACACCACGCATTCAAAAATCAACTTATGACTCGTTCGGAAGTCAACTAACAATGTCTTCAGAAATGTTCAAAACCAACAAGGATACGTTTCAAATTATACGGATAATCGACAGACTAACGTGCACTGAACGCTAGGCATGTTGTGAATCAAGGTATTTTTCTCCAAGAATATGAATTTGGCACCCCCTAAAATTGTCGCCCGGGGCAGATACCCCGGTTTGTCCTCTCCTAGATCCGGGCCTGGTTCAAGCGTATATTTATCACAGTGTTCCCATATTTTTGTCATATATATATATATATATATATATATATATATATGATGGTGAAAGCTTA
The DNA here is from genome assembly GCF_023864345.2 of Schistocerca serialis cubense. Taxonomy (NCBI): domain Eukaryota; kingdom Metazoa; phylum Arthropoda; class Insecta; order Orthoptera; family Acrididae; genus Schistocerca; species Schistocerca serialis. Next base: position 263,013,661 of record NC_064646.1, read on the forward strand.
AAGTGCTCCGACAAGACTCGACACTCTGTAACTTGTAAACTGTATTTAAAAGTAAAGTTTAGCTTCGATTTGATGTTGTGTACTAAACTGGACTGAACTTTACCTAATCTGAAGCTGATATTAATTCTGAAATGCAATGCTTAACTGGGAATGACTTTATTGTTTCTGTTGTTAAACTGGCCCTAATAAATTTCGTGGCTTACCAGTGGCAACGAAAACTCTCTATCGATCGGAAGTGATGAATATAAAAATATTGCACAGCAGTAACCCAGCTAATGAAAAGAAAAGCCTTGCGCAAAAGCAGATATTCTAAGCAGATAATGTTTCAGTCACTGTTTTCTGCAAAGTGCAGTGCGGCGACACGCTTAATCAGAAAATGAAATTCGTGACGAAAAGGTGGTAGCATGTGAACTTGCTAAATGATCGGAAAGAGAGTAACATTCAAAACTTCCTTTGAAGCTCTAATTCCTTGCTTAACAGTTACATCTTATTATCTTATTCAAAATGTGACTGACATGAAATTAATTACTGAAATGGTAAAGGAGTGGTAAATTTGTAACTTCTGAGTGCAAGCCCTACGGACAGATAATTTTACTTGATTTCGTCTCGACAATCTTACTAATCCGAACCAATAAGGAAAAACCTATGCTATAACTTTCCGTCTCTAAAACACATCATAAATTACTTGCAAACAAGCAGTGCAGCATGAACAAGATTACCGGAAAATCTTCACATTTCTTCCTTAGCAAATCGTATTTTCGAAGTTCAACATCCTCTGTATCTCAATCTGTGTGCTCTATTAGCAGTTTTCAGACCGCTCAAGAGTGTGACTAATACCTTATGAACTACGATAAACAGTATTTATACAACATTTGTATTACACTAAGGTGACAAAAGTCATGGTACAGCGATATGCACAAATGCAGACGGCGATAGTATCGGTTACACAGGGTATAAAAGGGAGTGCATTGTAGGTGCTATCATTTGTATTTGGATGATTCCAAAGATTTCCAAAGATATTCGTACGAAGGCAATTAACAGCTTTCAACACAGAATGGTAGTTGGATCTAGACGCATGGGACATTCCGTTTCAGAAATTGTTGGGGAATTCGAAAGTCCGATATCCCCAGTGTCAAGGGTGTGGCGAGAATTCCAAATTTCAGACACTGACTCTCACAACGGACAACGAAATGGCTTTTTCTTAACGCTCGGGAGCAGCGGCGTTTTCAGAGAGTTATCAGTGCTAACAGACAAGCATCTGCGTGAAATAAGCGCAGAAACCAACATGGGACGTACGGTTAATTTATCTGTTAAAACAGTGCGACGAGATTTGGCGTTTATGGGCTACGGCAGCAGACGACCGACGCGAGTGCCTTTGCTAAGAGCCCAACATCGCCTCTAGCGTCTCTCCTGGGCTCTTGACCGTACTGGTTGGACCCTGGACGAACTGAAACTCGTGGCCTGATCAGATGAGTCCCGATTTCAATGAGTAAGAGTTGATGGTAGGTTCAGAGTGCGGCACAGACTCCACAAAGCGGTGCGGTCAAGTTGTCAACAAGTGTGCAAGCTGGTGGTAGCTCGATAATGGTATGGGCTGTGTTTACATGGGATGGAACGAGTTGTCTGGTCTAACGTTGACTGGAAATGGTTATGTTCGACTACCTGGACACCATTTGCAACCATTCATGGGCTTCATGTGTGCAACCAACTATGGAATTTCTATGGATGACAATGTGTCACGTCACCGGGCCCAAACTTATTCGCGATTGGTCTGAAGAACATTCTGGACAATTCGAACGAGTAATTTGGCCACTGATATCGCTCGACACGAATCCCATCAAACTTTTATGGGACATCGAGAGCTTAATTTGTGCACAAAATCCTGCACCGGCAGCGACTTTTTGTGTCCAAATCACGTCGAGTTACTGCACTACGCCGACCAAAAGGAGGTCCGACAAGATATTAGGAGGTATCCACGACTTTCGTCATCTCAGGGTATAATTAGATGGTAAAAATTAGCTCTGAAAGTTTCGGAACACAGGTTTAGAAGGTAATTGTCATTTCTTTTAAATTTTTAACATCTCTGACGATGAGCAGCATTACCTGTAGCTGGCCAGTTTTGTGTCACAAAATCAGCTATCGACAGAAGGAAAATACGTGTGTTTTCTAAGAGGAATCCATGGAAGAGGAAGGGGGGAGGCGGGCAGGAACGGGAGAGTAGAGAAGGAGAAGGACGGTGAAAGGTCTGGCCTAGGGTACTGTATCCCAGTGTCAACCTACAGTCCAGCATTCATTCAATTTCCAGGCTAACATTTCCTCTCTCCGACGTGATTTCCGTTAGCAACAGGCCCATTGCGATCCACAACAACGTACATATCCTTCATCTTTACAAATACGACTCATAAAACTTGTGGACTGACTTGGCTACGCGTTCGACGCACGCACTACTGAAGCCCGGAGTCCAGACGCACCGCACATCCGCGGGCGCTGGAGTGGCGGCTGTCCTTACGCAGTCTCTTAAAATTGCGGCTGGAGCAGCCCTCCTGCAGTCTAAACAGCGCGCACGCTGCCTCCTTGAGCCGTCAAAAGAACACTCCAGCGCCCCTCCCCTCCAGCTCTCCAGCGCCCTGGCATGGAGATCCTTCACCAGGCAGCTCAGCCGTATAACTAATTCGACGCGCCGCTGCAGATGGCAAGCGCTGCGCGCAGCGAAACGGCTCCCAAAGAAGGGCTGCGTTTCATTAAAAGAAACTAACGCAACAAGTGAGAGCAGCGCTAAGTGCCTCCAGCAATCAACTGGCGATGTTGTGTCGAGCCTCTTCGCGTTACAACTTGAGCTTGTGTTCCTCGGGACGTTATAGTTCAGTCAACTAAGGAAACTTAGCGGCAAAAATCGCGATTTCGTACATTTTTGTACAGTGGTAGGAGTTAGTGTCATGAACAACATACTAAAAATCTCCATGAGTGGCGTGTGAGATTGGGAGAGGGGGGTTCTTACTTACAATTTCTTCAATGCCTCGAAAACCATAGCTTCTAGCGGAAATGTTTTTCAGTACAAATTTAAACTACATTGAACTTCATGCAACAAAACTTCTTTTAATATTTTTTTCTCTTGGACTATAGCATCCGCGTTTCAGGCGATAGGAAAATCGCCGATTATTAAAAATAGTGTTTCAACGGTATAAAATTAATGTCCATTTTTAAATGAAGTATGTTATGAACACCTATTAAATGCGTGTATCACGTCTGAGTGCAGCAGAGCCGTATTAAGGGAGAAATCGTGTTCTGAAGGTGTAACAAGACGGAGGAGGCGGGGGTAGGGGATAATAGTGCGAGGGAGGGTAGGTTGCTGGATTGTTCAAAAATGGTTCAAATGGCTCTGAGCACTATGGGACTTAACTTCTTAGGTCATCAGTCCCCTATAACTTAGAACTGCTTAAACCTAACTAACCTAAGGACATCAGACACATCCATGTCCGATGCAGGATTCGAACCTGCTACCGTAGCGGTCGCGCGGTTCCAGACTGTAGCGCCTAGAACCACTCGGCCACCCCGGCCGGCTTGCTGGATTGTGATCATGCTCTTCCTTCCTTCATAGGTATGCAAACAGATGAACGAGTAGATGATTCCCCACTCTGTCTGTCCCACTGCATCGCAAGAACCAACCACAGGATGTTTCACAAATTTCTAGCAACACTCCGCAGAGCGCTTATGGATCACTTGTGCCTCGGTGTGCAGACATGCTCGGGAGGGGGGGATGTTTTCCATAAAGCGTATTAACAGTACATTGTGTACAGATATGAGTTACTAAAAATATTGACAAAGTGGAGAGGACGGTAATCTCTGGAAATTGGGAATTTGTGGTACGTGGGACGAGATGCTGAGGTCATCGTCCCTAGGCTTACACGCTACTTAATCTAACTTTAACTTACGCTAAGGAAAACACAGACACTCATGCCTGAGGGAGGACTCGAAGATCCGACGGGGGCAGCCGCGCGAACCGTGGCACTGCGCCCCAGACTGCGCGGCTACCCGGCGCGGCCATAAATCTCTGCTCACAGCTCAAGTGGAGGAGCTCTCCAAATGAGAGATAATTGGTGAACGCGATACTGCAGTGCCTGTCTTGCTCAGAAATACGATGCACAGTTCTTTCGGACATCCACATGCACCAGCGGCCATTCACCGGCACTGGTAGAGGAATGGAGAGCAATACCACAAGAACTCCTTACCAACATTGACAGCACACTGCAGAGCATGCATTGCCGTCCATGGTGATGACACACCTTATCAAGAACCATGTCTCACCTTTCGTAATGTCGAATGGGCAATCAAGAAGCAGGGTGACTTCAGCTTAACTATTGTCTTTGAGTAAAAGTATCATCTATGTTCGCCTCATTGCGTATTTCTTCCAGATAGCTTCTGTACTATTCTGTAGCAGTTCTTTCTATGCATGGTGCAAGTTCCATCGAGCTATGGGACTTGACAATGACAAATCACGCGGAAGTCACTTTCGTCCATACGTTTCGTATACCAGTGCCCATTTAACAATAGTCCAGGTGCAAAATGATGTTTTTAATAAAATATTGCTGGACTGTGGACGCACGTAAACAAAAATAATCGAATTTTTTACGTTTAAGGTCCTGTTACGATATCAAATTATTTTATTTTATCGAAATTATACACTTTATTCTATGAGACTGATAAAAGCTATCGAAGAAGACTTGAACGTAACATGTGTAGAAATTGATCAAATGATAACAATACAGGGAGTTATGGTCATAAGTGCAGATACTTTTGGTGGTTACTCAGGTGACGTCCAATGAATAGTTCACGTTCAAAGTCACTGAGCTCTCCTGATCGGTACGTTTTACTGTTACCGCTTCCCTACTGACAACACAGTACTCCCCGTCTCCTTTAACAATGGCGGCACCGGCTTTCGTGACATCTACTTGTCAATTCCGTGTTATATACGTGAGTCCGACTATTCTGAACTGATAGTGTATGTATCCTATGCTCCACATGATAGGGTTTCCTGCGAAATATAGCTGTATACTTCTAGCATTGCTACTTTTCTCCTCCCACACTATTTTAGTGTCGCCGCATTAGCAGTATATTATGTCAGTTTATCTGCTAAACTTTGAGGTGTGACAGTGTCACGTAAGAGCTCTGCGACTATTTAATGAAATTATAAGTTTTAAACACTGCTACTATGATCGTTAGAGAGAAACTTTTAGTCACTTGATCTTCAGCAGTTCACTTTTTATGCATTTCGACTAACCTCATCTTCAGAATATTAGAGGACGTAGGTGCTTCGTACACCCTGTATGGTGTCGTGTGAGTACCCAATTTCATATACAGTTACAATTTTTTTTTCTCCAGCGACAATGACAGCAGTGATTAACATTTATTATATCTGGAAAACACTTCAAATGACTTAACCTTCGAATCTGCTTCTCCACAACAGGCAACGTTGGCTTGACTGGAACTTAGGATAAAATGTAAGTAATGTAGAAAAACAAGTACTGATAACTTAGCCCTAATCCTACTACCATATCGCTGTTCGAGCACCGCACAAACGCACGAATGTGCGATATTGGAATATGCACTCACGATAATGAAAAACACTTCAAACTACTCAAAGCGATCATTGCGCCAGGCACAACAGAATTCCTATTAAATTTTTAATTGAATACGTGGCGGAAGTGGGTCCTTTCCTAGCTCATATTAATCGAGAAAATCTCGCTCAGGACACAGTAAAAGCATGTAAATGAGTATTGTTAATAAAATGGTCAAGAGAACAGATGTACAGAATCGCAGACGAATATGTGCGACGTTCGTTTGTTGCAAGATGCTAGAAAATATGCTTTTACATAATGGCCGGCCGTTGTGGCCGAGCGGTTCTAGGCGCTTCAGTCTGGAACCGCGTTGCTGCTACGGTCGCAGGTTCGAATGCTGCCTCGGGCGTGGATGTATGTGATGTCCTTAGGTTAGTTAGGTTTAAGTAGTTCTAAGTCTAGGGGACTGATGACCTCAGATGTTAAGTCCCATAGTGCTCACAGCCATCTGAACCATTTTTACATAATGGCGGTTCTTGAGAAAGAAGAGATTTTTCACAGGATCAGCACGGTTTCAGGAAAAACTACTCGTGTGAAACATAGATGGCATAATTCACACAATAACTTTCAACTTAGTGAACTGGCAGAGGCTATCTAGGTAGTCGAAAGATAGTCAATGACATTGAGTCAATGTTCGGTGTGAATGGGATGCTGCACTATCAGAGTGATGCTGTAGGGCAATGTTTCTCGCATGCTGGGGGCATATTCTCTGCTACAGGGGGCGGTGGAACGGAAAGAGGGCACTGGAGGCGGACAGCTCAGTCGAGCACTCTACGTCATCTTAGCATTGTTACGGTAATACACAATACATTACGTTGTGCGACTGGATTCGTGATTTGCTGACAGAAAGATCACAGTTCGTCTTACTTAACGGCAAGTCATATAGTGAGGTTCCCTATGCTGTTCCTAATCTGTATAAACGATTTAGGAGACACTCCGTGGAGCCCTCTTAGGTGGTTTGCAGATGATGCTGTCGTTTTCTGTCCAGTAACCAGAAGATCAAAACGAACTGCAAAATAGCTGAGAAAATACATCTCCATTGTGAAAAAAGTTGCAGTTGACCTAAACAATAAAAAGGGTGAGGTCGTCCAATGAATGCGGCAAAATTTCATTAAATTCTGATTACAAGATAAATAATACAAATTTCGAGGTTTTGGATTCAGCTAAATACCTAGGGATTGCTATTTCAAAGAACTGAAGTTCGAACGATCACACAGAAAACGTTGTGGAGAAAGCAAAGCAAGGACTGCGTTTTACTAGCGGAACACTTAAAAGATGCAGCAAATATACTAAGAACTCTTTCGCACGCTACACCTGTCCTTCCTCTTGCAGATCAGTGGTTTCCAAACCTATGACGAAACACTTCGAGAATTCTCGTACTTTGTTGGGACACATTATTTATTTTGAAAGTTAACAAAACTTTTAAAAATGGGAAAAACTTATTTTACTCTATGATTGCTTCAATTTTAATTCATAATTTATAACAAAGAAATCATAACAAAATTTCAAAATATAATTAGTGTCATCAAAATCTCGTAAAATAGAAACTCATGTTACTAAAAGTTTTTCACGAAGCGCTTATTCACTTACTCAACCTGTTCTAGAGGGTCGCTGCGCGGTATGACGTCCTTACCAGGCAGGGTAATAAGAGAAATTTAAAAAGTGCTGCTCGTTTTCTGTTGTCGCTAAACAAGGTAGAGAGTATCATATCATAGGAAAGTGAGGTCATCCACATGAGTGCTAGAAGGAACTCAAACTTCGGTTACAAGATAAATCAGTCTAATCTAAAAGCTGTAAATTCAACTAAATACCTAGGTATTACAATTACAAACAACTTAAATTGGAAGGAACACATAGAAAATGTTTTGGGGAAGGCCAACCAAAGACTGCGTTATATTGGCATGACACTTAGAAAATGTAACAGACCTACTAAGGAGACTGCCTAAACTACGCTTGTCCGTCCTCTTTTAGAATACTGCTGCGCGGTGTGGGATCCTTACCAGATAGGACTGACGGAGTACATCGAAAAAGTTCAAAGAAAGGCAGCACGTTTTGTATTATCTCGAAATATGCGAGAGAGTGTCACAGAAATGATACAGGATTTGGGCTGGACATCATTAAAAGAAAGGCGTTTTTCGTTGAAACGGAATCTTCTCACGAAATTCCAATCACCAACTTTCTCTCCGAAAGAGAAAATATTTTGTTGACACCGACCTACATAGAAAGGAGAGATCACCAGGATAAAATAAGGGAAACCAGAGCTCGTACGGGAAGATACCGGTGTTCATTCTTTCTACGCGCTATACGAGATTGGAATAATAGAGGGTTGTGAAGGTGGTTCAAAAAAATTGGCTCAAATGGCTCTGAGCACTATGGGACTTAACTTCTGAGGTCATCAGTCCTCTAGAACTTAGAACTACTAAAACCTAACTAACCTAAGCACATCACGCACATCCATGACCGAGGCAGGATTCGAACCCGCGACCGTAACGGTTGCGCGGCTCCAGACTGTAGCGCCTAGAACCGCTCGGTCACACTGGCTGGCGAAGGTGGTTCGATGAACCCTCTGCCAGGCGCCTAAATGTGATTTGCAGAGTATCCATGTAGGTGTAGATGAAAGTTATGGTGGCAGTCATTGAAACAAAGCCGTTTTCCGTTGCGGCAGGACTTTTTCAGGAATTTTCTCCTCCAAATGCCAAAATATTTGGTTAACTACTTAGGTAGAAATGACCAAGATAATAAAATAAAACAGAGCCCACTCGGGAAGATTAAAGTGTTAATTTTCTTGCGTCCCATTGGAGAGTCGAACGATAGAGAAACAAAGTGGTTTTATCAACTCTCCGCTAAACATTTTATGTGAATCGCAGAGCAGTTACGTAGGTGTAGATCTAAGATATAAAGTCCACTGCTGTACATTGTTGTTTCCATTGTAGGCACATCAATTTAGCGGCATTAAAAAGACTGCAGCAGATCAGAAATAACGGTTTACTTAAAATTTCTTAACCAGTAATTTTCGAACGGAATTGTACCTATAGGCTCATAATAATAATAATAATAATAATAATAATAATAACAGTAGAACATTAAGCTGGACCTTAATAATCGCCTGGCTGCAGCTCAGGGAATTTCGCCCATATAATGATCCAAACAGGAGTGTCAGAACCCTGTAGACAACAGATTAGCGTCGTAGCTTTGGACCACATTGTTCTGCGTAGAGGAGGGACGGGCTGCGGTGACATTTTAGGGGTAAGGGAAAGGGATGGGGAGAGGAGTGGCGGTGTTAGGTTGCGGTAGGAGAAGGAGTAGGGGGAGAGGGAAGGGAGAGGGATAGAAGCCACGAGCAAGAGAAGCGGCGTCCGGGGACCGGCAGGGCGCTGTGAGTAATTATCGAAACGTTCCAAGTCGAATAATCCATCTAATTACCGGCGGGCGGCTGTCTGTGCGTGTGTGTCGGTAATTTACCGCGTGCCGACAATTACATGGGGGTAATTAACACATCCGGGACCTCTCCTCCTTCCCGCTACCCTCACCGCTCCCACAAGTATAGGGGCGGGCCTTACAACGGCGGCGTCCGAGGCGAGGTGGGCACGTGGGGGCCATGTCGGCACGGCCGGATGAACGCGTCGCTCTGTGACCACGGCGCCGGCGCCGCCGAGGTCCTTGGCTATAAAAGCAACCCAAAAGGCAGACGCTACCGAAATCTCTGTACCTTTGTAGTCTTGTGTAGTCTTGTGTAGTCTTGTGTTGCACCTTAACTCTGTGGATGGTATTAAGTACTAGCGAACCCGGCAATGCTTCGTAGTTGCTACACTGAAGCGCCAAAGAAACTGATATAGGCATGTGTTTTCAGATACAGAGATATGCAAACAGGCAACCTGACAGGTTAGCCGAGAGCGCTAATGCGCTGCTTCCTGGACTCGGGTAGGCGCGCCGGCCCCGGGTCGAATCCGCCCGGCGGCTTAACGACAGAGGCCGGTGTGCCGGTCAGCCTGGATGTGGTTTTTAGGCGGTTTTCCACATCCCCCTAGGTGAATACCGGGCTGGTCCCCATGTCCCGCCTCAGTCACACGACTCGCAGACACCTGAACATGTTAGCACTATTCCATGGATTACACTAGACACAGACAGTTGGGGTACACTTATTCCGTTCCAGGGGGTATGGGGTGGCGGCAGGAAGGGTATCTGGTCACCCTTTAAATTAACCTTGCCAAATCCGATTAACTATGCCGCCCCTGTATCACTGTGGGAAAAAGGCGCAAGCAAAAGAAAGAAAGAAAAGAAAGATATGCAAACAGGCAAAATACTACGCTGTGGTCGGCAACGTCTATATAAGACAATAAGTGCCTGGCACAGTTGTTAGATCGGTTATCGCTGCTTTAATGGCGAGTTAGTTAAATGAAATTGAAGATGGTGTTATAGTCGGCGATAGGACGCAGTATTTCGGAAGTAGCGATGAGGTGGGGATATTCCCGTACGAAAATTTCACGAGTGATCTGTGAATATTAGCAATCCGGTAAAACCAGATCTCCGACATCGCTGCGGCCGGAAGAAGATCGTGCAAGAACGGGACCAACGACGATTGATGAAAATCGTTCAACGTGACAGAACTGCTACTTTTCCGCAAATTGCTGTAGATTTCAATGCTGGGTCATCAAAAAGTGTCAGCTGCAAACGATTCAACGAAAGATTATCGGTGAGGGCTTTAGGAGCCGAAGGCCCACTCGTGTACCCTTGATGACAGCACGACACGAAGCTTCACGCCTCACCTGTTGCCTGGTCGGACGTGTACGGGTATAGAGACAACCTCATGAATCTATGGACGGTGCGTGTGAGCAGGGACTGTTCAAGCTGGTGGAGGCTCTGTAATGGCGTGGGGTGTGTGCAGTCGGAGTGATATGGGACCCCTGATACGTCTAGATACGACTCTGACAGGCCGGCCGGTGTGGCCGAGCGGTTCTAGGCGCTTCAGTCTGGAACCGCGCGACCGCTACTGTCGCAGGTTCGAATACTGCCTCGGGCATGGATGTATGTGGTGCCCTAGGTTAGTTAGGTTTAAGTAGTTCCAAGTTCTAGGGGACTGATGACCTCAGAAGTTAAGTCCCATAGTGCTCAGAGCCATTTGAACCATTTGACTCTGACAGGTGCCACCTACGTAAGCATCCTGTCTGATCATCTGCATCCACTCATGTCCATTGTGCATTCCGACAAACTTGGGAAATTCCAGCAGGACAATGCGACACTCCACAAGTCAAGAATTATTACAGAGTTGCTCCAGGAGCACTCTTCTGAGTTTAAACACTTTCGCTGGTCACCAAACTCCCCAGACATAACTGCTGTCCACAAGAGATCTCCAACCTCTCGCACTCTTATGGATTTATGGACAGCCCTGCTGGATTCATGGTGTCAATTCCCTCCAGCACTACTTCAAACATTATTCCAGTCCACGCCACGTCGTGTTGCGGCATTTCTGCTTTCTCGCGGGGTTCCTACAAGATATTAGGCAGGTGTACCAGTTCCGATTGGATCTTCAGTGTAAATGTGCGTGGGAACTGGACATACGCCCTAATCTGCTCACCCCTTATATCATCTTCTCGCTCCTCTTTCTTCCATCATCTTCTCCCTTCTATCTCTGTCTCCTGCCCCCTCCCCCCTGCCACCCACTCTCTCCATGTCCTCCTCCCTCCTGGTCTCTGTCCATCAATTCCTTCCTCCTCTCTACATCCATTTTCCCTCCCCCCCCCCTGCCCTCTTTGTCCATCTGCTCTTCCCCTTTTCCCTAGCCTTGTATCTTGGTTACTGTTATTGCAAGTTCAGATTCCGTACTGTAGTCATAAGTCGACAAGCCATAATACAACTCGCCAGTTTTCTGTAAGAACCGACCACGAGGGCGTAAATAAAACAGCTCGTTGTTGTATGTACAACATTTATTTAAAAATGTAGATAATGAGAGAGAGAATACATATGGAAGAAATAATTTGTCTAACGGTTTAAATGCCCTGCTATTGTAGCTAAAAATGACCGTGGGAAAGAAAACGAAATCGCACATTTTCACAGCACAGTAGTGATGGGCAAACTCTTTCATCCTTGGGAGCTAGTACACTGGTGATGGCTCTTTTATGGGAGCCGTTCAATTTTACTCGTTCACCTTTTACTTGTGCATGATGTATGGTTCTTATGGAAAATTGAAAATTAGTAGCATGGTTTAAAGTGGGCGACGCCAAAGCGGGCACTTGCCTCCCCTCAGGACTACAGAGCTTTTGTTCATTACGGAATACTCACACACATTTTCGAGAATGTTTCGTTTAGCTAATTGTGGCGTTGTGTGAATGATCGCAATGAAATAATGTAAGGTGGAACACGAAAAAGCGACCGCCAGTACAGACTGGTCGCCGATTATGCACGATTTGTTGACCGCTTCGAGCAGAATAGATAAACATGTAATAATTAGGTAGTAAAGAAAAAACAAATAACCTAATGTAAACATCAACTTCGAAACAATTGATGACGATCGGTGGGCGACAATGAGCAGACTAGTAATCGGGGCCAATTTTTCGTGCGCCTCCCTGTATCACTGAAATAATATTGTAGAAGTTATCGTATTCTCTTTACAAAATGTGACACCAAACACTCAGTTATGGAGCGCGGGCTTCATTCGGTTATATAAGTCGGTCTGCCTTCCATAACAATGAACATGCTGTTTTACCTTGGAAATAAATAACGGAAAATGGCCACTCGTGTGTGCCGTGCCGATTTCCTTTGCATATGTAATTTAAAAAAAATTTCCTTTTTATAAGTATGTCTTGTGTTGTTTATCGAAATAGTGAAGTAAGCTGATATGCCCATTTGTTAACTGAAAAAAAGTGTGTATTACATACCACGTAACATTATGTAATTTACGTAATTATAAAATACATTTTCATTGCCGGTCGTGGACGATGAATATAACGGGACCGAGGCAGGAACGAGACCGGCCCATGTGCCGTTGCGGGAACGAGACCGACCGTTTCCCGTTCCCGGGAACTACAAGTAGAAAGCCGCGACCGAAGTGAATTATGAAAGATCGTTCCTTGGTATTCGTTCCTCGCTCCTTCCGTTCATCTTGGTGAACCGTTCCTTTGGAGCCGTTAGTTCACGAACGACCCATCTCTACAGCACAGAATTTTCATTCTCGCAGTCGTTTCTAACAAAAAAGCTTTACGCACTTGTTTGAAAAAAAAAAAAAAAATACCGTCTGTAGCATATGACTGTCTGAATGTTTATTGGACTACTGTGTAAAAATTTGAAGTAAGTCGGCGAAGCATTTTTTGAGATTTTCGGTAACAATGTGTGAGAACGATTTGTCTTTATATATTAGTATAGATTTCGAAAGCTGCGAGGTGTGACGTTGAAACTGTGTTTCAAGAATTCGATTTACTGGTGGAATGCATCACAAAATGGAAACATCGTCAGAGAACAAAGTTACATTTATTTTGAAGATTCTCATTAAATAACAAATTTAATAACCACATTGAAATGAATCGTGATGCGTGGAGCAGAACGTGCTCTTCAATTACTGATTGGTATATTTTATGACGTGAGCGATTAGAACTACACTGCTGGACGTTAAAATTTCGTCACGAGAAAGGATTTTACTTATTTTGCGAATACGCTAAAGTAGGAAGTACTAACTTACTTCCATTACTAGGATTAAGCTATTAGCGTGTTCTGATCTCAACTTTCCTGTCATCTCTTCATGGCTCGACCAACATTTCTTCTTCTGGTTAGATGATGTCTAAGGGAAAGCTTCGGAAATATTGTCTTTTAGGAATTACCGTTCCACTGATCTCATAAGCTACATTTCAGGCGATTGTATTTTTTTCGATAACTTGTTTTATTAACCAGCGTCTCACTTCAACACATTGTCAGCACAGCCATAACCTTATGAAGTTTTAGTATTTACTCTCACCCTTCAACGTTCGCAGAATTATTTCATTCAAATATTGAAATCCATGAAGCTTTTTCTTCATTCCATCATCACAACCAAGATAAGTGAATCTTGAAACTTGTTCCATTGGTTTATCGTCCATTCTTATAGGGTACTTTTCTTGTACCTTGGCAGAACTTTTGTTTTCATCGTAGGTATCTGAACATGATTTCTAATGCTTATCTGTAGGATGAACTGATTATCTACAAAATTCGTTGTATTTTTGCAGATTATTGCTATTCAGTTGTTTTCCAACTTGCGTACGTTCCTCGAAGCGCGTTGGAGAGAGACTGCAACCTCGAATTTCTTTTTCTCCCGTTAGTTTATGCCCCCGATCTAAACCAATTTTTGGCTTCGCATACATATCTTGCATAAATTGAATGAAACGTTTGGGGGTATCCATTTTTTATCATGCTATTGATACGATATGGAACAGTCTTGAAGCAAGTAAGAAGTATACATGATTAAGTTTGCATATGTTTAAATGTAAAAAGAGGTGAGTTAATGTATATGAGCAGGAGAAACAATTACGTAAAGTTCGAGTACAGAGTTAATAGGGAGCTGTCTGACAAGGTCATATCGATTAAATATCTTGGCGTAACGTTGCAAAGCGACATAGTGGAATGAGCACTTTAGACTGGTATCAAGGAAGGCGAATGCCCGATTTGTTACCGGTAGTTTAAATCAGCAAGCAAATATTACAGAGATGCTTCGTGGACTCAAATTGGAAACCCTGAAGGGAATACTACGCCCTTTTAGCGAGGCACCATTGCGAAAATTTAGACAACCGACATCTGAGGCCGACTACAGAACGATTCTGCTACCGCCAACGTACATCCCACCTAAAGACCACGAAAATAAGATGTGAGAAATTACGGCTCATATGGAAGCTCGTAGACAGTCGTTTACCCCTCACTGTATTTGCGAATGTAACAGGAAAGGAAGTACCAGTAGTCGTTCAGCGAGGCCTATGCAACACACGACGCGGTGGCTTGCGTAGTATGCATGCAGATGTAGATATGTTGTTGTTGTGGTCTTTAGTCCTAAGACTGGTTTGATGCAGCTCTCCATGCTACTCTATCCTGTGCAAGCTTCTTCATCTCCCAGTACCTACTGCAACCTACATCCTTCTGAATCTGATTAGTGTATTCATCTCTTGGTCTCCCTCTACGATTTTTACCCTCCACGCTGCCCTCCAATGCTAAATTGGTGATCCCTTGATGCCTCAAAACATGTCCTACCAACCGATCCCTTCTTCTAGTCAAGTTGTGTCACAAACTTCTCTTTTCCCCAATTCTATTCAATACCTCCTCATTAGTTACGTGATCTACCCACCTTATCTTCAGCATTCTTCTGTAGCACCACATTTCGAAAGCTTCTATTCTCTTCTTGTCCAAACTGGTTATCGTCCATGTTTCACTTCCATACATGGCTACACTCTATACAAATACTTTCAGAAACGACTTCCTGACATTTAAATCTATACTCGATGTTAACAAATTTCTCTCCTTCAGAAACGCTTTCCTTGCCATTGCCAGTCTACATTTCATATCCTCTCTACTTCGACCATCATCAGTTATTTTACTCCCTAAATAGCAAAACTCCTTTACTACTTTAAGTGTCTCATTTCCTAATCTAATCCCCTCAGCATCACCCGATTTTATTTGACTACATTCCATTATCCTCGTTTTGCTTTTGTTGATGTTCATCTTATATCCTCCTTTCAAGACACTGTCCATTCCGTTCAACTGCTCTTCCAAGTCCTTTGCCGTCTCCGACAGAATTACAATGTCATCGGCGAACCTCAAAGTTTTTATTTCTTCTCCATGAATTTTAATACCTACTCCGAATTTTTCTTTTGTTTCCTTTACAACTTGCTCAATATACAGATTGAATAACATCGGGGAGAGGCAACAACTCTGTCTCACTCCTTTCCCAACCACTGCTTCCCTTTCATGCCCCTCGACTCTTATAACTGCCATCTGGTTTCTGTACAAATTGTAAATAGCCTTTCGCTCCCTGTATTTTACCTCTGCCACCTTCAGAATTTGAAAGAGAGTATTCTAGTTAACGTTGTCAAAAGCTTTCTCTAAGTCTACAAATGCTAGAAACGTAGGTTTGCCTTTTGTTAATCTTTCTTCTAAGATAAGTCGTAAGGTTAGTATTGCCTCACGTGTTCCAACATTTCTACGGAATTCAAACTGATCTTCCCCGATGTCCGCTTCTACCAGTTTTTCCATTCGTCTGTAAAGAATTCGCGTTAGTATTTTGCAGCTGTGACTTATTAAACTGATAGTTCGGTAATTTTCACATCTGTCAACACCTGCTTTCTTTAGGATTGGAATTATTATATTCTTCTTGAAGTCTGTGGGTATTTCGCCTGTCTCATACATCTTGCTCACCAGATGGTAGAGTTTTGTCATGACTGGCTCTCCCAAGGCCATCAGTAGTTCTAATGGAATGTTGTCTACTCCCGGGGCCTTGTTTCGACTCAGGTATTTCAGTGCTCTGTCAAACTCTTCACGCAGTATCTTATCTCCCATTTCATCTTCATATACATCCTCTTCCATTTCCATAATATTGTCCTCAAGTACATCGCCCTTGTATAAACCCTCTATATACTCCTTCCACCTTTCTGCCTTCCCTTCTTTGCTTAGAACTGGGTTGCCATCTGAGCTCTTGATATTCATACAAGTGGTTCTCTTCTCTCCAAAGGTCTCTTTAATTTTCCTGTAGGCAGTATCTATCTTACCCCTAGTGAGACAAGCCTCCTGCTTAGCCATTTTGCACTTCCTGTCGATCTCATTTTTGAGACGTTTGTATTCCTTTTTGCCTGCTTCATTTACTGCATTTTTATATTTTCTCCTTTCATCAATTAAATTCAATATTTCTTCCGTTACCCAAGGATTTTTATTAGCCCTCGTCTTTTTACTTACTTGATCCTCTGCTGCCTTCACTAATTCATCCCTCAGAGCTACCCATTCTTCTTCTACTGTATTTCTTTCCCCCATTCCTGTCAGTTGTTCCCTTATGCTCTCCCTGAAACTCTCTACAACCTCTGGTTCTTTCAGTTTATCCAGGTCCCATCTCCTTAAATTCCCGCCTTTTTGCAGATTCTTCAGTTTCAATCTGCAGTTCATAACCAATAGATTGTGGTCAGAATCCACATCTGCCCCTGGAAATGTCTTACAATTTAAAACCTGGTTCCTAAATCTCTGTCTTACCATTATATAATCTATCTGATACCTTTTAGTATCTCTAGGATTCTTCCAGGTATACAACCTTCTTTCATGATTCTTGAACCAAGTGTTAGCTATGATTAAGTTATGCTCTGTGCAAAATTCTACAAGGCAGCTTCCTCTTTCATTTCTTCCCCCAATCCATATTCACCTACTATGTTTCCTTCTCTCCCTTTTCCTACTGACGAATTCCAGTCACCCATGACTATTAAATTTTTGTCTCCCTTCACTACCTGAATAATTTCTTTTATCTCGTCATACATTTCATCAATTTCTTCATCATCTGCAGAGCTAGTTGGCATATAAACTTGTACTACTGTAGTAGGCATGGGCTTTGTGTCTATCTTGGCCACAATAATGCGTTCACTATGCTGTTTGTAGTAGCTAACCCGCACTCCTATTTTTTTATTCATTATTAAACCTACTCCTGCATTACCAATTTTTGATTTTGTATTTATAACCCTGTAATCACCTGACCAAAAGTCTTGTTCCTCCTGCCACCGAACTTCACTAATTCCCACTATATCTAACTTTAACCTATCCATTTCCCTTTTTAAATTTTCTAACCTACCTGCCCGATTAAGGGATCTGACATTCCACGCTCCGATCCGTAGAACGCCAGTTTTCTTTCTCCTGATAACGACGTCCTCCTGAATAGTCCCCGCCCGGAGATCCGAATGGGGGACTATTTTACCTCCGGAATATTTTACCCCAGAGGACGCCATTATCATTTAATCATACAGTAAAGCTGCATTTCCTCGGGAAAAATTACGGCTGCAGTTTCCCCTTGCTTTCAGCCGTTCGCAGTACCAGCACAGCAAGGCCGTTTTGGTTAATGTTACAAGGCCAGATCAGTCAATCATCCAGACTGTTGCCCCTGCAACTACTGAAAAGGCTGCTGCCCCTCTTCAGGAACCACATGTTTGTCTGGCCTCTCAACAGATACCCCTCCGTTGTGGTTGCACCTACGGTACGGCCATCTGTATCGCTGAGGCACGCAAGCCTCCCCACCAACGGCAAGGTCCATGGTTCATGGGAGGAGGATGATATACAGGGTGTGAAATTTAGTACACAGATCTATCACCTCTGGCAACAACAATTAAGTCGGCTGAGCATCGAGTAGAGCTGAGCATCCACGACAGATGCACCTACGTCATTCCGTGCTGCGTCAACTCTACGATGGAGTTCATCAATTTTAGAATTTTAGTGACTGGCGAGTGAGTCGTGCTAGTCTCTCAACAGTTCATTACTAGGTCTGTCGTGTGTGCCAGAGGTATGGAGAGCTTGCTGGCCAGGGCAAAAGTGAATGTCTTCTGTATCGAGATAGGCCAAGACTCCAAAAAGCCTCACCAAGTGAGAAAATAAATGTATCGGCTACTCTGACCGTGCTCCGTACGCTGTTGCATCCCATACCATGACACCAGGTTCTGGGCTGAAGTGACGGGACCTCCGCACTCTGATACGTGCATAGTGTTCGTATACGCTGAACGCATCGTAGCTTGCGCACTTCTCCCTGCTGACACGCCAAGGGAAGCAGCATTTTCGCCCTGCTAATTGTCCGTGGTGCTCCAGACGTCGCACTGTCCGTGTGGATGTCTTGCTGCTAGCAAGCCCATCTTGTGACTTAAGGTAAGTGAAGTGGCCGCACGGTTCTGCATGTCCTGGCGTGTAATGTCAGTCCTCTCGGGCGCTAGTCGCGTGGTGCAGTTGAAATGCTGTGGGGCGCTGGGTACGACCCTTATGCACCCATTGATTCCGTATTCGCACGGAGTTGGTTTCCGATGAGTGCGAACATCAATATCGCGGAACGATAAACCATATTATCGAAAGGTCAAGATCCAGCTGCAGTCGAAATCGCACACGTACTGTTAAACACCTCTCCTTATGTGAGGCCCTACACTATCATCTCACAAACAATCAATATTCAAATATTGTTTGTGAATCTTCTTTTATATGCAGAACGTTGCTGGTATTAGTACTATATTCTTCGGTCGCAATGAAATGCTAATCATTCCCGTATCCAAGCAGGGAGTACAATTCATGTGCACCTTAATAGCCAGTAGCGCATTAGTACATCAAGCACATCAATGAAACCACAGACCATTGTGCAAATCTACCAACTTCGACTGGCAAAACGAGTAGAGCCTGTATTTTACGAAATCAACCTCAAATATATCCTTCTCCTTCCGGACCAGCTAGACAAGTTGTTCTTGATATTCGAAACTGCTCCATCTCTAAAGACGTACGCTACGAAGTTTCCACTAAAGAGGATTTATTTTCTCCACCAGACTTTCTACACATAATTCGACAACTGTTTCTGTTTTTGTCATTAAGTCAAGGTATTGTGTGTGAAAGGATTCTGGACTTCCTCGCAGGTAGAAGTCAACATGTAAATTCTGACGGAACAAAATCGACAGATGTGAGTGTCATTATCCAAAGAAAGTGTGATAATACGTTTTTGCAATATTCAGTGTGGTCATAAGGAGTCTGGAAAGCTTGTAAGGGTGGTACAGAGTAGGTTGTGCTGAGAAATAATTGCTAAGAAATAAATTCGATACGTTGCGCCGTTTCCGAGTTAATTAGCATTGAGAACAGGCAGCGCCGCGGATGTCGCCACATAGTATACTTCTGTAACCATTCCTGCGGTGGTGTTTCATTGTCTGAAGCTGTCGGTCGCATATGTCTCTTACGTAGGACAGGGCCTTAGGGAGATATTCAGTAAAGTCCAGTTTCAGACGCTACAAGAGAGGTTTGCTGTGGTATTCCCGAGACAGTACGTTCCGCGAAGGTACTGTCTCTGAATAAGTATTTCTTCTCCACACATACGTCTTGCGAAATGACGACATCCAGAAAATTTGAGAAGTTGTAGCTAATACTTATGTTTGCCGACATTCTTCCTACGCATCAGTAGAGAGTGGAACAGCGAGGGTAGGATCAGATATAGGTACCGTAAATAGCCTCTCCCAAATACCGTCGGACCGCTTGCGGATTATTGATGTATATGTACTTAGTAGTTCGCCGTGTGAGAACTGCACTGCAGTGCGCCTCTTCTCTATTGTCTTTTGTCCATTCAATTAATCACATTACGTTTGGCCTTCACCTCATCCTGAAGACACAAACTAATTAAGATTTGAATAAAGGTGTAATATCTGTTTTTGGTGACGTTCGTTATGTAGTCTTTGACTTGTCTTACAAGAGATTTTTTTTTAACATTGTGGGTCACAAGAATGTTGTTAGCGCGTTGCATGAGAAGTGGTGGGAGTTGAGAGGGAAAGAGTGGAAGGCTGGTAGGATTGGGAGCAGTGGGACGCGGGTGAGTGCAGCGGACAGTGATGGATCCGGCGCAGATGGCGGCGTCATTAGGACCAGGGAAATGAAGGAAGAGCGATGAGCGCGCAAATGTGTGCGCGGCAGATGAAAACTCAAGAACGAAGGCTCCGTCTCCAGCTGACAGTCTTTCCCACTCTGGCTGGTGGCTGATATGAGAGCTCCCTCCACTGGCGACCGACGACCTGTTCGGCGAAAGAAGACGGAGTTAATATAAATTTTCAGAGGTACGACGGCCACCCAAAAGTAGTTACAATTATACAATTCTGTCTCTTCTGTGGATGAGACTGCATTGTTTCGACGCTGTTTGTGAGTACTAGCAGAGACCGCACCTATCACCATATAACACTTTTACACTTTTTTGGTTTCTTTTTCTTCTTTTCTGGAAAACTTACTCCCAAAGCTATGCAGTGTGTAATAGTAATATCATACGAGGGGCGTTTGAAAAGCCCGTGCAAAGTCCGAGAGATGGCACCACCGGTGCGTATCGAGGTCATGTTTAGTTAGTAGCATCTTTGGAAAGAACGCACACCAAGTTTCAGCCATATTGGTGTATTTCTTCGTGTTTGGCATTCGTGTGAATCAAGGAAGTTGAGTGATTGCCAAAAAATGGATGAAGAAGAATGCCGTGTGGTGATCAAACATTACGTTATGAAAGACAAAACGCCTCAGGAGACTAAAGAGAAGCTTCATAACAATTACGGTGACTCTGCACCTTCTATTAGAACAGTTTATAACTGGTTTCAAAATTTTCGGAGTGGCCACATGGGCACAAGTGATGCTGAATATTCTGGACGCCCTGTGGAGGTTGTAAGTAGGCTGTTTAGGTTTTTATGTTGGTAACGCCATGTAGCGCTCTATATGAAAATCACTGACTGTGCTGTGTGCCGTCTTTGGCTGGTTTGCATTGTTGGAATTTGCTATTGTAGTGTTGGACAGTTGGATATGAACAGCGCGTAGCGCTGCGCAGTTGGAGGTGAGCCGCCAGCAGTGGTGGATGTGGGGAGAGAGATAGCGGAGTTTTGAGAGCGGATGATCTGGACGTGTGTCCATCAGAGACAGTAAATTTGTAAGCCTGGATGTCATGAACTGATATATATATTATGACTTTTGAACACTATTAAGGTAAATACATTGTTTGTTCTCTATCAAAATCTTTCATTTGCTAACTATGCCTATCAGTAGGTAGTGCCTTGAGTAGTTAGAATCTTTTATTCAGCTGGCAGTATTGGCGCACGCTGTATTGCAGCAGTTTGAGTAACGAAGATTTTTGTGAGGTAAGTGATTCATGCAAGGGATAGGTTATTGTTAATCAGGGCCATTCTTTTGTAGGGATTTTTGAAAGTCAGATTGCGTTGCGCTAAAAAAATATTGTGTGTCAGTTTAAGCACAGTCATTTATAATTTTTTTTAAGGGGACGTTTCAACGTTACGACTCCAGAAATCATTGATAAAATCCATGATATAGTGATGGATGACAGAAGAGTTAAGGTGCGTGAGATTGCTAGTGCTGTGAGCATCTCGAATGAACGGGTTCATAATATTTTGCATAAACCTTTGGACATGAGAAAGCTATCCGCAAGATGGGTTCCGCGATTGCGCACGCTTGACCAAAAACCGGAATCGTGTGAAGTGTCGCAAGGATGGTTTACAGCTGTTCAGGAAGAATCCGCAGGACTTTAAGCATCGTTTCGTCATTGTGGATGAAACATGGATACATTACTATACTCCTGAGACCAAACAACAATCTAAACAACGGGTTACCAAGGGAGAACCCGCACCAAAAAAGGCGAAGACCAGTTCTTCGGCCAGAAAGGTTATGGCGACTGTCTCTCGCGATTCGCAAGAGATAATCCTCATCGACTATCTGGAAGAGGGTAAAACTATTACAGTTGCATATGATTCATTGGTACTGGACCGAGCAGCAAGAAAACGCCGGCGATTGCACCGCAAAAAAGTCATTTTCCATTAGGACAATGCACAAGCACACACCTCAACAGTTGTGGTCCCAAAATAAATGGAAATAGGTTCCAACTCGTTTCACATCCCCCCTATTCTTCAGACTTGCCTCCCTCGGAATACTATTTGTTCCCCAATTTGAAGAAATGGCTGGCGGAACAAACATTTTATTCAAACGAGGAGGTGATTGCAGCAACTAATAGCTATTTTGCAGACATAGACAGTTCCTATTTTGGGGAAGGGATCAACAAATTAGAACAGCGTTGGACGAAGTGTATAAGTCTAAAAGGAATCTATGTCGAAAAATAAAAACGGTTCACCCCAAACACGTAAGTAGTTTTTATTTTTGCACGGAGATTTTAAGCGCCCCTCGTATTTCTGAACTCAATACCGCGGTGGTTATAGGGGGATACTGATTCAGTTTTTTCAGGCTAGCAAATGAGAGTCGGTCGTACTCAAAATGGAGGCAGACATCGTCGCTATGAACCTGACATCAACAGATAATGTGTATTGTATTCTGTTATGGAACCGAGTCTGTATAGCGTGTGTAGCGTGAGCAGTGACTTGGTGTGAAAAAATGAATGAACACCGTTGCATGAGCCTTTTGTATTGTGAAATAACTTCCTTATAAAACAGTATTGTAGACTGGGGATGAAACGAAACAAGTAGCACTATTTTAAACAAATTGGTCTTATATTGGGGAGAATGGAGCCTCTAGTCTTCACCTGCACATGCTGATTTGTGTTTTCTGTGGTTTCCCTAAACTACTGTGGGGGAAAGCTGGTACGATAAGGTCACAGCCGACTGCCTGTCCCATCCTTGTAAACTATATCTGTAAGTACATCTATATGAATTACAAATATTATGAATTGGATCGTTTTTGCTTTTCTTAAATTATACTACCAAGACACGTCCAATAACTTTGCAAAAGTGATCTACCTAGGACTGAATCCACTACCACTACTCCTGCTAGTATTAACAGTGGTCGCAAATCCTAACGACGCGACTTACGTCAGCCTCGAAATATTCTACACAAAAATGGAATCTTCAATAAGGATGTGTTTTTGTAGTACGCTACTAGATTTATAATTCGCACTAAGAGGTTTCAGACATTTCTTAACAGACATACCTTCATACTTCTACTGACTGCAACGCTTCACAGTCGAGCCCTATAAAAAATCGTATCAGCCAACGTTCTTGTTGCTTTGCTCTTCAACCCGAAGACTTTTTTGATGCAATTAGCCACGCTAGTCTGTTCAGCGCAAGACTGTCTATTTCTGCATAACTACTGCAGACTACATCCATGTCAACCTGTTCTCCGTTGTTAAGTGTTCATCATCCCCTGCAATATAATCATGGATGAACACAGCAAACAGTAGCACGTCAATCTGTATTTTAGTGCAAATCTGGCTATATTTCAGCTGCAGTACAGCTATCATCAGTACTAAAAGAAATAAGAAAACATAGGAATCAGATATTTTGTTACATCAAGAAGCATTTAGCAGTCGTACAATAGTAGCGTATGTTCTTGAAAAGAACTTGAACTGTCCATACCTAACTTGATACTGAGGATGCTGTTTACAAGGCTACAGCGCCAACCATAGTGTAGTCATTCATACGAGGGGGTGTTCAAAGTTAATACCGCCGAATTTTTTTACGTGAAAATTTTTAAAGCTTTTGTAGCGCGTATTATGGGGTGCGTCAGAAACAGCATGTTTGTGCAGAGTCTACTTGCACGTGGAGCCCGATTTTGTGATATAACTCATTAAAAAGACCCGAAACGTTTGTCATATGTAGATGAGATTGTATCTTTGGCACCACTGAACCAAATATGTTGCCTGAGTGGCAGAATCGATTGTAAGTAAGAGCACGCAGAGCGCAGTTGTTGTTGCACTTTGTTATAGGTGGGATATAAGACCTAAAGCGGCTAGCTGTGACAATTTAGTTGCTAGTCTATGGACGCAACATAATACAGTTTTTGTAAAACGAAGTGATGAATGATATTGTTTGTGCACACACAGAGCCAGTAAATGTTAGGTCGTAGTTATTTCTATAAAAGTGTAAAGTGTGTATTATTAATTTTAGGGGCTATAAGATTATCAAGAATTGAAGTGATACTGATTGTTAACAAATATCGACCACTGTCCTTGGCAGTTACAGAAAAGTAATGAATTTATACTGTAACTCAAAGGGAAAACAACTGGAACAAATTTGTTAGAAAATGAAATTTTGTATATTTAGCTTTAAGTATGCAGAAACACGATATGTGGATTTGGCTAAATTTTACAGTACTGATCCTTGAACGTAGTGACCAAGTATTTTCCATCTGATTTAATGTATAGGTTGATTAAGTATATCCAATTTGTAATATTTTGTGTGTTTTGTAATCCTGATACAGAGGGGGTAAATTTTGGGATCTATTTTGTCAAACGATGTCAGACTTTTTCATGTAACAATCCAAGTGTTTTAATTACGGCAGTAAGAGAGAATTTTACAGCAGTTGAGAGGTTGACTGATTTTGAAGTTAATGTAAAATGTTTTGTATCAGATTTTGTGAAAGTAAAACTTCATTTTGAATACAATTATCAAAGTCTAGCATTCGATCTTAACATACCCCCTTATCAGCACATCCTCTTCCATGTCGTATTTATTTAAATATAATGAATATTTTTCTAAAAGAAATCATTTTTCAGCCAGAATCAGAAAAATATTAATGTGCCAGAATCAGAAAAGTATTAATGTTTGCGGACAGCATTGCACAGCGCTGAGCCAATATCCAATATTTTCGCTGAACATTTGCAAGGGGATTTATTTATCAGCCAATCTACTGACATCCTTTGCATTTTATGGCCGGCATTGCAATTCGTTGTGCCAAGACTGAGTATTTTCTGTGCCTACTGTGGACAGAACAGAATACCAAGATTGCATCCATTGTGACTCTAGAGCTAAGAAAAATTTATTTTATTATTTATTTATACGGGGCATTTTGTCAGTTAATTGTACAGGGCCATAGAACTCGGTGCTCTCGAGACTAGGTAAATTTCAGTGGGATTAATTTCATTGTGGGCACTGCGTATTGGTTTTCCAGATTAAGTTGTTTAAATTTTTTAGATTACAGTAAAACTGATTACGCACACCATTTGCTCAACAACACATCACACAGTAAATTTGAATAACACGAACATTAGGCATATCATATTCATTGGCAAACAAACACATATTTTTTTAAAAGAACGTTACACGTTTATAAAGAACGTTACATGTTGTAATCGAGTTTCGATATCGTAAAGTCTGTCCATCTCTTCTTCAGCATGACAACACCAGACAAGACACAAGAGCTGCGGCATCGCCAAAAATCCGACGCCTTGGGTTCATCCTCAGTACAGTCCCGACTTGGCCTCATCCGATTTCCATCAGTTTTCAAAACTTAAACGACATATTCGAGGACGCTACTTTGATAGTAACGAAGCGGTGCGCGCAGTCACGAGGTTGTGTGTCCGTTAACAAAGCCGAACATTCTCAGTGACTACATCAACAAACTGGTCTCTCGTTGGGAGAAATGTCTTCGTCTCAACGGTGAGCATGTTGAGAAATAAATTTGTGGACATGAAGAACGAATATGTGGAATGTTAGTAACGTCTGCTTGATTTAAAGAGCTTTCACTCAGTAGTCATTAACTTGATTTTTGGCTTTATTCATATAGTGGTTAGGTTACAGAATCCTACATCTTCCTGGAATATCAAAATCTACCCGGTCCTATTTATCCCAATACCTTGATTGCTCGTAGATGCAGTTAATACTGCGATTGCTCTGCAGCGTTAATAATTGTGGTAAGAACGTTGCTTCAGTTGTCGGCTGCCGTATTGACACAACTCTCAAAGTAGCGACCACAAAGCTAAGAGGACGGCTTATTATTACGCATCTCAGTCACCGGCATTAGTTTATCCTTTTGTCGATAGTCTGTAACTGCTCGTTTGAGAATGACGTAATAACGAGCTATATTTCACCGTGTTTGACTAAAGGCAACAGACAGCTTTTTGGGGCTGAAGTGCTACCGCTTTAAATAAACTGATCCGACAAAATGTTCTATATCCGTTTAATAGATCACACTGCTCACTTTCGAAAAACTGTTGCGTAACTACAACGCATTTATGCACACTGAAGTGACGAATTAAAATCTGTGCCAATGTCAGAAATCCTTCCTCAATCCAAATTCCCATTCACGCGTCAGTCCGCTTGGTATTCCCCCTAAACACCAATAGCTTTGCAAGGACTCTTCATCTGTGTTGGAACAGCAGCTCGGCATCAAACGGAAGACTGTATACCGCCTGAAACCTAGGCTTAGGTCTTCAATCAAATGAAACTATATGGTTCCAGAGAAAGTTTCAAGTCTCAAACATCTACGATGTATATATGCGAACTGAAGCGACGAATAAAAATTTGGACTTAAGTTGGAGTCCACGTATTTGCGCACAATTACGCTGTCTAAAGACAGACGCACACTGTTTCTATCTGCAGTGCATTATTAAGTTACTGTGATAGCATTTTAATATAAGACTATACCTGTTAAAGAGTAGATTATGGAAGTATTTTAAATTTGTAAATTCGGTCAATAGCAACGTGAAATACTGAAAATCAAATTTTAGTTGCCCCTGGAAGCCGCTAGATATGCCACCAGCAATCGGTATTGGGTTTTGGGATAGTCGCATAGTAATATCATCACCTCCAGACGAGTGTTTACAATTGGTTTTGAGAGTTTCTTTATTCATCTGTCAGTAATAAATTTCATGTCGGTCACTCACAATCTGTCATTACAAAAACCATTATAAAATAGAATCGGCATGGGACTTCTTTCATTAAGAGGCACGTTTAGCAGCATCGAAAACTGCAGTACATTAAACTTTTAACGAAAATTTCACAGTGAAGTATATCGATTCCAGGTTAATTCCGCACAGCTCGGCCGATCCCCACAAAAAGACTCGCTTGAGCTGATCAGAGAAGTTTTCAGGACATTTGACTAAATATATGAAAAATCCATGTATGGCAACGAAACAGGAGACTGAATTTGGATATATTCATAGCTTACTGTTGTGTATTTAGTTCCGAGTAGTCAGCGCTTACACAACTTACCCACCTTTCCCACTAGAGTGTGCCCCGCTAAGCACAACAGCACAGGCGCAGCGCTCGTTCGTCTCCGCACTACGAGATGGCGCTGCCTTAGGGACGGACCAAATTCTGCTTCCGCCGATCCGCGTGTTAATATGTAACGCAGCCAATGAGATTGCTGCTAATGTAGAACCTTTTCTCCTCACGGATCACACTCGCGCAGTGATACATGAACATGCGAGGTATTATAAAGAGTGTACAGACCTCTGATTAGTCAGCCTGCATTAGTCTGCATTTGTCTGTACCAGTCTATAGTCAAGTTTCAGTCTGCGCCTAATAAGATTACCATATTCCTGTACATAACCGTGAAGACAAATGAATAGACACTTTGTCAAGTATCAGAGATATGTGAGAATAAGATTAATGTACCAAGACCAAAGGAACTTCAGATTGTCAATTGTAAACAGCATCCAGAATCAAGTTACGTAATGTCTATGCTTTTTATTATTTTAATAAATGTGTGTGAAAATTAATCAAGTTCTGTTTAAAGTTGGTCACCGTCAATCTGCTACTCTAAGTGTGCAAGTGGCATTTCTATCGTCTGACCTAACGGCAGAAGATAAACACGCCACGATAAGACCACGAGACATATTGCTGACACTCGCCTACTTCGTTAGAGCGACAAGTCAAATAATCTGATGGTGTGTGTACCGAAGGTCTTACAGTACGCACACCACACTTACAATCCAGAAAGAAATCAACAGTCAACTGCTTGGGTTCCAGAATAAAGTTTCACTCTGTTGCGCTGATTTGAATCTTCCTGGTAGATCGAAGCTGTGTATTAGACAGAGACGTGCACTCGGGACTAAAGATCCACCGACTGTGCTCTACAGACATTGCTCATTTCCCTCCCTGACAGCTTTACTGTCACGAAACTTTCTTCCTACTTTCCAAAGTTCTCTTAATCTCTCCCGCATCCCTTGCGGAACTAGCATTCATGGAAATAATGATGCTACAGGGAAATGGCTTATAATGGAAGATACGTAGTTCGCTCTACAATGACACCGCTGCTTTTCACTTTGTTGTCCTATCCTGATTAGGAAGGACTTGTACTCGACCGTGAACCATCGGATAGAAACATAACAGTCGCGTGTAGTCGTTACTCGAAATGCCGTTCTGCAATAACTCATATTATGGTAATACAGTGTATTCAATCTCCTACTCTTACGAAATTTGTTGTCAAGAAACAAGGGTGGGAGGGGAGGGGGGTCGGGTGGGAAGAAGAAAGAAGTCACTACCTGCACTACAGTCCTCACTCTAAAGAAACGGCCGGCTTTGTGGAGGAATACTGTAGGGAGGGGACTGTAATTCTGACAGCACTGTCTACTTTTGGACACCTTTACACATGTTACCAGCATACAGCATGAAACAGAAATTATGCGAAGGAAAACACAAAAAGTTAATGTACGGCATTAGTAACCTACACAGTACGTAGGGTTCAGTGTGCGCTGTTGTGGCTGGTTTTTAGTCTAACAGAATAAACAACATTTAGAATCATTTTCATACAATTTTAGTTTAGCCATTTACTCATAATTGTCATAATTAAACAGGATTAAAATAAAATGATTCTATGACACGTATATTTTGATGATTCTACATAAGCACACACAGCTCACGGCAACGCATTCACTATAATGAGCTTCACAACAGAGCATGCTCTGAGCCTTTATTACTGTGAACAGTTAATTGTAGTTGACTGAGCTGTTGTATTATTCGACTGCACATCACAAGCACGTTAAGGGAAAGCTGGTTGTGGGCGTATTCGATCACAGGCAATTACCTGATTCGGAATATTAAAATTTACTTGCACCATCATTTGCATGTACAACTGTAAATTCTGAACCGTTTTAGACCATAGAACAGACAGAGAAGCGGGATTCACTAATTGAAGAACAAGAACACGTAGTGGAAATGACACATTTTTATGTAAATGATTACTGATATCTGTATTACACAAGCGAAAGAGAGTTTGGCTTGAGAAAACCAAGAATAATAAACTGTATGTAACACCATCCCGTGATTACTTGCGCAGTATGAAACAGTTATAAAAATGCTCAAGTCCATTTATCTCGTTATTTAACAATCCCGCCCCTTTATGGTCATCGTTACCTAGATCTCCCTCCCGTCGCTGCAGCACCTTTAAAGTGTATTACCGTCCAGTAGTTGTGACTACAGACAAGTCATTGCTTTACTTGTGCTGATAACCATTAATCATAAAAAGTCCATTTCAACACTGCGAAAGGTGACTATTAAAAAATTGGAAGTCCTTTTGACACAGCTAGACATGGCGATGGCTTAATTCTGCAGCACCAGGGGAGGTGGCATTGGGCGAGGAGGGGGGGGCTATGGGGGCTACAGCACCGCCCCCCCCCCCCCATGGAGTATCGTATTGCATTGGATAAAATGACTTCAGAAATCAGCGAATATATTACTCCAACAGATTCAATCATTTTTAAATAATTATTTAGCAATATAGGTTACAATGTGTTTGAAACACATTTTAACAAAAGAATAAGAGTGGAAAATAGCTTACTATGTAAACCAATAAATATCATTTAACTTCAAATTTTTTACCCTGAACTCCAAAACAGTTACCAAAAACTAACCAACACTACAATTTACCAATTTGTTGGTAGAGGACCCAAACTCTCGTTTTGTGTGCGATATTCCATTCCCCCAAATTCCCCCCCCCCCCCCCCCCATCCCCCCCAATAAATGATGAATGGTACACAATAAATACCACAAATCTTTGATGATACCAGGAAAAACAACCGAGAACGTCGTATCGTTCCTCATGACAGTGCCAATTATCGCACATAACACTTGAGGAAAAACTGACTACTTGAGAGAGGAAAAGCTGCAATGTAATGTCTCACAGCCTTTGTTGATCAATCGCTTAACAAACTCCGTTTGTTTCCTTATGTAAAACAAAAATTTCGTGAAAATAGGTTTTCATCGCGTCAGTGAGCTGTTGATTCCTCCAAAATCTTGTTCTTGTGGTACCAACCTCGGTGTGGTAAAATTATTTCCGTTATTGGATCGAACCTAGTGCAGAAGTATGGCGGTGGATATCGCGAGAAACCGTGAAAACTATTTATCCAAAAAATATTTTTATTTTATTACTTTTGTAAAAACCTTAAAAAGGCAGCCTTCGTAGAAAAGAAGACCACTCAAAAAGCGCCAGCCGACCCTACATGTGACCTGTGCTCTTTTCTGACGGGCGATGCCGGCCACTTCCGGAGAGACACTTGCTTTGCCAGCAACACGATACACATCAGCTAAGGGCACTGAATGGTTAATTCGCCCGCCACCTCTGCATTTATGTATGTAGCGGTGTGTTCGTTTGCTTAATTATCAGATTAATTCGTAAAACACAGGCCGCTGATTGCTGTTTAATGCGATTCCGATATGATGTGAGCGTAACACGTATCCGGCGGGCGTTTTATTCTCTTCATAACAGTTTAATGGCGGCGCGTGCTCCCGCGTCCGATGCAGAACGCTCGGCTCTCGGCGTCCTCTTCAAATCCGGTCGCCTTTCGCCCCTGCCGAGGTCGTCGGCTATTCCCTTTGATGCGCGGGCTGGCTTCGACCTTAGCCGTCTGGTGTTTCCCGAAAGTCGCAACACGAATAATACAGGCGTCTTACCGCAACTCGCCGACATTAAAGGAATGTCTGCCGACGAGTGTTCCGGACCCTGCCTTATTCACTGCGCCATTGTAATTACAAATGTGCACCCTCTAAATGCACTATGCTTTACCAAACGACTCCCCCTGTACCTCTCTTTACTAATTTAGGCACGCCGTTCGGGTGAAGTTGCCGCAGTCGCGCATAAATATTCACGGCGAGTGTGTGATGCCAGGGGTTCGCGGCGTTAATGCGTTAAATATGTAACGGGAGCACGCCTTTGTCACGTCTCCCACCCGGGCCGATGTACTTTCCTCGTCACTATCGGATTAGCGCGCTAACTGGTCACATTAATGCCAGAAGCCACCCACATGATCAGGCTTCCCTGGCGTACAGATTTTTCCTGCACAGTCCGTACCATAAAAGCAAAATATTCTGCTGTCGGCAACCCTTTTTTGCAGCAAACAGCCGATCAACTCCAGGTGAGGTCCACCGCCCAATAATGTCGGACGATCACTTCAGCGGATAACGAAGTATCACCGATACTCATATTCGTTTGTTTATTTCTATATTTTTTGTGTTTAATTTGAAATCAGTCAGCCATCCTTAGAGGCAGTCCATTTAAAAACAAGAGAACAACAATCTTTATGCCTCAGTCACAGCGTGGATGTGAAGAATCTTAGCATTAGACTTCTCTATCTAGTAAAATTAAGATCTTGAACATGGCTGGAGGCAGCTGTAGACTGCTGTCTTCAAGAGCAAATTGTGAAAAATAGTCAAATGAGTTGCAATAGTAAAAATGGTTATTGATGCCTCTTGACCCAAGTTCCAATGACTTCTTCATAAGAATAGACGGTTCACACTGGGTACATAATATTACGAAGATACATTAAAAATGTAGCCACTAGGAGCAAGCGAAGATAAAATTCACCTTGATAATGTTGCGTTTTTGTTATGATATAGATGAATTTTATCTTCATTTGTGACTTATGCTTACATTTTTAACGTACCGCCACAACATCATGTAACCAGTGTCCGTCATTGATGCTCCTGTAAAAGACGCGTTTAAAGACATCGAAACCTAGGTCAAGACGTGTTAATAAGGCTTTTTACTAGTACAGATGAGTCGACTTTTTTCACCTTTGCGTCACAAAAAACGTAAAATTAATCTGATTTAAGTCCTGGAGTTCAATACATGATGTTATATGTTACCGAAACTCATAGACGTCATGAATTCACAAACAAGGAAACTTGTTTAAACTACTCGTTTACATAGATGTTGAGAGTTTTGTTCCACTTTTATTTATACTGATGATGCAAGGATAATAATGAAGTTCAAGAGAGCCAATGAGCCAGAAGTGAAGTGCTGAAAAGGATTATTGATTGGCTTTCGATAAATGCTGTATAATTTTACCAACAAAATGTGGCTGTGGTGGCTATTTGGTGCAAGCAGTAGGTTGTAGGTATGGGATTCTGTCCGGAAAGGGGAGGGGAATGTTGGTCGTTCCAGTCGCTCCAACACGGCTCCAGATCCATTCAGCCAGCCACCAAAAGAGTACCAGGAAACTTTTCCCAGGGTAAAATGCGGCCGGATCTGTGCGCTAGCTACCTGACCCTCCAAGAGCAGCGGCGAAGAACGACCCTACTTTGCCTACAATTAGGCTAATAGCACAGCCGAGAGCTTGTGTCACAGATTTATTTACTTTATCTAAGGGGGAAAGACGCAGTTAATAATAATAATAGGTGGGATAAAGTGGACACTAAGGGAAATTGAATTTCCACCAAGCTATGGTTATCGATTGAAGCTTACGCCCCGCACTTTTTGAATACAGATATTGCAAGGTATCACGCCAAATACTTCTAAGGGAATACGAAAATAATTTGTAGGAGCTATATGCATATTTCTGATGACGGACTACTTTTTCCTTACTAAGGGGGCAAAGTGGTCAGTTCCATCGCAATAGGATCACATGTTCGTTGTTCTAATTTTCACGTGAATAAAACCGATAGAGGGATTAGAGAACACAGGGTTGTCGCAGCGATACTGAATATTGTATTCTCCAAATCCACCAAAAATATACCTATTCAAAAAAGCAGATAAAAATTCCCTTGAGGCCTTCCTGAGAGACAATCTCCAATCATTCCAAGTGTAAGTGTAGACCAGATGTGGCTTGAATTCAAAGACATAGTATCGGCAGACATAGAGAGATTTATGTCAAATAAATTAACAAACGATGAACCTGATCCTCCTTGGTACACAAAACTGGTTAGAACACTGTTGCAAAAACAACGAAACAAACATGCCAAATTTCAACACAAGCAAAATCCCCGAGAATGACGATCTTTTACAGAAGCTCGAAATTTAGCGCGGAATTCAATGCGATATGCTTATAACAGTTTCCACAACGAAACTTTGTCTCGAATCCTGGCAGAAAATCAAAGAGATTCTGGTCGAATGTGAAGAATGTTAGCGGCAAGAAACAATCAGTGCATTCTCTGCGCAATAGTAATGAGGATACTATCGAAGACAGTGCTACCAAAGCAGAGTTACCAAATAAAGCCTTCCTAAATGACTTCACAAAAGAAGACGAAGTAAATATTCCAGAATTCGAATCAAGAACAGCTGCCAGCATGAGAACGAAGAAGTAAATATCCTTGGAGTAGTGAAGCAACTTAAATCGCTTAACAAAAGCAAGTCTTCCGGTCCAGACTGTATACCAACTAGTTCCCTTTCGTAGTATGCTGATGCATTAGCTCAATACTTAATCATATACAATCGTTCGCTAGACGAAAGATCCGTACCCAAAAACTGGAAAGCTGCACAGGTCACACCAATATTCAAGAAAGATAGTAAGAGTAATCCTCTAAATTACAGGCCCATATCGTTAACGTCGATGTACAGCAGGATTTTGGAACATATATTGTGATCATTATGAATTACCTCGAAGGAAACTGTCTATTGACACACAGACAACATGGGTTTAGAAAACATCGTTCCGGTGAAAC
This sequence comes from Schistocerca serialis cubense, assembly GCF_023864345.2. Lineage (NCBI taxonomy): Eukaryota > Metazoa > Arthropoda > Insecta > Orthoptera > Acrididae > Schistocerca > Schistocerca serialis. The sequence continues at coordinate 263,047,559 of NC_064646.1, forward strand.
ACAACTAGCTCTGTATTCACATGAAGTGTTGAGTGGTATTGACAATGGATTTAAGATCGATTCGGTATTTCTGGATTTTCGGAAGGCTTTTGACACTATACCACACAAGCGGAACCTAGTGAAACTGCGTGCTTATGGAATATCGTCTCAGTTATGTGACTGGATTTGTGATTTCCTGTCAGAGAGGTCACAGTCCGTAGTAATTGACGGAAAGTCATCGAGTAAAACAGAAGTGATTTCTGGCGTTCTACAAGGTATTGTTATAGGCTATTTGCTACTCCTTATCTATATAAACGATTTGGGAGACAATCTGAGCAGCTGTCTTCGGTTGTTTGCAGATGACGCTGTCGTTCATCGACTAATAAAGTCATCAGAAGATCTAAACAAATTGCAAAACGATTTAGAAAATATATCTGAATGGTACGACAAGTGACAGTTGACCCTAAATAACGAAATGTGTGAGGTCATCCACGTGAGTGCTAAAAGGGATTCGTTAAACTTCGTGAAACGCCCTGCTAAACCCACAGGAAAGGACAGGTAGTGTAAATTGTGGAATGGGGCCAAAATAAGCGGCTGTCAGTTACACTCGAATATACAACTTTATTTATTTCACGAAATATTACAAGAGCCAAGAAAATGTTTAAAAAAACACAGCACTAATTTTTGGAACTTAACTACCGGCTAAATGCGCCATACAATCTCATGCCTTAAGGTCAAGACCACTTTAATTTAAAGTCGGCTGAAAGCCAATAACTTAAGAATCAAACCGAACTCAGAAATTTAATAGGCAAAAGTACTTTCTTAAATCGGTTCCTTCAATTAGGCTGAAGGCCCAAACAATCTCACACCTTAAGAGCAAAACAACTTTAATTCAACATCACGTAAGACTCAAAAAAATTAAATTTTTAAAAGGCCAAATGCCTTATCTTGTAAGGTGTCAGCCAAATCCAACACCTTCCATGAAAACCCTGACATGATAAGCAAATCCAGTAGTATGTCACATAGCTCCGAATAAATCGTGACATTAAATTAACCAAAGTAATACGAGTAACGAGTGAGCAAACGGAATACCATAGACTAACACAAGAATGCCTAAATGCATGTCATACCTTCCCACCGTGAGACAGACGCATTTCAAGGGGAGAAACGAGAACAGAAGCCGAGAGCAGAACCGTGTTAAGCTGGAAGGCCCTACGATAAGGGACGGACACCCACGTCGCCAGCTAACCGCTAGGACCACACCCCAGCAGCAAATTTTAGCGTGAGACTTTTTCGCGTCTCTGTTACATTGCAAACTTTAAAAACATTGCCCCACCACGAAAAGTATAACGTTTCTCATTGGATAGACAGAACTTTTGTAGGCGGTGCTTAAGGTTAACATTAGGAACCTGATTGGTCAGATGAAAACACAGCCAAATAGTTTTTTTAAACCAACTTCGGTAAATTGTAGTAAGGAGAAGTTAGGGGAGAGTTGATTCCGAGACGGCGAGGTGAGCGAAGCTGTGCTGCCCGTTCCCCCCCCCCCTCCCCCCCCCCTGACGAACACCGACAAGGTAATGAACGAACGCGATGCCACATAACAGCGCATAAAGCTTCACTCAGAACTGCAGAAGTCTCATCTGTTACACCCCCTTTTTGCGTAATACTAGTGTTGATCGCCAATTAAAGCTCATGGTGTTCACATTTGCCACTTGAAGTAAAAATCTGAAGCGCGATGATTTTTCTGTTACATAGTTATTGAGAAGCCACATCAGCCACTGTAATTTACGACAAGTTACGTAAGTAATTAAAGATAATTGAGGGTCACTGTAGACCATTTTGATTGTTTTCTCTTTTGTGAAACTTAATTTAAACCTAGATTATAGATGTGATATGGCATAGGTCATCCTTCGATCCATTGTAGAACTTGGAAACCCATTCAGGGAATATTCGTTCACATTTTTGTTGAACGCATTTGGTTTTTACCATCCTATATTAAAACATTTCCTTTTATCAACAGTGCAATTTATAAACAATGTTTTGTGAGTAGAATAAAATTTCCAATAGTAAACTTAACTGCTTTTTCGACGTTATTTTTACCAGCTAAATAAAAATAGGAAAGCCTTGAACCCCTTCCACTAAATTTAGTTAGTATTAAGATACTTTTACAGGGAGTGCAGTGGAGCTGACGCTGAAATCATTAAGTATTTGGTTATATCATCGCTAGTCTGACTGAACTCTTCTGAATTCTACATGTCATGTGTGGTCTGGCGTCTCCTTACCAGCAACAGGTCCCAGGTTCAAACTAGTCAATTCCCTAAAAAACACGCTCAGAGCGTCGTTGCGCGAAAGTGGTAGGGAGACACGATATAGAACAAACAGACACCACGCAGAATGTTAGAATCTTCAGACAGTTCTTTAAAGTAGGCTGAAGACCCAAACAATCTTACGTTTTAAGGGCAAAACAACCTTAATTTAAAAATCGGCTGGAAGCCATACAAATACAGACAACAACAACAACAACAAATGAGAAAAGGCAGTACACCCAAGGGCGCTCAGAAGTTTCCGAGGGTCGACCTGGAATTCAAACAGTAACGCTCGCTTAGGTGAGACAGGCAGTCGGCCCAATCATTCTCAATCCGACGACAACCCAGCCGCCAGACAGTCAACGGATCTACCGACAAGATAACTTCGGCCCCACCCGACCAGCACACAACAGGGAGTTCAATGAAACAACCTAGAATGTATTGGCGCCCACAACGAATTATACATTGAGCTCTCAAACTACAAACCGTGTTGGACAGCGACAACACAACGAGGAAAATACATTGCCTGAATTTACGTCAACGACCAGCGCAGGTAACAGGAACGTTAACGGCCACAAGGCAGAAGATTCCGCTGGTGCACTTAAATTCAAAATAACCAAGTACAGTTAAACTCTATCGGAGGATGGCTAAAATATGCCAACTTAAAACACACGTTGTTGCTCGCAGGAATGTCCCAACAGTCGACAACGTAATCCAAACGACACAATGTGAACAGTCGTGACTTGCTGGTAGATTAAGTCAAAACTCAACTTACGTGTCCAGGATCGGTGGGCTACGGACGTCGTAGCAATGGGAACAGCACCACACACAACGACCGCGCGTGGACGCCGCCAGCGGCCCCGGCCAAACTACGTGCTGCGGAGATTTCCTGGCTGCTCCACGCCAGCCAACCAACCGCAAGCACACAGCACAGGCACAGCCCAGACGGAAACTATAAGCGCCAGGCCAAAGATAGTACAAGGTGCGAATATCGATACATATCGCTGCTGCCACTCGTGGAGAGGAACGATAACAGCATAATCGTGATAACCCTGTGAGACTAAACACAGAATAGTAATCAAGGTATAATCCAACGCATAACATGAGTTAGCCACGGCTGACTTCGGTTACACAATAAATCAGTCTGATTTAAAAGCTGTAAATTCAACTAAATACCTAGGTATTACAATTACAAACAACTTAAATTGGAAGGAACACATAGAAAATGTTGTGGGGAAGGCTGACCAAAGACCGCGTCTTATTGGCAGGACACTTAGTAAACGTAACAGACCTACTAAGTAGACAGCCTGCACTACGCTTGTCCGTCCTCTTTTAGAATACTGCTGCGCGGTGTAGGATCCTTACCAGGTAGGACTGACGGAGTACATCGAAAAAGTTCAAAGAAGGACAGCTCGTTTCGTATTGTAGCGAAATATGGGAGAGAGTGTCACAGAAATGATACAGGATTTGGGCTGGACATCATTAAAAAAAAGGCGTTTTTCGTTGCAACGGAATCTTCTCACGAAATTCCAATCACCAACTTTCCCCTCCGAATGCGAAAATATTTTGTTGACATCGACCTACACAGGGAGAAACGATCACCACGATAAAATAACGGAAATCAGAGCTCGTAAGGAAAGATATAGGTGTTCGTTGTTTCCGCGCGCAATACGAGATTGGAATAATAGAGAAATGTGAAGGTGGTTCGATGAACCCTCTGCCATGCACTTAAATGTGATTTGCGGAGTATTCATGCAGATGCAGATGTAGATGTGATGCTGCAGTGGAATTTTGAAATTTAGGTTAACATACAAGATTGGGAGTGAGGAGGTTCTTGGTAGGATCGGTGAAGAAACAGTATATGAAGGACACTGACAAGAAGAAGGGAGGGGATGAGAGGGCATTTGTTAACACATCAGAAAATAACGTCGATGCCACTAGAGGGAGCTGGAGAGGGTAAAAAATGTAGGGGAAGGTTAGAATACATCCAGCAAATATGAGGGTCGTTCCCATTTTTTTAGAAAGCCATTAGTATACACAGACAAACGTCTTTGTTGGCGCTTCATATTTGATGTTTTTTTTCTGTGCGCCGGTGAAGTTTCAAACCCTTCTGGCAGATGGCAGAGCCGTAGTACAGCTTCAAAGTGGTGTCTGCACGCGACTCACATTACAAACAGCCGATGTTATTGATTTCTTGTGTGCAGAAAAAGAAACCGTGGTGAACATCCATAAACGTTTGTGCGCAGTGTATGGCAATGATGGAGTTGATAGGAGTACAGCTAGGAGATGGGTAAAGAAAGTTACAGCCTCAGACAATGAGGGAACAGAGCTCCGTGATCAGACACGCTCGGAGAGTCCCCTCACTGACACAACTGCTCCAGAAATGCCATTATTCGTGCCGACCGGCGCGTCACAACTTGGCAGTTGGCTCTGCAGTTGTCGGTCAGAAATGGAAGTACGTCTGCAATGATCCAGACACTCGGATATTCAAAGAGGCGCTCACGATGGGTTCCACGAATGGACACAGCGGATCACAAGATTCAAAGAAAAACCATTTCATCTGAATCGTTGGAGCTTAAAGTTTCTCTACGGGGAATACATTTTGAATATGACGAGAGTGTCAGTTATGGACCGAAAACATGGCTACGCCTACAGGACAAGAGCTTTTACTTACCAGCAGGGAGCCGCGCGGAGTGGCCATACGGTTTGAGGCGGCTTGTCACGTCTGCGCGGCCGCTCCCGCCGGAGGTTCGAGTCCTCCCTCGAGCATGGGTGTGTGTGTTGTTCTTAGTATAAGTTAGTTTCAGTAGTGTGTATGTCTAGGGACCGATAACCCCAGCAGTTTGGTCCCATAAGAATTCACACACATTTGAACTTACCAGCAGGGAATACATGCTCTTCCCAACGGTGGCGTACGGCCATAGAACGTGCTGGAGGCTACGTAGAAAAATAGGACATGGGGAAGACATGTTGATGTATATTGTCACCAATTTCTGACTCTTCACAATAAATGTGTTCTGAGAAAAAATGTGGAGCATTACTTATTGAACAACCGTCGTAACTGAGGGCGTGGGGTGGAAATGCTACTCTGAGATGAACAGGTTAATGCAGAACAGGAATTCCTGGGGAGATGCTTCAAATCAGTCACAAAACCGATTACAAAAAAAAAAAAAAAAAAAAAAACCCAGCCGTGACACATGACACATTTGTGATGTAGGGAGTACAGACAAATCTGTTTACCATCATCACGTTTATGAAACGTAATGATATTGCAATGAAACCGTGAACACAAGTAAAAAATATTTGGTGTACCCTACTTTCCCGGCGAGTAATCACCACTGAAAAATTCCGGTTACTAAACTATTTGAGAGGTGTAAAGAACATTTTACGGGTACTATCTGGTTTTGATATCGTATGATTGTTGGAATGTATTGAACAAATTGGTATCTTCGTTAAGACGTTATTGTTCATTAGAGGGTAGAAATTAGTGATTTGCTTCATACCATAAAGTAAACGACTGTCTGAAACCTGAGAAATTTTAAATAATGGTGACACATTTTAAGCCTCTACACAGTGTTTTTTTTTTAAATAAAGAAGAAGTATTCCAAAAAATTATGTACATCTCCAAACACAGTGGATCTTGATGTCAAAGAAACTTTCAAAACAATACTTGACAAATATTAAAATAGAGACATGCAATGCTTCTACAAAAGGTAATCACGTTAGACGTCGTTTAGTATTCCAGGTCACAAGAAGGAGAGATCCCGTGACAAACACTTAGAAATACACACATCAAAAAAAGTTTTGCATCACCCCAGTTCCCAGAACTCTGATCGTGGATATTGTATCACAGACACAGTCCCTTTGACTGTTCAGAGTTGTAAGCAACTATGCATGAGTAGCGACTATTAAACAGAGGGGGTCCGACAGCCGATCAGTTTCGATCATTCCACCAGTAAGGTGGTACACGGCTCGTGTTGTCTGTAGTTCAACCATGCCTAGACGGTCAATACCGACGTCCGATCGCGTCCGCATTGTTATTTAGTGCCAGGAAGGGCTCTCAATAAGGGAAGTGTCAAGGCGTCTGGAAGTGAACCAAAGCGATGTTGTTCGGACATGGAGGAGATGCACACTGACAGGAATTGTCGATGACATGCCTCGCTCAGGCCGCCCAAGGGGTATCACTGCAATGGAAGGCCGCTACCTACGGATTACTGCTCGGAGGAACGCTGACAGCAACGCCACCTTGTTGAATAATGCCGTTCGTGCAGCCACAGGACGTCGTGTTACGACTCAAACCGTGCGCAACAGGCTGTATGATGCGCAACTCCACTCCCGACGTCCATGGCGAGGTCCATATTTGCAACCACTACACCATGCAGCGCGGTACAGATGGGCCCAACAACTTGCTGAATGGACCGATCAATTTCTTTTCACCGATGAGTGTCGTATGTGCCCTCAACTAGACAGTCACCGGAGACGTGTTTGGAGGCATCCCGGTCAGACTGAACGCCTTAGACACACTGCCCCCCCCCCACCCCCAAGTGCAGAAAGGTGGAGGTTCCCTGCTGTTTTGGGATGGCTTTATGTGGGGCCGACGACGCCGATGGTGGTCGTAGAAGGCGCCGTAACGGCTGTACGATAAATGAATACCATCGTCCGACGGATAATGCAACCAGATCGGTAGCATTCGTCTTCATGGACGACAATTCGCGCCCCCATCGTGGACATCTCGTGAATGACTTCGTTCAGGGTACGATATCACTCGACTAGAATGGCCAATATATTCCCCACCGTGAACCCTATAGAACGTGCCTGAGATGGATTGAAAAGAGCTGTTTATGGACGACGTGACCCACAAACCACTCTGAGGGATCTACGCCGAATCGCCGTTGAGGAGTGGGACAATCTGGAGCAACAGTGCCTTGATGAACTTTTGGATAGTATGCCACGACGAATACAGGCGTGCACCAATGCAAGAGGACGTGCTACTGGGTATTAGTGGTACCAGTGTGTACAGCAGTCTGGACCTCCTCCTGTGGAGGTCTCGCTGTATTGTGGTACAACATGCATTGTGTGGTTTTCATGAGCACTAAAAAGGGCGGAAACGATATTTATGTTGATCTCTATTCCAATTTTGTGTACCGGTTCCGGAACTCTCGGAACCGAGGTGATGCAAAACTTTTTTGATGTGTGTAAATAATCTGAAATTAACTCGCTCTTTTTTATATGACCCGCTTCAGACAGAATAACGTACCTTCCATTGTCGGCTGAAAATTGCATGTTTTTATAAGAAACAAGAATTTTCTCTTCATCTAACCGTTACCAAATTCTGATATTTTATTTTTTATCCAAAAATTGTAAAATAAGGTAGTTTATCTCCTAGAATTTTTTTTGTGTCCGGCCGCGTCGCGTCGTAATTATACCTCTATGTTTCGGTGTACAGACTTGTTGCCATCATTTGAGATCATCTGTAAATTGCAACCAATCATGGAGTAATTACTATGTTTACCGGCTGGACACCCCAGAATTCTACAGGTTACAAAGACGGCGGGAAAATATCAGATCGCAAGATAGTAAGGCTGGCAATATTGCACTCACATTCACGTTTCTAGCTCTCGGCTGACACTCAGACTCGTAAATTATTTACCTAAATCTACTACCTCTTGTAAGGCGTTATGTGCTATAATGATTTAAAAACGTAGCTTCCTTGTAACAGGAAAGCAACTCAATAGCGCCTGCTGTGTCCATTGCAGAAACAAACAACGGAACGAATTATGTTGACACTAATTGGCCATTTTCCTTTGAAGTTTACCACTTCCAACGGGAACAAGAACCACAGCGCAACATTTAGTTTCAGTAAAAACCAACAGACACAAAACAAGTGGCTAGCGTCGCGGCTCCACACTTCTGCGCCCCGAGTTCGAAACCCGATCTCTACTTTTTTTTCATTTATGCAGCCACGTCCGTAAAACATTACTATAATCCGCGTGATACTCCTGGTGTTCGGAATTTCTATGAGTTTAATGTTTGTACGATCGGCATAATCCAAGGGAAAACATCAGTCTTCCTGAAGACTATGTTGTTGTTGTTGTTGTGGTCTTCAGTCCTGAGACTGGTTTGATGCAGCTCTCCATGCTACTCTATCCTGTGCAAGCTTTTTCATCTCCCAGTACCTACTGCAACCTACATCCTTCTGAATCTGTTTAGTGTATTCATCTCTTGGTCTCCCTCTACGATTTTTACCCTCCACGCTGCCCTCTAATACTAAATTGGTGATCCCTTGATGATGAAGACTATACACAAGAATAAAATACAAGACTTAATATAAAAATTGACATAACAACGAAATAACAAGAGTATGAGAATTTAAGAAGATTGTAACCGCTGAATATACCACACACACACATATTATACAGTTAATGTATGGAACTTACCGAGCGAGATGGCGCAGTGGTTAGCACACTGGACTCGCATTCGGAAGGGCAATGCTTCAAATCCACGTCCAGCCATACTGATTTGTGTTTCCCGTGATTACCCTAAATCGGTCCAGGCAAATAACGGGATCTTTCCTTTGAAAGAAGCCATCCCTAATTCGAGCTCGTGCTCTGCCTCTAATGACCTCGTTGTTGACAGGACGTTAAATACTAATCTCCTCCTCCTCCTCTTCCTGAAACTCACACTGAAACCCAGCTGTAATTCCACAGTTTATATAATGCTCTAGTATCCCCTAACTTGCTAAGAAACATTCGTGTCGTGAACTTCAACGGACATGAGTAGATAAATGGAAAAATAAATAAGTAAATATGACGGTAATCCCAAAAGTAAGGTCTTCTATTTTTTTATTAGTACATAACTCCGTTTATTTCCACAATGGTTTAGATAAGTTTACACCTTGAACATTTAGCTATTTTTCGACATAATCACCATTTCTGTCGATGCATTTTTGTAGGCGCTGTGGCAGTTTTTGTATGCCCATTTCATACCAGCTCGCCGCCATGCTGTTCAGAAAGTGATGAACCTCTTCTTTCACCTCGTCGTCGGAGCTGAATCGCTTTCCGGCCAAATGTTCTTTTAACTTAGGGAACAGGTGGTAGTCACTGGGCGCCAAGTCAGGTCTATATGGTGGGTGGGTGATTATGTTCCACTGAAACTGTTGCAGGAGAGCAACCGTTTGCCGAGCGACGTGTGGGCGAGCGTTGTCATGGAGAAGGTGTACGCCCTTGCTCAACATTCCTCTTCTCCGGTTCTGAATTGTCCGGTGGAGTTTTTTTTAGAGTCTCACAGTACCTGCCAGCGATAATTGTGGATTTCAATCGGCGCAGTGCACTTTGCGTTCAGAAACGGAATAACTGTACGCAATTCGCACTTGGCGGTAACATCCGCCGTGTCATCCTCTGCCTTGAGGCGTGATGCAGATGCAGTATGAAGGTGTGTGAGGTCATCAGCCTGCTCTCTCGGCCGTTTTGCAGACATTCCCGCCTGTGAAGCCGCTACTACTCCTTCAAGTAGCTCCTCAGTCGGCATCACGAGGCTGAGTGGTCTCCATATCACTCCACGTAACAAGGAAAAATAATTGGTAGTACGGGGAATGGAACACTGGTGCTCTGCGTTGTAGCCATGTGCGCTAACCACTCAGCCAAATATTGACATTTATAAATTTGATTCCTTTTATTATCAGGATATCTCACAGCCTAGAACTACAGAACGGGTATGCACTAGTGATCTGGATGCAGCCAAGAAGTTACGATTACGTATGTATGGAATGGGACTTTTTGAACCACTATGCTCATTCCACAGATTAATTTGTGGCTTCAAATCGTAATTTGCTGCCGGCCGGGGTGGCCGAGCGGTTCTAGGCGCTACAGGCTGGAAGCGCGCGACCGCTACGGTCGCAGGTTCGAATCCTGCCTCGGGCATGGATGTGTGTGATGTCCTTACGTTAGTTAGGTTTAAGTAGTTCTAAGCTCTAGGGAACTGATGACCTCAGAAGTTAAGTCCCATAGTGCTCAGAGCCATTTTTGTAATTTGCTACTTGGATTGCAGTCCTGGAAAAACGTCACCGAGCAGAGTGGTTCTCAGCTTAAATACGTCTATACCTGCGCAATATTTTGTGATACGTTTTGAACGGCCTGTCGGGGGGTACTTCTTACCATGTCACGTGTTAAATTATGTTTCAGAACCCCACCTGGACTCCAAATCTCATGCGAAAAGACTTCACGATACCAGTACGGACAAGCTTTGCAAATACTGTTTATAAAAATTGATGAGTTACATGAAGGGCTTAACGAGAAGTAATACAAAACTCACAAGCTCGTGGTGAAGAAGATGAATGAGGAGCGCCAAATGTTCAAAAAGCCAAGGGATTACTTTAACAAGTTTAATAACCATTCGAAATACTGAAACTAACGACACTGCAGCTGTATAGTGTTAAACTTGGAGCTTAAAGTTCATTAGTATTCGTTACAGAGGCAGACTGATCATTAAATACATGAAAAGGCAAAAAAAAAAACGTCTAAGGCAATCAGTACACACCGAAGCTCGTTAAAAAGATAATCCCATGAATTCTGCCAACATTTTAACAATATATCCGTCGCATCCGTCAGTCGAGTTACAAATTGTTAAAATCACATTACGAGCCCTTTTACGTCCAGCCACTTTTCCATTAAACATTTACGTCTCTCACAGCCACGGCAGAAAAGTGAATAAATAAATATAAAAACATTGCCTTGTTTTCTGGTAGCCATTTTCGATGGAATCCTGTGTATAACCCAATATTGCTTATTTTGACTCGCCGAAAACACCTTTGTCACAACAAATTGAGTATTAGGACGGTGTTTCAGCTATCATGTACAAAGTGAAGAATCGCCGTATTCGTTATTAAGTCGCCATTTCTGGTTCTACGTAAAACAGTGGAAAGGTATTTTATAGACAAGATGGCATGAAATGCAAGGAACACGAAACTAGCAACACTTTTTTTTCGTTCAGTGATGCACTACTGCGCATGTGACTGTGTCGTTATGTTGCAAATACGGCTTTCATCAGGATTAACTGTTTACTAATGGGCCAACGATTTTTTTCTCTTTACTATTACTTCCAACCACGGACCGAGATGGCATCCAAAGGTTTTACATGAGATTAAAAAGGAAAATATTTCCTAACGTTTTGCATAATTACATTTACTTGGTCACGGAAGGGCTTTCGACTTCTCAGGCTTTCTTCAGGGGATAACTGAGTGTCGCATACAAAGATGAAAGTGATGTGTGACTCACACAGATATTATTTGTAAAGAAGGCAAAAAACTGAAAGAATATTTACATAGGGAAACACTACATTCTATTTTATTCTTTATTGTTATTTTTCTTTTGCCACTTAAAAATAATTACGTTAACTGTAATAGAGGAGGGATTGACGAAGTTTTTATGTGAAGATACATTTGACAGCTGATGAGAAATAAGATGATTCTACAGCCTGAATCTAGCACTTGTAAAGGAACTTAATTTAACAAAGGGGATAATGGAAATTGAGTGTGATCATTTAATACTTGGCTCGCATTCTGTATCATGTATTTGTTGATTTCCATGACTTCCAGTAGCATCATCTTCCTGCTCTTCTAAAGAGAATGTAAAAGTTCACATTTCGCTTCATATGAATGGTTTTCTGCTAAGAGCGAACGTTGAAAATTTCTTAGTTAATCACCACTTCTCCCCTGTTCACCTAATTGCCACTGCTTTGTCTGGCCAATATACATTTTCTCACACTGCTTAAAAATAATTATATATTCACTCCTCTGTACCTAGCGTTGAAGGTTTTCGTTTGTACTTTTAATATATCGTAAAATTTCTTTCGGAGGCTAATCGAAACTGAGAAATAATCCATTCTGCAATTTTTCTCTTCCAGTTCCATGCCGATTAACATGAATCACAGACAAGGAATGTGAAAACATAAATGGGAGTTACTTTTTTAAGACTGTATAAGGAAATTTAAGAACCAAAAAGTAAGAAATACTAGGGAAAAAACAGGAAGATCATAATTCCGGAAACCGAAGAAGTTGAGCCGATGTATTTTTAAGAACTGTAGAACGTTACCACCGAGCTCGCTGGAAATAAGCGAATTTCCACTTCCCAGTCAATTGTCTGTAATGACTGCGGTGGAAATTGCTCTATAAATGAAACGCTTGTGATATTTAAAGTTCTCTGGTGGAAGGGCCGTGTAATTGGTGTAATTATTACAGTAGGCTTCTTAAATTAAGAGGATGCAAGGAGTTCCACTCTGTTTAATCGAGAGCTTATAAATTGTCGTTTTTTATTCTGATCGAGAAAGGTTCCGTCCGCTAAAGCAAGAAAGGCTATTTCAGTTTCTCTTCACCTTTAAACATTAACTTTATTGGTCGGCCAGTGCCATTTAGGAAGAGAGAAAAATCTGTTGGATTACATGAAGTATTTGCTTCTGTGAAACATTTGCTTCTAACGCCGAATATCATGTGATTTCCTAAGAACTGACAGCCAGGATGTTACATACTTCGTGGACTCAGACGTCCAGAATCGCCTTACGTATTGAATAGCAGAGCTCCAAATACATATCGAACAAGGATAATGGAATGTATTAGAATTAACTCTGGCAATACTGAGTGAGTTAAGTTACGAAGTGAAACTAAATGTAGTAGATGGGTTCTGCTATTTGGACAGCATAACTGACGATGACCGAAGTAGGGGGGGGGGGGGATGTAAAATGCATGCTTGTTACAGCACCAAAAGCATTTCTGAAAAATAGGCGTTTGCTAATATCTAATTTCTGTTCAAGTGTTAGGAAATATTTTGTGTCTTGTCTGAAGTATAACCTTGTGCGGAAGTGAAACATGGATGACAAGCACTTCAGACAAGAAGAGAACAGAAGTATTTGAAATGTGGTGCTACAGAAGAATGCCAAAAAATTAGAGGGGTAGATCGAATAATAAATGAGGAGGCACTGAACAGAACTGAAGAAAAACTGGAACTAATGGCTGAACTCTACTAAAAGAAGGGATCAGGACGCATCCTGAGGCATCAAGGAATTGCCAGTTTGGTTGTGGAAAAAAAGTGTGTGTATCGAGCGGGGAAGGGGGACGTCGCGGAGAGGTGAGGGTGGCCGGGAGAGGGGGGGGGGAGAGAAAAATTATAGATGGAGACCAAGTCTGGAATACGAAAAGCAGGTTCAAATGGATAAAGAGGCTTTCCAAGTACAGACTAGCACGAAGGGCTGCATCAAACTGGTTTTCAAACAGTGCTGCTGAAAGCGAAATTCAGTAAATAAGCACTATAACTTTCCCAAGCCGACCTGGCTGCGTTTGTTACAGGAAGCTCACTTTGGCTGCAAGACGCAGTGGTTATTTCATGTTATGGCATTTGCTTCACCACCATAAAGTGCTTCATTACAGTTTTAATCTGCACTGAGGCCCACCAAACGCGTTTCTGTATACGAATATGTGCATACGTTTATTGAGAGCAGTAGTTAGGAAAATTTCTGAAATTGTTAGTCCTGAAAGAGATCAGATATTTGGCATTACTTCAACCAAGTTCAGCACGTACCAAAATTTTGAACTAAACAAGGGATAAACACTCCTATTTTTAAAATAACGAACCATAATTGATAGTTAGCACCCAATTAAACTAAGAAAAGAGTGAACGACTGGGCTTATACTTATTTCTCATACTCTTATGTTCGGTTTGTTTTGACGACTAATTTACCGTACAACACAAGCCACATTTCAATTTCGTTCTGTTCCTCACTTTTATTGTCATTGCTACTACAATCGATGGGATAGCTCTTACACAATGCCGAATAATTTGTAGAAGTTTTGAGGGTCGCTTTTCGTCCAACCAGTATCCACGAAATTTCTCTAATCGTTGAGGAACCTTTACTGTTCATTACATGTCAAAATTAGGTCACAAATGGTTTGGCTAGTTGGCATCAGCGATTAGATGGCTGTCCTTACTTATTAGCTGTAGACTGAGCTAACTCAGTCACAGTGGTGATTGGCTAAAATCTCCGAAAGTTTTTAAAATTTTGGGAAGTTCTCAAAATTGACGGAAATCGAAGAGTTTGTCGTGGACTTCGGAGGGGATCGATGCTGGTCCCTTGGGTTCTATCCGCAGCTGTGAGTTTCATAAATGAGCTTTGTCATATTAGTGGAGGCGTGAGAGATTTTACGGCGGCACCTATGCTGTAGTGGTAACAGATGGACAGTTGCAATTTACAAAGGTGAAAGAAAGACAGGATGAGGACTTGGCTTTACGTTCCGTCGACGACAGGGTCATCAGTGACCACTAACTCTGATTGTGGACGGGTGGCAATGCAAATCAGCGGTGTCAATTTCGAAGGAAACATTACGGCAGTTGTTGTAAGCTATTTAGGGAAAATATGATAAACTTTAATCTGAATTTTCAGGCGGGGATTTGAACCTCTATTCTCCAAAATTCAAGTCCAGAGGAATACAACAGTGTGAGACGTACAGCGATTCAGACCGGCGGGTGCCATTCTTTGTTGGCAAATATTTCATTAGACAGTGGAGCTAATTGCTAGCTGCAGGAATTTATCATCGAAGAAAAGGAAGTTCTGTTAACATGACTGTACTGTTATTTTCAGTAAATTAAGCGTTTAATTATGATACTGTGATTTTCGTAGACGGTGCAAAGTGCTGGTTGGAGGTTAAATGGAGAGAGCGTAGTAAGTTTTCAGTCTCATGGAAGAGACTGAAATTTGCTAAAGAACGAAATTTCAATTTGAATGAACAACTAAAACAGGAAAAAGTATATCTAAAATTTTAGTAATATAGTATTACAAGGATAATGCTGGCCATAGTAGCAATTATTTCATCATACCATCCTTCCGTCATATTATTTCTCATATTCTTTTGATAATTGTGTAATGGACATGCCATGCATCTACCCTTGGATAACAAAATATTATTTACAAATGTTATATTTTGAAAACTGTTTTTGAAATATATGGAACACAAGTTACTAACAATGAATGTAAGTATTGTGTATGCCTTAGTACAGTTTTCAAATGTCTTTTGGCATTAAATTTGTGCTATATTCATAACGTTGTACATCAGGTAATGGAAAACGATCTCTGGCCGAAACGTATTCTACATTTACACGTAAATTATTCAGCAGCTTCACTTTTCACGATAAGTCACTTATACGATTTTCAAAGCTGTGGGGTAGAAGTAACCAAAATTAGATTGCTTTTATGATTACAAGCAGTTATATATGACAAAGAGTACAAGAGTAGTGTTGTAAACCGTAACTGACAGAGTCAATAATGAACAAACGCACTAATCAAATGAGAAAGAGGTACTAGCAGAGGCAAAGAACCAATGTAAAACGCGTTAACTGAGCTATGGGGCGAGTTCGCATTTGATCTTTGCGACGCGGATAATGATCAAAATTGGTCCGTTTATTATAATCTTTACTTGCCCTGTCACGCAAAGAACATTATTAACGCAGTTTACTAGCCGCCAGATTACGATGAACTGATTTTTCACTTCGGAATGTCACCGAGTTATGATGCACGATTTTCGTCGTAATCTAGTTTATGGTGGGTTAGCGTTTCACAGTCACGAACAGTTATTATACTGTTGTTGCGGGAGAAGAATTTAGTCTTCTGAAACTGGCTCTTCCCCTACACTTCTGATATTTTTTAGTAATGTCCACTTAGAGGTGCTACTGCCGTGTTTTTAATATGCGAGACAAATGACTGCCTCTCGGCTGCCAAATCATCCTTCAGTAGTCTTTAAAGAACGACATGTTTTGCCATCACGCCAATTTTCAAGACCGCTGACGCAGAACAATCTAACTTGATCCAGTTTTGTAGGAAAGGCTGAAAATGAGTGTCACCACTGAAAGAACATGAAACAGCCTCGATGGTGTGATTTACCTACCATATTGTCACATAGAAGAAGGCGTAATTAGATGAATGACGAACACAAACTTCATTTAACGAAGGTTTATTCAGCACTTGTATATACAAGAGCACGGAGCGAACTGCCTCCAGCCAGAACACATTCGGTATATATATTAACGGCATTTGTTAAATCTTTTACATTCTGTTGCACGTTTCTGCACTTAAATAAGATTTAAAGTTGCCTCTGTTTTTATATGGCAAATCCTTAAAATCGTAGTTATAACTTCAAAAATGGGGCAGATAGTCATCCGGATGTCGCCTGTTTCTTTCCAACACTAAAAACCTCCGCGGTTGGTTGAGCGTGAGAGGCTGCCGTATAAGAACAGATCAGACTGGTTGGCACTCGAAAGAAGAATCACTGTCATTGGTGATCACAGTCATGCACGCGTCACTCTCTCAAAGGGACCGAGTAAAACTTCTGCCTCGGTCTCAGTCTTCTCCGTCTTGTGGGAGCGCTGTGGACGGAACACTTTCGATGCCAGGACGTAAGAGAGGGACTTCGCTTGCAGACTCTGAGGGAGAGCAGCTTCCGATGCAGGCCAATTAATTTAGAGTTTTGCAGACGTCATCGCAGCTGTTCTATTGCACTGGTGCCTAACTTCAAGTGAGGTGACCAGTATTCGCTAAACGAGTTGTAGGATGTATGCGAGTGTAATGTCTCTTGCAGCGGTCTCTCCACGATATTTTCAGAAATTTTAGAAATTATATAACTCAGTACATATCTCGAAATATCTCTTCTTATCTTACCGATTATCAATGCAAAGTAGTTTCAAGCCCAATTATTCCTTGGAGCGTCCATTTACTCCATGGAATAGCTTCTCTGCTATCTATGTTTTTTTCTTTTCATAAGAGAAAACATAGATAGCAGAGAAGCTATTCCATGGAGTAAATGGACGCTCCAAGGAATAATTGAAAAGAAAAAAACATAGATAGCAGAGAAGCTATTCCATGGAGTAAATGGACGCTCCAAGGAATAATTGGGCTTGAAACTACTTTGCATTGATAATCGGTAAGATAAGAAGAGATATTTCGAGATATGTACTGAGTTATATCATTTCTAAAATTTCTGAAAATATCGTGGAGAGACCGCTGCAAGAGACATTACAAAGAAAAAACTTCTTGCCGATTAGTCGTAAAAGAAGGAGGTATATATGTATGTATTGTTGAGCTAGTCGCCATCTTGATGAGATTCTGTATGGGAAGGAGTTTAATACATGAACTAAAGTAAGTGTGTTCGCGTATTATTTAACGGATTATTATTATTGACAGTGTTTGCTTACTACGCTGTGTTGCACGGGATCAGTGGGGAACGTCTGATTTACACTGGACGAACCTGCCGTTTTGAATGCTCAAGATATCCAGTTACTTCAAATAGATAGACTAACACGGTCTTACCAGCAGATCTCCGGTCTTCCCCATGTGATCACCGAAAGTTAATAATTATTACAAATGTTTCCAGGAGATTGACTCACAATTTTTTGAATGCTCAAGATATCCAGTTACTTCAAATAAATAGGCTAACACGGTCTTACCAGCAGATCTCCGGTCTTCCCCATGTGATCACCGAAAGTTAATAATTATTACAAATGTTTCCAGGAGATCGACTCACAATTTTTTGAATGCTCAAGATATCCAGTTACTTCAAATAAATAGGCTAACACGGTCTTACCAGCAGATCTCCGGTCTTCCCCATGTGATCACCGAAAGTTAATAATTATTACAAATGTTTCCAGGAGATCGACTCACAATTTTCGTCGGACAGAGACTTCGAAATTGCTTTACTGCCTTATGGAATTTAAGTTAAGCTTAATTTAATCAGGACAGAACAGTATTGAACTGTGTGAATGTGATAAGCCTGCTTTGTCAATGAAAATTCCCTTAATATACGCATGTTTTTACTATCCTGATCAGTGAAGCTAAATCAGGCCGGTGTGAGAGAGGTTCTTTAAATTTTAGAAATATTAAACGAGGATTTCCAAAATACGCTGGGACTTTCATCTTCCTAATTTAGTCGCATCAATTAGCAATCATGAGATCAACATGCAATCAGTCAGAACATGCACTCAATGAAAATAGCAGGTGCATGCGGGATTCTCTCTACAGTTCTGTCTTTCCCCATTGATTAACATTCGGCACTGTGCGAGTTCCATGAACTTGTTGTCTGCTCAAAAGTTGTGTTGACTACCGCATTCTCCTCAGACTCATTATCCGATCCTCGGAAATAGGTTGATATTTTAAATTCCATTATAACCAGTGTTAATACTTCATGAAAGCAATGGTTACTTGTCTTTCTGCACTTGTGTCCAATCTGAAGTTCACAAGGACTTTTAATGAATAAGGAGTTAAAATTACCATTGTTTCATTCAGCAGCTTGATGCAACGTTTCACGTCTTGAAATGTATCTTCTCTTGTTTTCAGAGGTAGACCATGGCCCATGCTCATGATACAGTATCGGATTTTCACTAGCTCTTGTGTATGGTCCGAATACTGGCTACATCACATTCCCAGTAATTCACATGTGGCCAGGTTTGCTAATGTGTCTAGGATTTTTCTTTTTTGGGTTTCCTCGTAATCGTGGTTCTGCATACAATGTAGCTTATCACAGGGTGAATGTAATCTTTCATTTTTATTGCTTTCGAATTTAGATTTTATAATAGGAAATTCAACTAAAACATCTAGATTTATTGTTCTTCCTCACTCACTTATGAATGCTAAACTTCGACTGCACATATGTTTTTATACGAAGGTTGTTTGGAAATTAAGGAACGATCGGTCGCGAAATGGAAACTACAGTGAGAATCAAAACTGTTTTCTTTGCACATTTAGCTACACCTTCCAGGTACTTCTCTACATAGTCACCGCTCCGACTTAGATATCTGTCAGATCATTGTACCAAGTTTCCAACACCATCGTCATAGAAGGCAGCTGCCTGTGCTTTCCGATAATTCTCTACTCTGGTCTGTAGCGTTTAGCCCGCGCCCAAGTGTTGTCTTCCTATCCAGTGATTCATGGAACAGAGATGATACTCAGGACGAGTCAGGGCTATGTTGTGGGTGATCGAACATTTTCCCGTCGAAAAGGCTGCAGGAGCGTCTTTACTGCCCCTGCAGAATGCGGCTGAGGATTGCCATGAAGGAGGAAGTGCATGGCAGTTGTGTTAGGTGGGTTGCATTCATTAAGGAGAAGCCTCTCAGCACGCCCTCCTACTTGGCGAGCGACATTGTTGTTCTAGGCACCTTTACTCGCTCACAGTGCGCTCACAACTGAAAAGAGCGTCTTGACGCAATTGACGGGCATGTTAGAGACACTGCTCAAAATGTCTGTGGAAAGATCCGTAATTTTCACAGTGGTTTCCATTTCGCGACCGATCGTTCCTCACTTTCCGAATAGCCCTCGTATTTAGTCTCCCATAACACTCAGATTAAGTTAGAACTCTATTGTGAAATCCGAATTCAGCAATTTTGTTCAGTGCGAATTCGAACAGCAATTAGCAACAATCTTTTACATTAATTGCTTGTCTTTGTCACTTGGAATGTAAATAAAGAAAACGAACCACCACAGCCTTATCATCAAGGAAATTTATTTCAAACCACTAGTCTCGGCACAACACTTACGCTATCTTCTGGTCCTCTATAAACCAAAAGTGCACTCCATCCCTTGGCACATGTGTCGTAGAACCCATATAATACTAACTGTCGGGGACTGCAGGCATGAGGAGTATATAAACTACAAGTTGTCACCAACTAGTATTACTAGAATTCTATGGGTTCTACGATACATGAGCCAAGGAATGACGGTACTCTTTCCGTTTATAGTGCACCTGATGACAAAGTAGTCGCTTTTAATAAATTTTTATGATGGCACGGCTGAGCTGGTTCTTTTTCTTTGTTTGTGTCATCAGCCGCTGTACCACGGCGGTTAGAACGACAGACTTCCGCAAGCGGAATATAAATAGTGCTGCTGAGTGACCGAGACTGCTTGATGTTTCCCAGATTAAATTCGACGTGATTGCTATCTTCCAGTCTATACTGGGACAGGTGTTAGGCCACCACACTGACGCTCATAACTTCATTGTTCTTGGTCTACCTATAAGGAAAATCAAATATGTATTCACTGAAAGAGGTTAAGAAACAGCGAGAAGTAATCGCCATCCCAAAATCATTCAAATATTCATTCATTCTTCCGGTTGCGCAGTGTAAGCTTCTCTTACTCCAGAATATGTTTATGAAACCGTGGACTGATAGCGTTGTTACTTCTTGTTTCCACGTTTTATATAAAAGTGGTAAATTTTCAGAGCACTTCACTAAAATCACATATTCTCACATCCATTAACAGAAGAGGATATGAGCCTAATCAAGGAGTGTCTGCCTAATATTGACTGCAGTATCAGTAGTCGGTCTGCAGAGCCACTACTTATCCTACACAGAGCACGTATCAGTCAGGAAATTGTTATAAGATTTGCTGAAAATTGTACTGTAGTATAGTAGCGTGTTCAGGTGTAACTCAAGTACAGTCTGTAGATCGTGTAGAGATATTGGCGATGGGAAAAGGAAGAGAAAACTGAAACGTTGGTGGATGCACGAGATATTCACAAGGATATTTAGATATGGGAATACTTTGTGAATGAAATCGAGACTGGAAGCCGCCATGGCTTTTCGGAAAGTCACCCGACTCACACCAACAGATTTAGAAGCTTTGATCTAAATTAGGGGAAGGCAGATCATGAAGCAAGAAACAAGTCTGAGAGGAAACAGCCCAGCTTGCTGGCAGGTGGAAGACCGAGACCACGACCTCCCACTGACTCTGCCGTCGTCATCACAGTACGAGTTCAAGACACTTTATTTGCTGGTAGCAGCAACAGCATATTATGGTGCACAAACTATCTGGACTTTTTAGGAGTGGTGCTGCTTGCCGCATTATTTTTTGCGAGACCAGTTAAACCAAGTTTTTCAGTTGTGTATATATTTTTTCAACCTCCGTCACCGCCACACCGTGCTTTTTATCCCGTAACCCTAGCGTGAGCTTTTTTAATGAGATTTCTTTTGTCAGAACTTGTCACTTTCCGGTTTGACCATATTTTCATTTCAAAGCATGGACCCCATAATCGACAAAGGGCTCGTTTTCAAGTCGGAAATGGGGGGGGGGGGGGGGCTAGCTTTCGTCTCAGAAAACGTCCATACTGTTTAAATAGTGTCCCTCGTATCATATTCCGGTAACCAAAGATTCGGAATACTCTGACTAGCAACGCAATACTCTTACCTAAAGCGGAATTGACCACTAGATGTTAGGAAAGGCTGAGCCGCTCGTACAAAAGGAGGTGAGGGTACTGCATTGTCAGTAGAGAAGCAGTGACTTCGAAAGTGATCTAGACATTGGATTTCACCTGACTAACAAATCCATCAGGCACTTTCCAGCCCTTTTAAAGCCGCACAAATCGACTATCGCTAATGTGATCGTAGAGTGGGTAAGCGAAGGAACGATGCAGCTAAAATAAGACCAGCCATTACAGAGGTTGGTTATACAAAATCGCCTGGAATCAGCGGAATGAGTCATATCTAGCTAGTATACTATATATAGAAATCTAAAAAGAATAGCTTACAGTGCTCGTGCTGTTCCTTATAAGCCACAAATTTCTGTAGTCAATGCCAAGCAAAGCTTGAGGTGGTGTAGTGTCGACCATTCGCCTTCTCTACCACAGTCGTCACAGCTTTCTTCCATTTCATGCCACTTTGCAACGTTACGCCCAGATATTTAAACGACGTGACTGTATCAAGCAGTACACTGCCAATGCTGTATCCGAAAATTACAGCTTTGTTTTTCATACTCATACACGTTAACTTACATTTTCCTACATGTAGAGCAAGCTGTCATTCACCACACCAACTAGAAATTTTGTCTACGTTATCTTGTATCTTCTCATAGTATCTTAGCGACGACAACACGCAGTACAACATCGCATCATCAGCAACAGCTGCAGATTGCTGCTCACCCTGTCCGTGAGATAGTTTATGAATACATAGAATAAGAGCGGTCCTATCACATTTCCCTGGGGTACTTCTGAGGATAACCTTGCCTCTGATGAACATTCGCCATCGCGGACAGTGTACTGGGTTCCGTTACTTGAGAAGTCTTCGAGCCACTCGTGTATCTGGATACCTATTCCGTGTAGCTCGTATCTTCGTCAACAGTCTGCAGTGTGGCAACGTTTGGCCGGCCGTTGTGGCCGAGCGGCTCTAGGCGCTACAGTCTGGAACCACGCGACCGCTACGGTTGCTGATTCGAATCCTGCCTCGAGCATGGGTGTGTGTGATGTCCTTTGGTTAGTTAGGTTTAAGTAGTTCTAAGTTCTAGGGGACTGATGACTTCAGAAGTTAAGTCCCATAGTGCTCACAGCCATTTTTTTGTGGCAACGTTCCAAACGCTTTCCGGAAATCTAGGGATATATATCTGCCTGTTGCCTTTCATACATGTGAGAAAGGGCAAGCTGAGTTCCGCACGAGTGATGCTTTCTAAACCGTGCTGATTCTGGAAGAGAAGCTTTTCCGTCTCAGGGAAATTTGTTGTATTCAAACTAGAATATGTTTAAGAATTCGGTGACAAATTTATGTTAAGAATGCTGCTCTGTAATTTTGTGGGCCTGTTCTTCTAAGCTTCTTACATGCACGAGTCACCCCCGGACCTTTTTTTTCTTTTCTTTTCAGTCGCTCGGATTTTGCGTTGGGCGAGAGATTCACAGTAAATGTAAGCGAAGTAAGGCCGAACTGGGATTCCATCTCCTACGTGAGGGATACCTACTACTATGTTCTCCATCCTGAGGTCTGTGCGACGGTCAAACGACGGTCAATTTGCACAGTCCCCTGAGTGGTAATATCTTAAACGCAGAATTTAAAGTTTCAGATTTCCTTTTGCTGTCTTCTATTGCCACACCAGTATGATCAATGAATGATTAAAT
This sequence comes from Schistocerca serialis cubense, assembly GCF_023864345.2. NCBI lineage: Eukaryota > Metazoa > Arthropoda > Insecta > Orthoptera > Acrididae > Schistocerca > Schistocerca serialis. The sequence goes on from NC_064646.1 coordinate 263,070,743, forward strand.
AGAAGCCTTTTTCAGGCTAAAGATTTTACGTAGGTCCAGATTTTTCACTAGTTCTCGTCATGATCCTTTGATAAGGTATGCTTCGGTCTTTGATATTTTTTACTGAAACATGAATTTTTACTAACATTTGCCTGTCGCAATTTAGGAGCTCTCTTTTGAACCGTGAGAGCAACAGTCTCTCTTTCCTCATAAGAACCTGAATTTTCTTATTAAAGCACGGTGGGGTTTTTCCGTCCTTGAAAAGCTTACTAGGAACACACAGTATGTGATCAATAGTATCCGGACACCTGGCTGAAAATGACTTACAAGTTAGTGGCGCCCTCCATCGGTAATGCTGGAATTCAATATGGTGTTGGCCCACCCTTATCCTTGATGACAGCTTCCATTCTCGCAGGCAGGCATAAGTCAATCAGGTGCTGGAAGGTTTCTTGGGGAAAGGCAGCACATTCTTCACGAGGTGCTACATTGAGGAGAGACATCGATGTCTGTCGGTGAGGCCTGGCACGAAGTCGGCGTTCCAAAACATCGCAAAGGTGTTCTATAAGATTCAGGTCAGGACTCTGTGCAGGCCAGTCCATTACAGGGATGTTACTGTCGTGTAACCACAGGCCGTGCATTAAGAAAAGGTGCTCGATCGTGTTGAAAGATGCAATCACCATCCCCGAATTGCTCTTCAACAGTGGGAAGCAAGAAGATCTTTAAAACATCAATGTAGGCCTGTGCTGTGATAGTGGCATGCAGAACAACAAGGGGTGCAAGCCGCTTCCATGAAAAACACGACTACACCATGACACCACCGCCTGTTGGTATTAAAGATGACGTTCACCGGACATTCGTCATACCCACACCCTGCCATCGGATCGCCACATTCTGTACGGAGATTCGTCACTCCACACAACGTTTTTCCACTGTTCAGTCGTCGACAGTCCTTACACCAAGCGAGGCGTCGTTTGGAATTTACCGGCGTGATGTGTGGCTAATGAGCAGCCGCTCGACCATGATATCCAAGTTTTGTCACCTCCTGCCTAACTGTCATAGTACTTGCAGTGGATCCTGATGCAGTTTGGAATTCCTGTGTGATGGTCTGGATAGATGTCTGACTATCACACATTACGTCCCTCTTCAACTGTCGACGGCTTCTGTCAGTCAATAGACGAGGTCGGCCTGTACGCTTTTGTGCTGTATGTGTCCCTTCACGTTTCTACTTCACTGTCAAATCGGATCAGTGGACTTGACGATGTTTACGAGTGTGGACACCTCGCATACAGACGTGCGACACAAGTGACACCCAATCACCTGACCAAGTTCGAAGTCCGTGAGTTCCGCGGATCGCCCCATTCTGCTCTCTCACGATGCCTAATGGCTACTGAAATCGCTGTTATGGAGTACCTGGCAGTAGGTGGCAGCACAATGCCCCCAATACGAAAAACGTACGTTTTTTGGGGTGTCCGAATACTTCAGATCACGTAGTGTAGGAGTATCTCCAGAGTGCGTTTTACGGCCCGCTTGAACGTTTTCCACTGTTCCCCTTCGTCTATCATACTGGAACTACAGTTTCCAATCCTTTGGTTTCTCCAACGGTCTGTGGCTTCGATACTGTGCAAACTACATTTACACAAGTACTCTGAGAGAAACCATAAAGCGTATGGTACATTTTATGGTAACATTTATGTCTCTTCTCTTTCCACTCACAGATGGACCTTCAGAAGAATTATCACTGCTCGTTTGTATCTGTGCGACCTGTTACTAGTCTTCATGATTTCTGCTTTAAAGACAAGTGGGGGCATTACAGCATTCATAGTTCCGCCCTGGAAGTTGGTTCTTGTAATTCTGTAAGCTAGTGTTCGCGTGAAACACGGTGACTTCCGCCATGGAAGCTAATTCTCGAAATTCAGTGAGGGGGAATTTCTTGAGTAACGCTGTTTACCACTATGAAAGCTGTTTCTTGAAATTCGATAATTGGGTATTTTGCGATAAATACAGCGTAGTTCTTCGAGTGCCAATTAGGATTTTTGATCGTTTCTGTTACATTCCTTCAAGCGGCTCGGCTGGTTATTAATAGGCGTCGGGAAAGAGAATTTATGTTTTATAACCGTTTGTCCGGCCCGCCTATGTGCCAAATACATTAGGAGACAGATTCTTCTCCCGTAACACCGTGACTTTAAATACGGAGATATGTTCACTTAACTCTAGGTTCAATACTGGGAGAATTCGCGGATGCTACACTACCGATTAACATAGTTTAATGAAACTTCCTGTATGTTCATACATAATTCCGCCACAGGGCTGGACTGTTCATACACCGCTTTTTACACACAAATTTCGATCACTTCCACAACCAATCATTTAATCTACTGATTGTTCGTTCGTCAGCAGGGCAGCGACCGTGCTGCACTCTAGGGCATAGCCTTTCAAAAGTCTTGAAGCAGCAAATGGTTACGCATAAAGCCGCATGCTAGTCTAAAGATGACCCAGTTTAGAGCATCAAGCTCGTGGAAGGGTGATTCTAATTGTTCTGTCGTTGGCTGTAGCTTCACATATGGGAGCTCCCCTCCTGTCATCATAGCAACGAAGTCGCGCACCCTGGCCGATCTGCCGCGCCCCTGCCGCTGAATCCCGTCTTTTCTTTGCTGCAACAGGGCCTGTAACTCACACGAAAGTAAATGAACTGGTTTGTAAAATTTAAATAGATACCTATGTGAAATTGATATTAACTAATACCAATTCTTCACCTCACACAGGATTTTGCGTGCTAAAATAATTTGCTTCTGATTCAGTACTACAACATGGGGTTCCCAGGCGATAACGGGGACACTTCGCCATTTCAAATGAAAATCAACACGTAACTAGACGGAAAGCTTGGATCAAGGCATTGAAGAGGAATACAGCTGATGGTAAGCAGTGGACTCCTCAAAAACCTCGTCGCGTTTCTTGTCCGTCATTTCATCAATGTTTTTCCCATAAGACAGTCTAACTGTCGAGCATATGTACCAAAATAGCACTTAATACCAAAATTATCTGGGCTGGCGATTGCAACTGATGATATTACTGAGAGATATAGAAGAAGAAAAGGGAGACGCAGCAGGGAGACATAGCATATGTGAATGGTGAAAGTAGAATGGATTCCAACAGCAGTGCAGCAACGAATAAACATTTTATATTCAATTTTTTCAGCGGCGTCGATTACCAACCGCTTCGCAGCTGAGTTGGGTATAACCTTAGCTTCACATTCACATTCTTCTCGTAATATTTTAGAAAAGACATACTCAAACTCTTTAATCTCTTCAAATGTCTTTTGTTTATTACGAGATTGCTGATCCGCTGCTGCAAATTTAACAGATTGTGTACGTTTTTTTCCGTGAAACATTTTTTCAACCCTTGCACTTCCTTAGTAAAAGGGGCGGCGAAAAGAACCAGGATCTTCATATTTTTGCAAAACGAATCTTTTAGAAAAATCTTTTTCACTATTGCTGAAGCAACACAATGTAACAGCATGTCTGCAGCGTCCTGACACGAATGTTTTACAATCACATTCACCTTTGATCACCTTTCTGTCACAGCCTATGTGAAAAAATGAGGTGCTACATACACTCCTGGAAATTGAAATAAGAACACCGTGAATTCATTGTCCCAGGAAGGGGAAACTTTATTGACACATTCCTGGGGTCAGATACATCACATGATCACACTGACAGACCCACAGGCACATAGACACAGGCAACAGAGCATGCACAATGTCGGCACTAGTACAGTGTATATCCACCTTTCGCAGCAATGCAGGCTGCTATTCTCCCATGGACACGATCGTAGAGATGCTGGATGTAGCCCTGTGGAACGGCTTGCCATGCCATTTCCACCTGGCGCCTCAGTTGGACCAGCGTTCGTGCTGGACGTGCAGACCGCGTGAGACGACGCTTCATCCAGTCCCAAACATGCTCAATGGGGGACAGATCCGGAGATCTTGCTGGCCAGGGTAGTTGACTTACACCTTCTAGAGCACGTTGGGTGGCACGGGATACATGCGGACGTGCATTGTACTGTTGGAACAGAAAGTTCCCTTGCCGGTCTAGGAATGGTAGAACGATGGGTTCGATGACGGTTTGGATGTACCGTGCACTATTCAGTGTCCCCTCGACGATCACCAGCGGTGTACGGCCAGTGTAGGAGATCGCTCCCCACACCATGATGCCGGGTGTTGGCCCTGTGTGCCTCGGTCGTATGCAGTCCTGATTGTGGCGCTCACCTGCACGGCGCCAAACACGCATACGACCATCATTGGCACCAAGGCAGAAGCGACTCTCATCGCTGAAGACGACACGTCTCCATTCGTCCCTCCATTCACGCCTGTCGCGGCACCACTGGAGGCGGGCTGCACGATGTTGGGGCGTGAGCGGAAGACGGCCTAACGGTGTGCGGGACCGTAGCCCAGCTTCATGGAGACGGTTGCGAATGGTCCTCGCCGATACCCCAGGAGCAACAGTGTCCCTAATTTGCTGGGAAGTGGCGGTGCGGTCCCCTACGGCACTGCGTAGGATCCTACGGTCTTGGCGTGCATCCGTGCGTCGCTGCGGTCCGGTCCCAGGTCGACGGGCACGTGCACCTTCCGCCGACCACTGGCGACAACATCGATGTACTGTGGAGACCTCACGCCCCACGTGTTGAGCAATTCGGCGGTACGTCCACCCGGCCTCCCGCATGCCCACTATACGCCCTCGCTCAAAGTCCGTCAACTGCACATACGGTTCACGTCCATGCTGTCGCGGCATGCTACCAGTGTTAAAGACTGCGATGGAGCTCCGTATGCCACGGCAAACTGGCTGACACTGACGGCGGCGGTGCACAAATGCTGCGCAGCTAGCGCCATTCGACGGCCAACACCGCGGTTCCTGGTGTGTCCGCTGTGCCGTGCGTGTGATCATTGCTTGTACAGCCCTCTCGCAGTGTCCGGAGCAAGTATGGTGGGTCTGACACACCGGTGTCAATGTGTTCTTTTTTCAATTTCCAGGAGTGTATGTAACTCTTCACCCTCTGTAGTTCAATGAAGTTCCGATGGGTGGCGGCGCTGTACGTAACCTTCAAAATGTCGTCTATGATGGGGGTGCGTTCCAAGCAGAGTGCTGTCGTTGGGTTTCTTTTGGCGGAATAGCAGATCATCGCAGATATTCATAGGCACTTGCAGATTAGGCAGTGAACAAAAGCACGGTGAGTCATTGGGCGAGGTGCCTGTCATCATAGCAACGAAGTCGCGCACCCTGGACGATCTGCCGCGCCCCTGCCGCTGAATCCCGTCTTTTCTTTGCTGCAACAGGGCCTGTAACTCACACGAAAGTAAATGAACTGGTTTGTAAAATTTAAATAGATACCTATTGTAACCTCCCCACCGTAATTTTATAAGAAAATATAGCAATACTTAATAGAAATGGGAGCCAAGTGTAAACTCCCCACAAAAATTTTAAAAGAAAAAAAACGATACTAATTAGAAATGCTGATGGACATGGCTCTATGCGTAACCTGCCCACAATCAAATGTACTGACAATGGCAACAAATGTGAAATTCGCAATCTGACTCAATTATAAATCCCTCAAAAAATTAAAGTCCATTCAGTGACAAGAAAATTCAATTAAACCGAAATATCGGTCTTTGGCCCTGTGTAAAACAATCAGAATTAAAGTCTTACCTCGGAATAAATGGATGTCACATATCTGCTCTTGTTGTTGCGCACCGCTTGGAGGAACTGCATTGCAAATAATAATATTCTGTTTTTTTTTTTTTTTTTTTTTTTTTTTTTTTTTTGATTCTAGTGAAATTTTCCTTCAAAAGAAGTGGAATGAAATGGGAAGTGCAACGAGATCTTTAGTTCAAAAAAATTAAATTTTTGAGAAAATGCTTTTGAAATAAAAAAATTATTATTGGGAGACTTGTTGGAGAATAATTACAATAAATAAAATTTTTCATTATCTAATGATTATATTAATTAACAGTAGACCTTATTCCTCATCTTGACCATTGTTGCCGACCGCCTACATCACACAACCGCACTGGGCTGCTACTACTGATCGTCCGCTCTGCATGACGACTACAGACAGAGTACTGCTCTCAACTAGACAGAGCTACAGACTCGCAACGACTGAACTGACAGACTCGCAACGACTGACTACTGCTACTCTGCATAGCGACAACTAACTCGCAAAGACTACTACTGACTGAGAATCGCTCGCAACACTCGCGCGGTCAAGCACATACTCTCTGGTCACAGATGCTACAATGCCTCGCCATCGCTGCTGCGTTACATACGTGTTTCATAACCCTCCACTCGGGGGGCAAAAATTTGGCAGCGATGGTGAGTCATTTGGACTTGCCAAGCGCGGCAAAATTTTTCTTTAATTAACAAAATCCTACCACTTACAGAATATTTAAATGTTGTGCACACGCACTAAGTACAAAATATATCAGACAAGGACAAAATGTGAATACTAAACATAGTAGCAAATCAGAAAAAAGTATATACAAACTTTTTGACAGATAAAGTGCACAGGCACTGAAAAAATTCTTTAGCATATGCAGAACAAATAAACAGACTGGCAAGAATAATTAGATGTAGTACATAAAGTAAATGTTGTGCACACGCACTAAGTACAAAATATATCAGACAAGGACAAAATGTGAATACTAAACATAGTAGCAAATCAGAAAAAAGTATATACAAACTTTTTGACAGATAACAAAGTGCACAGGCACTGAAAAAATTCTTTAGCATATTCAGAACAAATAAACAGACTGGCAAAAAATATTATGCTGAAAAATGTCTTTAGTATTTTCACAACAAATAAACATAATGGCAAAAAAAAATTCATGTCCAAAGTGCACATGCACTGAAAAATGTCTTTAGTATTTTCACAACAAATAAACATAATGGCAAAAAAAAAAATTCATGTCCAAAGTGCACATGCACTGAAAAATGTCTTTAGTATTTTCACAACAAATAAACATAATGGCAAACATCATGTCGACCAGTGACATAAGTGTACTCACACTGGAGTTTAGCGAATCGAAAAATGTATAACCTATGAACATAAATGATGTTACCAAAAAATTTTTTCTTTATGTGACAAGAATCAGGATAGGAAAGGGAAGGATTGCATCATGGTTGTAGCACTTTAGATTGCACACAGCTGCTCTGAAAGTCCATATCTTTCCACAGTAGTACAACACCAAGTGACACAACTTGAAGTTCTTTTCCCATCAGAATTTATCAGTGTAGCCAAGACACTGAACTGTCGTAGTAATGTTCCATGTTTTCATTTTGGCAGTACATTAGGTACACCAAACAGTGGGACCATAATAATGTCTTCATCGCTCATGGTGGTGGACAGCATGTCGTGTCAACACCACACTCTTACAAGGCACACCAACGTAGAATTAGTGCAAAACCAAATATAGTGCTCCATGATCACTGGGATAAACAGGACAAATGGACATTGCAGTAATTCAGGGTAGTCAGCTTATGAGGTGAAGGACATCAAGTCACATAATATTGACAATTACAGTCTTCATTGATAGTTCGTGGCATTCATAGCCCAGTTATTGAACATTTCTGTACCAAGTATGTAGTATTACAGAAAAATGTTCATTAATTGTTTTACATAGAATCAGTAGCCTTCTTTTCCTGGTTACAAAATATTATGAAATAATCGCATTCTTTTCAGTTACAGAGTATAATTAAGAATCATTAATCTTCTCCTAATTACAGTTAATTAATCATTTGTCATTAATTAATCATTTGTCTAATTACAGTTAATTAATCATTTGTATAATTACAGTTAATTAATCATTTGTCGTTAATTAATCATTTGTCTAATTACAGTTAATTAATCATTTGTCGTTAATTAATCATTTGTCTAATTACAGTTAATTAATTAATCATTTGTCATTTCAATATACTAAGAATTATTAGTCTTAATTAATTACAAAGCATTATTAAACAGTACCATAGTTAATTAATTATGTGTCATTCCAATCTATTAAGAATCATTAGCCTTTTCCTAAGTACAAAGCATTATGAAACAGTCACATTCATTTCCAACAAAGTATCAACATTGAAAACAAGAGTTAATTAATGGCATAATTAATAACAATTTTGTTGATTGACATTAATTAATGGCACTCAGTGGCCATCAAGTATTGAATAGAATAAAACATAGTTCATCATTCAGTATTATTCAGATCATTACAAAGTCATTATTAAAAATCAGTTAATTACAGTCAAATCATTAGTCATCACAGGCATTACAATAAACAGTGGCAGTTATTAGCTAGTGACAAAGCATTATTTTGAATATAGTCTCATTAAGAGGTCATTAATCAAGTGACATGCTATTCAGAGTTGATCAGTATTATTCAGAATTATCATAAACTAGTGACATTATGTGGGACTGGTAATACATTTTTTTTGGTAGCAATGCATTGCGTTGGGATCGATAATTAATTGCTGAGGCATAATACTTTTTGCTTTTGACCTATTGCTGCAAATGAGGATAGGTAACGTCATTCGTCATGAGTCAGCTGTAGCAAGATTATGTAACAAGGCAGTAGATGTGATCACATTTATAAATGATAAACACAAATGGGTAAAAAAAATATAAAAATGCAAGTACTAGAACAGGTATAATAAGTAACAGGTTTAGTAAGTGTCATGAAAAACTTCTCCTGGAAAAAATACAAAAACGGATTATTGACCTGAAAGAAGAAACGCATACTATGCTGAAAAGTAGTGAACTTCGAATTAACAGGTAGTGAAATGTGTATAAAAATGTGTTTCATAGCTGTCCTTTCCAAAACTTTCCGTCATCCTACTATGCAATATAACACCTGCTGTCAAAGCAAACTGCAACAAATACTTAAATAACTACGTAGCATAAATACATTACTTCAACATTATCCTCATCTGTAAAGAGAAAAAAAAAAACTTCATTATCCATATCATCATAACTTCACCATTATCATCACCTGTAGAGAAAAACTTCATTATTCATAATACCATTTCCTTCATCATTATTCATCAGTATTCACTATCATCTGCAAAAAATCACTTCATTACTCATTACATAACTATTCCTTATCTCTAGCATATTTCATCACTAAAACTAAGATGTGTAGTTCTCTCTGACAGCCTGCATCAATCACCTTGTATTCTGAAAGAAAAAATTAGTTAAGACTGCTATTCTGTGATGAGTATAGTATAGTCTTGTTAATGCTTGTTAATCCTGATCCCTTTACTCTTCCTCATAAAGTTATTGCATCCTCTTTTCGTTTATTCCGTAGGTGAAATTCCCATTTATGTTAAATTTATTTCTTAGAATCATCATTCCTTTCTGAAATTGATGAACAAAGATTAATGTCTTGCATTTAAATCCTATACCCACTAAATAATGACTGGTTTATGGTGACACAATTAACCATACAGCATAACATGACAGAAAACGTAATATGTCCAAGACATTGACAGTGTTCGGATGCGAAAAAATGTACACAGAATAATGCAATGCAGTAGCAAAAAAAATGTGAAACAGTCACGATGTTGAGATGTCATAAGGCAAAAAAAAAAAAAAATGTCAAAGTCGACTGGTGTGTGTTATATTTTAACTATTTCATAGTGCATACAAACAAAACTGGAGTACAGTCATATACACAAAAAAATGGAAAATGTGCACGGTCTGATGTGTAACGACAAGAAGAGCGACCTGCTAACCTTACCTTGCCGGGCACTTGCCAAGAAAAAAAAAATACGATAATCATCAATAAGTAGTCACATAAATATAATTGCAGAAATAGTCGTAAATGTGTAAATTCATCTGGAAAAATATGCACGGTCTGATGTGTAACGACAAGAAGAGCGACCTGCTAACCTTACCTTGCCGGGCACTTGCCAAGAAAAAAAATACGATAATCATCAATAATTAGTCAGGTGAATTAATTGCATTAGTAAATGGCATCATAGTGTGTTGAATCATACAGTGGTTTCACTCAATAAACGGTTTAATGTTTGAGATATGGTGATTGCCTTTCGATTTTCTGGTTCTCAAAGTTTCGACGTGTACAACATTGGGGTGAGGGATGCTGCGAATCCGATACGGACCTGCGTATAGAAGTTCAAATTTACTGCACTTACCTTTTAATTTGCTGGATAAATAGTGTGTACGTACTAATATCTTCTGTCCAACGTGAAAGTCGCGGCGTGTACAAACCTGTTTTTGCTGTCTTCTCCGGCGCTCTGCGGCACGTTTGATGTTGTTCAGCGCAATGTCAATTATTTCGTGGTGTCGTAGGCGACGATTTTTGGGGAATTCTATTAATTCTTTAATTTTGTTCAGTGGTTCAACGTTTTTCAGTATAACAGTCGGAGATAGCATAGTGGATTCATTTGGAATGGAATTAATTACATCTTGGAATGAGAGTATGTGTGTATCCCAATCAATATGTCTTTTGTGGCAGTATATTCTGCACAGCTTACCAATTTCCTTCATTAATCTTTCACAAGGGTTCGAAGAAGCGTGGTACTTGGATATATAGATCGGAGAAATGTTTCTAGCTCGTAACATGCGTGTCCATATACTACTACGAAATTGTGATCCATTGTCGGAAATTACTTTCATTACATGCCCTACATGAGATAGAAAATGTTTTATAAATGCATTTGAAACAGTTTTAGCAGTAGCTTTGCGTAATGGAGTGAAAGTAACAAATTTTGAAGTGAGCTCAACAGCGACAAAAATGTAGCAAAAACCTCTGTTAGTTCTCGGAATCGGACCAAAAATATCTACTGCGGCCATGTGTCTTAATTTCACAGGTATAATGGGATATAAAGGAGGAATATGTGAAGTGGTGTCTGATTTAGCTTTCTGGCAAATTTTACAAGACGCTAAAACTCGTCGTATACGTTTTTCCATGTTGGTAAAATAACAGTTCTGTCTCAGTATAAGAAAACATTTTCGTGCTCCGTAATGTGCGTAACTTAAATGAGTGTACCAGATTAATTTGTTGACCAGTTCGTCAGGAATGCATAATAACCAATTGTTGCTGTCAGGATGAGAGCGGCGAAACAGAACGTCATTGCGCACAGTGTAATGGTTTCTAATCGTAACATTATTCCTATCTTGCCAAAGGTGTTTAATTTCTTTCCACACATTGTCTTTATTTTGTTCTCGTGCTATGTCCTGTAATGACGATGAAATAAAGTTTTCAAATGCAACTTGCTGAATGTACATGACACTGAAATTTGTTTTGCAGAAGTTGGTTGCTACGTCTTGCTGATTGTTGCCGAGAGAACGCGATAGTGCGTCTGCTATAACATTTTGTGTGCCGGGAATGTGAACAATCGTAAAATTAAATTCCTGTAAATATAGTTTCCATCTGCTTAATCTATCGTGAGTGAATTTGGCTGAAAGCAAAAATTGTATGGCTCTATGGTCAGTGTAAACGGTGGTGTGTCTGCCATAAAGAAAATGCCTAAATCTCGTGAAAGCCCATACAACACATAATGTTTCAAGTTCTGTAACAGAATAATTTCGCTCAGCAGGTGACAAAATGCGGCTTGCAAATGCGATGTTTTTAATAACTGTAGAACCATCTTCTTCAATTTCCTGAAAAATATGTACACCTAAAGCGGTGTTAGAGCTGTCAGTGGCAATGGAAAAATTTCTGGTAAGATCTGGGTGCGATAATAGTGGTGCATTCAACAAAGTGTGTTTCAAATAACATTCTCGTGAACAAAATTCTGCGTGTCAAAAGTAATGTTTGCGTTACTGTAGTATGCAATCTGTGCTGTATCTGGTTAAATTCTATCGTTCGTCCTGTTATTTACGGGAGGATGCTGTGGCATATCCACTATATGAACTGTTCTGTTATTTCTTACTGACGTGTTACGCTATGGATGACACCTATTGTCTGTTCCATTCATGATTATTTGTTGTTGCTGATGTTGTTGCTGCTCATAAGATCGACTGTTATTAAATGTACGCTGAAAATTGTGCTCATCATTTTTACGTCTATCATGATAGTAATTTCTATACGGCGCATAGCGATGCGAGTTGAAATAGTGTGTTGTCTGTACGTAGTTATTTCTTTGCTGCCATGCGTTACTATTTGTTGGAGCTGGGACTATACGTGCACGCGGCGAAACATTAAAGTTTGGTTGACCTTGTAGACTGCATTGTTGGTTACGTATGCTAAGCGGTTGACTTTCATGCTATTGTGGTGAAAAACATCTATTGTTACCAAAAAATGCGTTTGCTGTTACTAATAACTTTACACATACTGATGATTACGATTTTATCTGTTATTAAAATTACGGCGGTAGTTGTCATTACGGGAGTGCCTACTGAAAATTGTCACATTCGGTAAAAGATTTGTCATATCCGGTTTTCATTACATATTCTTAATTCTACAAAGAGCAATAGTTAAAGAGCAATTTGGATAGATATAAAGGATAGTAGAAGAGAAGGCAGCAGTGCAGAAAACTAAAGATGAAACAGCACTACTACAGCTCGGGGCCCTATGCTCGCTACGGCACATATTCATTAAAGCGTAATGAATCCCCTGAGGTCATTTACGCACTGCAAATAAATTTTAGCTTTTGTGTTACAGGCAATAGCGGTAAAATTTCAAAGGCAAATTGTTGTATTCGTGCTAATTCAAATTTCTTCATTACAGGCAATGCTGTTGTAAATACAAAAATAAATTGTCGCATCTGGTTCAAAGCTAGTTTCTCCATTACCGATAATAGCGGTGAATGTACAAAGATAAATTGTCGTATACAGTGCAAAGCATGTATCTGTGTTCTGTCATTATCAAATTCTTTACATTTTAATGCGGATAAAAATTGCTCGTAATCTACGTTCTCGTCATTGAATTTGAAAACACGTTCGGGTTTGTGTGTGAATCTGTTCGTCTGTGTCATTTCGGATTTCAAGTTACATAGCTTTTCAGATTTTAAGTCGCGTGGCTTTTCGGATTTTAATTCGCGTAGTCTCTGTAAATTGCTCACATTATACGCGCTGCGTAAGTCTGACAAATGCTCGCAACGTGGCGGATTCTGTGACGTATTGGTGACTGAAATAATTGTTAATTCTGTTACTTTAATACTTTCGTCAATCTGGTTATTGTGTCGTTCACTTTTCTCGTCAACTTCCGTATTCGGAGTGTATGAAACTTCCACTGACTCTAAATTAACTTCGTCGCGAATCTGTACTTCGTTTTTAGGGCATTGTTCGGTGACTGCATTAATTTCGTGTATCTGTGTTGCGTTTGCTGAACATTGTTCAGTGACTGCATTAACTTCGTCTTTATGTAATTCTGTTGTGCTTACATGTGTACTATTTAGTTCTTGTGCAACAGTGCCAACTTTTTCATTACTGTTATTAGCACAAGTCTTAGTATTCACACGTAATTGTACTTTAGTGTCCTGACATTGTATGGTAACAGCTGTAATCTGTTCGCTAACTTGTTTGTTCTGTTCTTTACGGTCGTCTTGTTTTTCGTTTGTGAGATCGACACTTTTATCAATTGTTTCGCTAAGTTGTTTGTAATGGCTGTCGACACCCTCATCTACCTGCCTGCAATGGTTGTCAAAACCTCCATTAAGTTGTTTGAAAAAATTATTCATCATTTCCCTCTGTTGTTGTAGCAATCTTGTCATAATTCGTACCAAGTCAAAATTAGCGTTTATATTCTCTGTGCTGTTTAGTGGTGGATCTAGAACTCTCTCGCTTTCCGTGACCATTTGGTCATTCTGTAATTTAGAAAAAGGTTTGTCAGTCGGATGTACATTGTCAGACACTGTTCCGGAATTAAATAAATCCGTCGTACTTTCAGTATCCTGTTCATTTTCATTAGACAAATTTGTCTGTACATTACTTGGATTTTCTAAATCGGGTGTGTTAAGCTCGGCAGCGCTCATTACTATAGACCGCTCCGCGTCATCAATTGTCGTCAAGTTAACAGACGAGACAATTGAGTTCGTTTGTTCATCATTAAGGTGAAAGTCATCATTAGTGGTTGTAATGCATTGATTGTTAGTGAACGCAGGAATGTCATGATTACACTGCGTGTCACATGTCCTATCGGTAAAATTGTTTAAATCGGTAGTTTCGTTCGTAATACCTCGCGATACACTATTCACAGTCTTTCGCGGCATTTTTACAATAGTCAAAATTTTTCACAAAACAAATCAACACAATGCAAAAGCAACACACAAATACAACAAAGCAACAAATTGCCGTTGACCTGTAGAGAGAAAGTCACAATATTATTAAAAGCGTTGCGCTAAATCCTAATTATATCTAAGCAAACAAGAGCAGATATCTGACTGTCGCTCAAAAGACTCTCAACGAAATACGATCCTGGACTGGGTGTCGCCAAGTGTAACCTCCCCACCGCAATTTTTAAAAGAAAATATATAGCAATACTTAATAGAAATGGGAGCCAAGTGTAAACTCCCCACAAAAATTTTAAAAGAAAAAAAACGATACTAATTAGAAATGCTGATGGACATGGCTCTATGCGTAACCTGCCCACAATCAAATGTACTGACAATGGCAACAAATGTGAAATTCGCAATCTGACTCAATTATAAATCCCTCAAAAAATTAAAGTCCATTCAGTGACAAGAAAATTCAATTAAACCGAAATATCGGTCTTTGGCCCTGTGTAAAACAATCAGAATTAAAGTCTTACCTCGGAATAAATGGATGTCACATATCTGCTCTTGTTGTTGCGCACCGCTTGGAGGAACTGCATTGCAAATAATAATATTCTGTTTTTTTTTTTTTTTTTTTTTTTTTTTTTTTTTTTTTTTTTTTTTGATTCTAGTGAAATTTTCCTTCAAAAGAAGTGGAATGAAATGGGAAGTGCAACGAGATCTTTAGTTCAAAAAAATTAAATTTTTGAGAAAATGCTTTTGAAATAAAAAAATTATTATTGGGAGACTTGTTGGAGAATAATTACAATAAATAAAATTTTTCATTATCTAATGATTATATTAATTAACAGTATACCTTATTCCTCATCTTGACCATTGTTGCCGACCGCCTACATCACACAACCGCACTGGGCTGCTACTACTGATCGTCCGCTCTGCATGACGACTACAGACAGAGTACTGCTCTCAACTAGACAGAGCTACAGACTCGCAACGACTGAACTGACAGACTCGCAACGACTGACTACTGCTACTCTGCATAGCGACAACTAACTCGCAAAGACTACTACTGACTGAGAATCGCTCGCAACACTCGCGCGGTCAAGCGCATACTCTCTGGTCACAGATGCTACAATGCCTCGCCATCGCTGCTGCGTTACATACGTGTTTCACTATGTGAAATTGATATTAACTAATACCAATTCTTCACCTCACACAGGATTTTGCGTGCTAAAATAATTTGCTTCTGATTCAGTACTACAACATGGGGTTGACAGGCGATAACGGGGACACTTCGCAGCATATTTCTCCGCCCTACGTCACATTACATACTGTGTTTTTGCCTCACACCGTGAAACGTCCCCTTGGAAAAATTATGAATGACTATGCTGGTAAGCTTCTATGTTATTTGATACAAAAATAGCCTAGTAAAACTGAACGTGCTCAGATAGTTCTCTCTTTACTTATTCTGATCATCACTTAACTGACACACAATATTTTTATTGCAACGCAATCTGACTTTGAAAAATTTCTACAAAAGAATGGAACGTTTTGGAACGTGTTATACCGATAACAAACAGCTCTGTTATTTTCCAGTATTCAGTCAAAGTGAATCTCGAAAGGTAGGCCTGTCTGCTTTAATCAGAAATTTTTCATATGTTCCATGTGTGTACAAATCGATTACTGACACGCTCTTCTGCTTTCATATCGATAACACCTTGATCGATTTCCGCATTCTCTTTGTTACATCTGCTAATCCAATGCCTTTTGCCTGTGGCCTTTTGAACGAGTTTGTGCCAGCCAATCCACACCGAGGACGCGGCCCCTGAATACTGGAAAACAACAGAGGTGTTTGTTATCGGTATGCATGCTTACCTAACATGTACCAAAACGCCACGTATAAAAACAAGAGTACGTCGGGCTCTGCTGCGGACAAAAACGAAGGGTCAAGTGTTTTGAATAGCTTTGGGTTAGGGACCATTTGTATATCCAAAAGAAGTATCATCTTAGTGTCACTATCCTACAATACGTGGTCAAATTATGAGAATTACGCAATTCAAAATTGTTCAAATGCGTGCGAAATCTTATGGGACTTAACATGTAAAGTCATCAGTCCCTAATCTTACACACTACTTAACCTAAATTATCCTAAGGACAAATACACACAGCCATGCCCGAGGGAGGACTCGAACCTCCACCGGGACCAGCCGCACAGTCCATGACTGCAGCGTCTAGACCGCTCGGCTAATCCCGCGCGGCAATTACACAATTCCTCCTGCCTAGGCAAATAGAATAAATCGGCTTATTCTCTTTGAATTCGATGTGGCCTACGGTAGGCTTAATGGGACTTGTGGAATTCATGGGCGGTTTCTCGGACAACGCCAAGAAAAGAAATTTTTTACTGTATTCCAAAGCGGTGAAGCACGGAAAATGGCTGAAATTTTTATAACACATTCTTAAGATCCCTGTCTCAAACGGTCTTGATAATTGTTTGATATCTTTACCAGTTTCCAAGATACAGAGGTTAGAATTTACCCTACTTCTACACGCAAAATCGTGTATGAGACTATAATGTAAATAATAAATTACCGCACCACATTGCTCAAATTTTAACGGTATATTCTCTAGGCGTTTATACGAAATAGCCATTTCTCCGTTTTCAAAATCTTAATCCGTTATCGAGAAAGACCGTAAATCCTTGATTTTTGGGTACCAAAATCCAATCGCGGATTCGGAAGCGGTTATTCCAACAAAAGGCTGTTACTTTTACGATGTATTCCTAAGACCCCGATCTCGAACATTATTCTCATGTCTTTATCTGTTACAAAGATACTGAGATTCGAAGTTACCCTACTTGCAGACGTAAAATACGTGCACAAAATTTGGTGTGAGGCGAAAACACAGTTTTTAATGCGACGTAGGGGAAATATGCTGCGAAGTGTCTCCATTATCATCTGGGAACCCCATGTAGTAGTACTGAAGCACACGCAAATTTTTTTTACACGCAAAATCCTGTGTGAGGTGAAGAATTAGTATTAGTTTATATCGATTTCACATAGGTAACTATCTAAATTTTACAAACCAGTACACTGATTTTCGTGTTAGTTACGTGCCCTGTTGCAGCAGAGAAAAAAAGGGAACCAGTGCAAAAATACTTCTATCGGAGCACAAAAATTGCGAATATTTTTCTGATTGTTTAAAAGATTCTGACTGAAAATTAGGATACCAGGTGCCTCTTCCTACCTTCCTCAGCACCTTTAAAAATTTTCCAAAAAGTTTTCTCATGTGAACGTATTTGCATTTTTTTTTTGAGCTGATAGAGGAGAAGACAGTGTGAGAGTAAGAGAGGATCACAGTGGCAGTGACAGAACAGTGCTGGGAAAGGTGTGCAGGAGACAGTGCCATGGAATGGGAGGAGTAAAGAGAAAGCGGAAGTGAGTGGCTCAAATGGTGCAAATGGCTCTGAGCACTATGGGACTTAACATCTGTGGTCATCAGTTCCCTAGAACTTAGAACTACTTAAACCTAACTAACCTAAGGACATCACACACATCCATGCACGAGGCAGGATTCGAACCTGCGACCGTAGCGGTCACGCGGTTCGGGACTGAAGCGCCTAGAACCGCACGGCGACACCGACCGGTGATGTGAGTGAAAGCCAGTGATAATGAGAGGCAGAGTATGTGATAATGATAAGGAGGAAGAGAGATTGTGACAGTGAGAAGAGACAGCAGCAGTAGGAAGAAAGGAAAGCGATATTAACAGTAGGAGGGAGCAAGAGGGAGACAGTGATAGCGAGAGGCGATTGTAGTACTAGACAGAACGAAGCGGACTGTAGCTGCGACACGAGAGAGAATGACAGAGAGGGAAAAAGAGATAATGACAATGACAATGAGTTGTGCTGAGTGAGTAAGTGAGTGAGGAAGGGCAACTGGGAGTGGACGGCTATGTGCGACTTACAGCGATGAATTAGTGGGTGTGAGAAAGTTACAGTTAGGGAAGCTTTTTAGAAACGTGAGATTAGTTGCATGTTGAGAAAAGCGTGAATATGTCCGCACTCCATAGTTTTTGCGGAAATTTTTAAAGATGCTGAGGAAGATAGCATGGGACAGATGGTACCCCGCTTAACAGTCAGAGTCTTTTAAATAAATATAAATATTTGCCTCTTTTGTGCTCCGATAGCGACAATTTTCCACTGGTTAATTTATGGTTCAATATCTGTATCATCAGTGTTTACTCAAACCCATTTTTGCAAAATGTACAACTTGTTTCGTTTTATTGGCTCCGCTACAGATGGATGTTAATGCGTGTAACAGAAAATACCGTGTAAATATGATCGCACAGTGTTTTCAGAGAATGTTCTACAAGATGTGTACAATGGTGAGCTTCATTGTCACTGCGGCAGTTACGGAGGTGAAAATACGTAACGTAGCACAATGGAGTTGCGAGGAAACGAAATTGCGGAAAGAACGCAGCCAACACTGTGCAGTGGGAGGGCTTGGAGTACGCGTGAGAGCGTAGCGAGCATCGGAAGGCGGCCATTCCTCTCTCCTTTATTTTACTACTCACTGCAGAGCATAAAAGCACGACGCGAGAGGTGGCGGAAGTACACTAGTATTGCTGCCCCGCGCCATCCGCTTTGTCCCTGAGGACGCAGCGGCACACCGCCATATTGTTCTGCTCCAGCAAACTGCCGCAGTGGGAGCGGCCTGGCGTCCTGTGTGCTTCTTTTGCTACCACTGTGAGTTTTTAAAAATTTACGACAACTGCAGCATTACGGGCTGCCGTGTCATTTAACATTACCCACTGCTCCTGTCATTCTGTTCAGTGAAGAAGGCTCAGGATATTTCATGGACCTGTATTGTTCGGAAATTTGTCTTTCGTCGTTTTGTAGGATGTGTTGCGACACGTTCTCTTACAGAGGAGTTCTTGTAAGACTTTCGAACTGATACAACAATATGAACATTTCCTTCTCGACCACCGTCGAAGTTTTCGTGGCCTCTTGCGAAGATCCAGTCTTGGCCGCGAGCAGAAACTTTTAAGACTTTGTGTTCTGCATTACGGCAGGGCTTGACATGGGAGAGTGATTCCAGTGGTGGTTTCCCGTTGCCTTCCACTGATGAAGATGAAATAATAATGAGGACAACACAACACCCAGTCCCTGAGCGCAGAAAATCTCCGACCCAGCCGATAATCGAACCCGGGCCCCTTGGCGTGACAGACCACCACGCTCACGGCTCACCTATTCGGGTGGACTCGAACAGAAACCGCGCCCTCTTAGAGCAGTGCGACACCCTAGACAAATTACGCGACTTGTGCCTCGGAGATTTTATTCTGCACCTTTTATGTCGCTCCTGGATTAATTGTCTGCACTGCTACCCTTATAATAGGCTTTGTAGTTTTCAAAATGGCTCTGAGCACTATGGGACTTAACTTCTGTGGTCATCAGTTCCCTAGAACTTAGAACTACTTAAACCTAACTAACCTAAGGACATCTCACACATCCGTGCCTGACGCAGGACTCGAACCTGCGACCGTAGCGATCGCGCGGTTCCAGACCGTAGCGCTTAGAAGCGCTCAGCCACCACGGCCGGCTTGTAGTTTTCGTTTTAATAATAATTGGCCAATTTCGACTTCTTAGACATTATCAGACAACAGACATATAACCTCTACGTGCCGCGCGGTATTAGCCGAGCGGTCTATGGGGGCTGCAGTCATGGACTGTGCGGCTGGTCCCGGCGGAGGTTCGAGTCCTCCCTCGGGCATGGGTGTGTGTTTGTCCTTAGGATAATTTAGGTTAAGTAATGTGTAAGCTTATGGGATGATGACCTTAGCAGTTAAGTCACATAAGATTTCACAAACATTTGAACTTTTTATTTTTAACCTGTACGCAATACGTTGCAACAGATGTAATACACAAACCAATCAACCAATGCCATGAAGAAACTAATAAACACTGACGCCATCAGTGGAAGGCACGTCTTATGTAAATTGGTTGGCTGGTTGATTTGGGGGGAGGGGATCAAACAATGAGGTCATCAGTCCCATCGGATTAGGAAAGGATGGGGAAGGAAATTGGCCGCGCCCTTTCAAAGGAGCCATTGAAGCGAGTTAGGAAAATCACGGAAAATTTAAATTAAGATGGCCGGACGTGTGTTTGAACCGTCGTCCTCGCGAATGCGAGTCCAGTGTGCAAACCACTGCGCCACCTCACTCAGTGATATGTAAATTGGAGGTTGAGGTAGGAGAAAGGAAAGGGTAGGAACTGATGATATCAGGTGCGTCGGGACGCTGTGCGGAATCAGCAGCGATGAGTGCAAAAGTGTGCCGGATCGGTACTCGGAATATCTCGGAACACTCCTCGGCCGACTCATGTTCCCACACAGCATTCCCCCTCCATGTCCTCCTCGTGTTCTGATTTTAGATTCCCGCTGCAGGTCGAAGGTAACTGTGCATCTGCATTGACAGTTGTAAATTCATAGCCCATCCAAACGTATAAGTTGTATAAATGCGTAGTGTTTTTTTTTTTCCGGACATATCCGAAAGTAAAGGCACCCCACATTCATATAAGACACATCGTTTCATGCTTCAACATTGATGCTGATGCCTGAACTGATGTGGCTTCTCCGTGATCACGTTAGTATTTATAAATCCGATAAATGGAATCCCTATTCGGTACTCTACGGCATTGGTCCCTTACTTAGCCTGCGTTTATACGGAATCTCTCCCCCAGCGCGAAGTCCGTAGCAATTGGAAAAAGACACGGATGTCTCATGTGTATAAGAAGGGTACATGAGCTGATCCATATCCTAAACACAGGTATGCTGCAGGATTCTTGAGCTTACTCTAAGTTCGAATATAATATACACATTAAAAAAAGTTTTGCATCACGCCGGGTCCCAGAACTCTTGAAAACAGACGTTGGTTGTGGATATTGTGTCACAGAGACAGTCCCTTTGACTGTTGAGAGATGTCACAAAAACCGCCACAAAGATGTAAACAACCATGCATGAAAAAAATGTTCAAATGTGTGTGAAATCTTATGGGACTTAACTGCTGAGGTCATTAGTCTCTAAGCTTACACACTAGTTAACGTAAATTATCCTAAGGACAAACACACAAATCCATGCCCGAGGGAGGACTCGAACCTCCACCGAGACCATGCATGAGCTGCGCCTATTAGGAGGAGGGGGTCCGACAGCCGATCAGATGCAGTCATTCCACCAGGAAGGAGGGACACGACTAGTGTTTTCTGTAGTTCAGTCATGCCTAGAAGGTCAGTACCGCGGTTCGATGGCGTCCGCATTGTTACTTTGTGCGAGGAAGGGCTCTCAACAAGGGAAGTGTCCAGGCGTCTCGAAGTGAACCAAAGCGATGTTGTTCGGACATGGAGGAGATACAGAGAGACAGGAACTGTAGGTAATGTGCCTCGCTCAGGCCGACCAAGGGCTACTGCTGCACTGGATGACCATCGCCTACGGATTATGGCTCGTAGGAACCCTGACAGCAACTCCACCAGGTCGAATAATGCTTTTCGTGCAGCCACAGGACGTCGTGTTAAGACTCAAACTGTGCGCAATAGGTTGCATGATGCGCAACTTCGCTCCCGAAGTCCATGAGGAGGTCCATCTTTGCAACCATGACACCATGCAGTCCGGTACAAATGGGCCCAATAACATTCCGAATGGACCGCTCAGGATTGACATCACGTTCTCTTCGCCGATGAGTGTCGCGCATGATACGTGAATGCCATCCGCCGACCGTTAGTACAACGATATTGGCAGCATTTTGGCGAGGCATTCGTCTTCATGGACGACAATTCGCCCCCCCCCCCCCCCCCCGCCCACCACATAGTGCACATCTTGTGAATCACTTCCTTCAAGATAACGATATCGCTCGAATAGAGTGGTCAGCATGATGTTTTGCAGACATGAACCATACCGAACATGCCTGGGATGGATTGAAAAAGACATTTTATGGACGACGTGAGCCACAAACCACTCGGAGGGATGTACGCCGAATCGCCGTAGAGGAGTGGGACAACCTAGACCAACAGTGCCTTGGTGAACTTGTGGATAGTATGCCACGATGAATACAGGCAAGCATTAATGGAAGAGGACGAGCTACTGAGTATTAGAGGTACTGTTGTGTACAGCAATCTGGACCACCACCTCTGAAGGTCTGTCTCTGTATGGTGGTACAACATGCAATGTGTGGTTTTCTTGAGCAATAAAAAGGGCGGAAATGATGTTTATGTTGATCTCTATTCGAATTTTCTGTACAGGCTCCGGAACTCTCGGAACCGAGGTGATGCAAAACTTTTTCCGATATGTGTATATTACTGTGAGACAGAAAACCTAATGTCCAAAATCAGTACGGATTTAGAAAGCACAGTTCGTGCGAAAGTCAGTAGCCCTTTTCTTGCAAGACGTGCTTGAAACTATGGATGAAGGGAGCAGACAGATTACATATTCCTAGATATCCGGAAAACGTTTGTCATGGTGCTGCAATACGTACTATTAACAAAGGCACAGACGTGTGGGTGGCTTCAAGACTCCCGTAATAGAAGCCTGTACGTCATGCTGGACGGCGACTGTTTGTCAGAGGCAAAGGTGTCGTTACGAATGCTCCAGAGAGGTATGATAGGACTGCTCTTGTTCCCTGTATACACAAAGCAACGATCTGCGACCGTTTGCTGATAACGCTGTAGTGTTAGGGAAAGTGACTGTAGAACAATACGGGTGAGATGAATTGCAGCTTGCTCTACACGTAGAAAAATGTAAGTTAATCAAGGTGAGTAGGAAAAATGATCCTATGGTATTCGAATATAGCATCAATGGTGTGCTGCTCGACATAGTCACGTCGATTAAATATCGAGGTGAAAATGAATGAGAACAAAAGAAGGTTACTGGTAATGGGGACGGCGACTGGTCAACTACGGTTTATTGGGAGAGTTTCTGGGGAGTTTAGTTCATCTAGAAAGGAGAGAGCGCACAGAACGCTTGTGCGACCCATTCCTTAGTACTGCTCGTGCGGCTGGGATCCCCACCAGGTCGGATTAACGGAAGTAATCGAAGCAATTCAGAAGCGTGCTGCTAGACTTGTTACATGTAGAGGATCTCGAATCAAACATCTTTCAGCCGTCTCCTTTCCAAACTGTTGCTTTTTTTTAAGTTTTCATTGTTTGGGTCATTAGAAATGTTTTATTAAATAAGCTGAATCTTATGAGACTGTGATCGATAAGTTCCATTGATGTATCTTTATATTGTCCTTTAGTATATGGAACATGATGATACAGATAGTTTAGGGGTTGATCTCCAATGGTACATGTTTTACTAGTATATGAGTATATTGAAACTTCCTGACAGATTAAAATTGTGTACCGGACCGAGACTCGAAGTCGGCACCTTTGCCTTTCGCAGGCAAATGACTATATTGTTTTACTCGAATTGTTTCACGGCCATTGTATTTGCATTATACCGTGATTATTTATGCATAACATGCAATATTGACCTCCGTTTAGTAAGTTTTATTTACGATAAAAAATGGTTCAAATGGCTCTGAGCACTATTGGACTTAACATCGGAAGTCATCAGTCCCCTAGACATAGAACTACTTAAACCTAACTAACCTAAGGACATCACACACACCCATGCCCGAGGCAGGATTCGAACCTGCGACCGTAGCAGCAGCGCGGTTCCGGACTGAAACACATAGAACCGCTCGCCCATAGCGGCCGGCTTTTACGATTCTATGACGTACATACTTTGCTCACTAGTTCAAGTGTGGAATTGTTCTCTTATTTTATTCGTTAATTTATCTGTAGCTTATGTAACTTCCCGTACTGCTTGGTATTGTTATGACATTATATATTACAACTGTACATAAGAATTACACCACTCGTCTTCGGTTATCTGTTTCATACTATTACCACTGTTGTCTGTACACAGTGGCCTGAAGATGGCGTAGAAAATCGCCGAAACTGGTTGCCAAATAAAATAACGGTTTGAAAATTAGACGGCTGAAAGGTTTTTGATTTGACATCCTGTATCGAAAAAAAAAAACGAGTCCCGCAACCATCTCTGAAAAGATAGACATCCAGAGACTTACTACATGTAGGTTCTACCATCACGCCAGCGTTGCGGGTATGTTTCGTGAAGGGAAGACGACATTCTTTTTGCGATACGCTGTTGAGAAAACCTGGAGAAGAGACATTTGCAGCTGACTGCGGAACGATTCTACTGCCGCAAAAGTACATTCGCCTTAAGGACCTCGAAGACAAGATACAAGATGTAAAACAAATTAGGGATCGTACAAATTGATATAGATAGTCACTCCATTCGCGAGTGGAGTAGGCAAGGAAATGACTAGTAGCAGTACATGACACTCTCCGCCATATACCACACGGTGGCGTGCGGGGTTTGTATGCAGATGTAGATGTAGAACGGCCTGATCGTGTGTGTTTGGTTCCACGTATTGACGGTACACAGCGTTTGCGGCGTGCTTGGAACTCCTCGTACATCTCGCGTGATAACCACGACGCTACCATTAGAGAAATTCGGGCTCATACAGGGGGTACCGACAGTCTTTCATCACATATGTACTACACCACCGCCTACGCCTTTAAGGAATTAACCAGCATCAGCACGTAGATGCCCAGTGAAGACTGCAAACCTTCATGATTTGTTAAGCAAGAATTTTTTCTTAACGCTAAATTATGGCCCTACAGACTTCAAAAGGGCGGTGGAATAGTGATACACTAATTTAATTTTGTGACAAGGCGAGATACGTATGTAATGAAAGCCGAAGATACTGTAAGTTCTACAGTTCATTATAAATCCCCGCTCAAAACGAGTGCAGTAGTTGCACCGAAATACGACACGAACATGTTTAATAACAACCCGTTTACTGACAAATTATCAAAAGAACACGAAACACTTACAAGTAAATAAGGTTGGTAGATATTCAACACTGGAAACGACAGGTAGGTTATTACATTATCAGCACAATGATCAGTTTCCGTGATCTGACGACAGTTATTGCCAACGTCTGAATTCGTAAAATTATGTATGCCAGAAGGGCGCTTTTCTCCTATTCATTACCATTCTAACGTTTACTGAATACATTGCGACCTTTACACGCCGAAGTCGACAGCAGACATTACCATTTTTCTTCTGTGTCGGGCGATCGCTGTGAATCCGGAAAAGCTACTTAACGCAAATTTTCCATCATGCTCCAGTTGGAGCTGTAAAATGAAATGATTACTTCTCACATCGAATACTGACAGCCGACTTCGAAATGATTCTCTGACTATCAGAGGACGAAGTGCCACCTTAGTTCCTCCTGTCTTCCCACGTTAACATTCGCCCCCTTGTTTCAGAGTTCACAAGACTCAATTGTCGTTTAGCGCCTTCCCATTTTTCAATATTTTTTCCAAAACTGCTACGACACACCAGACTGGCCAATGAAATTTCCCCATTTTTGAGCCCAGAAACCTACACCTAAATAAACAAATGTGATTTGGCTCTATCCTATCGGTGCCCAAAAGAGGCACATTAACATGTTGTTCCCTACTACCCTCCAAAGATGCTCCTCTGCCTTATTCACTGAAGCGCCAGAGAAACTGGTACAGGCATGCGTATTCAAATACAGAGATACGTAAACAGGTAAAATACGGTGCTGCCGTCGGCAACGCCTGTATAAGACAGCAAGTGTCAGGCGGAGTTGTCAAATCGGTTAGTGCTGCTACAATGGTAGGTTATCAAGATTTAAGTGAGTTTGAACGTTATGTTATAGTCGGCGCACGAACGATGGGACACAGCATCTCCGAGGTAGCGATGAAGTGGAAATTTTCCCGTACGAAAATTTCACGAGTGTACCATGAATATCAGGAATCCGGTAAAACATCAAATCTCCGACATCGCTGCGGCCGGGAAAAGATCCTGCGAGAACGCGACCAACGACTACTGAAGAAAATCGCTCAACATGACAGAAGTACAACCCTTTCGCAAGATTTCAATGCGAGGCCATTTAACAAGTGTCAGCGTGCGAACCATTCAACGAAACGTCATCGATATGGGCATTCGGGGCCAAATGCCCACACGTGTAACCTTGATGACTGCACGACACAAAGCTTTACGTCTCTCCTGAGCCCGTCAACAACGACATTGGACTGTTCATGACTGGAAACATGTTGCCTGGTCGGACGAGTCTCGTTTCAAATTGTATCGCGTGGATGGACGTATTCGGGGATGGAGACAACCTCATGAATCCAGGGACACTGCGTATCAGTATGGAAATGTTCAAGCTGGTGGAGGCTCTGTAATGGTGTGCGGCGTGTGCAGTTGGACTGATGTGGGACCCTTGACACGTCTAGATACGACACTGACCGGTGACAAGTACGTAAACACCCTCTCTGATCACCCGCATCCATTCATGCCCATTGTGCATTCCGACGAATTTGGGCAATTCCAGCAGGACAGTGCACCATCCCACACGTCCAAAATTGCTACAGAGTGGCTCCAGGAACACTCTTCTGAGATTAAACACTTTCGCTGGGCACCAAACTTCCCAGATGTGAACATTCTTGAGCATATCGGGCATAGGCCCATACATATCTGTAGCTTTCGTAGAGTCTGTGTAGTGTCCACCGGTGTATTGCTCTCCTATCAGTAGACTAGCACCGTCTTCTCTGCGTTCTTCGTCCAAGGCTCATTGTTGCATGCCTTCCGGGATCTTTAGTGTACTTCACAACACCCTCACTGCAGATAAAAACCTTAGGAACGCGGGAGCGGCGGTCATCTCTTGCAGAATTCCAACGTCGGCATTGCGTCGGTTCGCGACGGGCGTCTGCTCGTCCTGTCCAGTGCACACTACAGCCTTCGCCGAAAGCTGTCCTACCTAGCGTCAGCGTGAGCTTCTACAATGTGCGTTAAGTTATTGGGCCCATTGGCCCGCTTTGATCTGCTGTCTGTCTGTGAAACTGCCAGTCCAGCCAAACGTAATTCTCAAGAAATAAAATTCCTACTAGTCCTTCAAGTACTGGCAATCACTATCGGACACGCTATTTTCAAATCAAATTAATTTTCTGTACATATCACTCTATTTAATTTGCATCTCAGATATCAATAATGTGAAAGTCACCGTATCCGTCATCTTTTTCGCCGTCTACATCCATATTTCTCGAGTGTGTTTACCTCGTGTAGCATTGTCACTTCTCATCTTTCCCATTCACGAATGATCCGTGGAAAGAACGACTGCTAAAAAGCCTTCTCGGCTCGATTCTACCTAATTTATTCCTCATGGTTTCCTCGTCAGATACACGTAGGAATAACCAATACACTGGTCGACTCTTCATAAAACTCCCGGCATTACCCACTAGATCATATATAAATTGTGAGAAGTAAGGCCATGGGTGTGCCCGAAGTTACTTTCACGTCTGAACATTTTTCTGTGTTGAGAATGATATACTGTGTTCCTTTCGCTAGGTACTCTTAAATCCTGTCAAAAAGCTGGTCTGATATTCTTCACGCTCGTATTTTGCTCATTAGGCGACAGTGCGGAACTACGCACATTAGGAAAATTTTTGTGTCATCCCTTTATTTCAATATTCATGGCACAGAAACAAAATATCATGTCCGAGGCTTGCTTATACAATTCATTTATAATGTGACCACATGATTAAAACTGATTTAAGGACAAAATTGTTTCACATAGTACAATTTTGGTAAACATTTTTGGAATACAGTGATCAATAGATTATTATATTTTAACTAAAGTTAAGTCTTGATCACAACACTTATGTCTCAATAACATAGGTGTCTCAATAACATAGGTAGCGGATCATTCGTGAATGGGAAAGATGAGAAGTGACAATGGTACACGAGGTAAACACACTCGCGAAATATGGATGTAGACGGCGAAAAAGATGACGGATACGGCGACTTTCACATCAACATCAACTGATCAGTTGACTTCGTAGCAGCTGAGGAGAGCTCCGCCTACCATCCTCCAAGGAAGCCATGGGTCTGAATATGGTTATATAAATGTAACAGAAACCGATCACCTATGTTATTGAGAGATAAGTGTTGTGATCAAGACTGAACTTTAGTTAAAATATAATTGTTTCACATAGGGTTTGAACGTCCCCTTGCTCAGATGAGGGCTTGAATCCGTTGTGGCACCTCACTGATCAGATAATCAAGAGAGATGTGCGATTAGATTCATGACCAGGGAACAGACAGACTACTCCATTCTGGTGATCCTATCATGTTGAAGGAACGTGAAGGAACCTGTTCACAAGATCATCACTATAAGCACCAAAATGAAATTGTCAGCAAAGGGTTGTCGATACGGTCCTACAACTGGTTGCAGAATATCGTCTCTCTGCAGCAGTGCAGTGAGATTGACCTCAACGGACATTAAAGGTGTACAGAGGCTGCTTGTAATGCCACCCCAGTACATCACTCCTCATCACCTTGCTAGACATGTCAGACACGTTGTTGGAAGCGTTCGATATTGCCGCACTCTCTCCAAACACTTTATCTGCAAGTTTCATAGTACCAACAGATTCGAGTTTCGTCCGTAAACACCACCCAGCGTCAATACTGGGGTGTCCATTCAGCATAGTTTATTGCTCATTTGTAACGGAGTTCTCGGTGTTGCGGAGTAGGAGGTCGTGTTCGCCATGACCGAGCGATGTGGCACAGTGGTTAGCACACTGGACTCGCATTCGGGAGGACGACAGTTCAAAACCGCGTGCGGCCATTCTGCTTTATGTTTTCCGTGATTTCCCTAAATCGCTCCAGGCCAATTCCGGTATGATTCCTTCCCCGTCCTTCCATAATCCGATGAGACTGATGACCTCGTTGTATGGTCACCTCCCCCAAACAACCCAACCCCAACCACTGTCCAAGCACAGTCTGTGCTCGCCATGATCATCGGGAATGAAGATGCACATCACGAAATAGTCTCCTAACAGTTTGACACGATACGTGATATACTATGACCGCTTCTAACGCCGAATTCAGTTCTGCAGCACTCAGTCAACTGCTTGTTTGACTCAAATGCCGTAGATATTGACTATCCTGTGCATCTGTAGATCGTGTATGGCCTGTGCCTTGTAAATCATCAACATTAACTGTAATATGGGGTCGATTCCATGTTCGCCCCACGTCTCTTTGACTCCGGGGCACATGTCGACCGACTTCCCTTATTCGCAAGCCTTCTGCGCGTAACGTGATGGTGCGGTCCCAATCATCGGCAGCGACTGTCCTTCGTGGCATGATGGATGGGCACTCTAACGTGCCGCAGACGTCTCTAATGCATCCTTACTGGAGCTTTACTTTCAATTGGAATGATGCAGTCCACTCGAGTACGGCGTTCTACGCGCAGGTAGAGCTGACGGTATGTGTGCGCTCGTATGTTTACAAACAAAGCCAGAGGCGACCTGCCGATCGGTACAGGGTCACAATAGCAACACACCTGCACGACATATCGGGGGGATCCAACACTTTTGTTGATATGTGTCTACATCGATAGACGTCTGGAAGTCAGGGAAGGCAATACCAAAATGACTGCCGGTTTACTGCTTCATGGGTATTGTGGAAGGACAGAGAGAACTGGATTTCATACGTTGTTTGCGGGATCCATTGATTTTCGGTCTAGAAAAGGTCTTAATAGAAGAGCATAGAACGCATTCCAAAATTATACAGCATCCCGACGCCAATGCTATAGATTTAGAGTACTGTGCATCTGCTCGATGACCTTCTTGGAAATAAGAATAATCTATACATTTTTCCAACGACTAGAAACGCTTCGCTTCTACAAAAACCTAAGGTACACTGCTGCTGGAGAAGGATCAAGTTTTTCGCATAATCTCTGCAAGATCCCCGAGTGGTTCTAGGCGCTACAGTCTGGAATCGCGCGACCGCTACGGTCGCAGGCTCGAATCCTGCATCGGGCATGGATGTGTGTAATGTCCTTAGGTTAGTTAGGTTTAAGTAGTTCTAAGTTCTAGGGGACTGATGACCTCAGATGTTAAGTCCCATAGTGCTCAGAGCCATTTGCACCATTTTTTTTGTGCAGATCCATGTATTTACGTCATCATGTCATCTTACTTCTGTTGAGCGATTTCAGCTGATTTCTTATCCCGAGATAAGTTTATGAAACATCCCCTTAAAAAAAAAGTCCCTTTAGAAAAATTATGAATGACTGTGCTGGTAAACCTCTTACGTTATTTGATTTTCAAACAACTGAGTAAAACTGAACGTACACAGACATTTCTCTCTTTACTTATTCTGATCATCACTAAACTGGCACAAATATTTGTTTAGCGCAACGCAATCTTACTTTCAATAATCCCTAGAAAAGAATGGCCCTGACTAACAATAACCTATACCTTTCATGAATCACTTACCTCACAAAAATCTTCTGTACTCCAAGTACTGCAATACAGCGAGCGCCAATACTGCCAGGTAAATAAAAGATTGTAACCACGGAAGGCACTAACTACTGATAGCCATAGTCAGCAAATGAAAGATTTTGACAGAGAACTGTTGTGTCTAGACAAGACAGCCTAGACACAATGAGAGGAAGCCGAAAGGCACGCGCTACGCTCACGCAGATGGGCGTGAGGTCTGAAACAGATACGTAATGAATGCTATAAAGAAAAGTACGTAGCTTCTGGAATACTTAACTTTAATCCATCCTTTTGGTACATCTGGAGATTGTGGCGATACAAGTGAGATTCTTTAGATACATGCAATGTTACTAATGGCGCCTTGCTAGGTCGTAGCCATTGACTTAGCTGAAGGCTATTCTAACTATCGGCTCGGCAAAGGAGCGAGGCTTCGTCCATGTAGTCGCTAGCAAAGTCGTCCGTACAACTGGGGCGAGTGCTAACCCGTATCTCGAGACCTGCCTTGTGGTGGCGCTCGGTCTGCGATCACACAGTGGCGACACGCGGGTCCGACATGTACTACTGGACCGCGGCCGATTTAAAACTACCACCTAGCAAGTGTGGTATCTGGCGGTGACACCACAAGAACAAACAATGTATTTACCTTAATAGTGTTCAAAAGTCATAACATATATATCAGTTCATGACATCCAGTCTTACAAATTTCTTTTTCTGACGGACGCACGTTCAGGTCGTCCGCTCTCAAAATTCTGCCATCTCTCTCCCCACATCCGCTGCTGCTGGCGGCTCACCTCCGACTGCTCAACGATACGCACTGTTCACATCCAAATGCCCAATACTACAATATCGAATATTCCAACAATGCCAACCAGCCACAAATTGCACACAGCACAGTGAGTGATTTTCATACAGAGAGCTATACATAGAAACCTAAATAGCCTACTTAAAAGTTATTTCGCTATTTGTCATTTTGACGTTAGTATGACGACTTTGATCATCGAATCTATTTTGGAGAAAGGAATTTAGTGTACCGCCCTTGTCTATGTCGTTCTCTGGCTCAATTCATTTATGGTGGCAGAGTGTCTGGAGAAGTGAATTTCATCCGGGAATGTTAAAGAAGGGGGTTGGGCAATGGAAGGGAATGGTAATGGAACAATACATGACACCAAAAAAATGGCTCTGAGCACTATGGGACTTAACATCTGTGGTCATCAGTTCCCTAGAACTTAGAACTACTTAAACCTAACTAACCTAAGGATATCGCACACATCCATGCCCGAAGCAGGATTCGAACCTGCGACCGTAGCAGTCACGCGGCTCCGGACTGAGAGCCTAGAACCGCGAGACCACCGCGGCCGGCAATACATGACATCCTTCGAGCACAATACGGTGGTTGCGGAGAACTGATTTTAAAAAAAGATACAGATCACCTTGGATGTAGGCAGCCTTCGGCGTCCACAGCGACGGAGAAAATTAATTTATCCTCTTAAGGAATCTGTTGCAGAGAGTGCAAAGTCCGTCGGAAGACAAGACAGACGCCGGTGCTCCGCCGCGGCTCCCCCGAGCGGTGAACAGACGGGCGCAATGGGCCGACTCTAAAACGGGGGCGTTAATGATATCGGCGGGCAGCTCCCACCCCCGCTGCACTGCCAGGCGACCCTGAAAAAGCTAAGTGGGGGTCGGAGCCGCGAGGAGCACCAGATGGCACCACCCGGGCCTGTCATTACGGGCATCGATTTCCCAACCCCCCATTCCACTCCGCGAGGCCTTGTCTCAGCTTACAGGCCCAATGGTGCGTGGCCGCTCCACTCGAGACATTTCTCTCTCTCTCTCTCTCTCTCTCTCTCTCTCTCTCTCTCTCTTTCTTCCTTTCCTTGCCGTTGTCCTCTTCCCCTTTCCCACACCCCGCCGGAGCGACAGACCTCTCCCCTTCTCCCTCCCCTATCCCAGGGCAGCAGTGCTTTTATCAAAATTACTCGTCATGCCCGCCCCATCCTATTAGATTATTGTTTGGGTGCTAATATTTATTATGCCGCCAGAGGACACTTTAATCTCCTCCTCCGCGAGTTTTAAAGTACGGCGCGGAGCTCCGGCGGCTCGTCTCCTTAACAGTATTCCACTCACTTCCCACCGAGGGCGTTTCGCCCTCCTCCAGGGATGAACTCCACCTGCCGATCGTGCGATCCATTTATTTAAGCGAGGAGGGAAGGAAAAAGAAAAGAAATGGAGCGACAGAGAACAGAGGGAAGGGACAATCGAAGTCCCTGAACGAGAAATCCAGAGTGACGAACGGTTATTGCCCTTTAATCAAAAGTCAATCTACTGCTCGTTCTGAACATAAGTTAATTCCTTCCGGTGAACGTTTTACCATTCACGCGCACGATGTCTCTTTCGCTTTATCTTACCTAATATTTTAAGCTGTTTTCACTTGTTTGTCGTATTAGAAACTATTGAAATACATGAGTTAAAAAGCAAAGACGGGCATATGCACAACAGAGAAAGAAAGAAAACGAAGAAAGATTAGCAAAAACTAAACTTTCTGGGATAAACTCTTTGCCGCGCCGAGTAGCTTCTGTGTTAGTGTCAGGAGAACTGAAAACGCTCTTCCCAAAGGTGACCTCTGGCCACGTGCCATTCTACATGTACACGTTCATATACTGCCGTAGTCTGCAAGTCATTTTATGGTTTGTGACGGAGGGCACTTTGTGTGGTATTGTCACTTCTCCTTTTACTGTTCGAGTCACGAATGTTCCGGGGAAAAATGGTTCAAATGGCTCTGAGCACTATGAGACTTGACATCTGAGGTCATCAGTCCCCTAGAACTTAGAACCACTTAAACCTAACTAACCGAAGGACATCACACACATCCATGCCCAAGGCAGGATTCGAACCTGCGACCGTAGCAGTCGCGCGGTTCCAGACTGAAGCGCCTAGAGCCGTTCGGCCACTGCGGCCGACTGCTCCGTGGAAATAGAGCCACTGGTAAACTTCGGTTCGGGTTCAAATCTCTCTAATCTTAGCTTCATTCTCTTTTCCACCTCCTATGCTTCTTTATGGAAGTAAATCGTGGGTTGTAAGTACACGTAGAGAAAGTTGCATTCAAGCCACAGAGATGAGGTTTCAAGGAGCAGTAAAGGGATTACACAAGAACCGGCAGATTTCGAAATCTGAAAATTAGAGAAGAACTGAAGAAATCCTCAGTAAAATATAAGAAAATAGGAGAAATTGGAATGAACATCTCGAAAGAATGACTGGAGAAATCTTATCTCTTCAGATAAGATTTAAGCCAGTTGGGAGAAGTGGAGGAAGAGTGAGGAAGCGATGGGCACCGTAACAAGCACAACGAAGAAAATGGCCGAAAGCTCGAAGTGAAGATGATGATGATCTTTTCGCAAGAGAGAGCAGTATATTGGTTGTCTCTTTCGTAGGAACGTACGTTCTCGTAATTTTAACGGTGGACCACATCGTGATGCGCAACGTTTCGCTTGTAGCGTCTGCAGTTGGAATTGTCTTTGTGAAGGTTTCACACTTACTAAATCAATCTGTAACATAACGAAATGCTCTTTCTTATTTTCTGTATTTCCTCTATGGCATAGACCCAGACTGACGAGCAATATTCTACACCGTTGTACAAAACTTGAGGACGAACGTATCTTTCGCATGATGTGTCACCGCTAAGAAACATAATTCAGTAAGACCTGGACTATACATAGCAAGCTGCGGGAGGTAGCCGCGCGGTCTTGGATGTCTTGCCACGGTTCGTGCTGCTTCCCCCGTCGGAGGTTCGAGTCTCCCTCGGGCGTGGGTGTGTGTGCTGTCCTTAGCGTAAGCTAGTTTACGTTAGATTAAGTAGTGTGCAAGCCTAGGGACCGATGACCTCAGCAGTTTGGTCCCTTAGGAACTTACCACAAATTTCCAAATACATATCAAGAATGGCTACAGTATAGTACAAAAGATAACTTCAGGAAATACGCAATGACACGAATGGGAATGACACTTTCATTCAAAGAAATAACTACACCGAAGTCACCACGATTTATGATGGACCCTTTGACATTTCAATAGGCAGGTCATGATTGGTATAGGGTGTGTGATCCTATCTGACATCACTGCACGCTCATCAATGAGCTCCCGTGCTGGCCACACGGTAGGTAAGGAGTTCTTGTTGCAGGGTATTCTATTCTTCCACCAGCGCGATTGACAACCGCCAGATCTTCGATGGTTCATGTGGAAGTGCTGTAAGACGACTTCCCAACGCATCCCGCACACTCTCAATGGAACAGATGGTCTATTCTGTACATCTCTTTGCAAGATATCTTTCATCTGCGCTGGTCGATACGATCACGCATTGCCATACGTAGAAACAAAGTCAAGGCAGAGTGCACTCCTGAAAAGACGCACGCGACGAAAGAGAGCATTGTCACAGTAACTGTTATCGGTGATTGTACCATGTTCAAAGATTTCGATGTCAGCACGCCCATGCAACATTTTGCCTTTCCACACAGTAACACCTGGACCACCAAAAAGATCAAATTCGACAATGTTCCTGGGTGCGTTATGTGTTCCCACCTCTCACCATATGAGGATACGTGAAGAATCACTACACATACTGAATCTGCTCTCAACAGAGAAGAGAAAGTGATCCCACTACCCGCTAGTCCAGTTCCTATGCTCGTGGCCCCATCACAAAGTCGCCAATAGTGCAGCCGACGGGACACAACGTACTGGTCGTCGGGGAAAATCGACCACCTCAATGCTCTCGCCTTGTCACTGCGGATCGTGAGACTGGGTGGCTTGCAGGCCTGTGGTTGCAATTGCACCCGCGGTTTGACGTGCGTCCCTTCTTGCCAGATGCCCACCGGAGCGATCATCCGCTGCTGTAATTGACCTTATCTAATCACCTCCTGTCATTGGGGCAACAATGCCTGTGGTTCGGAACGCTCACCACGTACGTGAACCAGTGCCGTGTGTAATACCAAACACCAAACACCTGTGGTACAATCGTTACACTTCGTCCTTCTTTCACTTCTCGATGATTCTTTCCCGTGTGTAGTCATCCAGATGTTGTCTCCAACCCCCTTATGATTAAAAAGAAAAAGAAAACACCACAGTGCTCCGTAACTGTTCGCTAATTGATTCATACCGTCTTCTATGGTTCCTTCAACTGCTTCTAGTCGCGGGGCCAGTCTTGGTGCTATAGTCACGCTGACCTCACGCCCTATGACGTATAGCTTTCTTTGGACTACTGGGAGACGTGTGGCAGTATGCTCCCGCACTTTCATTCATTTCCACCTAGTTGTTAACATACGCTGGAGAGTCAATGAAACTGGTACACCTGCCTATTATCGTTTAGGGCCCCGACGAGCGCGCAGAAGTGCCGCAGCACGAAATGGCATGGACTCGACTAATGTCTGAAATACTTCTGGAGGGAACTGACACCATGAATGCTACAGCGCTATCCATAAGAGTACGAAGGGGTGGAGATCTCTCCTGCACGTTGCAAAGCATCCCAGATATGCTCAATAATGTTCATGTCTGGAGAGACAGGAGGCCAGCGGAAGTGTTTAAACTCACAAGAGTGTCTCTGTAGCCACACTGTAGCAATTTGAGACGTGTGGAGTGTCGAATTGTCCTGCCGGAATTGCCCAAGTCCGTTGGACTGCGCAGTGGACATGAATGGATGCAGGTGATCAAACAGGATGCTTACATAGGTGTCACCTGTCAGAGGCGTATCTAGACGTGTCAGGGACCCCATATCATTCCAACTGGACATTCCCCACACCATTACAGAGCCTCCACTAGCTTGAACATTCCCCTGCTGACACGCAGGGTCCATGGATTCATGATCTTGGCTCCATACCCATAGACGTCCATCCGCTCGATACAATTTGAAACGAGACTCGTCTGACCAGACACCATGTTTCCAGACATGAACAGTCCAATGTTGGTGTTCACGGGCCCAGGTGAGTCGTAAAGCTTTGTGTCGTGCAATCGTTAAGGATACACGAGTGGGTCATCTGCTCCGAAAGGCCATATCGAATATGTTTCTTTGAATGTTTCGTACGCTGACACTTGTTGATGGCCCATCATCGAACAAGGGTATTTTAAGCTACCTCCTTTTTGGGCTGAATATGTGCTACTGGATTCGTAGCATGCCAGACACCTATAATTCGACAACCTGCATTTCGACAGGGTGATAGGTTCAAGTGGAAAAGGGGGTAAGTGCTTTCTTGCTGAAAATATATCACCTCATTAGAGCTCAATCACTAAGAGCGGTTCGATAAACACAAAAAACGGCCACATTATCAACATATATGTTGCAGACTCCTAGAGTTTGTACTAGACTGGGCTTTATCATGATAGTCACTGGCCACCAACAAGAAGATCACAGTGGTCATTGTGGTAGGAAAACTCAATTCGAAAATGAATCTCTGGGATGCCAACGAGCTACATATACTGATTTGTCTACAGAGCATACGGGGCTAGTTGCTATAAGAAGCAAAATACCTCTACCAAACAGTCATTTTCATAGCGCGCTTGCCAACATACTAAAGACAGAATTGAGCTTGACAGAGGCTAAGGACCATAACTTCAAAGTCACATGATATCGTGTCGTCTAACAGATAACACGTCTTCCTTGGTTCCTCTACGGTGACGTCGTCTAAAAAGAAATTGCTGGTATTAACAGAGGACGAGCAGCTCTCAGTCACAATTATTTATGAAGCGAGATGGTTGTTAAAATTGAAAAGCGATGCTCAGTATAGGGTCTGGCAGTTGATCTGTGTGAATAACAGTAGTAGCGTGTTAAGCATAAACAGGCGAAAAGGTGCATTATTATTGAACTTCATGAATTACAACTAAACAGTTGACACGACATCCACAAGGCAAGGAAATCACCTACCGTCACATCTTGTGCAGAAAACCACGAGAAACTACCGTGTACCACCTAATACAAAAATTTGTGCGGGACCCAAAGAAGAAGGTCTTTTATTCTTATTGTCTCTGAAAGCGCCGTTGGATCGTCGTTGTGTTTACACACAGGAAACGAGGACAACACGTTACAACAGCTGGACACCATCTCGATAAGCGCTTCTCTGGAAACGTTCCAGCAGCGAAAGAAAAGGAAACTCATGATCTTACTTCGCAGCCAAAGCGGGTTGCCCAGAAAAGTGTGAGAGATCGTATACTTTTGTCGCCACATTCGCAACACCTTCATTAAAAAAGTTGCTGTTTTTAATATGCATCGTATAAAGTGACTTATGCACCCAATTGTAATAATTATGGTACATACGGTTAGCGACTTACTGGTTAATCTCAGCAGCAGCTTCGAAAGCGTTACGGGCCAAAATTAAAATGTTGCGTCACTTAGGTAAAGTGTCGATCAACATTTGAATACTAATGAAAAATTTAAGATCTAAATCAAACTGTGAATTAATTTGAAGATTTTTGGTAGAATGTTATACAATTTGTGGGGAGGGAGAAGCGCTCATTTTATCCGGACTGAGAAACGATGACGTACGAGCCACGGATGCTAAAGAATACCCACGAGCTCGAATATGGTGACTGCTGAACATACAACAATCGAATATTATAAAAAAATACAAATAGTGCTTTCTGCTGCTTGTTCATAGTTCGTACTGACTTTCAGAACGGTCTTTTAAGTCTTTTCAGCTTTGACTTGGGAATCAACTGGCTGCCCTTGCAGCAAAATTTATTACTTTACAAATTCTGAGATCCATTCTTCTTCAAAATTACTGTTACTAACTCACATACAACACTTTTGAGAGCTGACAACAGATTAAACACGCCATATAACTAACGCTTCATAGATACTTTATAGACACCTTTATGAACGAAAAAACTGTGCGAATCGGAGTAATTCGACGCTTCAAATGACTAATTCCCGTTAGTTTTTGAACGCACTCTGTATGGAAAACATTAGCTGCATTATCTGTGAGAGGAGAAGTAAAACAGGGCCACGTGCTAAGAAGGTCAGTAAATACCTACCATAGCTCTAGAGGAACTTGTAGAATCCACTCTAAGAAAACTCAGCGTCGCAACGTGAAGGAATTATTCGAATGGGACGGAAATCGGTACATGTTATGTGCATATACAGACAGTCAACGATTACAATTTCAGAGAAATTGAATGATTCACTCCAGATAAAGAGCTTCAAAAATTGAGCGGATCAATAACGCATTGGTCCACCTCTGTAACTTGTGCAAGCAGTTATTCGATTTAGCGCTGACTGATAGAGGTGTTGGAAGTCCTCCTGAGGGATACCGTGACAGATTCTTTCAGACTGGCCAATTGGTACTGAATATCCCGAGATGGTTGGAGAGCCCTGATCATGATGCTCCAAACGTTCTCAATTTGGGACAGATCTGATGACCTCCCTGGCCACGGTAGGATTTGGCAAGCACGAAGAGAAGCAGTGGAATCACTCGCGGTGTATGGTGGGGGGGGGCGTAAATCCATGATGGATTACTATGAAGGGCCACAAAACGTGGGGTAGAATATCGTCGACGTCGACTATGTGCTGTAAGGATGCCGCGGATGACAAGCAAAGGACATAATTTGGCACGATATCCCTCAGGAAGACATCCAACAATTCCATCAAACAAAGACAAGCTGAGTAAACTGCTTACATAAAATCCATGGATGGACCAACGCTTTATTGACTTCCTCAGTTTGTGAAGCTCTTCCGCCTGAAAAAATCACTCAGTTTTTCTGAAATTGTGGTCACTTGTTTGTCTGTACATGTACATCATATCTACCGATTTCCGTCCCATTCGGATAATTCCTTTGTGGTACGTCATGGTTTTTTTTTGTGCTTTACTCTGCGTAAATGAATAAACACTTTTATAGTTACATTATTTACTTGTCACTATACACTAATACAATATAAATCGCCCCAACCTTATTGCAATGTGACACTTTTGCTTGACTTAAAGTGCTGTTGATCCCAATAAACAGGCTAAGAGGCGACGAGAACTAAACCAAAAGTGGGTAGGTGATGGTGGAAATTCGCACCACCACGACTGGGATAATCTCTAAAAACTAGAGACACCGAACATAATTATCCTTTCTAACCCCCTTCCGTGTAACGTAGTGTCTCGTCTCCGATTACGGTGACATGGACGAGAGATTTGCCTCTGATTTTCCAAGCTTTCTTTTCCGGATACAAACACAGAGCCTCATTTATCAATCGTGTTTCGATGTCTAGTAGTAGGAAATTTGGTCTCTATTGAATAGTCGATTAGAATACAGTTTTAGATCACAGCAGATGTATAATGTACGTGTTCTTGGTCATTGCGATAACTGTAACTACAGGTATTACATTTGCGTCTCTCTAGGAAGGAATTTGTCACTTCAGTATGTTTAGCATATGTGATGACGCTGATGGACAATAAATTCTCACTCAAATACTCCTTTGTACTTTACATGTGTCGAAACAAAAGGGAAAATTTAGTTCCCGGTACAATCTGGTTTCAGTATTCTTGGATTAGACCGGTTACTTTTCGTTGGCTCTCTCTTAATGCATTGGTGTATAACCACATATTGTATTCATTAATGAATTTTGATTTTTTGACCTGAATTTAATGGATATAAAGTAAAGGTAATACACTGCCGATAAAAATCGCAACTCCAAGAAGGAGGTCTGCGACATAAACGGACGTTTATTGAAATTTCGCGCAAGCCACATAAGACTGGCGCTAGTAGCCCCACTACAAGCACTGCAAACCAGTATTCTTTGAAGTGGGTACCGCCATTAGACTGTCGGTTATTTACAGTGTTACATTTACACTTGCACGATCGTGATTTCGGCTTCAAAGTGTCATTATCAAGTGTTTTAAGTGTTATACAGTGCCTAAGATGGCATACTGTCGTATTTGGCTTAGCCAACTGTCATTCACTCAAGATGGTATTTACCAGAAATATCGACCATTAGACAATGTGTCTAAGAGTGTATTTTAAATACGACGGTATGCCATCTTAGGCACTATATAACACTTAAACCACTTGATAATGGCACTTTGAAGCCGAAATCATGATTGTGTAAGTGTAAATGTAACACTGAAAATAAACAACAGTCTAATGGCGGTACTGACTTTAAAGAAATATATTATGATTGTGGCCCCACATTACGAAAAACAATTATCAAACCAGGTTTGCTTTAAATACACGCTGTGACGGTCGTGAGCATTAGTTGTCTTTGAGATTTGACGTGGTGAGTTGATGTTAGTCAAGAATGTCTTTAGGGCGAAAAAGATCCCATTATCAGCACCTCACTGAAAGACATACTAGGACTACGAGAACTTGGAAGTTCCTTCTGTTATACAGCAGAAAGACTTCACAGGAATGTATCCAGTATACATGACTGGTGGTAGCGGTGGTCACGATAATGTACGGTCGTAAGAAGACCGGCCTCCGAGCGGCTATACGGCACTACCGAGAGGAAAGAGCATCGTGGCTGGTGTGTGCCTCTAGCGCATCGCACTGCATCTGCAGCAGCAGTTGGGACCATGGTGACACAACGAACTGATACAAATCGTTTTCTTCAATGACAGCTTCGAGCCAGGCGATCTGTGGCGTGCATTCCACTGACTCCAAACCACTGCCGTTTGCGACTTTAGTGGTGTCAAGCGAGAGCTCGTTGGAGGGCAGGATTGAGGTCTGTTGTGTTTTTTTGATGAAAGCTGGTTCTGAATCCGTGCCGATGATGGCTGTGTTTTGTTTAGAACAAACTTAGCTGACAGCCTGAAATCAACCTGTCTGTACTACACATACTGGACCTACAACGGCAGTTGTGGACTGGAGTGCGATTCCTTATGAGAGCAGGAACACTCTTGTGGTTATCCCACGCACCCTGAGTGCAAATTTGTACTTAAATCTGGTGTTTCGAACCTTTGTGCTGCCATTCATGAACAGCATCCACAGGGTGTTTTCTAACAGGATAACACTCGCGCACATATGCTGTTGTAACCAATCATGCTCTACAGAGTCTTGACACGTTGTCTTGGCCTGCTCCATCACCAGATCTGTCTCCAATAGAGCACATGTGGGACATCATCGGACGGCAACTCCAGTATCATCCACAAACAGCATTAACTATCCTTGTGTTGACCGACTAAGTGCAACGGACATGGAATACCATACCACAAACTGACATCCGGCACCTGTGTAACACATGCATGCACTTTTGCATGCTTGCATTCAACATTGTGTCAGTTACACTGGTTATTAATGTAGCAGCATTTCACATTTGCAGCGACATTGAAACGTGGGATTTAGGGAAAGCAGTAAAAGGTGTGAACAGGGCCTAATCAGTTACCGTTGGTTGCATAGTAAACACATACACTTTATTTAAGGAAATTATTTTTAAAAACACTTATTTTAAAAAAAATTGACTGTAACACGAGCTACACTGACGGCTGAAGGCCGTATTAAGAAAGAATTCAAAATTATTTGTCTGCTGAAAGCCACAAGCAGTACTTCAGAACAATTAGCGGCTGGAGGCCTGAATTACAACTGCGGAAGACAACTACACGTTAAAAACCCCAAAATAATTCTTAAGACAATCATTTAAAAAAAAATGACTTTAACACAAGATACCCTGGCAGTTGAAGGCCTTATCAAGAAGAATTCAAATTATTTGTCGGCTGAAGGCCACAAACAATAGGAATAATTTAAACAAAATATTATTTTTAAACAACTGACACAAACAGACCAAATAAGGAAGGAAGTGATCCACAGACAGTGCTCCAAGGACTGACCTTAGAAAAGCCCCTACAGCTGCGTAGGTGGTGAGACAGACAGCCAAGAGTTATGTTCACCTAAGAGGATGGCAACTCAAACTAGGAACAGTTTAAACGCCGATCAATGCTCTTACCAAATCCACCTAACGTGTGATAACCAGTACAACAATGGAATAATTCAAGTGAGGACGAAGTGACAGACAGCACTGCGTCTTCAGAATCCGGTGCTTAAAACATCAAAAGTCAGAAGGAACCACTACAACCAAGGTAGACAAAACAAACCACAATCCACACCGCAATCAAGGAGGCTGTCGAACTACACGTCATGCGGACAGCATCGGCAAGACGAGGAAAAGTACACTGCCGCAAAAATACACAAACCTCCAGCGCAGGTAACTGGGGCGTTAGCGGCCACTAGGCCACTTCACCAATAATAATACAAAATTAAAAAACTAATAACAGGCAGTAGAAGATGGCTAATAGATTCCGCCAACTCGACACGCTCCACTTGTTGCTGTTCGTCTCATGGCGACCCTGCGAGCAGCAACGCACGAACAAATGGCTTGATCACCAAATATTGGAGGTTTCACTACAGGTGTAATGTTCACTCACCTCAACGTCCTGGGCCTGGTGGACAACGAGGTTGTGGCCCCCGCAACTACAGCCCCTCGATCTGGCAATGCCTGTGTGCCGCCAGCACTCCTGGCATGCCCTCGTGCTGCCGGACCTCTCTGCTGCTCCATCCCAACCGAACTTCCGACACACCAGCCTCGGAAAATACTTTACGTCCTTCCAAAGATAGTACGAGTGTTAGATATCGATAAATGCTGCTGCTGCCACTCGCAGACAGACAATGCTAGCAAACATAGTGGCGCCAGTAAACAGAAGAAGAAAACGAGACGCCCTATCCCTATTACACGATTTCAACCCACCAATGGCACTGACGCGAGCCGCAAACGGCTCAGGCATTGCTCGCATTTCTTTTATCTTACAGTGTTAATCACTTAAATATGTTACGCAGGCAAATGTGTTCCCGAAATTTCTTTACTCTACATTAATTATATTTTGATGTTGCATTTTATCCGCCAGGGCATTCTCGAATTAGATCAGTTACATTTGGTTCTGTTGATGTTGTATAGCCACGTGTACTGTATTTCTTCAAGATTTTTTCAATTTTTGACCTAAAT
This sequence comes from Schistocerca serialis cubense, assembly GCF_023864345.2. Taxonomy (NCBI): domain Eukaryota; kingdom Metazoa; phylum Arthropoda; class Insecta; order Orthoptera; family Acrididae; genus Schistocerca; species Schistocerca serialis. Next base: position 263,114,304 of record NC_064646.1, read on the forward strand.
GTAATGAACATAAAGAAAAGGTAATATTTATGTTACATCTCACTACCGAATCGTTCATTTGTAATTCTGTTGTAAATAATTAATATCGCTTTAGCGTTATTCTTCGTCATAGTTGAAAAGGAATTTTCATTCTGTCATTGAGTATATGGGGCTGCTACGTGTTTCCGTCACCTTCTAATGCTCAGAAGCATGAAACGTAACACAGTCGTATAGCTTCCCCGCGTTCGCCAAAGCCAAAGCAGGCGCCGTGCTGGTGGGGTTATTTCTAGGTACAGAAACAGCAAAGCCAGCCCCGTGATGCGCGACGCTTCTGTATGCTCGACACACAGAGGGGGGGAAACGAAGCGACGCTGGCAAGAGTGATAAGGCCGCCATTGACAGCGTCTGCAAGGTGGCGGCTCGCGGCCAACAGGACGCGGTGCAGGCGTCGCGACGCCGCTATAAATACAGCTTGACGCTTATCTGACGCCAGCTGGCCGCCGCCGCCGCTGGCGCGCCACACACCTGTCCATTCACAAGGCACATCCGAGCGGCGGAGGGCGCTCCTGTCACGGTCGCCACCCTGACAGCAGACAGCGGGGCCTCACTGACGAACCAAGGCGTGTCCCTTACTGAAGCGACTCGTCAGTAACGTTATGACACATCCTTTACGGTTATAAGTTGAGACAGAAGAGACGGGTTTACGAAGTGTAGCTTACTGGTTCAATGTCGCTACCAAGGCTTTTAGCAAATTAAATAAGTCCGTTAGCAAAATTAATAAATCTTTTATCAAAAGTAGTAAAGATATAGTAAGAACAAGGCAAGTGCCATCAACCGCTTTCCCAGGAACTTCGCACAATGGAAGAGGGATTAAAATAACCGAACATACGTCTAGACTTATCCGGACTCGACCGTTTCTAAAAAAAAAAAAAAAAAAAAAAAAAAAAAAAAAAAAAAAAAAAAAAAAAGGGAGAAACCGACTGTCAAAGTTTCAGAGGTATTTTCGAGGTACGTTATGTGTCTTTTATTGCGTGATATTCTTGGACTAAATAATGGCTCAGTCGTTAGCGTCTAGAGTGCTTTACTTTTGGGTCCCGTGTACGAAATCAAATCACTGTTTTTATTCATTTTATTTTATTTCTGTTGTTGCCATTGTTCACCCATGTCTGTAGAAAGTTGCTATACTCATGTTTCTTATCAAATTAGGTGATACACGGGCGTTATATTGATTGTAAAATTGCTACTGATTTCCACAATAATTGTCATATGGCTGGCTCTGAGCACTATGGGACTTAACATCTGTGGTCATCAGTCCGCTAGAACTTAGAACTACTTCAACCTAACTAACCTAAGGACATCACACACATCCATGCCCGAGGCAGGATTCGAACCTGCGACCGTAGCAGTCGCGCGATTCCGGACTGAGCGCCTAGAACCGCTAGACCACCACGGTCGGCAATTGTCATACATTCATTATATAATATACAGGGTGTTACAAAATGGTACGGCCAAACTTTCAGGAAACATTCCTCACACACAAAGAAAGAAAATATGTTATGTGGACATGTGTCCGGAAACGGTTACTTTCCGTGTTAGAGCTCATTTTATACCCTGGAGAATGGCGTATTGCATCACAGCCGTCCACAATACGAGCACGAAGAGTCTCTACATTTGGTACCGGGGTTGCGTAGACAAGAGCTTTCATATGCCCCCATAAATGAAAGTCAAGAGGGTTGAGGTCAGGAGAGCGTGGAGGCCATGGAATTGGTCCGCCTCTACCAATCCATCGGTCACCGAATCTGTTGTTGAGAAGCGTACGAATACTTCGACTGAAATGTGCAGGAGCTCCATCGTGCATGAACCACATGTTATGTCGTACTTGTAAAGGCATATGTTCTAGCAACACAGGGGGAGTATCCCGTATGAAATCATGATAACGTGCTCCATTGAGCGTAGGTGGAAGAACATGGGGCCCAATTAAGACATCGCCAACAATGCTTGCCCAAACGTTCACAGAAAATCTGTGTTGATGACGTGATTGCACAATTGCGTGCGGATTCTCGTCAGCCCACACACGTTGATTGTGAACATTTACAATTTGATCACGTTGGAATGAAGCCTCATCCGTAAAGAGAACATTTGCACTGAAATGAGGATTGACACATTGTTGGATGAACCATTCGCAGAAGTGTACCCGTGGAGGCCAGTCAGCTGCTGATAGTGCCTGCACACGCTGTACATGGTACGGAAACAACTGGTTCTCCCGTAGCACTCTCCATACAGTGACGTGGTCAACGTTACCTTGTACAGCAGCAACTTCTCTGACGCTGACATTAGGGTTATCGTCAACTGCATGAAGAATTGTCTCGTCCATTGCAGGTGTCCTCGTCGTTCTAGGTCTTCCCCAGTCGCGAGTCATAGGTTGGAATGTTCCGTGCTCCCTAAGACGCCGATCAATTGCTTCGAACGTCTTCCTGTCGGGACACCTTCGTTCTGGAAATCTGTCTCGATAAAAACGTACCGCACCATGGCTATTGCCCCGTGCTAATCCATACATCAAATGGGCATCTGCCAACTTCGCATTTGTAAACACTGCACTGGCTGCAAAACCACGTTCGTGATGAACACTAACCTGTTGATGCTACGTACTGATGTGCTTGATGCTAGTACTGTAGAGCAATGAGTCGCATGTCAACAGAAGCACCGAAGTCAACATTACCTTCCTTCAATTGGCCCAACTGGCGGTGAATCGAGGAAGTACAGTACATACTGACGAAACTAAAATGAGCTCTAACATGGAAATTAAGCGTTTCCGACACATGTCCACATAACATCTTTTCTTTATTTTTGTGTGAGGAATGTTTCCTGAAAGTTTTGCCGTACCTTTTTGTAACACCCTCTATATATGTGTGTGGTATGTTGAGGGGCTACACTCTTTTTAAATGATGTTTAATTCCCATATCAGTTCTTACATTACTTCATATACTTTTTGATGATACCGACCATATAAACATTCGAAACATCGATATTTGAAACACCACAAGCATCGCGTGATGGCAGGTTCACAAGTGCGACATAGCAAGCTGTCGCTTGCTTTAATCATAAATATATCTCCGAGTGATGCTAAATGTTATTTTCTTTACGTAAAGAAAAGTAAAATTTTTGAAAACATTATCAGGAGTCTTATATAATATAATTCAATATATTTAATTAAAACAGTCTTGATCGCAAATTTCTTTTAATCGGAGTGAATGGTTTCAATCCTTAAGGCAGCTTGCTCCATGGAAATACACCTGCCTTTCTGGAGTCTGAAGATGATCCTTAAGGATTGAAACCGGTCACTCCGATATATAATATATATGTACAGAAAAGTTTTATCTTCTCAATTACCTTCAGATCGTGAGCTACATCCTTTTTTTTTTTATTTGTGAAATTAGTGAGTTTGCTCATGGTACTTTTATTGCCTCTGTCTACAGTCACTTCCAGGACTCAAATTAATAATCAAATTAACTAATTTATTAAGACTGAACCTTGAGTTGCTGGTGTACCCATGTATTACATTAAAAAATGGTGAATAGATTGGGCAGTTTGAATGAGAAAAGTGGCGTATTTAAGTTTACGAAGATAGTGACAAGCTTTTATTCCTCCTTTTATGACTACAATGAGCTGATAAATCTTACATAAATATTGAGAAACACGAAACAGAAAAGGGATGGTGCTTGATTGCCAAAGCATTTGCTGGGGTGGAAACTATACGAATTATCCCATGAATTAATCCCTTTTAAGACGCAATCAGACTGTGTCTACATGAAGCCACTGTAAGGCCAAATTCTATTCAAATTGTATCAACAACGGCGAAGTACACAACAAATTATGGTTCACCGGAGAACAGGGAGCTATGAATAACATTTAACATTTCTACTCTGGTGCTGCAAAACTTCACCCTTTCACCTTGATTAGGCAGTAGCAGAAAACGGCCTGCTGTGGGAGAGAAGCGGCCCGTTGTGCCAGCTCTAATGTTCTGACGTGTTTATGAAAATTTGCAAACTCCGTGGACTGGCGGTCTGATTGTTAGAGCGTGGGTCTCTTCACTATCAGATCCCTGAAATGCCGGCAGATTTCAGTGTGAGATGCACTCATTCCCTGGTGTGGTCAGACCAATTTGACTCACTGGTATGACGGTGCACCGACTCAGGATGCAGAAGTTCGCCAGAAGATGAAGAAGGCAAAGAACCATAATTACTTTCCACCAAGCCTCAGTACAGGAGATAAATTAGCAGAAAAAACCACCTCCACAATGTAGAAACCAAATGAACTACCCTCTCCTCACTGAATCTCCCCTCTTAGTTGTTCTGCTGGGCTGGTAGCCAGTCCAGACACAGCAGCAGGGTTCCCACACTGGGAGTACAGCTTAGGACAAGAATGAAATAATGTTTGAGATTTGGCTACTTTCCATTTTGAATTTATATCATAGGCGAGTTTTCGTGCTGCTTTATTATTTTTTTTTTTCAGACAAATGTGCAAGAACCTTAACATGTGTATTAATCCACGAATTACCTTAAGAGGCATTCTTACATTACACCTGCACAACAGCTTACGCTTATTATACACTTCTTCGTTAAATGTTCGCTTACATGCACGCTTATTTGACTTCATCACTTTCTGACTCAACGGTTCCGATATGGAAGCCCTTAGTATCTTTGCGGCTACCCTTCCTTGGTAATGTTCTTTTCTGTTAACACAAACAGGTTCAACAGAGTTAGTGGTGTCACTGCACACGAAAGCTGACTCCAGCACAGAAAACAACCAACTACAAACTGCCATTTGTGGAAATGATTAAATTCAGTTAGTAATGGCTACCGGCATGGTCACTTGACCAGGACATAAATGAGGCACTGAGAACCATAAGGATCAAAAGCATACTGCAGTCGATCCTGCATGTAAGTCAGTATCAGAGAAACCAGTGAGACAGCTTTTCGTGAATGTTTATATCTACAGTGGGGGCCTACAGCACAGATAAGGCTGAATCACCTTAAGATCAACAGATTTCTTAACCATTGTAAGTAGGCTGTTTAGGTTTTTATGTTGGTAACGCCACGTAGCGCTCTGTATGAAAATCACTGACTGTGCTGTGTGCAGTCTGTAGCTGGTTGGCATTGTTGGAATATTCGCTATTGTAATGTTGGGCAGTTGGATGTGAACAGCGCGTAGCGTTGTGCAGTTGGAGGTGAGCCGCCAGCAGTGGTGGATGTGGGGGGCCAGAGTTTTGAGAAGTTAATATGATCGGACGAGCTAGACGTGTGTCCGTCAGAAAAAGAAAATTTGCCAAACTGGATGTCACAATATATTCGACACTATTAAGGTAAATACATTGTTTGTTCTCTATCAAAATCTTTCATTTGCTAACTATATGCCTATCAGTAGTTAGTGCCTTCAGTAGTTAGAATCTTTTATTTAGCTAGCAGTATTGGTGCTCGCTGTATTGCAGTAGTTCGAGTAACGAAGATTTTTGTAAGTGATTCATGAAAGGTATAGGTTATTGTTAGTCAGGGCCATTCTGTTGTAGTGATTATTGAAAATCAGATTGCGTTGCGCTAAAAATATTGTGTGTCAGTTCAGTGATGATCAGAATAAGTAAAGAGAGAAATGTCTGAGTGCGTTCAGTTTTGCTCAGCTGTTTGAAAATCAAATAACATAGAAGGTTACCAGCACAGTCATTCGTAATTATTCTAAGGGGACGTTTCATATGGTGACCATGCTTTATGATTGTCAGCGCATCAAGTGGATTACTGTATGATAAAATTCAAAACTTAATATAGTGTAACTCGTACGGAAACCCTCAAAATAGTTTTTTCTGTGAGTATATGTACATATGTATGTGCTGAACTGGGGACCTAGAAACAACGGAGAGGCTTCGTCCCCGCTGTAGCCCTCAGTGGTATACAACCCCACAAAAGGCTACAGCAGTCCACTCACCCCACCGCCGCCCCACATCGAACCCAGGGTTATTATTGTGCCGTTCAGCCCCCAGTGCACCCCCCCCCCCCCCCCACACCCCTTCTCCCCGGGAACATCTCATTCCAGTAACTCCAATGTTTGCATGGTAGAGTAATTATGGTGTACGCGTACTTGGAGACAGTGTATGTGCAGCAATCGCCGATATAGTGTAACTGAGGCGGAATAAGGGAAATCAGCCCCCATCCGGCGTTGCAGATGGAAAGCCGCCTTAAAAACCATCCACAGGCTGGCCGGCACACCGGACCTCGACACTAATCTTTAAACGGTACAGTAGTTTCCGCTCTATAAGCAGCAGGTTTCGCTGCTCGCTCGCACCGGGAAATAGAAACAGAGGCGGCTCCGCAGCCAATTTTATTACACGGCGCGGCCGGCCGCGGGTGCAACAGAACCCATGTGGACGGGTGGAAAGAAATGTGCCAGGCTTCATAATACGTATTTATATGTGTCGTGTATTATGCATTTCTTGTACGTGGATGTGAATCTGCACATGAACTTTCCTAATCCTCCTCACACCTTTCCGCAAAGCGTGGCCAAATCGTAGTTGGGAAGTAGTTCTGTAGTATAGTAGTGCCAACCTTACTCCTGGGTAGGGGATCAGAGAGACAGCACAGGCAGGTAAAAGGCAAAGACTTTCCAGTGTCACAAGATTTGGGGTGGAGAGGTTGGTCACAGCCAAGTGGTTCGACCACCCCCTCCACCGGGGCCCAGGAAGACCTCCGGGTGCCCGCCATATTCGTGGAGTGTTACAGAAGATGGATAAGTGAGCAGACGTGCCCTCAGTGCGTCTGTCTCAATGTTCACGCATGGAAGAGAGGTATTTGAATATTTGTACTAATTCTTTTATTTACAGCTTCGGATTGTGTAAGGAAATGAATGATGTCGTTAATTTAGGAAATTTGACCCCCTGTGTTAATGTATCTGGTCCCCAGTTTGCCCGTTATCCTCCTCACATGGTGAATGTCCTAAGTAAAATATTGGGAGACTTTGGTAGTATACATTTGGCCAACGTAATTCCGTCTTACCCGTAGAAATGTGCGTACAGATTAGTATATAATATACCCGAGCTATAAGTTGTAAAATTGTAATATCTGTAAACTGAAACAATTGCTGCTATCGCTGTAAAGTCTGGTGATAATAAAATAAATAGATATTCAACTATCTTTAACATACCTTAAAAATCACAAAGAAGTCAAGTTAAAGGAATTTATTTAAAATAAAATGCAGGGACCCACACATTAGCGTGTGAGCCCTCCAGCCCCTTGCCTAGTATCGTACAGAAAGGGCACGCTCTCTAGGTGGCGCTCTCAAGCTCCCCTCCCCAGTTATCCGTTGCGCAATTTTGATTCAGGGCTTGACGACATCAACTTTCATCTGGCGTCCCTAGGCAAGGAGGTATGACGGTAAACTTTCAGTCTGCCGGGTGGATTCGTGCCGGGGACCGTCACGCCTTCCCGCTCGGGAAGCAGTGCGTCAGAGCGCACGGCGAGACGGGCGGGCTACTGTCAGTACAACTATAACACATACTGACATCCGATCTGATTTTACTATACGTTGAGTGAATTGGGATAAAAGTCTGCTGCAGTGTGCAACCACTGACGTGAGTTTGTAGTTGAAATGAAATGAGCGTACAGCGTCATTGACCGGGAGGCCCCTTGCGGGGCAGGTCCGGCCGCCTTGGTGCAGGTCTTATTACATTCGACGCCACATTGGGCGACCTGCGCGCCGGATGGGGATGAAATGATGATGAAGACAACACAACACCCAGTCCCTGAGTGGAGGAAATCCGCGACCCAGCGGGGAATCGAACCCGGGTCTGTAGGACGGCAACCTGTCACGCTGACCAATCAGCTATCGGGGCAGACAATTTGTTGTTGACTGGTAAGGGCTAGCTGCGCACACCATGAACAGCGCACGTTGTTTGTGAAATACCTACCTATAAGGCAATTACATCACGCCAGTAGCACATGCTTAAAAGCTCTTTAAAACGTGCACAACTGAAGGTGTGCTCACGATACCATGCCAAATTTCACGAAGTCCAAGGGAGCAGGAATGTACGAGTAACATAGCGTGGCAGGTTTAGTGCCGCGTACTTCATATTACCACATCTACGATACATTTAGCAGTATTCAAAGAAAAATATCCGAAAAAGCCGGATGGTGTCAAACGTTTGTGTGGTCATATGCTCTGAAGACATATCCTCTTCTTCCTTAGCTAAAATGACCTGATCATCGGAGAAATTTTAGAAGAACAGGATTTTTCACATACCCTTAACGCCCATGCTTTTGCGCCTTCTTTCCAATATTTGAGTGCTCGGTTGAAAAAATATTTTGAGGACGATAGGCGCTAAACAGCATCCTTGTCTCCGTAGTTTTCTAATCATTAGTTTCTGTGAAATTAAGTGTCTGTCTGTCTGTCTGTCTGTGTGTGTGTGTGTGTGTGTGTGTCTGTGCGCACAAGTGACGAAATACGTGGCCTCGCGTCTGCCCCGCCAGACGCGACGAAAGCTGGCGCGCTGTCAGCCCGTGCTCTGGGATTCCCCGAGTCCGGTTGCGTCAGTGCGGCCAACATGCTGGTGCTCGCAGAATTAGCCCCGCTGCACCCGGGCTGGCGGAGTGCCCGCCCCCAGGCCGTCTCGCCGCCCACCCGGCTGCGAGCGCAACGGCCGCGAATAGCGACTGATTGCGTAACCGCGGTAATTGGCGAGCGCCCTAATGGCCCGCGGACGGCGAAACCGCGGCGGAAACAGCTCTATCCTCAGCCTCATCAGTCCGGTCAAAACTAGAACCCAGACTAAACAATAAGAGAGCGGTTAAGTTACAGTTCGTTACTGAAACAGCAATGGTAGCATCAATAAGTTGCACAGCAATCAAACCAGATGATACGTCCCTCTAATGGTCCACATGTACGCCGAACACTCAAGGTGGCCGCCTTCACGACATTTCGAGCCTGTGACTGTGTGCGACACACATTGGGCGCCAAAGGGGTCATGAAACGCAGGAAAGAAGCGATCATGGTATCAATGCGTAAAAAATGGCGATCAACAAAGAAGCAGAAATTATATAGGCATCCCATGAATTAGCACAGCCTGCACTGTGTTCTCCGTCATTCTCCAGAAAAGATTGGAATCGTATTTCGAAGAGATAATAGGTGACAAGCAACTGGGATCAAGAAGAATCGCTCCGCCACTGACCAGTTATTTCTACTGAAAGGAACTATATCAAAATACTTAGAATGAAACAAAACAATGACAAAATTGTTTGTCAATTTTAAGAAAACTTACAACAACGTAAACAGAGGGCATAAACAGAGATGTGGGAAAAAATGCAGAAGTCTGAAATACCAAAGGAGGTTACAAAGTCTTGTAAACATGGAAGACTCAAAACATGTCGTCAAAATGAGTGGGAAATATTCCATGGCTTTTAATATAAAAACAGGAGTCAGGCAAGGAGACGCAACATCGTCGATCTTGTTCAGAGGAGGAGGTTAGCACAGGAATAAAAATGAATGTACTCGTCTTTGTGGATGATGTAGCATTAATTGCTCAAAATTTAAATTATCTGAAACTACTGGCAAGAAGCTATTGCAAAAAATCAAAGAAAGTTAGATTAGAGGCGAAGGACGAGAAAAAAACCATGGAATAGAAAGAAATTACAAGAGAAAAAGACGTGAAACCGTATAGATTGATGACCACGTGTTTGAATAAGTAGAATAATTTAAATATCTGGGGGTTGGTGTAAATAATAAAAAAGATGAGAAACAAGAAATAGAAGCCAGGATAAAAGCGGCATTCAGAGCATGATATTCACTCAACAAGGTACTGCCAGCAAACCAGAAAGAACTAAAATAAGGATATAAATAAAACTGTAGGAAGACCAGTGGTAGTATTGGGCTGAAGTATGGAGAATAGGTAACTTTACAGAGACAAAGATAAAGGCTTTCGAAAATATAATCCAGCGGAATGTATTTGGATCGATATGTCAGAGAGAAGAATGACGAAGAAGAAAAAACAGGAAGCTCAGGATGTGTGCTTGTGTGTGTGTGTGTGTGTGTGTGTGTGTGTGTGTGTGTGTGTGTGTGTGTGTTTTGGGAATTTGGGTGGGATGGGAAGTGTGCCACGGTAGCCGAGGCATTCGAGGAGACCGCTCGCATTGGCGGGTCCGGCACAAATGTTCACCTGTCGTCTTCTGATTTTTTCAAAGCCCAAATGCGGATGATGTGACTGGTGGTTCTCAATTCAGGTATGCAGTGAACCAGCTATTGTTGCGAAACCCAAATAAGAAGGCTGAGATAACCTGGGCATGTCCATGGAAGAAAGAATATGTCAAAACTGACGGAAGTGTCGGAGAAGAAACTCGAAGGGCTAAGACCATTAGGCAGACCGAAAATAAGATGGAGAGACCAGGTTGCCAAGGATGATCGGGTGCTTGGAACAATGAAAGTAGATGCAAAGGGCAGAACGCTGCGGAGAAAGCTACTAGATGAGGCAAAAAACCGACCGCGATTAGTGGGATTAGTAAGTAAAAGTAAGTGTATGATTTGGGTACACCTCACTGAGAAAGTGTTTAAATCTATAGGTGCGGATCATATAATAGTGTGTTAAATTGAAGCAAGTATTAAGTGGATTTAGAGAACTGAGTGTTGATGCCTTTTATTGTACTTTTTTGTGTATGTGGTCGAAGTTGTTAAAACCGATTAATAAATTTGCTTTAATATTGTTAAGAATTTTCGTCCACTCAGCCCACAGTCACGTTCCGCTCCCACAGTTTCCTGCGCAACGAATATGGAGAACAGGCCGTCTGAGACAGTAGTCGATGGCCCTCTGTATTGAGGTAGGTCAGGAAAGCAGAGGAAACACGTGGTCTTGCATGATCTTATTCGAAAGTAACGTCACGGAGATCTCGAAGGTAGGGCACAGCCATCGGCATAGCCAGAATGTTGCTAGGTATTTTGCCACTATAGGTGATAATATTGAAATATGACGCCCCCTCTTTCTTTTACTACCATCAGTCTTCCCGATATCCCCCTCCCCATCCACCACTACCACCACCACCACCACCAACACCAACACCAAAATCCAGCAGCACAAAAGGACAAGGTGGTGTCATTCCTGCGTCCATTGTTGCCAATGGCTACACCACTCTCAATGTGAATCTCGCTACTTCTGATCCAATTGAAGCTGCAGCGGTGGTCCCTGGCTGACAGCCCTTGTCGGTCCGGAAGTCATAGCACAGTCTGTGTGCATACTTGGTTTGCAAACAAGAGCATTTGGTGATTCGTGGTACATGAAGTGGGTATAGGATCCTGCACGTCAGAATGAACAGTATATCTGTCACATAATGTTGCTATTGAGATTTTGCATGACACTTACTGTGGCCTTCCTGGATTCATCAATTTCGCATTCACACGCCAGTCGCGGAATCGCACCCAACACGAGCAGCAGTGTCATGGAGCAATAACTGCAGTCTCGATTGGTCATGGTCCTGATGCTTTCGAGTTCCAACACGTGCATTTAGATTGCAGGAAATAGGTAGGAGTAAACTCAGTTGCTTTCAGTAAATAACCTGAAAAATTATATAAAAATGCAAAAGTTCAACAAAGTTTTTCTGCTTCTTTGTTATTTTTGTTGGTGTCCTTGAACAATTATCAGACGGAGCTGACACGACTGCCAAGCCTGCGAATCAGTGAAATAATATGGCAACACTCTTGCAAGTTAGTACTAACGTGGAGCGGTGAAGTGTTATTGGATTTCTGTTAAACGAAATGTTCAGATCAATCGACATTCACCGTCAGATGGCAATACAATATGGTGAAGACTGAGTCAAACGCAAGGGTAGTAGTGGACAGATTAAGTTCAACCAGCATTCGGCCAAGAATGCTCATTTGAACTCATCATAGCACTTACAATCTCCTTGAGCTACTCTCACAGGTACTGCATCTTCTTCACAGAGATTTTCGCACATGAAGTTGATCTTTAATGAATGTTGATCGTGGTACATGTGACTAATTCTGAAGCTGGTCCAGGCAAATTGTTGAGTGTAGTTTGTCTGTCGCATATGAGAGTAGAGAGTTCTTCTGTATTGACAGAAAATGTCTACGACTCTCACTTTCGTCTTATGTAACGTAATCAAATGATCAGTTAGCTGCCGATCGTAACAGTTTCTCCCTAATGCGGTACAGCCTGACTGTACAACCACGTAACTGCTTGTCCTCCTTGCTCCTCTCTTCTTCACTGGTGTTAGATCCCCTTTCTTTTATGTTGCGGCCGGCCGGTGTGGCCGTGCTGTTCTAGGCGCTTCAGTCTGGAACCGCACGACCGCTACGGTCGCAGGTTCGAATCCTGCCTCGGGCGTGGATGTGTGTGATGTCCTTAGGTTAGTTAGGTTTAAGTAGTTCTAAGTTCTAGGGGACTGATGACCACAGATGTTAAGTCCCATAGTGCTCAGAACCATTTGAACCATTTTTTTCTTATGTTGCTATTTCCGCTTCCACTACTTTCCTTCTCAACCTGCATTGGTGCCACTTCCTGCAATTTTGCGATTTATACCTACTTGACACTCCTTGAATGTGAACAATTCCTTTATTTGCTGCTTCTTCCTTAAGCTGATCGGGGCTGCACGATCCGAATCTACGTCACTGCGAGCAGTGAGGTGCTCTATGGTCGTGGTTAAAATTGTCACCTGCTCTTTTACTTTCAACTCCTCACTGTTCCTATTTTTTTACTGTTTTCAGTAACGCGAGTACCATGCAGTTTTTTCACTCCATTTTCCGCTTCGTGATCGATTTCAATTTGCTCTACAAATTCATACTGTTATGTACTGATGATCTCGACATTTCTTTCTAATTCTGTGACCTCTGTCCTGATTTCTTTGTCTGTTTCTTTATTCTCATCTGCTAACGCCTTAACCCTTTGCTTCCTGACATAAGAAAATTTTTACTTTTTAACATTTTCTTTGCAGAATTTATGCTTTTGTGGCCTCAAATGTCGGTAGGATTTTTTGTAAAATTTTATTTTATTTTTTGCAACTTTTTTCTCTCCTGGTACTCAGAAGTACCGTCAGACTCCATGGACAGAATCACAACATGCGCAGAAAAATGCTCCAATTTTTATAACTTGTGCTTTATTCCACATAAATATTAAATATCTTTACATTAGAAAATTAACAGATATATGATATTTCTGAATTTTTTTTAAAATTTCGCATAAATTTATTCTAGAGCAACTTCACAATACATAGTAACTTGGCTATACATTTTTGACAGTATATACATATCACATATTTAGTGATACCTCATGAAATTGTAGGAAACAGTTCTTTTTCTCATTGCAGCACAAATACACTTTACATGTACTACATTGTGAATGTGGTCTCGACTGAATTTTATTTTTTGCACACATTTCGCATCGTCCTCTTTTACAACTGAACACTACAAAATGGTTTCCTCGGTTGCCAAGACGTACATCCTTCGGAGCAGAAAAGTTATCCTTCCTTCTCTTTGGGAGAGTTATTTAATCTTTACCAGAGTTTCTCTTTTTGAGATTTGGCACTTCCTGTTCATTCATTAGCCCTAGTGCCAGAGCACGCCTGAATTCCAGCAGTGGCTGTGCCCCATGTAGATCACTGAAAATGACGTAAGCATTGACAAAAGCAATTTCTATTGCTCCCCAGAAGAGACGGTGCCACCATTTCCTTGATCGCTTGTCAAGACCATAAGTTGAACGTAATCTGTCTGCATGATCCACACCACCCATGTTTTTATTGTAATCACATACAATAACTGGATATGGTATAGTCATCTTAGTTCCATCTTTCTGATTTTTTGACACTACGCTCTGTTCAGTGCCATGGAAGTTTGACGCAAAATACACTACTTTATTTTCCTTCCATTGAAATACTGTTAGTTCTAAAGATGACACTCTGTGATTTGATTTAGACATTTTTCTTTAGGTAAATTCCCTGGCAAACCTTTCCTGTTTTTTCTAATTGTTCCACAGGCAAATGTATTTACGGATTTCTGTGTGAGAAAATGTGGACAGAACAACTAGTGAGAGGTAACGTGTTGTTGCTACAATAAAGTGTTCGCACAACCTGACGGTACTAATAAGTCCGCCTTATATTTTCCACTTTATCTCATTCACTTGTAACGTAATGCTTCAAACTGTTATAAAAAAACAAAGAAGGTAAGTACGTACAATGGAAAACTCAACGGAAGTTTCGATAAATTGCGCACAAATTCAGGCAACACCATGGAAACAAGCACATACAATCTTCTGTTTTCACAGCAGCGCGTGGAAAACAATTTCAAGCTCTGACCGCCAGAGAGGTCTATGTATTGCACAACAACAACTATGAAACAGTAGAGCAGAGTTACTGTTACGTACCGACAGGCTCTCAGATCACGAAACTGCACCACGAGAAAATAATGAGAGTCAAAACTTACTGGTACTTTTAAGTACCGTCAGGCAACAAAGGGTTAAATCTGTTATCAAACATTCTGCCTGTGTTCTGAGTCCATGTTATTAGATTCTATTGACGTTGGCAGCTTAACCCCAACAATTGTTCTTTATGATCTTTACTTAATTATTAAGCTGTTCGTCAATCTTCTAGTGTCGCTTGTCTTTCTTTTAGCCCACTTGCTCCAAATATTTACGAATGTCGAAAGCTTCAGAGGAAGCAGTTGCAAGAGGGCCAATTCACGCACCACTAGTCTGCTCTCCAACTGCTCGTGCACAACTTTGGCTGTTTCGCATGTATCTGGAACAGACGTACCACGGGTGTCGTTCATATTTGAACCAGGCTCTGGAGTGCCTTCAAAGTTTCCTGAACCTAAAACATTAACTTCTACAATTTCCGACTGCGGTGGCAGCTGTCCCCGTTTTTCTCTAGCATCATCCTGCAAATCCACCTCTGACTGCGTCTCCATATCGCTGTTTTCACGATCCACGTTTTCTCAAGTAGACGCGTCCTGTTCTCCCACCCTCATCTTACAAGGGAACCTCCCCATCGCACCCCCCTCAGATTTAGTTATAAGTTGGCACAGTGGATAGGCCTTGAAAAACTGAGCACAGATCAATCGAGAAAACAGGAAGAAGTTGTGTGGAACTATGAAAAAATAAGCAAAATATACAAACTGAGTAGTCCATGCGCAAGATAGGGAACAACAAGGAAAGAGCAAGGTCATTAGTGACGTGGTCCCGTGGTTAGCGTGAGCAGCTGCGGAACGAGAGGTCCTTGGTTCAAGCCTTCTCTCGGGTGAAACTTTTTTTTCAGTTTATGTGACAAACGCTTATGTTTTCATCACTTTTTTGGGAGTGATTATCATATCCACAAGAAAACCAAAATCGGGCAAGGTAGAAGAATCTTTTTACCCATTCGCCAAGTGTACAAGTTAGGTGGGTTGACAACATATTCCTGTCATGTGACGCACATGCCGTCACCAGTGTTGTATAGAATATATAAGACGTGTTTTCCTGTGGAGGAATCGGTTGACCTATGACCTTGCGATCAAATGTTTTCGGTTCCCATTGGAGAGGCACGTCGTTTCGTCTACTAATCGCACGGTTTTGCGGTGCGGTCGCAAAACACCGACACTATATTACAGTGAACAGAGACGTCAATGAACGAACGGACAGATCATAACTTTGCAAAAATAAAGAAAGCAAACTTTTCACCCGAGGGAAGACTTGAACCAAGCTGCTTACGCTAACCACGAGACCACGGCGCTCCGGAGCTCACACTATCCTTGATGTTGCCTATCTTGCACATGGACTACTCAGTTTGTATATTTTGCTTATTTTTTCATAGTTCCACACAACTTCTTCCTGTTTTCTTGATTGATCTGTGTTTAGTTTTTCAAGGCCTATCCACTGCGCCAACTTATAACTGAATCTGTGGGGGGTGCGATGGGGAGGTTCCCTTGTTAGAACTCTTCACTCTAGCCCTAGTACCTACGAGCATTGCGTAATACAACCTCCACTTACAAACTACGATGGACGCCTAACACTTGAACAACTGTGTTAACTCACATGTACAACAGTAACACAATTTCTCTAACACATACAAAAAAGAATCAAATATCCCTCCAAAATAGAACAACTCAGAAAACAATGAAGGACGCTACATATCAATCAAGGCTGAAAAGAAACACATTCACTGCTTATTTGTACAAGCAAATGAAACTTAACTTTTCTAAAAGTTCTAAGTGTTCCAACTTCGATTCAAAAGATTCTAGACTCGAATAGGATCACCAGATATACTAGAGGTTTGTCGTTTGGGACATGACTAAACTTCCATAGGCTCATGTGAATTAGTTGAATTGTGCACAATGGATAGCTTTATGTAATAAAGATGACTCTGATGAAACTTGGGTTGACCATCTAGTAACATATTTAATTAGTGCCTAGGAAGTCATCTAATTACCAAATGCAACTCAAATTAATTTATTACAAATGATGGTTAGAAAATACACATAATTTATTGTCCAATTCGTGCAGCATATCAGAAGTATAAAACAGATATTAAAACTGTTAAAATATAAAACTGAATGAAAGGTCCAATAGTCGGCAGTAGCTGTTTTTATTGAAGTGGGTTAGAGACTCACACAACGTGTTTCACAACTTTCAAGTTGCATCTTCTGGTGTATATAATGCTTTGTCGTATGGTATTCGGAGCTACTACAGAAGGCCACAGGGTAACAGTTGGCGTGGATAGGGAAAGTTCTCAGCCTTCAGTTGGGAAAACCATCATCACTGATGAATGTTCAGTCTGTATTAAAATCACGAACTGTCGTCACTTTACCGACTAAAATATGTTCCTGTGGGTCTATGTCAAGTAACGGACGATGTCCCTCGCAAATGTTATCCAGGAAAATATCGGGTCTGAAAGTCGAAATGTTTGTGTGTGTTCGTTGTTCGTCACTAACATGATTGCAATCGTAACGACTGACAACACGATGTGTTGTTGGAGGGTGCTCGGTGGCTACCGTCCGGCAAAAGTTAGACATGAATTTAATAATGATATCTGACTGAAGATTAGAAATCCCAAGTACAGAGGTGAAATGGTTATTGAAGGGAATGAAACGATTACGTGAGGTTATCGGCTCATAAACCTTGTGTTCGATTACAAACTCGCGGTATTTGTCCCATGATTGGGTGCTTACACTGAAAGGTTTGTTATCAGATGGATGCATACTACATCAGGAAACAAGCTAGTGCTCTCAGTTTCTCCATGAAATAACGAGATCTGAAACAATGGCTCAATCGTAACGTCGCACCTACCAACAACTTCTGAGTCAAGAGGTCCAATTTTAGTCTTCAAATCGCTTTTATTTTTTTTTTTTAAACTAACCAGTTTTGGACCAGTTGTCCGTCTTCAGATCATTTGTTACAGTTACGAAGTAACCTTTGGATACAGAACTGCATGTTCAGTGTCATGTGCTATGAACTTGAAGTTGTGTTTCGGAATGTTATTTTGTAACTACGAGGGTTGAACGAAAAGTAATGCCTCCACCGTTGTTAACTGGGTTTGGATGGGAATATTTTGATAAATCAAAAGCAGAAATAATCCTTAAAATGTGATCTTTAATTACCAATATTAACTTTTCCACTTAATCACCAGCCAATTGGATACATTTATGCCGACGATGAACAAGTTTTCTGAAGCCGTCACGGAAGAAGTTGACACTCTGTTTCCGCAACCACAGTCTCACAGTTTTCTCACCGTCTTCATTAGAAGCATAATGATGTCCCCGCAGATCGTCTTTCATTATCGAGAACAGATGGAAGTCAGACGGCGCTAAATCTATACTGTATGGAGGGTACGGTGCAGTGGTGAGATTCAGTCTCTGAAGTTCTGCTGTGGTGGCATGTGAAGTGTGTGGTTTGTCAAGCAAAGCAATAATGTGACCCATACATTATTGTGATTGGGTGCTTACAATGAAAGTTTTGTTATCAGATGCATGCATACTACATCAAGAAACAAGCTAGTGCCATCAAATTCTCCATGAAATAACAAGATCCGAAACAAAGGCTCAATCGTAACATCGCACCTACCAACAACTTCTGAGTCTAAAGTCCAGTTTCAGTCTTCAGATAGCTTTCATTTTTTTGAACTAACCGATTTCGGACCAGCTGCCCATCTTCAGATGATTTGTTACAGTTACGAAGTAACCTGTGGATACAAAACTCGACGTCTTCATTGGAAGCATAATGATGTCCCCACAGATCGTCTTTCATCAGCGGGAACTGATGGAAGTCAGACTGTGCTAAATCTGGACTGTATGGAGGATGCTGTACGGTGGCAAGATTCATGCTCTAAAGTTCTGCTCTACCCATCGTGCACAGATCTTCCGACAGCTAAGCAAAGTAATAATGCGACCAACACGTTCTTGTAGAATGCCGATTGTGCTTGCAATATCTCTCTGAGTGATACGACGATCGTCCTGAATCAATCTGTCAATATTTTGCTTGTGAAACCCGGTGGTTGTTTGTCACGCAGGTCAGATGTTCCCGGCTCATCATCTTTAAACTTTAAGTAGGCTGTTTAGGTTTTTATGTTGGTAACACCACGTAGCGCTCTGTATGAAAATCACTGGCTGTGCTGTGTGCAGTCTGTGACTGGTTGGCATATTTTGGAATATTCGCTATTGTAGTGTTGGGCAGTTGTGTGTGAACAGCGCGTAGCGTTGCACAGTTGGAGGTGAGCCGCCAGCAGTGGTTGATGTGGGGAGAGAGATGGCAGAATTTTGAGAGCAGACGATCTGGACGTGTGTCCATCAGAAAGAGTAAATTTGTAATATTGGATACCATGAACTGATATATATATGATGACTTTTGAACATTATTAAGGTAAATACATTGTTTGTTCTCTATCAAAATCTTTCATTTGCTAAGTATGCCTATCACTAGTTAGTGCCTTCAGTAGTTAGAATCTTTTATTTAGCTGGCAGTATTGGCGCTCGCTGTATTGCAGTAGTTCGAGTAACGAAGATTTTTGTGAAGTAAGTGATTCATGAAAGGTATAGGTTATTGTTAGTCAGAGCCATTCTTTTATAGGGATTATTGAAAGTCAGATTGCGTTGCACTAAAAAAAAAAATATTGTGTGTCAGTTTAGTAATGATCAGAATAAGTAAAGAGAGAAATGTCTGAGTACGTTCAGTTTTGCTCACCTGTTTGAAAATCAAATAACGTAAGAGGTTTTCCAGCACTGTCATTTATAAAAAATTTCTAAGGGGATGTTTCAAAACTTACTCGCCCAACGACGCACAGTATTCACATCAACACAATCACCATAAACTGCTTTCATTCTCGGACGAATCTCCTTCTGGGTGACACCGTCGGATGTCACTGACGAGTCATGAGAGGGGGAGGAAGGACTGCCAGAATGCACGTCAAAGAAATTACTTTGCAGGAGGTCTCGTGGTCGTTGGCTCCCTTCGGCACACTTGTTCAAAAATTGGCTCAAATGGCTCTGAGCACTACGGGACTTAACTTCTGAGGTCATCAGTCCCCTAGAACTTAGAACTACTTAAACCTAACTAACCTAAGGACAACACACACATCTATGACCGAGGCAGGATTCGAACCAGCGACCGTAGCGGTCGCGCGGTTCCAGACTGTAGCGCCTAGAACCGCTCGGCCACCCCGGCGGACTGTACACTTGTTCCCCTGAAAATAGGGCTGTTGGGTGAGTTAGAATATGGAACTCGGTTGGGATCTCAGGGTACACTGGATGCAATCATAAATCATTGTGTGAGGATATGTGCACTGGAAGCACCCTTGGCACATCCGTTTTATAATCAATTATATATAGAAAGTCTACTTACTACCTTCTTAGTAGTTCTCATAGCTCTCTAACTCCCAATATAGCAGAGGCGGGCGCACCAGACTAAGTGTTGACAACATGGAAATGAGTCTAAGTCCCCTCGTAGTTACGCAGCACTGCACTACAATGTCACAGCATCATAACTACAGCAAAACCACATATGACCGACTGACCAGCTGCTCCATCACTGCCGTCACTGCCCCAACACTATGGCGGCTAGCCTTTTTAAGGGCGGTAGTGCACCCGGCACCACTTTTTCTAGAAGTTTCCAGTACTCTTCAGCATTGCGTGTGTGTCACGCGGTAGCACGTGAGGCCTGCGTGGCGAACAGGCCGTACTCCGCTATGTTCGCTGTGTCCAAGGGTTGTGGCTTGTAACGGCTCTCTAGCCTCGTGTTGCGGCATAGTCCGCTCTTGTCAGAAGAGTAAACATTGTATATAAGCTACGTCCGGTTACGTCCGCCTCGCTGGTGGCAAGAATTTGCAAGCCTACATTTTACTTGGTTTTTAACCCTATCATTCGCGACACCAGCATTGAAAGCCGCACTGTAGGGACGTCACTTCCAATCCAGTGCGAGGCCGAGCAGGCTGTGCGACAAATCCTTGCATCCCGGGCCACCGAATCTTACGAGAGTGGTTTCTTCAAAGTGACTGCACGCCACGACAGATACTTCAATATCCGTGACGACTACGTCAAAAAATACTGCAAGGTTTACAGCGTTTACGGTGTATTTGTTTTTGACAATAAACTTTCCGTGTAAAAAAGTGACTAACCCATGTTGGAAGTCACTGAGCTCTCCTATTGACTCGCTCTGCTGTTCCTGCTTGTCTTCTGACAACACAATACACCCACTCCACACCCGGTCCTTTTATTCCCGGGAGTATGCCCCCCCCCCCCCCCCTCCTATTTGCGCTACTGGGCATCAAAATTGCTACACCACGCAAATGATGTGCTACAGACGCGAAATTTAACCGACGGGAAGAAGATTCTGTGATACGCAAATGATTAGCTTTTCAGAGCATTCACACTAGGTTGGCGCCGGTGGCGACACCTACAACGTGCTGACATGAGGAAAGTTTCCATCCGATTTCTCATACACAAACAGCAGTTGGCCGGCGTTGCCTGGTGAAACGTTGTTGTGATACCTCGTGTAAGGAAGAGAAATGCATACCATCACGTTTTCGACTTTGATCAAGGTCGGATTGTAGCTATCGCTATTGTGGTTTATCGTATCGCGACATTGCTGCTCGCGTTGGTCGAGATCCAATGAGTGTTAGCACAATATGGAATCGGTGGGTTCAGAAGGGAAATACGTGCTGGATCCAAACTGCTTCGTATGACTAGCAGTCGAGATGACAGGCATCTTATCCGCATGGCTGTAACGGATCGTCCAGCCACGTCTCGATCCCTGAGTCAACAGATGGGGACGTTTGCAAGACAACAACCATCTGCACGAACAGTTCGACGACGTTTGCAGCAGCATGGACTATCAGCTCAGAGACCACGGCTGCGGTTACCCTTACCCTTTAAGCTGCGTCACAGACATGAGCGCCTCCGATGATGTACTCAACGACGTACCTGGGTGCACGAATGGCAAACGTCTTTTTTTCGGGTGAATCTAGGTTCTGTTTACAGCATCGTGATGGTCGCACCCGTGTTTGGCGACATCGCAGGGAACGCACATAGGAAGCGTGTATTCGTCATCGCCATACTGACGTATTACCCGGCATGATGGTATGGCGTGCCATTGGTTACACGTCTCGGTCACCTGTTGTTCGCACTGACGACACTTTGAACAGTGGACGTTACATTTCAGATGTCTTACGGGGTGTGGCTCTACCCTTCATTCGATCCTTGCGAAACCCTACATTTCAGCAGGATAATGCACGACCGCATGTTGCAGATCCTATACGGGCCTTTCTGGATACAGAAAATGTTCGCCTGCTGCCCTGGCCAGCACGTTCTCCATATCTCTCACCAATTGAAAACGTCTGGTCAATGGTGGCCGAACAACTGCCTCGTCACAATACGCCAGTCACTACTCTTGATGAAGTGTGGCATCGTGTTGAAGCTGCATGGGCAGCTGTACCTGTACACGCCATCCATGCTCTGTTTGACTCAATGCCCAGGCGTATCAAGGCCGTTATTACGGCCAGAGGTGGTTGTTCTGGGTACTGATTTCTCAGGATCTATGCACCCAAATTGCGTGAAAATGTAATCACATGTCAGTTCCAGTATAATATATTTGTCCAATGAATACCCGTTTATCATCTTTTTAATGGCCAGTAGTGTAGCTGTCAATTGCCTGTTACATACTTTTGCTTTGGTCAAATGTTGTGTGTTGTGAGATCCGGCCGCAGCGCGGAGTAGACGCTGAACAGTGGCGGCAGGTCAAACTCTGGAGAGGCCCTGGGGGCCGGCGTTAGGCCGCCAGAGTTGACCGCAGCCAGCGGGCGTCGCCTGGGGGACGCGGCGGCGGCTGCGGCCGCTTCGCATTCATAAATAATGACTCCCGGGCTGCCGCCGAGAAGTGACAAAAGGGAAGAGGGTGGGGGGGAGGGGAGGGGGCGGGGAGCAAGTGCCAGAGGACCTCCGGGATCAGGTGACACCGGCGGAACTCCGGCGCGCCGTGTGCGAGAGGAGCGGGGGTGGGGTACACTTTCAGCGAAATTGCGACTCCTCGGCCTTACAAGCGTCCCCGCAACGGGAAAAAGAAGTGTCGAGCCAGTAGCCGAGAAGAGGGAGGGAGAGAGAGAGAAGAGCAGTGTAACCGGAGCAAGTTAAATATGTGGATCGATTAGTCCTTGTCGCGCCTCGTTATGCGGGCAAACACAAATTTTAGACGTCGTTAAAAGAATTTCGCAGGGCGGCGCTCGCCTCTCTGTGAACGAAGTGCTGGCAAGGGGAGAGGGGGGAGGGAGTGGTAGGATGAAAGAGTGGTAGGGGGTAAGCAGGGGGAGAGGCGCGAGGCGAGTGCCAAGAAAAGTGTGAGCCGAGCCGCGGCGTCTCGCGTTATTAATCTGGCCGGAAGAGCCCTCCGTGGGCTGTGGGCCGTGTCGAGTGCTGTTAGTGCTCGCTGTGTAGTGTGATGTGCGGTGCTGTGCTGTGGTGAGCGGTGAGCTGCTCTCAGCTGCTGCTGCTGCTGCTGCTGCTGCTGCTGCTGCTCTCAGGATAAGTCAGCCACTGGTCCACAGAGTACCTTCCAACCAGTCTTGGTTAACAGTTGGAAGAAAAATAAAATCTCAAATTATAAGGCTATATCTGTTTTAAATGCTGCTTACGAAGTCTGTTCGTCTCAAAAGGAAACTCCAGTCGATAGCATAAACATCTTAACGAGTGGAGCAATGAGGCTCTCTTTATGGCAGGTCTTGTGCATACCAGGTGATCAAAAAGTCAGTATAAATTTGAAAACTTAATAAACCACGGAATAATGTAGATAGAGAGGTAAAAATTGGCACACATGCTTGGAACGACATGGGGTTTTATTAGAACAAAAAAAAAACGAAGTTTACAAAATGTCCGACATATTGCGCTGGACAGCAAAACTGCTACCGTGACGGGTGAGAGGTACGCTGATATGTTAAAGAATCGCATCATCCCCAGCCTGGCTGATAAACACCTGCTGGAACGTACGATGTTTATGCAGGATGGTGCTCCACCCCATATTGCTACACGCTTGAAAGATCTCTTGCGCGCGTCGTTTGGTGATGATCGTGTGCTCAGCCGCCACTTTCGTCATGCTTGGCCTCCCAGGTCCCCAGACCTCAGTCCGTGCGATTATTGGCATTGGGGTTACCTGAAGTCGCAAGTGTATCGTGATCGAACGACTTCTCTAGGGATGCTGAAAGACAACATCCGACGCCAGTGCCTCAGCATAACTCCGGACATGCTTTACAGTGCTGTTCACAACATTGTTCCTCGACTACTGCTATGTTGAGGAATGATGGTGGACATATTGAGTATTTCCTGTAAAGAACATCATCTTTGCTTTGTCTTACTTTATTATGCTAATTATTACCATTCTGATCACATGAAGCGCCATCTGTCGGATATTTTTTGAAATTTTGTATTTTTTTGGTTCTAATAAAATCCCATGTCGTTCCAAGCATGTGTGTCAATTTGTACCTCTCTATCTACATTATTCCGTGATTTATTCAGTTTTCAAATTTATACTGACTTTTTGATCACCCTGTTTGTAACATTAGTTCTAAGGCAGCTGACAGATAGGAGAGTTCAGCCTGGCAATATTTCTACTTTTCTCGCGTAGAATAAGGTCTTCGCTAAGGTGCGAGGGATGAAATTACGAGAAATATGAAGCTTGGTAGTCAAGGAAGGCAGGATTCAGTTACGATTGTGGACGGGGCCTTAATCAGTTACTATTAGTTGGTTTTTCTTTTAATCACACACAATTTATTTAAAATCAATATCCAATTAAAACAATAGCAATAATTTAAGAATTGTTGCACAGCTGAAAACCTTAATGGGAATAAATGAAGAATTCTTTAAACTTTGTGTAACTTATAATTACAGTCATTAAAATATAAAATACAAATCACCAAAGATCTTAAAGTTCACTGGTGAAATAGAATTAATAAACTAGGATTTTAAAACAAGGAACCCTGCTCACGACTGAAGGCCTTAATGACAACAAATTAAGAATTCTTTCACGGTTGAAGCTCTTAAACGCCAACAATGGCAATAAGTAAAAAAATTTAAGAAACACGCTTCAAATACAGACACAGCAAATAATGTTTTGAAAACAATCCAATGTGGTCGCAATTAGAATTTTAAGGCAAGTAACAACAGTCACGGCTGAAGGCCTTTAACGCCAAAAATGGCAATTATAAAAATAAATTTAACAACATAAAATAAAACAGGTTCATGGTGTGGGTTCCTGTAGTCATGTCCTAGTTCATGAACCACGGGCAACGTACGAGTAGCCAAATAAGTGGTCCCGACAGTCGGGATACCAGTTACTTTGGAATAAGGCTGGGCATCTCGGACATATTTTGGGTCGTGGTCACCTTTGTGCTCATACGGCAAAGACTACCAAATCCACCGGTTAGTCCCTCAAGCGTTAGGGGTAAAACCCGATGGGACTCGGGGCAAGTAAGGCTAGCAACCTGCTTCCCTGGTACTTTAAATATGATGCTGGCAACAATCAGAGCAAAATGCCTCGGACCTTTGGAGGTGACGGAGTCCCACCTCTAACTGACAAATCAGGGACTCCTAAGATACGACTTGGCAAACAAATGGTAATGAGATGGGGAGCTATTAATATCAATGGGGGCTACTCTGGGAAGAAGGTAGAGCTGGCAGAGGCTGCAGGTAAGATGGGGCTGGACGTTTTAGCTGTTAGTGACAGTCCGCAGCTCGTGGTCGTGCGGTAGCGTTCTCGCTTCCCACGCCCGGGTTCGATTCTCGGCGGAGTCAGGGATTTTCTCTGCCTCGTGATGACTGGGTGTTGTGTGATGTCCTTCGGTTAGTTAGGTTTAAGTAGTTCTAAGTTCTAGGGGACTGATGACCATAGATGTTAAGTCCCACAGTGCTCAGAGCCATTTGAACTATTTTTTGTTAGTGACATTCGGGTAAGGGGTGAGAAAGAAGAGGGAGTGGGAGAATACAAGGTCTACCTGTCAGGAGTCAAAGCAGGAATAGCACAATGGGGTGTAGGGCTTTACATCAGGAAAGAAATGGAACCCAGCGTAGTTGCAATAAGGTATGCAAACGAACGACTGATGTGGATAGATTTGACAGTGTCTAGCAAGAAAATTAGGATTATGTCAGTATATTCGCACTGTGAAGGGACAGATCAATATAAGATGGATAGTTTTTATTACGTACTCAGTGATGTAGTTGTTAGAGTTAAGGACAAGGACAGTGTTCTGCTCATGGGTGGTTTTAATGCCAGGATTGGAAATCGAACAGAAGGGTATGAAAAGGTTATGGGTAAATTTGGAGAGGATATGGAGGCCAACAGGAACGGGAAACAACTCTTGGATTTCTGTGCTAGTGTGGGCTTAGTAATGACAAACTCCTTTTTTAAACATAAGAACATTCACGGGTATACTTGGGAAGGCAGGGGAACCAGATCTGTCATTGACTACATAATAACAGATCAGGAATTCAGGAAGGCTGTGAGGGACACACGTGTATTCAGGGGACTCTTTGATGACACTGATCATTATTTAATCTGCAGTGAAATTAGAATTGTGAGGCCGAAAGTGCAGGAGGTCAGGTCCATATGTAGGAGGATAAGAGTGGAGAAACTTCAGGATAAGGAAATCAGGCACAAGTACATAACAGCAATCTCAGAAAGGTACCAGTTAGTTGAATGTCAATTACAGTCATTGGAAAAGGAATGGACAAGGTACAGGGACACAGTACTAGAAGTGGCTAAAGAATTTCTTGGAACGGTAATGTGTAAAAGTAGGATGAAGCAAACAGCTTGGTGGAATGACACAGTCAAGGCAGCCTGTAAAAGGAAAATGAAGGCGTATCAAAAATGGCTACATACTAGAACTCAGGTAGACAGAGAAAGTTATGTTGAAGAAACAAACAAAGCCAAACAGATAATTGCAGCATCCAAGAAGAAATCTTGGGAAGACTTTGGAAACAGGTTGGAGACTATGGGTCTAGCTGCTGGAAAACCATTCTGGAGTGCAATTAGCAGTCTTCGAAAGAGAGGTAAGAAGGAAATGACAAGTATTTTGGACGGGTCAGGAAAACTGCTGGTGAACCCTGTGGATACCTTGGGCAGATGGAGGGAATATTTTGAAGAGTTGCTCAATGTAGGTGAAAATACGATCAGTAATGTTTCAGATTTCGAGGTAGAATGGGATAGGAATGATGATGGAAGTAGGATCACATTTGAGGAAGTGGAGAAAATGGTCAATAGATTGCAGTGCAATAAAGCAGCTGGGGTGGATGAAATGAAGTCGGAACTCATCAAATACAGTGGAATGTCAGGTCTTAAATGGATACACAGGATAATTGAAATGGCCTGGGAGTCGGGGCAGGTTCCATCAGACTGGACAAAAGCGGTAGTCACACCAATCTTTAAACATGGAAACAGAATAGATTGTAACAACTACAGAGGTATCTCTTTAATCAGCGTTGTGGGTAAAATCTTCGCAGGTATTGTTGAAAGGAAAGTGCGAGTATTAGTTGAGGACCAATTGGATGAAAATCAGTGTGGGTTTAGGCCTCTTAGAGGTTGTCAGGACCAGATCTTTAGCTTACGGCAAATAATGGAGAAGTGTTATAAGTGGAACAGGGAATTGTATCTATGCTTTATAGATCTAGAAAAGGCATATGACCGGGTTCCTAGGAGGAAGTTATTGTCTGTTCTACGAGATTATGGAATAGGAGGCAAACTTTTGCAAGCAATTAAAGGTCTTTGCATGGATAGTCAGGCAGCAGTTAGAGTAGACGGTAAATTGAGTTCATGGTTCAGAGTAGTTTCAGGGGTAAGACAAGGCTGCAACCTGTCTCCAGTGTTGTTCATATTATATATGGATCATATGTTGAAAACAATAGACTGGCTGGGTGAGATTAAGATGTGTGAAGACAAAATAAGCAGTCTTGCATATACGGATGACTTAGTTGTGATGGCTGATTCGATTGAAAGTTTGCAAAGTAATATTTCAGAGCTAGATCAGAAATGTAAGGACTATGGTATGAAGATTAGCATCTCCAAAATGAAAGTAATGTCAGTGGGAAAGAGATATAAACGGGTTGAGTGTTAAATAGGAGGAACAAAGTTAGAACAGGTGGACGGTTTCAAGTACTTAGGATGCATATTCTCACAGGACGGCAACATAGTGAAAGAACTGGAAGCGAGGTGTAGCAAAGCTAATGCAGTGAGTGCTCAGCTACGATCTACTCTCTTCTGCAAGAAGGAAGTCAGTAGCAAGACTAAGTTATCTGTGCACCGTTCAATCTTTCGACCAACTTTGTTGTATGGGAGCGAAAGCTGGGTGGATTCAGGTTACCTTATCAACAAGGTTGAGGTTACGGATATGAAAGTAGCTAGGATGATTGCAGGTACTAGTAGATGGGAACAATGGCAGGAGGGTGTCCACAATGAGGAAATCAAAGAAAAACTGGAAATGAACTCTATAGATGTAGCAGTCAGGGCGAACAGGCTTAGGTGGTGGGGTCATGTTACACGCATGGGAGAAGCAAGGTTACCCAAGAGACTCATGGGTTGAGCAGTAGAGGGCAGGAGGAGTCGGGGTAGACCAAGGAGAAGGTACCTGGATTCGGTTAAGAATGATTTTGAAGTAGTAGGTTTAACATCAGAAGAGGCAGCAATGTTAGCACTGAATAGGGGCTCATGGAGGAATTTTATAAGGGGGCTACGCTCCAGACTGAACGCTGAAAGGCATAATCAGTCTTAAATGATGATGATGATGGCAATAAAACAGCAAATATAATAACAAAGGTTAATTCAAAGGGACAAGCAACTGATCACCAAACAGGTGAGGCAAATGATGGTAACTTGGTAATACAATAATAAAAAAATAACAGAATAAAAAAACACAAGAGCTAGTCACAGACGGTGCTCCAGGCATAGGCCTCTGAGTAGGTCAGGCCGAAAACACTTTCGCAAGTGATGAGAAACGCAGCCAAGAGTTGCATTCTCACCATAAGATGGTAACTCAGACTAGTGGCAGTCTAACAAGTGACTAATTATAATCTTGGTGAGGCTACCCGACGTCCAATAAACCAAATGCAAAAATGTAAAAATACGTCAAAGCCGGAACCGGCGGTCTGGACTCTGCCCGCAGAATACTGTGCTCCCGGAACAAGAAAATAATCACTACCACCAAGGTAGAAGAATCGCCAACCAACCTACAATCAAGAAAGACGTCCAACTTACGCACCTCACCGGACAGCGGTGGCAAGGCGAGGAAACGTATACTGCCGTTACATAAACTAACTCCCAGGGCAGATAACTGGGGCGTTAGCAGCCACCAGGCAGGAAAATACCGCTGGTGGAACTTAACAATTGTAACAAGCTGAAAGCAGTAAATAGTAATTAGAAGCCCAGGAAAGATCAGATCCGCCTTGCCCAAGCACTCCACTCGCTGCTCTTTGCCTTGGCGACACTACGAGCAGCAACACGAACCCAAGTAACTGGAGAATCGCGAAATTTCACAATGGTGGAGGTTTGTGTGCTCGAATTCAAATGCACTCCACTTGAAACTCGCAGGATCCGGTTTCGGCGAGGTCGAGCACCCTCGTGACCACAGCCCTTCGATGCAGCAGTCCATGCGCGCCGCCAGCGGTCCTGGCGTGGTCTCGCTCTGCGTAGACCTGGCTCCTCCTGCGTCCCCAACGGAACTGCTCACTCACGCGACACGGAAGAACGACGACGTCACCCCAAAGATAGGGCCACAGTTACTACATACCGATAACCGCCGCTGCTGCCACTAGCGGACAGGCAGCGCTTGCGAAACCAAGTGGCGCCAGTCAACACAATAAGAAGACAAACAACCGCAACCATGTCAACTAAACGATACAGTCTGGCCTCTAACAGAGGACGGAAATCTACAACAGCACCAACGTGAACCGGAGCACGGCTCAAAATACTGACTACAATGCACCACTGAATTTGTTGAATTCCATTAAACCGCTGTGCGATAATCCTAAAACTAGTATCAATGAGAACTTATTTTGGTTAAACTGGAGGCCACCAAACCCTTCGTGATATACGGACATCCCATCTTACTCTGCCACCTCATATATTTCAGAAAAGAAACGATGTGCGAAAAATGCAATCGGCCAGGGATACATCTATGCCAGCGGCTCGCATGAAGGGTAGGCACCTCGGTGCTGAGGTGCTGTCGCAATACAGTTGGACAGCGTCTGCAATAAAAAAAATTCAACAGCGAACATCGCATAAATATTTCTTTATTTGAAGTAACACGTTTCGACAGACTTTGCCGTCATTTTCAGGTGTTAAAAAATCTTTTGTTACAGAACGTGTTCACTCTACATTTGACCTTACGCCAAGTTGTCACGTGGATAAAAATCAGCACTTTATAAAAGGTTTGTCATAAATATTTTAGTAATGACAAATCTTTTATGAACGTCGCTTTTGGAAGGAGTTTCCAAAATGCGAGTTAAAGCTTGGGAGTTCTTGGTGAAGCAGCAAGTATGGTCTCACGACTTACATTGTCTTCCTGAGACCATACAGTCCTCAGCAATTTAGACATTCTCGTGCATTTAGGAAGACTCAACCGTTTTCCAGTCATTTCTTTTATAAACAAAAAGAAATCAAAGTGTAATGAGTAGGCATCCAAATCACAAAGCAAACTTAATAAATACGAATATGAATAAAACCTGTATAAAGAAGCAAAGGAACGTCTTTAAGTTTTTAATAAACAAAGTGAAAGCAGTAAATCTGTGAATACCAGACAAGTAAACTGAATGTTAGTTTGTATTCGTAAAGATAAGACTGCGGCGCTTAAGTCTGTAACTAACGTACGCTTTCCAAAATACTTATTTCACTGACGTACAAAAACATTCAAAGAAAAAAAGTGAAATATAAATAAAACCTGTCGAAAGAAGAAAAGCAAACTGTGAAGATCTTAATATACAAAACATCAGTAAATCCGTATATCCTAACCAAGTAAAATTGTTCCCGGTTTGTATTCGTAAAGATAAGTTTGTTGTGATTAATTTTGTTGCTGACGTAAACTTCCCAAAATACGAGCAAATATGTCACTGAGTTAAAAAAGCGAACAGCGTCATTTATTGTTTCTTGAAAGTACTACGAAACTAGCAGCGCTATCTATTTGTGCTTTGTTGTACTACTCCGTGATGATTAAACTTCCAAAGCACTAAGCTGAGCGCACAGATTTGGATAAAACTTTAAATTAGGTTTTTTCCGATTCTGATGAAATGAGGGCTATATATGGCTCCAAAGCTACGCTAAAGGTGCCCCATGAACATGTAGTAGTTTTGGCGGTACAAGTTACCTGTGAAAGCCCATGACGATTGGTCTAGTAGTCGTAGAGATTAGCGTGTTCAGACAGGCAAGACAGTTTTATTATTAATATAAAGCTTATAGATAGATCGCGATAAAGATTGTTTAGCTAAATAACGGTGGCTACTGAAATCCTGAAGGAAACCAACAACATCACTACAGAGGACGGCTACTAGTTCCCATCGTGGTACGACGGGCGGCCTGTGATTGCTGGTCAGCGGCATCGCCGTACACTGCTGCGACCGTCTGAACAAACAGCGCATGCTCAACTGGCGCCGTCTCTCCGCCACTAACAGCACAGGAACAACCGATGCTTCGTGGGTCACCGACAAACCGGGTAACCCACGAATAGTCTGCCACATCTTCCCTCAATCTCTCCAAACAGGTGCTATTTTAGGATCAGAAAATCGAAGAAATGTGACATCCACGGCCTTATGACACCATTAGAAATTTAATATAGCGTGCGCCACAGATGTGGAATGGCTCTTCTGAAAGAAAAAAATGATTGATAAACAGAAATTTAAAGTAGCACGAGATGGTAGAGGGGAAAATCCTGTGACTTCCTGTTACCGATTTGGAAGGCGCCGTTTCTTATGGAAGTCGTAATTTACAAATGGAAAGGAGGTCATACGAGATATCAAAAAGAGAATTCCACGAGGAACACAATGGAGTCTTTAGTCGAAGCGTAGCCTTACTGATTCTCGATTTAGGCTACATGATGTGTCCTAAACAGTTCTCATTATTGATGTCTGGCCAACTTGTTTCCTGCAAGATGCGGCGAATATTGCGCTCTGGGCTCTCACTGAACGATGCCGGGATAGCGGTTGATGTTGCTTCATCCGTAGACGTTTCCAGTCCCCCAGATTGCGGTTTGCTTGCAACAGAGCTATTTCCACGGAAATCGTCGGTCAGTTTCACGTCGGTGGTTTGCCTGGTAGCATTGCTTGAAATCCTCTGCGACATGACAGATGATCGTCTCTCCTGTTATCCAGGTGATTTCAGTCCGTTCGGATCGTGTTCACACCATCTACTTTAACACTGAAACGTCTCCTTTCAGAAATTATGAATGACTGTGCTGGTAAACTCCTACGTAATTTCATTTTCAAACAGCTGAGCAAAACTGAACGAACTCAGACAGCTCTCTCTTTACTTCTTCTGATCGTCACTAAACTGATACACAATATTTTTTAGCGCAACGCAATCTGTCTTTCAATAATCCCTACAAAAGAATGCCCCTGACTAACAATAACCTACACCTTTTATGAATCACTTACCTCACAAAAATCTTCGTTAATCGAACTACTGCAATACAGTGAGCGCCAATACTGCCACCTAAATAAAAGATTTCAACTACTGAAGGCACTAACTACTATAGGCGTAGTTATCAAATGAAAGATTTTGATAGGGAACAAACAATGTATTTACATTAATAATGTTCAAAAGCCATCATATATAATCAATTCATGACATCCATCTTTACAAATTTCCTGTTTCTGGCGAACACCACCAACGCTACGCGCTGTTTACATCCAACTGCCCAACAGTACACAAGCGAATACTCCAACAATGAGTCCAACCAGCCACAGACTGCACACAGCGCAGTCAGCGATTTTCATACAGAGCACTACATGACAATACCAACATAAAACCAACTTAAAACATCACCTATACGGAAGTAATATCTTTCGTAACTGTAGATTGGTTGGTTGGTTTGGGGAAGGAGACAAGACAGCGAGGTCATCGGTCTCATCGGATTAGGGAAGGACGGGGAAGGAAGTCGGCCGTGCCCTTTGAAAGGAACCATCCCGGCATTTTCCTGGAGCAATTTAGGGAAATCACGGAAAACCTAAATCAGGATGGCCGGACACGGGATTGAACCGTCGTCCTCCCGAATGCGAGTCCAGTGTCTAACCACTGCGCCACCTCGCTCGGTTTTCGTAACTGTAGACTGAATAATGTTATGCTCGAATGAATTACTTCGTTTTTCGTATGTAATTCTCTGTTTGATGTATAAAAAGACATTCTCTCCATTCCAAAATTATGAGCTGCATCAAAGACAGCGACATCCAAAATACCCACCATATTGGTACCATTGCCTGAAAGGTTTCCCCATCCTCTATCTCACACCTTTATTGGACGTAATTAGTCTCAGCCATGATGCTTCACGCCACGAATTCCTATCCTGTGCCGATCTCTTCATCCCAGAGTAGCAAATTCCTTTCCTGTGCGGATCAGTTGATATCACTTGCACCCGACGTCCTCCATTTATCTACTCGATATGTTACTATCTCTGCCTTATCCAACACATCTAACCCTCTAAAACTCCGTCTACAACAGTGGAAGCTATTCTCCGATGTCGCAACACATGCCCTAACCATCTGACCCTTCTTGTCAGCGTTTTTTCCATCTTCCTTTCCTCCACTATTCTGCGGAGAAGCTCCTCATTTCTGACCAAATCAGTCTACCTTCCAACATCGTTCTACAGAGTTGTTCTACAGGGAATCCCAGAAATTCTGCGACAATCCTCGACGGGTTGTAGAGGTTGTCTTGAGGAACAAATCGAGGATAGCAACCTGTGTTCTGAAACTTCATCCAACGACGCTACAGAGCATCGAAATTATAGGCGCCGGCACCTGCCACTAGGCTACCCTTTCTGCAGCAAACGTGATTTCATATGCTGAAGAACAGCAGGTGGAATATCTCGTAATGTTGTCTGTTATTCAGTAATCGCGACTGACTGCCACGATAGCCACTGGAGAAGGTGGAGCTAACTGCTGCGTAGAACTGCCTTCTCTCCTATGAATGCCTTGCTCTGTTGTCTCAGTGGATAAAGGTTTCGGATACAGGCTCCATTTATACGAGGGTGAGTCAAATGAAAACATTAAATATTTTTTTAAATATTATTTATTGTGCATAAGTGGTACAAAGCTGTATCACTTTTCAACATAATCTCCCCCGCGCTCAATGCAAGTCCTCCAGCACTTACAAAGTGCATAAATTCCTTTAGAAAAAAGTTCTTTTGGTAGTCCGTGCAACTACTCATGTACCGCGTGGCGTACCTCTTCAACTGAACGGAACTTCTTTCCTCCCATTGCGTTTTTGAGTGGTCCAAACATACGGAAATCTCTTGGGGCAAGGTCTGGTGAGTATTTCAGGAGTCAGCTGCCGTGGCACCCACCTTGCAGACACTTTGTGAAACTGGAGCACATCGTGCACAATGTGGTGTGCTGACCCATGACTAATCTGTAAACATGCTACAGTGTCATTCAGTGTCACTTGCCGGTTTTCCTTCACTATGGCTTCAACTGCTGCAATGTTCTGTGGAGTCACAACTCGTTGTGCATGACCTTCACGAGGAGCATCTTCCACTGAAGTCACACCATTTGCGAACTTCCTACTCCATTCGTAGACTTTCTCCTGTGCGAAACATACATCTCCGTACTCAACCTTCATTCGTCGATGAATTTCAATAGGCTTCACACCTTCACCACGCAAAAACCGAATAACAGAGCGCTGTTCTTCCTTAGTGCAAGTCGCAAGTGGGGCGACGGTATGTGTGTATCTGCACTATGCTGCCACCTACAAGCCATTCCGCACCCTATTTGTAGCACGCTTACCAACTTACAGGATAATGGCCCGAAATTTCTATTTGTTATTACAAATTTAAGGTTTTCATTTGACTCGCCCTCGTATTTTAGTTTTCTCCTGGAACCCTCTGAAATACCCAGCACTTTTCGGTATACCAGAGAAAAATAAACTGCAGATGAAAACCCGTTTTCAAAACCATCGTCCACCAAGGCAACAGATTATCACATTCATAGGAGACAAGGCTCCTCTATGCAGCAGCTAGTCCCATCTACTCCTCTGGCGATCGTGGCTGTCAGTCGCGACCTCTGAATAAAAAACAACTTTGCGAGGCTTTCCGCCCACGATTGGCCAGCGTATAAAGTCACGTTTGCCGCTGAAGAGGTGATCTAACGCCAGACGCCGACGTCTATAACTTCGAGGCTCTTAGTGTGATTAGATTATGCTTCTGAACACGTGTTCGTATACTCGATTTGTTCTTGCTCAAGGCAGCTCTACAACCTGTCGTATATTGTCGCAACATTCATGCGACACCTTGTAAAGCACTACATCTCAAACGCTTCGATTCTCTCCTTTTCCGGTTTTCCACTGTCCACGTTTCACTGGCAAACAATGCTTTGTTCCAAACGTGTTTTTTTCAGAAATTCTGTTCTCGAACTGATCCCCGAACTAGGTGCTAGTAAAATTCTTATGACCAAGAATACTCTGCTTGTCTCTTCTGGCCTTCTTTTTGTGTTCTCTTTATATCCCTTTCATACATCCTCTTTAATCTGAGCACTTCATTCTCGGTGTTCCATTCTTATTATTCCCTCTTTGTTTCTGTACATACGAGGTGCGACAATAATGTAATGAGACTGATTTTCTTTGCAAGATGTGGCAATCCTGCAGGCCATTGACCTTGGTTTATAAGCAGCTTCTAGTCCAAGCGGCACTTCGATGCAACTGCTCAGTCATGTGTTGTGCTGTAATAAGTTAACATTTGTTTGTGTCTCTCGTCACAGAAATGGAACAGCATAGTATTGCTCAATAGCATGCCATTTTTTTTGTGTTAAACCGTGACGACAACTTACGGTAAGCTTCAGAAGGCTTTTGGAGAGGAGGTTATGTCAAGAGCTCAAGTTTTTCGGTGGCATAAAATGTTTAATGAAGGCAGGACCAATATTGAAGAAGAAGACCGCAGTGGACGACCATCAACCTCACGGACGGATGTCAACTTGGCCAGGGTGCGTGAACTCGTACGATCTGATCAAGATTATCCGTGAAAATGATTGCAGAAGAACTGAACATCAATCGAGAAACGGTTCGTCTAACAATAACTGAAGATCTTGGTACGAGAATGATTTGTGCAAAAATGGTCCCCAAAAATCTCACACTACAACAGCGAGAAACATGGAAAAATGTGGCAGCCGGAAAAAATGTGGCAGACGGAAATCAATCCAGAATTGTTGAGCCGTGTTATCACTGGTGATGAAAGTTGGTTTGCAGTACGACCCAGAGACAAAACGCCAAAGTTCGCAATGGTGCTCAAAGGGATTACCCAGACCAAAAAAAAAAAAAATACAAATGGCTCTGAGCACTATGGGACTTAACATCTGTGGTCATCAGTCCCCTAGAACTTAAAACTACTTAAACCTAACTAACCTAAGGACGTCACACACATCCATGGCCGAGACAGGATTCGAACCTGCGACCGTAGCAGTCGCGCGGTTCCGGACTGAGCGCCTGAACCGCTAGACCACCGCGGCCGGCAGACCAAAAAAAGCTCGCGTGTCAAAGTCAAAAGTGAAATGCATGCTTGTGTGCTTGTTTCATTCCAAGGGAATTGTTCATAAACAGTGGGTGCCTCCTGGAAAAACAGTTCAACAATATTACTACAAAGAAATTTTAGAAAGACTTCTTAAAAGAGTTCGTGTCCATGTCAACGTTGCTGATAATTGGATTCTGCATCACGATAATGCGCCATCCCATACTGGACAGTCAGTACAGCAATTTTTAACCTCAAAACAAATTTCAGTACTACCATAGCCACCTTATTCACCAGATATCATTCTGTGCGACTTTTTTCTATTTCCAAGAGTCAAAACGGCGGCCAAGGGACACCATTTTCAAACAACACAAGATGTCCAAAAAGCTGTGACGAGGCTCTTGGAGGATATTATAGAAGATGAGTTCCAGAAATGTTACCACCAGTGGCAGAAGCGCTGGAAAAAGTGTGTGCAATCAGAAGGGAATTACTTTGAAGGAGACAGCACTAAACTTGACTAAAAAGGTAAGCAGCATTTTTTTTTTTTCACATCAGTCTCATTATTGTCACACCTCCTACTGTGCATTATCCATCTTTCACTATAGATTACACCCATTTTATGAGAGGTTTGAACATCTTGCACAATTTTAAATTGTCTAGTGCTATTTTTACAGTATCCAGTCACTTTAATATGAATACCTGTCAAAATGCCAATAAACCTCCTTTTGCAGTGCGGACAACAGCTAAAACACCTACTTGGGCATCATCATTTGTTGCAGGTCGTGGTTGATGTTTCACATGTGGCTGACACACTCCCTGTTTCTTTAAATAAAGTAACTATCTTGCGGACGGTCCGGACACTTGGATTATTTCGTCCAGGATACCGAGCAGCATACATAGCACACGCCCGTTGGGCATTTTGATCACAATAGCCATAGATCAACACGATATCGACCTTTTCCGCAATTGGTAAACGGTCCATTTTATCACGGGTAATGTATCACGAAGCAAATACCGTCCGCACCTACTTAAACGTTTGTGACTATTACAGCGTCATTCATCAAAAAGCGAAAAAAGTGGTCCAACTAAAACATTCATATTTCTTTACGTACTACAAGAATATATAATAAAAATGGGGGTTGCTACTTAAAAAAAAAAAAACGTGGTTGATATCCGTTTGACCTATGGCAGCGCCACCTAGCGGGCCAACCATAGCGCCATCTGGTTTCCCCTTTTTAAGCTAGACGAGTTTCGTTCTGTGTAGTTTTTTCGTTTGATGTTTATTTCGTGAGATATTTAGCCCGGTCACTATCAATGGACCACCCTTTATACTCTAAGACCTTGGGCAGTGCAGGAAGACTTCAATAGGTTGGTAATCATAGATTGTTGTAGCAACAAGTGTTGTAGCAACTTACTTTATAGGTATGGCTTAATTAGTCCACATTTCAGGGCTCGTGTTAAACACTTGTGATTAAGTAGTGGTTGAAGATATTGTTACAGCAGGCAGTGAAGAGTCAATATATGGCCTTTTCGAGGTTACTGCAAGTGACACGCTTTAGATAGAATTTTTCTTGGCTACAGTCATTTACCCACATGAAGTAATCAATGAGTTTCCGTTTAGTTTTCACTTCAGTTGTGGTTGTAGGTAATGTGAGTTCCCGGTTCGGTTCTTCAGATGAGACGGCGGGATCAGGTGCAGCTTTTACTTTGCTTGTACCAAGACCATTCAGGTTTTTCCATAGGGCAGCTGATCTGTATCTGTTGTTAGTAAATGTATAGACATGGCCGGGTTTATCAGTCCTCACAGGATGACTGCTCTATTCCGCTTCTCCTTGTAAGCAACATAATTTTCAAGTGTAGGTCGTTGTATGTATGCCCACCGTGCAGCTCTCTGAGATTCATGAGCTATTTCATTTACTAGCATTCGTCTGAGTCGCACACGGTTCTCGTATGTCACAAGTTTTGGCGTTATAAGAGGGGTTATTCCGTGGGACGACGGCGGAGTGTCGGGCAGACAGGCCTCGATGGTCTCTGAGGGGAGCACTGGGCAGAGGCGGCGCTATCGCGGGGTCAGCCGGGGTTGATGGCGGGGGGTGGCGCCTAATGCCGCATTCGCGTGCGCCGGTCCGCGCTCAAGCGGCGGCGGCCACCCCTCAGAGCGGGCCATAATCGCCGTAAATTTTAATGCAGCCTGGGGAGCGCCTGGGCTGGCGGAGGTCGGGCATTGCCGTCGGAAAGTATCGTCCGTGCTGTGTGAGCCGTGTAGCTCATTTGTCTGCGCTACTTTACTGGCCTGTGCACGTTGTACATTGCTGACCACTAAAGTAGCAACACTGTGAAGACGGCATGCCACAACCGTCAAACTGACACCGCGTAAACTATATGCTAGGATATGTAAATGATTAGCAATTCGGCGCTACTGCACGCATTAGGCAGTAGTAACCTCTATATTTTCTGTACGTAGGGAAACATGATGCAAAAGATTTATCGCTCAGAAATTGCCTTTTAATATGCGTTGTTTCTGAGTAGAAACAGTAACCACTACTAGCACGTGCCACATGTCGAGAACCAAACGGCTGTGAGATATCGAGAATGCAGTTTATCGTTCCTGAGCGTGCCACGTGCGACTAGCGCCTGAGGGAACAGACATATCTTTCCCTCTGTTGTGCAGAGTCGGGGTAGCCGAGTGGGCTGAGGCGCCTGGTCACGGTCCGCGATGCTCCCACCGTTGGAAAAAAAATGTTCAAATGTGTGTGAAATCTTATGGGACTTAACTGCTAAGGATATCAGTCCCAAAGCTTACACACTGCTTAACCTAAATTATCCTAAGGACAAACACACACACCCATGCCCAAGGGAGGACTCGAACCTCCGCCGGGACCAGCCGCACAGTCCATGACTGGAGCGCCTTAGACCGCGCGGCTAATCCAGCGCGGCCCCCCCATTGGAGGTTCGAGTCTTCCCTCGGGCATGGCTGTATGTTTGTCCTTAGGTTAAGGTAGATCAAGTAGTGTGTAAGCTTATGGACCGATGACCTGAGCAGTTTGGTCCCATAAGACCTTACCACAAATTTCCAATTTGTGCAGCGTCTTACAGCTATGAAGACTGGTGTTTATGATCCCACTATATTGCTTCTAAGACCGGTCGGGATCCCACAGCTGTCAAGCTAAAATACAATCGTTGGGCTCAGTTGGGTGACAGTGCATTCCAGGATGTCAGTGTGTTTCATGCGACCAGTGGCCGAGACGTTAGACGTATTGTTCGCTCAGTCGTGCATCATCCTACAGCTACATTACGTACCTCGAGTCACGAAGTGGACCGGTTTTCAGCAAGACAAGAATCCACACCGACGGTGCTGCGACGTCTGACTGCCAATGACAGCATGACAGTCATTCTTGCTACTTCCCTCTAGAAGGAAGCACAGCATTGGGAACACGAGTGGCACTAAAATCTTCTTTTCAGACTAGTCCCGATTCTGTGTACCACATGACAATGGGTGTGGAGATTATGGGAGAACGAACGTTGTCAGATAGCACAGCAGCTGGGGAAATGTTATAGGACGGCACTCGCTGCAGTTCATGACCATCTTTGGTTCACATAGTCGCTAATTTGGACCTAATGCGATACAGTAATACCTATATCTTGTACTGTTGTTGTCATTTCACATCTTCCATTCGCAAATATAGCAGGGGAAGAACTAATGTTTATATGCTTCCGTAGGAGCCCTGATTTCTGTTAACTTGCGTTTACGGCCCGCGCGTAGAATGTAGGTCTACACTGGCGGCTATAGAACCGCTTTGCAGTCGGCCGAAAATGAAGGTTCGCTAAATTTTCTCGATAGTGTCCAGGGTTTCCCATTTCAGTTCACGAAACTGAAAGGTCTCTGTTGGATTCCTTTCATGTTGATTTCTTAAATCTGTTGTCATTTACGGCATACATTCCACTTCTAAATTTACTGTGGTGTCTCTGACTCTATCTGGGAGGAGACTGAGCACTGGAACGTGTTACTTTTACACGCAATCAAGAACGATCTGTCGCACTACTACACTTTAAAACGCAGTTTATATGTAATTCATATCACACAGTCTCATACGGAACCTACATCCGCTTTCTTTTATACAGCGTATATGATAAGATACTGTCATCCCCGTTCCCCTCTGTGTGAGAGGATGAATGAGCAAATGCATTTCTAGTTGCATGCTTGATGGTAGCAGACAAGCCTGTCTGCTAGAGAACAGCAGGACCAACGTCAGAACAGGTAGCTACGCTTTCTAAAAGCAAAGAGGTTTCTATTCTTGGTATGGTCCTGTCCGTCCCTTGTCATGTTGGTTTAGGAAGCTGCCTCACTGGTCACTTCCGTTTGTATCTGTGAAGCACCCTCGGTAGGGGCCCACCACAGTCTGTCCGCGGCGAGCGTCTGAAGTGGTAAGATCTCCGGCTAAGCACGTCTCTGCTAAGTCTGTAGGATAATGGATTTCTTACGTTCAGGCTAACTGAAAATTTAATCACCTTTATTTCAGGTTTAGATCTAAAATATGTCATCTTAAATTGCAACGCAGTATAACTCGAGTTTGAAGTTCAGAATATCTTCCAGTAGTTACTTTGTCACTACTTTGTGAGTAAAGTGAAACCACGTGTTGATGATCCGTAACTCTAACTAAGATCATCAATCTTAAATGCGAATGTGCGTGAGATTATAACGTCTCGTCTTGACAATATTTTTCAATATAGCAACTTTTTTTTATGTTCAACCCACGTGGGGTGTACTTAGTGAGACCAGTACCACGTGCCTATACAATTGTTTGACCCCAGGTTAATAGTAAGACGATAGTAACCAGTTCAAGGTTTTTCTATTGTAAATTGCGTTTTGATGTAATTTATTTTAATTATCAAAAGTATTGTGGAGTTACAATCTTTGTGTAAACCAAGTTGACCACGTGAAGCATGTGGTGTAATCATCAAAGTAGCCCTCAGCTATTGTTTTCGGGAAGATTTCACAGATAGTTAGTATGAATTTAGTATACCAGTGTGTGCTAATTTCATGACGGACAGGATTGCGTTACGAACGTAACTTCTTTGGGTAAAATTGAATCGGTTGGTTGCGGTTAATTTCCTCTTGCATGTGTTTCAACATTCTTCGTGTGTTATTTTATGAATGCAGTGTTGTATGCAGTCTCCCAATCTTGGCTCCATATTTGATGTGTTCCGTAAGATTACAAACTCACATTTTCACAATCCTAAATAAGGCACCAGTTTAGTTATGAATCAAGTTTAATATGCTGAAATTTTAATGGAACAATGATCAATGTTAAAATAAATGTCCAAATATGAACTGATCTATTTCTTTTTATTTCAAAAAATGGTTCAAATGGCTCTGAGCACTATGGGACTTAACATCTGTGGTCATCAGTCCCCTAGAACTTAGAACTACTTAAACCTAACTAACCTAAGGACATCACACACATCCATGCCCGAGGCAGGATGCGAACCTGCGACCGTAGCAGTCGCGCGGTTCCGGACTGCGCGCCTAGAACCGCTAGACCACCGCGCCCGGCTCTTTTTATTTCAATTCTCTTTTATATATATATCACCGGTTGTCGTAAGATGACTATTAAAAGATTATAATTAATGTTAGTCTGGTTGGGAATTTGGTAAGCTAGACTGGATACCTGGTGAAACAGTTGCTCAGTAATGCAAGGTTAACTTCTTAACTTCCCCAGATAGCTCACAGCTTTTAACCCGCTTTTATTGTCTTGAATATCAGCACCACTTTCAGAACAGCTTAATTACAAAATATCTTCGTAATACTCGGGTGTTCATCGAACCTACTGGTAACAATTCTAACAGCATACACCTGAATTACTTCGATGTATTTCTTTAATCCGACTGGTGGAGATCTCAAACACTCGAACAGTACTGAAGACTGGATCGCTCTAGGTTTCTATACGCGATCTCCCTTGAACATGAGTTACACTTACGTAGAATTCTCCCAATAAACTGAAGTCAACCATTCGCCTTCTCTACTACCATCCGTAAATGCTTGTTTCATTCATAGCGCTTTACCACATTAAGCTTGGATATTTAATCAACGTAGATTTGTCAGGCAGCACGCCACTAACATGTATTCGAAAATTGTTTTTCCTATTCGTCTGGATTAGCTTACATTTTTCTGAATTTAGAGCAAGTGCCTAGTTATCAGACCAACTAGAAATTTCAATCTCTTTTGATCCATCCACAGGGGAAGCCTGCCGCTGTGGCCGAGCGGTTCTAGGGGCTTCAGTCCGAAACCGCGCTGCTGCTGCGGTCGCAGGTTCGAATCCTGCCACGGGCATGGATGTGTGTGACGTCCTTAGGTTACTTAGGTTTATGTAGTTTTAAGTGTAGGGGACTGATGACCTCAGATGTCAAGTC
Organism: Schistocerca serialis cubense; assembly: GCF_023864345.2. Taxonomy (NCBI): domain Eukaryota; kingdom Metazoa; phylum Arthropoda; class Insecta; order Orthoptera; family Acrididae; genus Schistocerca; species Schistocerca serialis. Next base: position 263,156,858 of record NC_064646.1, read on the forward strand.
CCATAGTTCTTAGAGCCATGAGAACCATTTTTAGGCAGGGGACATCAGCTAGTTAAGCAACTGTCGATGTCAATAAAATTCTCCAACAGCGGTGTAAACAAGATGTTATTTTATTATATTTTGAGGCAACCAGTTTCGGCATTCCAGTATGCTATGTTCAGGCCCCATATGCATGTCTCAAAATGCCATACAGTGCCATATATCACTGGATTTCGCGAATTCAAACCGTTTCACAAGTACTTCGTTCGAAGACTTGGTAGCTACCAAGACTTCGGGAACGAAAACAGGGCCTCGGCTTCTGCCACGCTGATAGCAATGTGGGTGCTGTGGACGTCGCTCATGTTAGTTTGCTCCCAGCAGAAGAAATCGAGTCGGCTCTTTGGCCCTAAGGCACAGTATATAGCCATGTCGCGGAAAAATGGACGCAATTCGGAACATATCTTTTCCTAAAGGGAGACTGACAGGTCCGAATTGAACTTAAAAACCTTTATCATATCTATATCGGCGGTTGCCGTGCCATTGTCATTTGCGACGGGCAACCGAGGACATGTTCCGGATGTGGGAATGCATCCAACGCCGGAGCATGCCTCTACCGCCTCCGGACATAACGCCGCCGTCGCAAAATTTTTAAATGTGTGTGAATTCCTAAGGGACCAAACTTCTTAGGTCATCGGTCCCTAGACTTCCACACTACTTAAACTAACTTATGCTAAGAACAAAAGACACACACATGCCCGAGGGAGGACTCGAAACTCCGGTGGGAGGATTCGCGTAGTCCGTGATACGGCGCCTCAAACCTCGCGGCCACTCTGCGCTGCCCGCCGTCGCAGCCGACACTGCTCCCCGTGACTTACGTTGCCGCCCTCAAGCATGCTGCCACTTCACCGTCTTGGTGAGCGAACGCAGCATCCTCCGATCCGGCGTGAAGACGAAACACTCATTCTACGTATTGCGGACGCTACTCCTACAGCACCGCCCCCATCGACTGCAGCGTGGGAACACAGAACGGGACGGAAGAAGTTTCGTTCGTACCCACAGCTGAACGATCAGACATCGATCCTCGAAACGGATGCAGCTCTCCACAGGCTGGAGTGCAGGCGCCCATCCCGCGCCCCAAGATGGTCTTGCTCTGCGATGAAAAGCCTAGGGAGAGGACGATGACGCCACGAAAGTTACACCGACAGGGACCCCACCGGTGGCGCGCCACTTTTGGACGGTTCCGGCCGAAGGGTGAGCAGAGATGACGATGCAGCTTAGCACTCAACAGACGTTACCCAACTAATGAATAACTTCATACCCGCAGTTTGACAACAAGCTTATATCATCGCCACTATTAACCTCAATACGATTGGAAGAACTGTGAAGAACCATCCCCTACGAGAGATGCTTCGTGCTTAGGGTACTGACGTCGCTTTATTACAAGAAGAGCGTCTCGCGTCCCTCTCCAATTTCTATGGTTATGCAACATACACTCCTGGAAATGGAAAAAAGAACACATTGACACCGGTGTGTCAGACCCACCATACTTGCTCCGGACACTGCGAGAGGGCTGTACAAGCAATGATCACACGCACGGCACAGCGGACACACCAGGAACCGCGGTGTTGGCCGTCGAATGGCGCTAGCTGCGCAGCATTTGTGCACCGCCGCCGTCAGTGTCAGCCAGTTTGCCGTGGCATACGGAGCTCCATCGCAGTCTTTAACACTGGTAGCATGCCGCGACAGCGTGGACGTGAACCGTATGTGCAGCTGACGGACTTTGAGCGAGGGCGTATAGTGGGCATGCGGGAGGCCGGGTGGACGTACCGCCGAATTGCTCAACACGTGGGGCGTGAGGTCTCCACAGTACATCGATGTTGTTGCCAGTGGTCGGAGGAAGGTGCAAGTGCCCGTCGACCTGGGACCGGACCGCAGCGACGCACGGATGCACGCCAAGACCGTAGGATCCTATGCAGTGCCGTAGGGGACCACACCGCCACTTCCCAGCAAATTAGGGACACTGTTGCTCCTGGGGTATCGGCGAGGACCATTCGCAACCGTCTCCATGAAGCTGGGCTACGGTCCCGCACACCGTTAGGCCGTCTTCAGCTCACGCCCCAACATCGTGTAGCCCGCCTCCAGTGGTGTCGCGACAGGCGTGAATGGAGGGACAAATGGAGACGTGTCGTCTTCAGCGATGAGAGTCGCTTCTGCCTTGGTGCCAATGATGGTCGTATGCGTGTTTGGCGCCGTGCAGGTGAGCGCCACAATCAGGACTGCATACGACCGAGGCACACAGGGCCAACACCCGGCATCATGGTGTGGGGAGCGATCTCCTACACTGGCCGTACACCACTGGTGATCGTCGGGGGGACACTGAATAGTGCACGGTACATCCAAACCGTCATCGAACCCATCGTTCTACCATTCCTAGACCGGCAAGGGAACTTGCTGTTCCAACAGGACAATGCACGTCCGCATGTATCCCGTGCCACCCAACGTGCTCTAGAAGGTGTAAGTCAACTACCCTGGCCAGCAAGATCTCCGGATCTGTCCCCCATTGAGCATGTTTGGGACTGGATGAAGCGTCGTCTCACGCGGTCTGCACGTCCAGCACGAACGCTGGTCCAACTGAGGCGCCAGGTGGAAATGGCATGGCAAGCCGTTCCACAGGACTACATCCAGCATCTCTACGATCGTCTCCATGGGAGAATAGCAGCCTGCATTGCTGCGAAAGGTGGATATACACTGTACTAGTGCCGACATTGTGCATGCTCTGTTGCCTGTGTCTATGTGCCTGTGGTTCTGTCAGTGTGATCATGTGATGTATCTGACCCCAGGAATGTGTCAATAAAGTTTCCCCTTCCTGGGACAATGAATTCACGGTGTTCTTATTTCAATTTCCAGGAGTGTACATGATACATGGTGATCAGAGTGGCAGTGGTGCGGCAAAACCAGTGCGCGACGGTATTCCGTCGAAGATGTGACTTACCTCCCCTCAACCAGGGCGCTGGCGACCATCGTCTTGGGTGTACGTATTATTGACGTGTATGTTCCATCGGGAACCAACAAACGCCACGAAAGATCGCAGTTCTACTCAGGGCAAATTATGCCCCCCCCCCCCCCCCCCCCCGTCCTTCTCCATCTTTCTTGGTCGCTACGATCATTATATCGTAGACGATTTTAACTGTGTGCTCCACCCCAAAGGCCAGGTCCCACACTTTCGACTTGTCAAGAACTTCGGATATTTGTGCGAGGCACGTGTCTCATTCATACCTGGGAGAAAGGGCAATGTGACCGCCCCAGACACACATTTCTTGCTAGTCACTCGGTCAGTCGTCTTGATCGCATTTACACGATGTGATCAAAAGTACCCGGACACCTGGCTGAAAACGACTTACAAGTTCGTGGCGTCCTCCATCGGTAATGCGGATTTCAGTATGGTGTTGGCCCACCCTTAGCCTTGATGGCAGATGCTACTCTCGCAGGCATACGTTCAAGCACGTGCTGGAAGGTTTCTTGGGGAAAGGCAGCACATTCTTCACGGAGTGCTGCACTGAGGAGAGGTATCGATGTCGGTCGGTGAAGCATGACGCGAAGTCGGCGTTCCAAAACATCCCAAAGCTGTTATATAGGATTCAGGTTAGGACTCCGTGTAGGCCAGCCCTTTACATGGACGTTATTGTAGTGCAACCACTGCGCCATAGGCTGTGCATTATGAACAGGTGCTCGATCGTGTTGAAAGATGCAATCACCATCCCCGAATTGCTCTTCAACAGTGGGAAGCATGAAGGTGCTTAAGACCTCAGTTTAGGACTATGCTGTAATAGTGCCACGCAAAACAACAAGGGGTGCAATCCCCCTCCATGAAAAACAGGACAACACCATAACACCACTGCCTCCGAATTTTACTGTTGGCACTACACACACTGGCAGATGACGTTCACCGGGCATTCGCCATACTCACACCCTCCATTGGATCGCCACGTTGTGTACGGTTAGTGAAGCAGTGGGTGCGAAAGTACCACTGATAAATTTATAATTTAGCGTAACAGGTAATAAGGAGGGAAAATGAGGGAGATCCAGCCACAGAACAGAGCGTATATTTTCTAATTTAGTTCCTTTTCCAAAGCATTTATGAGAAATGAAGGGCGAATGGTAGCAATGGATCCAGGGTACTCTCTTTTAGCCAGCTTTTTTAATTTGAATGCTTTATGCATTTACATTGGGCATCGATTTATGTATATAGGGGCTTGGTTTCGTAGCATGTTGTAGATTGGTTATCACTGAACTCTTTTATTTTATCATGCTCGAATGCATACTCATTTAGAAAATATAACGATTTGTTGCGACAGTTTTACATAGCGTGGAGGTGAGGCCTCTTATGGATTGCTAGTTTGTGGTCAGGATTGTGTCTGGTCAAGCCGCTAGGGAAGATACCCATAAATTCAGTCAATATGCACTAGACATGGCAACAATTGCACACAAAATGCCACCGAGAAAGAAACAGAGATTGTACCACGGGAACGCGAAGTATTAAAAGCATACCAAATTTCGCATTCCTAACCCACCGAGCTTATAGAAAATACGAAAAATAACCCAGTAGGCGGTACTGCCGCTTCAAAGATCAGTTTTATTCGTTCTGTAGTTTTGAGGGTAAATTTAGCAAATGAACTTTTAGAGTTGAGCTAATGATTCTGGGCTGTTCTGAGAAATATTCTGGCCTCCTGCATCATGGCTGCGACCACTCGGGTCGACCAAGGGACCTCACCATATTTCTACCACAAAGAAAACGGAGTAAATAATTCATAACACGTGTCGTGAGGCAGTTAACATCTCAGCATGATGCGGAGAATGGATGTGCTTGCCACACGAAAACATGACAAGCTACCTGTAGTAATTAACACAAAAGTGGTCCAGAACATTCATGCTCACCAAATGTAAAGAATAAATAGAAAAGAAAACCCACTGATGATGGCACAGTGGTGCCGAAACATGTTTGGGTAGTGAGAAAAACGGTGTTTATCGTAACTGGCGGACCTCAAATCCCAAAAATTTTAACTGCAAACACGGCCAATACAAGGAGCTACAAATCAAAAGATGGATAAAATTGATTTATTAAGTTCATTTGGTAACACAAATCGCCTACGATCATCTACACTCGCATTATCCGGAATACAGTGCATACGTGGAGCGCAGGGAATAAGTCCCATGTACCAAAAAGAAACACCTATTACAATTCTAATATTTGATCCGGAAATATAACCATTCGCTAATATTTAACATTTTACACGAGTATGTCTAAATACGATGTAGAAATAAGAGTAGACACTTTAAAACCCATGAAATCCTTATCACATGGCACGAAACAAAGGAGAAGCACTTTTACTACATTTTAAACGGATTTCTGGCTGTTGCTGTTATTGTGGTCTCCAGTCCAGAGACTAGTTTGATGCAGCTTTCCATGCTACTCTACCCTGTGCAAGTTTCTTCATCTCCCAGTACCTATTGCAACCTACATCCTTCTGAATCTGCTTAGTGTGTTCATCTCTTGGTCTCCATCTACGATTTTTACCCTTCACGCTGCCCTCCAGTACCAAATTGGTGATCCATTGATGCCCCAGAACATGTCCTACCAACCGATCCCTTCTTCTAGTCAAGTTGTGCCACAAACTCCTCGTCTCAATTCTGTTCAACACCTCCTCATTAGTTATGCCATCTACCCATCAAATCTTCGGCATTCTTCTGTGGTACCACATTTCGAAAGCTTCTATTCTCTTCTTGTCCAAACTATTTATCGTCCATGTTTCACTTCCATATATGGCTACACTCCATACAAATACTTTCAGAAACGACTTCCTGACACTTAAATCTATACTCGATGTTAACAATTTTCTCTTCTTCAGAAACGCTTTCCTTGCCATTGCCAGTCTACATTTTATGTTCCCTCTGCTTCCACCATCATCAGTTATTTTGCTCCCCAAATAACAACACTGCTTTACTACTTTAAGTGTCTCATTTCCTAATCAAATTCCCTCAGCATCGCCCGAATTAATTCGACTACATTCCATTATTCTCGTTTTACTTTTGTTGATGTTCATCTTATATCCTCCTTTCAAGACACTGTCCATTCCGTTCAACTGCTCTTCCTAGTCCTTTGCTCTCTCTGACAGAATTACCATGACAACGGTGAACCTCAAACTTTTTATTTCTTATTCATGGATTTTAATGCTTACTGTGAATTTTTCTTTTGTTTCCTTTACTGCTTGCTCAATGTACAGATTGAATAACATCTGGGAGAGGCTAAAACCCTGTCTCAATTCCTTCCCAACCAATGCTTCCCTTTCATGTCCCTCGACCCTTATAACTGCCACCTGGTTTCTGTACAAATTGTAAACAGCCTTTCGCGCCCTGTATTTTACCCCTGCCACAATCAGAATTTGAAAAAGAGTTTTCCAGTCAACATTGTCAAAAGCTTTCTGGCTAATAAATTGAAAAATGAGCCCGGTTTCTGCAACAGACTTACCCACTCAACTTAATGCTGCAAAGAAAAATGGATTAGATAACACATAATACACTGTGACACCTTTTCCCAGCGAACTCGAGACAGACGCCCTAAAGGCACGTCGAATCACTTACACGCCTTCTTTCACTCTCTTCGAAAATGGCGGGCGTCCGGATGCCCTCCTGTGCCTAGTGGAGGGGATGGCCGAACCATTTGGCTATGACCAACCTCACCACTACAAATCGGAAGTTTTCGGACTAACTTTTTGTCACGACCTACCCGTGTTCCAACTCTGTCACTACCTCACAGAAATGAAGATGGCACTACTACAGAAGAGCACTACTACAGAAGATTGAAACCTTTCCGTAGAATAAATAAAAGAAATAATGATTGAACTTAATGCGTTTAGACGATAACCTTCCCCTCTAGAATAAAATAATTTATCTTACTTTCTGTCTAAGAATAGAAAGAAAGAGAATTCAACTTTTTGTGCCTTGCAGCTTTCCTGTCTGGACTTGCTTTTGACAACGTGTCTGATCTGATAGTCTTTAGCGTACACAATGTTGTACGCCTTGTGCCTTTATTGGTATCAATATTAATGTGACTGATCAAAAGAAGATTATTTCGACGTGAACACATAAGCTTACGCCGCGGCCCTTAGTACTGGTTGTCTATGCAGGGAACCTGAAAACATACATATATATTTTCCTTACCTTTTATTTTACTGGTTCACCTCTGGATAACTCCATCTGACTGTATGTCTGAATGTACTCACTCTGACCTATTGTTGATAATTATTTGGGTTGGCATTCATTTACTAGGATTGCAAATATGTGAGCTGTAACTGTACTTATTATTCATTTGCTTTTTTGCTTGAAGGTACTGGTGCAAAATTCAATGTCATTATTAAATTTAAAAAAAATGAGAAAACTCAACAAAAGTTAAATCTTGTGGTTACTGGGTTCAATGAAAAATAATTCGATAGTGACTGAGCTAAACTGATCCATTCTGAAAATGATTGAATATAAATTTATAACTCTTTACAATGATTCAATTTATAAAACTTTAGTTTGGGAATCGTTTACATAAAACAGATTAAAAATGTAACAACGAACTTACAATATGCAGTTAGTGCTTAAATACCTTTGCTGTGTTCAAAACGTCGACTTTTAATAATTCATAAATAATTACCAATTATTATTCTTCAAGTAATACATAGCTGGTGGCGAACAGGCACACCGCTCTGTCTCCACACACACAACTTCACTGCACAAAGGTTGACTCAACAGTCTTCTGCGACAATGCTGCGCGCTTCTCGCCGCGTTCCCTGCGTATCAACGCGCGGGCTCTCCCGCCAGCAAAGAGCTTGGTGCGGATACTGCACTGTCACCATCGACATGCAAAGAACTTAGATAAATTTTACAAAAGATTTTTCTTAACACTATAATTGTTAATTACATATTTCTTAGGTTATAAATATTTTTCATCAGTTTATTACTTTGCTTTATTTATGTTCTGGCCTGGTTGATTTTCTATTGACGAATTTCAAGATGCTCTAACAAGCTCACCGAACGAGGTGGCGCAGTGGTAGCACACTGGACTCACATTCGGGAGGACGACCGTTCAATCCCGCGTCCGGCCATCCTGATTTAGGTTTTCCGTGATTTCCCTAAATCGCTCCAGGCAAATGCTGGGATGGTTCCTTGGAAAGGGCAAGGCAGACTTCCTTTCCCATCCTTCCCTAATCCGATGAGACCAATGACCTCGCTGTTTGGTCTCTACCCGCAAACAACACAACCCAACCTCTAACAAGATTCGTCAGCTACGTTTGAGGTACAGATGACCACCCTTCAGGAACAAGTGGGAAGAGGGTGTGGGATACATTTCACTTGCACGCAAACACAAAGACACCACACACACAAAATAAAAATAATAAAAAACATGCACTGTATTCTTTATAAAATGCATCATCCATTGACACGGGGGTTGCGCAGCGCCCTCGGCAAGGCCGCGACGTAATAGAAATTGGCAGAAGAGCCGCCTGATTAACTACACTCCTGGAAATGGAAAAAAGAACACATTGACACCGGTGTGTCAGACCCACCATACTTGCTCCGGACACTGCGAGAGGGCTGTACAAGCAATGATCACACGCACGGCACAGCGGACACACCAGGAAACGCGGTGTTGGCCGTCGAATGGCGCTAGCTGCGCAGCATTTGTGCACCGCCGCCGTCAGTGTCAGCCAGTTTGCCGTGGCATACGGAGCTCCATCGCAGTCTTTAACACTGGTAGCATGCCGCGACAGCGTGGACGTGAACCGTATGTGCAGTTGACGGACTTTGAGCGAGGGCGTATAGTGGGCATGCGGGAGGCCGGGTGGACGTACCGCCGAATTGCTCAACACGTGGGGCGTGAGGTTTCCACAGTACATCGATGTTGTCGCCTACGCAGTGCCGTAGGGGACCGCACCTCCACTTCCCAGCAAATTAGGGACACTGTTGCTCCTGGGGTATCGGCGAGGACCATTCGCAACCGTCTCCATGAAGCTGGGCTATGGTCCCGCACACCGTTAGGCCGTCTTCCGCTCACGCCCCAACATCGTGCAGCCCGCCTCCAGTGGTGTCGCGACAGGCGTGAATGGAGGGACGAATGGAGACGTGTTGTCTTCAGCGATGAGAGTCGCTTCTGCCTTGGTGCCAATGATGGTCGTATGCGTGTTTGGCGCCGTGCAGGTGAGCGCCACAATCAGGACTGCATACGACCGAGGCACACAGGGCCAACACCCAGCATCATGGTGTGGGGAGCGATCTCCTACACTGGCCGTACACCACTGGTGATCGTCGAGGGGACACTGAATAGTGCACGGTACATCCAAACCGTCATCGAACCCATCGTTCTACCATTCCTAGACCGGCAAGGGAACTTGCTGTTCCAACAAACAATGCACGTCCGCATGTATCCCGTGCCACCCAACGTGCTCTAGAAGGTGTAGGTCAACTACCCTGGTCAGCAAGATCTCCGGATCTGTCCCCCATTGAGCATGTTTGGGACTGGATGAAGCGTCGTCTCACGCGGTCTGCACGTCCAGCACGAACGCTGGTCCAACTGGAAATGGCATGGCAAGCCGTTCCACAGGACTACATCCAGCATCTCTACGATCGTCTCCATGGGAGAACAGCAGCCTGCATTGCTGCGAAAGGTGGATATACACTGTACTAGTGCCGACATTGTGCATGCTCTGTTGCCTGTGTCTATGTGCCTGTAGTTCTGTCAGTGTGATCATGTGATGTATCTGACCCCAGGAATGTGTCAATAAAGCTTCCCCTTCCTGGGAACAATGAATTCACGGTGTTCTTATTTCAATTTCCAGGAGTGTATTTTCCGATGACGAAAGTTTGGAAACGGACGAGCAGAGAATTTTTCTGCTTATTATTATGGAGCGGCAAGCTATTCGAGATGAGTGGGCTATGTGCTGGCCCTGGGTTTCCACCCTCTCTTTTCTCCCATCATCATTAAAAGTGATTCCGCTGCCGCTTCCTATGGATCTTATGCAACCTGCAAGACCTTCGAATACCACGTATGAGAGTTTCGTATTCTACCACTCGCAAAGAGTAAATTTTATGTCCCAAGGAAAGAAATTAATAGAGCCTTTTTGCAGGAAATTTAATGAAATTCAATTTTGTACTGTGATACGTTTTCGCTGAGGCCATAGCAATCGAATCATTCAAGAAAAACGCACCTGTAGGTCGCTTTTGTACCTTCTTCTTGAATAATTAAAAAACTACTGCCTCTAGCAAAAGTGTATCCAAGTGAAAAATTTAAATTTCCTAAGAAGAGAACTTTTCCATTTTTTCTGTGGGACCGAGAATTTACATATTACAAGCGAGAGAATTTGAAAATCTTGCACGTGGTACCTAAAGGTGTTATCGGTTGCATATTATCTAGCCGGCCGCTATGGCCGAGCGGTTCTAGGGGCTTCAGTCCGGATCCGCGTTGGTGCTACGGTACGGTCGCAGGTTCGTATCCTGCCTCGGGCATGGATGTGTGTGATGTCCTTAGGTTAGTTAGGTTTATGTAGTTTGTCGCGTCCCGGCACAGCCTCACTATACCAGAAGTAAGTACGAACTGTGTAGCGCAATCGGGACGTTAACGACAATGGGTTAGTTATAAATTGCTGTCAACCTTTATATCGGAGATGAGAGGGAGAGAATCTCCTTCATTTGAAGCAAATTAGTTTCCTGAAAATAGGTTACAGAATTGCAATAGGCGGAAAAGATTGGTTAGTTTCTATCACGTTTATTCTCACATATACTTATGTGAGGTGTTGGACCATAAACCCTCGGACTTGTTACTTCAAAGCTAATTGCCGGTACTTATAATAAACAAGTACAAAGCAATCACTTGTTCTTGGTTAGCACTGAAATCTCTCTAAGTAATTGAGACAAAGACTGACAGCCTCTGTTCAACACTATTCCAATGAAACTCTAAAAATCCTACTTAACCTGCAGTTCCTGAGTGTCCACCAGAGTCTATCACCGTCTTCTCGTAGTTGAAGTCTTTATCAGCTGTATCGGCTGCTATGGGCCTACTCGGCCCCACAGGCGTCTCGCTGCGTAATCTCCAAACTGCCGGCACTGGCTCTGAATCTGCATCTGAATCTCTGCTTCTAGCTATTCTGCTGCCTGGCCTTTTATTTCATTTCTCATGTACTTGGGTGCGCACGAGTTAATTTGTTTCACACGACCCTTTCATTTCTGAGTGATCAGATTGCACAAGAATGCCTATGGTTCCACACGAAACTCTCGTTTCTAGCTGCACACAACTTAATTGGGTTCCACACGAGTCTTTTCCACACGTGACTGACACTCTCTCTTGCTGTATTATCGCCCTGGTGTTTGCGTGTTCCATTGCGCAAGTTTGATTCATGCTGCTTCCTCTGGCAGGAAGTCAAACACACAGTTATTTGATCAACAAGCCATACTTGACAGCCTCCGCCGCTTATCTTGTCCCTACGTCTTGGTGGACTATTTCTTAATGTCGGCTGGCTGTTTGCCTATGGAGCCTGGTCTCTTATTATGGTCACAAATGCAAGAATAAAAATTAAAATTTTCTACGCTCACAACAAGTTCTAAGTGTAGGGGACTGATGACCTCAGATGTTGAGTCCCATAGTGCTTAGAGCCATTTGGACCATATAGCATATCCGTAGGGGCAGCTCAATCATCCCGCATAAGGCAAACTTGACACACACAAACCTGTAAGAGCCGTGTACACGTATCAAATTTACTTAACATGCGTATCTCATTCTGTTGTGGCGTAACAAGACAGCTACGCCACACTGAAGTAGCCGAAAGGCACGCGTAATCTCAAGTAGGCTAGATAGAGCTGCTGGAATACTTAACTTTTAATCCTTGTTGTATACATCGTTCTTGATGAGACATTTCATACGATAACTATCAAACTATGTAAGGCTAATGGCGCCTTGCTAGGTCGTAGCCATTGACTTAGCTGAAGGCTATTCTAACTGTCTCTCGGCAAATGAGAGAAAGGCTTCGTCAGTGTAGTCGCTAGCAAAGTCGTCGTACAACTGGGGCGAGTGCCAGTCCGTATCTCGAGACCTGCCTTGTGGTGGCGCTCGGTCTGCGATCACACAGTGGCGACACGCGGGTCCGACATGTACTAAATGGACCGCGGCCGATTTAAGCTACCACCTAGCAAGTGTGGTGTCTGGCGGGGACACCACACATTCTGTGCATAGAAAAGGTACCGGCGTGTGTGAAAGATAGGAAAAGCCTTTCCGATTAGACAGTTGAATCTCTTCCTCCCTGCGAACCGTGCCACACGAATTTGCTTTTACACAACAAAAGTTTCGAGTGTTGGTTGACTTCGAGCCAGAGTGGACTCCCGCTCCGCTACGTTCCTGCGACAGTTACAGCGCTTCCGCAGAACCTGGCGACTGATTCGTAGCCGGCGTCAGGCTCCAGGCGTGGGTGCGGCCGTCCAGCAGAGAAAAACGCAACGCATGGCTAGTGTGGCGCCGAGCCGGCCAGCAAATTAATTACTGCATCGATCGCCTGCGCCGGCGACGGCCGCGGCGTCGCCGTGTCGCCAGTAAACACGGCTGCCTGCCGGCACAGCTGGCGCCGGGAACTCACTGCACAGTGGCGAACCAGCGGGCTTGGCACGAGGACGGCAGCGAGCTCTGATCACTGGTTCACTCCCTCTAATGCCTAGATTCACAGGCCGTATTAGCACCAGGCAGGGCATTGTACCCCATGAAGAGTGACCATGTTCTCAGGGACCTCCGGTGTTGCCTCACTTTTTCTTTAATCCACAGATGAATATAATTCTTTATATCCAAACGAACACCTAGAATTTTCCCTGAACTCAGAGCCCCTTTGATTTAGCTGTCTGATTATAAACGTAGCATAAAGAGGAGGAATTCTGAGAAGAGTATTACGCTGCTCTAACGATCATGAGAAAGGCTATTACAGCTGTCATGAAGTGTAAGTAGGCTGTTTAGGTTTTTATGTTGGTAACGCCACGTGGCGCTCTGTATGAAAATAACTGACCGTGCTGTGGGCAGTCTATGGCTGTTTGGCATTCTTGGAATATTCGCTATTGTAGTGTTGGGCAATTGGATGGGAACAGCGCATAGCGTTGCGCAGTTGGAGGTGAGCCGCCAGCAGTAGTGGATGTGGAGAGAGAGAGAGATGCCAGAGGTGTGAGAGGTCACTATAGGCGGACGTTCTGGACGTGTGTCCGCCAGGAAAAGGAAATTTGTAAAGATTCATGCCTTGAATTATATATATATATATATATATATATATATATATATATATATATATATATAATTCATGGCAGCCATTGGCATCCATGGCACTGCTGGCCACCGTAAATGCAACACCCTGAAGGAAGCATCCGAATCAAGTGAAATTTACACCATGGTTTTGCAGCGATGAGATATGCAACTGATTAGAATTTCAGCGCAGACGCACATCACGCGCGCCTGTGGCGCCACCTCATAGCGCCATTTAAGGCTTGGCGATTTCGACGAGTGTACGTTCGGCACGTGTGTTTACCTTGTGGTTGTTTCACAAGACGATCAAAAAATGGCTCTGAGCACTATGGGACTTAACATCTTAGGTCATCAGTCCCCTCAAGACGATCAGTTATGCCTCGTAGACAACAGCGAACATCGTTTGATCAAGTATCCGAGTTCGACAGAGGAAGGATAGTGGCTTACCGAGATTGTGGATTATCATACAGAGAAATTGTTAGTCGTGTTGGACGAAACCAAACAACTGTAATGCGGATATGTGACCGTTGGATGCAGGAGGGTACGACGGACCGACGCGGTCGATCGCATTCACCTCGGTGCACTACTGCACGTACTGATAGGCAAATTGTGCGCATGGTAGTGACGGATCGCTCAGTGACATCCCGAACCATAGCACAGCACATGGCGTCTGTAACGCATCATCCAGTGTCTGCGCGTACCATTCGACGCCTTTTACAGCAGAGTGGTCTGTTCGCAAGACGTCCATTGCTTCGTCTACCACTGAAGCAGAACCACAGACGTCTCCGTCGCCAATGGTGTGATGACAGACGGATGTGGACGGCAGAATGGAATGACGTTGTCTTTACTGACGAGGCACGCTTCTGTCTGCAGCACCACGATGGTCGGATTCGAGTGTGGAGACACCGTGGAGAGAGGATGCTGGACAGCTGCATTATGCACCGCCACACTGGTCTTGCACCGGGTATTATGGTATGGGGCGGTATTGGATATTACTCTCGCACGCCTCTAGTATGCATTGCCGGTACTTTAAATAGCCGGCGCTACATATCCGAGGTGCTGGAGCCAGTTGTCCTTCCTTACCTTCAGGGCTCGGCCACAGCCATATTTCAACAGGATAATGCGCGACCACACGTGGCACGCATTGTCCAAAGGTTCTTCGTCAATAACCAGACTGAAGTGCTTCCCTGGCCGGCTCGCTCTCCGGATCTTTCGCCGATAGAAAACATGTGGTCCATGGTTGCTCAACGAGTGATCCAGATTACATCCCCAGCTGCCACACCAGATGATCTTTGGCAACGTGTGGAAGCTGCTTGGGCTGCTGTACCCCAGGAACACATCCAACGTCTCTTTCACTTAATGTGGAGACGTGTGGCAGCGGTGATCTCCAACAATGGCGGCTACTCTGGCTACTGATTCTGGCAGGAACAACATGTCACAGACGTCTGTAAACGTAATCATTTGATACTTGGTCAACATGTTATCTACAAAATAAATTTTGTTGTGCTACCTCTTGTCTTTCTTGGTGTTGCATTTACGGTGGTCAGCAGTGTATTATATATATATATATATATATATATATATATATATATATATATAATTCATGGCATCCATCTTTACAAATTTCCTATTTCTGGCGGACACACACACGCACACACGCGCGCGCGCGCACACACACACACACACACACATATATATATATATATATATATATATATATATATATATATATATATATGAAAGATTTTGACAGAGAACAAACAATGCATTCGCATATGACTTTTGGACATTATTAAGGCGAATGCATTGTTTGTTCTCTGTCAAAATCTTTCATGTGCTAACTCTGCCTATCGGTAGTTAGTGCCTTCAGTTGTTAGAATCTTTTATTTAGCTGGCAGTGTTGGCTCTCGCGGTATTGCAGTAGTTCGAGTAACGAATATTTTTGTGAGGTAAGTGATTCATGAACGGTATAAGTTATTGTTAGTCAGGGCCATTATTGAAAGTCAGATTGCGTTGCGCTAAAAAAGAAATATGGTGTGTTAGTTTAGTGATGATCAGAATAAGTAAAGAGAGAACTGTCTGAGTACGTTCAGTTTTACTCAGCTGTCTTTGTATCAAATAATGTAGAAGTTTACCATCGCACTAATTCATAATTTTTCTAAGGGGACTTTCCAATGGGGCAATTACGCCCTCGCTGCTAGTGACAGGGTGCGCCAGAAGCTCCGAGGACATTCTACTGTTCTTAGGTAATTTATATACACTGAAGTGGCAAAGTCATGCGATACTTCCTAATATCGTCTCGGACCTCCTTTTGCTCGGTGTAGTTCAGTAAATCACACTTGGCGTCGACCCAACAAGTCGTTGGAAGACTGCTGCAGAAATGTTACGCCATGCTGCTTCTGTACCTTCCCGTGATTGCGAAAGTGTTGCCAGCGCAGGATTTTGTGCACCAACTGACCTCTCGATTATGTCCCATAAATATTCGATGGGTTTTATTGCGGGCAATCAGGGGGGCAAAATAATTCAGTCGAATTGTCCATAATGTTAATCGACAATTGTGGCCCTATGATATGACTCATTATCATCCAAAACAATTCCATTGTTGTTTTGGAACATGAAGTCAATGAAAGGCGCAAATGGTCTCCAAGTAGCCGAACAGAACCGTTTCCACTCACTGATCGGTTCAATTAGACCGGAGGACTCAGTACATTCCATGTAAACACGCCGTTATGGATCTCCATCACAGTGTCTTGATGACAACTTGGATCCATGGCTTCGTGCCCTACCATCGTACTATCAGCTATTACGAACTGAAATCGGGACTCATCTGACCAGACGACGGTTTTCCTGCCGTCAAGGGTCCAACCGATGTGGTGACGAGCCCAGGAGAGGCGCTGCAGGCGATGTTGAAGGAACTCGTGTTGGTCGCCTGCTGCCATAGCCTATTAACGCCATCTTTCACCTCACTGTAATAGCGGATTCGTTCGTCGTACGTTCCGCATTGATTTCTGCGGTTATTTCATGCAGTTTTGCTTGTATTCTGGCACTGACAGTTCTAACCCTCGGTGGTTACGTGATGTCCGCCGGCCTCTGCGTTGTCCGTGGTGAGAGATATTGTCCGAAATTTGGTGTTCTCGTCACATTTTTGACACTCTGAATCTCGTAGTATTGAATTCTCTCACGATTTCCGGAACTGAATGTCCCATGCGTCTAGATACAGCTATCATTCCGCGTTCAAAGTGTGTTAATTTCCGTCGTACGGAAATAATCGTGCCAGACACCTGTTCAGATGAATCACCTGATGACAACTCCGCTAGTGCACTGCTCTCTTATACTTTGCGTACGCAATACGACCGTCATCTGCATATGTGCATATCGCTACGCGATGACTTTTGTCCCTTCAGAGTAAAGAAAGTTCAGCTCAACTATGTCAGTCAAATAAACCCACCCATCAACTTCTTAATGATATACCCGCCATGCCACGTAGATGAGAAGCTGCAAGTGAAAGGAACAAGGACTGCTAAAAACCTTCAGTTTAACCATTAATTGTATAGATATATAGATAAACTACAAGCAGATTCACTGAGAGAAGGCACGGGGACAAAAAAAAAAAAAAAAAAAAAAATGGTTCAAATGGCTCTGAACACTATGGGACTTAACATCTGAGGTCATCAACCCCCTAGAATTAGAACTACTTAAACCTGACAAACCTAAGGACATCACACACATCCATGCCTGAGGCAGGATTCGAACCTGCGACCGTAGCAGCAGCGCAGTTCCAGACTGAAGCGCCTAGAACCGCTCGGCCACAGCGGCCGGCCGGGAACAACATACTAGACTCTACACTGTCTACGCAACTCCATAACTTCCTTTGACATGAGTAAATGTAGCGCTTTAAGATTACTAGAGTCAAACTCAGTTTGATATGAGGACCTACTGTGGGACGTCTGACGCCAGTTCAACAGAACAACATATGAGTTGCAGACTCACTCCATAAATAATGAGAATCGAAAATTCAGTAACCGAAATAAAAGTGTAAAACTGCTAAATTAAGAACAATCGAGGGGCGCTTCATCCTTGGGACTAACTAAAGAACGATGCTGCGGTTCGCAGTGCAGCCAGTATACTTTCTTCCACAGTCGGTGCTCCTCCAAGACGGCTGGTCGGATCGGGAAACAGCAGTAGACTCCTTACTCCCCGAGGCTAACGAAAATTTTGGGGAGACAGCTTTATGTTCGTGCTACCAGCACCAAACATGCAGTTCTTCCGAGTCTTTACGAAAATACACTGAAGTGTCAAAGAAACTAGTATAGGCATGCGTACTGAAATACAGAGACATATAAACAGGTAGAATACGGCGCTGCGGTGGGCATCATCTACATCTACAAGGATACTCTGCAAATCACATTTAAGTACCTGACAGAGGGTTCATTGAACCACCTGCGCAATTCTCTATTATTCCAATCTCGTATAGCACGCGGAAAGAACGAACATCTACATCTTTCCGTATGAGCTCTGATTTCCCTTATTTTATCGAGGTGATCGTTTCTCCCTATTTAGATCGGTGGCAACAAAATATTTTCGCGTTCGGGGGAGAAAGCTGGTGATTGGAATTTCGTGAGAAGATTCCGTCGCAACGAAAATCGCCTTTGTTTTACTGATGTCCAGCCCAAATCCTGTATCATTTCATTCACACTCTCTCGCATATTTAGGGATAATACAAAACGTGCTGCCCTTCATCGAACTTTTTCGATGTACTCCGTCTGTCCTATCTGATAAGGATCCCACACCACGCAGCAGTATTCTAGAAGAGGACGGACAAGCGTAGTGCAGGCAGTCTCCTTAGGAGATCTGTTACATTTTCTAAGTGTCTTGCCAATAAAACGCAGTCTTTGGTTAGCCTTCCCCACAGCATTTTCTGTGTGTTCCTTGCAATTTAAGTTGTTCGTAATTATAATTCCTAAGTATTCACTTGAATTTACGGCCTTTAGATTTGACGGATTCATCTTGTAACCGAGGTTTACCGAATTCCTTTTAGCACTCATGTGGATGACCTTACACTTTTCGTTATTTAGGGTCAACTGACAATTTTCTCACCTTATAAAGGCAACGCCTATATTAGACAACAAGAGTCTGGCGCAGTTTTTAGATCGGTTACTGCTGCTGCAATGGCAGATTATCAAGATTTAAGTGAGTCTGAACGTAGTGTTGTAGTCGGCGCACGAGCGATGGGAGACAGCAACTCCGAGGTAGAGATGAAGTGGGAATTTTACTGTACTACCACTCCACGAGTGTACCATGAAGATCAGGAATCCGGTAAAAGATCAAATCTCCGACATCATTCAACGTCACAGAAGTGCAACCCTTCCGCAAATTGCTGCAGATTTAAATACTGAACCATCAACAACTGCCAGCTGGCGTACCATTCAACGAAACATCATCGATATGGGCTTTCGGAGACGAAGGCCAACTTGTCTCCCCTTGATGACTGTACGACAAAAAGCTTTACGCCCCCTTCGGGCCCATCAACACCGACGTTGGACTGCTGATGACTGGAAACATGTTGCCTGGTTGGACGAATTTCGGTTCAAATTGTAAAGAGCGTGTACGGGTATGGAGATAGCCTCATGAATCCACGTACCCTGCATGTCAACAGGTGACTCTTCAAGCTGTTGGACGCTCTTTAATGGTGTGGGACGTGTGAAATAGGATGGGGATCCTTGATATGTCTAGATACGGCTCTGACAGGTGACACGTACGTAATCATCCTGTCTGATCACCTGTACCCATCCATGTCCATTGTGCATTCCGACCAACTTGGGCAATCCCAGTACGACAATGCGACACCCCAGACGCCCTGAATTGCTACAGAGTGGCTCCAGGAACACTCTTCTGAGTTTAAACTTTTCCGATGACTGCCAAACTCTATAGACATGAACATTACTGAGCATATCGGGGATGTCTTGCAACGTACTCTTCAGAAGAGATCTCCGCTCCCTCTTACTCTTACGGATTTATGGACAACCCTGTGGGGTTCATGACGTCAGTGCCCTCCAGCACTACTTCAGACATTAGTCGAGTTCATCCATGTCGTGCTGCGGCACTGCTGCGTGATCGCTGGGACAATACACGATATTAGGCAGGTGTACCAGTTTCTTTAGCTCTTCAGTGTATACCACTGGCGAATGAACCAGTTCATGAAACACTCGGGGTAGCTTCCCACGCATGCTTCAAATTACGGGAAGTTAATGCAGCTGTGGATCTTAATTCATTTGATACAGTGGATATTTCATGAAACATTCCTAATCGAGGCTCTTCTCCTCTTCTGAAATAAAACTGTGCGTGTTCATGTAATAGCGTAAACAACATGTGAGAATTAATTGGTTGTGATATCACATATAAACGAAACTAAAAACGTTTAAAGGTACGCATTCTGGAGTGATGACACCGTAATGATAATCCTTATATACAGTGGTGCGCAAAACTTAAGGTCGAAAGTAGCGTTTGCATGATGTGGCACTGTCAAGCAAACAGTTCGATAGAACTTGGACCATACATAAAAACAACTGCTACAGTAAAGCTCAGAAGGGAATTGTAAGCATTATGCCAGGAAACGGACAGAAATGAGACTTTTATTCAAAGAAAATAATTACACTGAACTCACCGCGAAAAATGATGGTCCCCTGACATTAAAAAATGTAGTACATGGCCCTTGATATAAGATATGATCACCAGAAGCTCTGCAATGAACTTCCATGATGGCTACAAGTTTGCTAAGGAGTCCTTCTAGTAAGGCGTCAAATTCCTCCACAATTGCGATGGACAACTTGTGCGAAGTTTTCGGTGCACATGGATGAGATGCAGTATATCCTTCTCTATTAAGGCCTACTCCACTTTCGGTGTTAGATGCAGTCGTGGATTGTCATCCGTAAAAATGAAGTCAAGGCAGAATGCAACTCTGAAAAGACGCGTATGGGGAAGGAGGGTCGTGTCAGAACAACATTGACCAGTGAGTGTGAAGTGTTCAAATATTTGGAGGTCAATACTTACATGAAACGCTGTGCCTCCAGCAGCTAGAAGAATCTAAAATTTAGTAACGGAAAGAAAATCTTAAAAGCCCCTACCATAACACCTAGAGGCGTAGTGTTGCATGGACGACTTTTTTTTCTTTTTAGGTCTTCTCAGTGGTTTATATCGGCCGCCAGAAATTCCTCTCCTGTGCCAACCTCTTCACCTGAGTACCACTTGCAACCTACGTCCTCAGTTATTTGCTTGATGTATTCCAAACTCTGTCTTCCTCTTCAGTTTTTACCGTCTACTGCCCGCAGCTCCCTCTAGTACCATAGAAATTATTCCGTTATGTCGTAATGGATGTCCTACCATCCTGTCCCTTCTTCTTGTCAGTGGTTTCCCTATATTCCTTTCTCCGCCGATTCTCTGGAGAACCTCCTCATTTCTTACCTTATCTTGATGATGTCCCATACTCCGAGGGGCGTAGGGGACGATGCGGGAGACCCGCATCGCCGTACTAGACAAGGTCCTAGCGGAGGTGGTTTGCCATTGCCTTCCTCCGTAATGGGGATGAATGACGATGATGAAAACGACACAACTCCACCCAGTCATCTCGAGGCAGGAAAAATCCCTGACCCCGCCGGGAATCGAACCCGGGACCCTGTGCGCGTGAAGCGAGAACGCTACCGTAAGTCCACGAGCTGCGGACTTACCTTTCAGTCCACCTAATTTTCAACAGTCGTGTGTAACTTCATACCTCGAATGCTTGGATCCCCTTCTTTTCTGATATTCCCACAGTCCTTGTTTCACTACCATAGAACGTTGTGCTCCAAACATACATTATCAGAAATTTCTTCCTCAAATTAATGCCGATGTTTGCTACTACTAGACTTCTGTTGGCCCGGAATACCCTTTTTGCCAGTGCTAGTCTGCATTTGATGTTCTTCTTGCTCTGGCCGTCGTTGGTTATTTTGTTGCCTAGATAGCAGAATTCGTTAGCTTCATCTATTTCGACGATAAGTTTCTCGTTATTCTCATTTGTGCTACTTCTCATTACCTTTGTCTTTCTTCGATTTACTCTCAGTCCAAAATTCTGTACTCATTAGACTGTTCATTGCATTCAGCAGAGCCAGTAATTCTTCTTGGCTTCCACTGAGGATAGCAATGACATCAGCCAATCCTATCATTGATGTCTTTTCACCTTTCTTTAATTTTCGTAATTGCTTCTTCAACGTATAGATTTAAGAGCAGGTGTGAAAGACTACATTCCTGTCTTACAGCGTTTTTAATCCGAGCTCTCCTACCCTTATTGTTCCTTGTTCTTGTACGTGTTCTATATTATGCGCCTTTCCGTATAGCTTCCCCTATTTTCCTCGGAATATCGAATCTCTTGCACCATTTTTACACTGTCGAATTTTTTTTTTTTTTTTTTTTGGGTGCGTAAGTCCTATGAACGTGTACTGATTTTTCTTTAGTCTTACCTCCATTATCACCCGGCAACGTCAGAATAGCCTCTCGAGTGCCTTTATCTTTCCTGAAGCCTAACTGATCGTAATCTAACAGATCTTCAACCTTCTTTTCCGTTCTTCTGAATATTATTCTTGTCAGCAACTTGGCTGCATGAGCTGTTAAGCGGACTGTACGATAATCCTCGCACTTACCGAATCTTGCAATCTTCGGAACTGAGTGGACGATATTTTTCCGAAAGTCAGATCGTATATCGCCACGACTCGTGTTTCTTCTTCTACCAGCCGGCCGAAGTGGCCGTGCGGTTAAAGGCGCTGCAGTCTGGAACCGCAAGACCACTGCGGTCGTAGGTTCGAATCCTGCCTCGGGCATGGATATTTTTGATGTCCTTAGGTTAGTTCGGTTTAACTAGTTCTAAGTTCTAGGGGACTGATGACCTCAGAAGTTGAGTCCCATAGTGCTCAGAGCCATTTGAACCATTTTTTTTTCTTCTTCTACCACGTCATCAGACAAATCTTCGCCCTTATAGATGCGTTCGATGTACTCTTTCCACTTATCAGCTCTCTCCTTTGCATTTAACAATGGAATTCCCGTTGCGCTCATATTGCTACTTTTCTTGTTTTTAATGTGACCGAAGGTTGTCTTGAATTCCCTATATGCTGCTGCAGCCCTTCCGACAATGATTTTTTTTCTCCTTCTTCACATTTTAGCTTCCTGCACTACCTGTTTATTTCATTCCTAAGTAAGTTCTGTTCTTGTATTCCTGAATTTCCATGAATATTATTTTATTTTATTCTTTCATCGATCAGGTGGAGTATTTCTTATGATACTCATGGTTTCTTCGCAGTTACCTTGTCTGTACCTATGATTTTCTTTCCAGCTTCTGTGACTGTCCTGTTTAGAGTTGTCCATTCCTCTTCAATTGAACTGTCTCCTGTGCTATTCCCTGCCGCAGTGCCTGCAGCCTCAGAGAACTCAGGGGATGTGCTGACCTTCAAATATTTTTACACGGAACACTAGCCCGTTAGCGTTGTTGTGCCGTGGTACACCTTCCAAATGTTGGTCTTTTCAGGGTTGTATTTGGCCCCGATTTCATTTTTATGGATGACAATGCGCGACTGCATCGAACAACGCAGGTGGAGTATCTCGTGGAACGAGAGGATATTCTGCGAATGGACAGGCCTGCACGTTCCCCTGACTTAAGACCCGTGGAACATGTGTGGGATGCGTCGGGTAGTCATACTGCATCTCGTGCACGTACACCAACGAACACGCAGCAGTTGTCAAATTCGCTGGCGGAGGAATAGACACAAGAAATTCTTACCAACCTCCTGGCCGTCAAAAGAGCTCACTGCAAAGCAGATATTTCTGTCTGCAGTGTTCACTCACCGTATTAAAAACCGTGCCGTGCCATTTATAATTGTCAGGGGCGATCATGAATTGCGGTGAACTCAAGTAGTTATTGTCTCTGAGTAAATCATTTCTACTAGTCTCAATGGGTAGTCTTTTCAGTTATATTCTGTACTACAGTGGAGCAGTTTCATCGAATATGTTGATACATCATGTCCAAGTTACCTCCGTATTTAAGTTTTGCACATCTGTGTATACAATCTGTAGCCTTGATAATACAGATGTGGCTCCGAGATGTAAATTACTATTGTAAAAACGGTATTGAAAAGATAGTGCAAGGATTTATTTTAAGATAGGGATGTGTTGTATACACTGTTACATGACCAAACAGAATTTTATTCCATATACAAAGGAAGTCAATAAAATTCGTAATTACTCACGTGTTCACGGTGTACCCTGAAACTGAAATTTCTCTGCACGTTTTTCTGCTGTAGGTTCGCTACAGGACGCATGTGGCAGTGAGGGGGCAGAGGTAGTGCCAAACCGAAATTTGGTACGGCAGCGCGTGACTGCGATTGGCAGTTCGAGGCATGGAGCTGAATAGGCATACCATATGGAAGCCATTGCCAGACGTGTTTTACTTCTTGCGGGCGCCGTAAGGACCTACTGCTGCTCATAGCCCAGTGTAGAAGAGAGCAAGGTGGGAGTTCGTTGATGGGACGGGACGGGGTGCAATTAAACTATTAATCTTTTGCAATTTGAGCCAATGTAGACAGAAAACTAATTGGTAATAGAGGTACCAAACTTTATTTAAATAGTGTTCAGACTGTGTGCTGTAGGATTTGTGTTGTTGGTAGTGTTGGTTCAAATGGCTCTGAGCACTATGGGACTCAACATCTTAGGTCATAAGTCCCCTAGAACTTAGAACTACTTAAACCTAACTAACCTGAGGACATCACACACACCCATGCCCGAGGCAGGATTCGAACCTAGGACCGTAGCAGTCCCGCGGTTCCGGACTGCAGCGCCAGAACCGCTAGACCACCGCGGCCGGCTTGGTAGTGTTGGCACCATGACTTTCCGATAAGCACCGGAACTGGTACGGCGACGTAGGGTTCAAACACAAGCATCAGTGTGCTTGTAGACAGTCAACAGGGGTCTGGAAAAACGTGAGCACGGGTTTACTCTTCAGTCTCTTTTATCAGAACAACAGCAATAGATTGAAGCTCTTCGCGAGTATTGGTGCACTAAAGCAATACGTAGTCCCGGGTTTGAATAACGATTCGGCAGTTTGAATGAAATAGCCATTTAGTAACTGCTCCTGGGAGAGGCCGTCGGGTAAGCAGGCCAATGTTACGGTCGCCCTGCAAAGGATACTGGAAGCTACGTGCGGTCTTTAAGCAGTGTTCGAGCTGTGTCACGACAGCTGAACATTTCATGGTTCACCGTTCGAAAAATGTTGCGAACAATTGTGAAATGGTATTTGTAGAGCGGCTGCAGATAAGCGTACATTGAGCAACGCCGTTAACCTGGAACGTAAACATGGTATATAATTAACGAATGTTACCCTCTCATGTGGAAATTAAAAAGTGTTTCTTTCACTATTTTTATTGTTTTACCTTCGAAATTTCCTTAAAAATGTCTCCAAGAAGTTTCTTTGTCCTACGATCATTCGTTTTTCATGGGGAAAATTTAATTGTAACCAACCTGTACATAATGATTGCCTGTATCCAACGACGAATTTTTAGTGTACATTATTTCTGGTCATTTTGGAAATGAGGTTAGCCTATTACTGCGTGGCGAATAATTGTTTCTTTGTTTTGTTATGTCCTTTTTTTATTTGAATTATTGCATGAATCTGCGTGCAAGGGATCGCTGTATTCGGATGCGCTGTCGTATTGTAAATTGATGTTTAATGAAACAAAGACTGATTAAAAGCCGAAGCTTGCACATCTGTCACTGAACCTCAGCCTCCACCCAAATCCTCCACAACATCGTAGTGGAAATCCTTGTATGAAAACTGAAACCAAGATAATTAAGCTGTGATCTCGAAATGTTCTATAAAAACGCTATAAAAAGGCATCGGACTGATTTTATTATCAAGGTTTCCAAATTATTCACTGTGTCGGTTTTGCCAAGGCTGCCACTGGAACACACATGCGAACGAGGGGTCTATATTTGCAGTGTCATCAGAATGAAAATGGATCTCGGTGCTGAATAGTAACAAATCCTGATAACGCTATTTTGCTCGAAATAGATTTTCTGTTAATTATCCTCCGCGACTGGAATTAAAATGTTGCTTTACTGGTGAAAAATATACGCTGCAGGCAGAAGTGTCATCCTCAGCCAACACTCGCTGTATCGACTCTGAAAAAGTGTGTACCATTAGATTTTATGTCTCACTTCTGCCCATGAACAAACGCGTAACATCGCTAGTGAGGACATAAAAGCACCGACTGTATAGCGGGACGCCGAATGGAAAAAAAAAGCGCACAGCAGAAACAGCATCGGGTTACAGGGATGGTGCAGTGTAAACACGCGGAGCTTGTTGCTGGAGGACCTACTGGAACCGGAGGCGCCGCGTTTCGCTCTGGAAAAACATGTAGGCAGAAAATAAAAACAGTGATCATGCCTGCAACGTGCCGTGTAGAGGCGGGCGGACACAAAATGTAGCGTTTGATTAAGGCGGGCCGTGTGCGCCGCCTGGTGGTCGAAACCGGATTATCAGCTTGTAGGTACAGCGGGCCGTGCTACGAGTTGGTCCCAAACGGATTTTGGATCACTGCCGAGGCACACTACTCACACCGTGATCAAATGCAGAACACTTGGCGAAGGCTGACAGCCGGTGGTCCGGTACTACGGGACGTGTGAGAGCCTACCTCCAGTGGGATATCGCCTTCAGTGTTCATGTTACGGCCGCAATCCCATCGGCATCAACAAGGAAGAATGTGGGAAGGGGGGGGGGGGGGAGGATTGGTGGACAAGTGAGGGCACTTCAGCTATCTGGAATCTGGATTTCAGCTTTTTATTCATTTCAGAATCGTCATACATTTCGAGCAATGATTATCAGCGACTGTACTGAAATAGTTTTTTTTTACTTTTTTAATTTTTTTATTTTTGAGTCATCAGTCGTCTGACTAGGGTGAAGCGGACCGCCACGAATTTCTCTGCTGTGGCAACTTCACCTCAGGGAAGCACTTGCAGTTTGTGGCTTCAACTATTTGCTGGATGTATTCCAATCTCTGTCTTCCTCTGCAGTTTTTGTCCTCTACAACTCTTCTAGCAGCATGGAAGTCATTCCGTAATGTCTTAACAGTTACCCTATCATCCTGTCCCTTCTCGACGGCTGGTGTGACCGAGTGGTTCTAGGCACTTCAGTCTGGAACCGCGCGACCGCTACGGACGCAGGTTCGAATCCTGCCTCGGACATGGATGTGTGTGATGTCCTTAGGTCAGTTAGGTTTAAGTAGTTCTCAGTTGTAGGGGACTGATGACCTCAGATGCTAAGTCCCGTAGTGCTCAGAGCCATTTGAACCTGTCCCTTCTCCTTATCAGTAATTTCCACATATTCCTTTCCTCTCCGATTCTGCGCAGAACCTTCTCATTCCTTACCTTATCAATCCACCTAATTTCAAACATTCGTCTGTAGCACCACATATCAAATGCTTCGATTCCCTTCTGTTCCGATTTTTCGAAAAAAATGGTTCAAATGGTTCTGAGCACTATCGGACTTAACATCTGAGTTCATCAGACCCCTACAACTTGGAGCCACTTAAACCTAACCAACCTAAGGACATCACATAATCCATGCCGGAGGCAGGATTCGAACCTGGGACCGTAGCGGTCGCGCGGTTGCGTACTGAAGTGTCTAGAACCGCTCGGCCACACGGTCGGCGGTTTTTCCACAGTCCATGTTTCACTACCATAGAGTGCTGTACAGTAAACGTAGATTCTCAGAAATTTCTTCCTCAAATTAAGGCCTATGTCTGATACTAGTAGACTTCTCTTGCCAAGGAATGCCCTTTTTGCCAATGCTAGTCTGCTTTTCATGTCGTCCTTCCTAAGTCCGTCATTTGTTATTTTTCTGCCTAGGCAGTAGAATTCCTTAACTTCATCTAATTCGTCATCACCAGTCCTCATGTTAAGCTTCCCGCTGTTCTCCATTCTGCTGCTTCTCACTACTTTCGTTTTTCTTCGATTTATTCTCCGTTCATACTCTGTACTCATTAGACTGCTCAGTCCATTCAGCAAATCATGTAATTCTCCTTCACTTTCACTCAGGATAGCAATGTTATCAGCGAATCTTATCATTGATATCCTTTCGGCTTGAATTTTAATTCCAGTTTTGAACCTTTCTTTTATTTCCGTCACTGCTTGTTCGATGTACGGATTGAACAGGTTTAACGTGATTTAAATAATGAAACACTGCACCATTTGTGTACTTTTTCCTGCTTAACACGATACGTTTCGAGAACATACTTTCATTTGCAAGTGAAAACATTTACGTAACTATTTCTGTCACGTGTGCCTACGTATTTGTCTGTTTCTCTTGTACTGTATTCGTTTTTTTATTTTGTACTGTAATCGGAAAATCAGATACTGCTAATGTTAGAAATAATATTTTTGTCCCATTACGCAGAAACCCACCAACCCACCCTCACCCACTCTCACCCACACACACACACACACACACACACACACACACACACACACACACACACACACACTTTATCACTTGCAGTACCTGTGATATCAAAATATGTGCAAAAATATTATGACACTATATCGTCGCGAAAGGTCGGGATACAGTAAAAGGTCTTAAGTTATCTGTGGATTACGTTCTTTAACATACAGTTGTCAGTTACACATTTTGTCTTACCATTACTATTACTGTCTTTTAAATTACTGATTATGATCTATATTATATTTTGTGGAAAAAATGTGAAGAGTCTAAGACGAAATGAACGTATTTATGGAATATGCTGTATTCATTATACAAGGGAGAATCTTTGAAAATATTAACTGATACACGATCTAGTTTGTTATTGAGAATTATCCTCCTCGATTTCCGTAGTGTACAACATGAAAAAATTCTCAGTGAGAGCGTTGATAGTGAATCAGTTAATGCAATGACAGCCGGCAATTCTGCACCTGTACAGCGCTCCAAGAAGGGCAGAGCAAAGTCAAGGAGTGTCCCGGAGCCTCGGACCGCATGTGCGGAGCACATCGTGCGTGCGTATATTTCTGCACGCCGTAGCCGACCATGAGTTAAATCTACGAATTCTGCAGTCCAAGTGGGCTGACTGCGCAATACTGTAATAAACTGAAAAGAAGGAGACTGCCTTGGTTCAGTCTTAGGCTGTCAAAAGTCGGTTCTGCCAGCCACTGTGGGGTTCACTTTGGGAAATGGTCAACATTCATTCACTCAAATATCACTGTGTTACGCTTTTTACAACCAACCTAAAAAAATTTGATATCAAAGCACATTTGACTCACCTTCAGTCATTCCAGTCGCCATTGAAAGCAGAAATAAGGGTAGTAAAGCACTAAATTCGTTAATAGAATTAGATATGAAGATTCTTGAGCAAAAAAAGTATTACAGATGCCACCAGAGTGGAAGAACTGCTTTTTAAATTTATTACTTGTCCTTCATTCCGTGAAACATTAATTCTGTAAGTGTAGACTGGAGCGGCAGTGAGAATTTGGGTAGAGGAGGGAGGCGTGAAAGGGAAATCCGTGCAGTTGTGCGAACCGCTGTGCCTGTGGCTCAGCGGCTAACACACCTGCCTAATAGGCAGGACACCCCGGTTCGATTTCCCGCTTTGCCACAAATTTTCAATTGTTGATTCCGACTTTATACATAAAATATAGTCCTTTGCACGTCTCCAGCTATCCTCACCAGTAGTTAGAGAAGCTATGCGTTGCGCGTAGTTTTCTGCCAAACTCTGCGATGAGAGAGAACCTTTTATGAATGTAAACCAAGTTTTCTTCTGTAAAAACTATAAAATAAGCTTTGCAATTGTAAAAATGCAGCGTTCACAAAGTGTGTAAGATGACGAGAACATTTCCACTTCTCCTGTACTTGCGATGACTGTCGTCCCAGCACTTGTAAATTATGAACTGCAAAATAACACAATCATATAATTTCATATACAAACTGTTGTATGTGCCTCATAATCCATTCCTGGAAACTTATCTGCAATACCAAATTTGTCTTTGCCTCTTCTTTTCATATTATTTATGAAAATACAATATAATGAGCGTTATTTCCGTATATTTGCAGTATAAGTAAGGTAAAAATGAAAAATGATAAAATATAAGGGATTACTGTTACCTCCAAACCATACTGACAAATCGTCCATGCGTCAGATGACACACTCCAAAAATGTAGTTTTTTATTTTTTATAACGCTGCAATAGCTGCTCACGACAGAAATTAGTCAAAATTACTAGGAAAGTCTATTAAAAAATCAAAGAACATGCACATAATGTCAGAAATGAGTACTTCCGACAACAGACTTAAGACTATATGGAATGTAGTGAACTAAGAGACAGGATAACCAGCCACAGAACATAACATCATTACTAAACTGAGTGGAAGGGCTGTAAACAATGAGCCACAGGTAGCAAATGCACGTAGTATACATTTCTTAAATATAGTAGAAAGCATTGGGACAAACACTTCAAGAGAAAAATCCCAGCAGTGTCTAGAAAATGTACAGTACTGGCCATTAAAATTGCTACACCACGGAGATGACGTGCTACAGACGCGAAATTTAACCGACAGGAAGAATATGCTGTGATACCCAAATGATTAGCTTTTCAGAGCATTCACACAAGGCTGGCGCCGGTGGCGACACCTACAACGTGCTGACATGAGGAAAGTTTCCAACCGATTTCTCATACACAAACAACAGTTGACCGGCACTGCCTGGTGAAACGTTGTTGTGATGCCTCGTGTAAGGAGGAGAAATGCGTACCATCACGTTTCCGACTTTGATAAAGGTTGGATTGTAGCCTATCGCGATTGCGGTTTATCGTATCGCGACATTGCTGCTCGCGTGGTCGAGATCCAATGACTGTTAGCAGAATATGGAATCGGTGGGTTCAGGAGGGCAATACGGAACGCCGTTCTGGATCCCAACGGCTTCGTATCACTAGCAGTCGAGATGACAGGCATCTTATCCCCATGGCTGTAACGGATCGTGCAGCCACTTCTCGATCCGCAACAGCATGGACTATCAGCTCAGAGACCATGGCTGCGGTAACCCTTGACGCTGCAACACAGACAGGATCGCCTGCGATGGTGTACTCAACGACGAACCTGGGTGCACAAATGGCGAAACATCATTTTTTCGGATGAATCCAGGTTCTGTTTACAGCGCCATGATGGTCGCATCCGTGTTTGGCGACATCGCGGTGAAAGCACATTGGAAGCGAGTATTCGTCATCGCCATACTGGTGTATCACCCGGCGTGATGGTATGGCGTGGCATTGGTTACACGTCTCGGTCACCTCCTGTTCGCATTGACGGCACTTTGAACAGTGGACGTTACATTTCAGATGTGTTACGACCCGTGTCTCTACCCTTCACTCGATCCCTGCGAAACCCTACATTTCAACAGGATAATGCACGACCGCATGTTGCAGGTCCTGTACGGGCCTTTCTGGGTAGACTAAATGTTCGACTGCTGCCCTGGCCAGCTCATTCTCCAGATCTCTCACCATTTGAAAACGTGTGGTCAGTGGTGGCCGTGCAATTGGCTCGTCACAATACGCCAGTCACTACTCTTGATGAAGTGTGGTATCGTGTTGAAGCTGCATGGGCAGCACATCTGTACATGCCATCCAAGCTCTGTTTGGCTCAATGCCCAGGAGTATCAAGGCCTTTATTACGGCCAGAGGTGGTTGTTGTGGGTACTGATTTCTCAGGATCTATGCACCCAAAATGCGTGAAAATGTGATCATATGTCAGTTCTAGTATAATATATTTGTCCAATGAATACCTGTTTATCGTCTGCATTTCTTCTTGCTGTGGCAATTTTAATGGGCAGTAGTGTAACTTCCATAAAATTCAATCCAATGAATGTATCTTCAACTTCTCCTTCTGAAATTAAAAAAATTATACATTCACTCAAATATGAAAGCACATCTGGTTTTGATGGTGTTTCCAATAGAGTACAAATAGTTTGTTTCCATGTAATAAGCCCAGTCTTACCTGAAATACGTAGTTCATTACTAACTCAAGGCATTTGTCCTGAGGGACGGATATAAGCCATTGGTAAACCCTTCTTCAACAAAGCTGATGAGAAAGATGACTGTAACTACCGATCTGTTTCACCGCTGACACCACTCTCCAAAATATTTGAGAAGGTGATATATTCTATAATAGTATCTCACGTTAGCAAATCACATTAAGAGTTTCAGAAGGGTTGCTCTACTGAGAATTTCATTTACACGTCCACTCACCAGATTTTACAAGCATTAAATAATAAAATAGTGCTGGTTGGTATTTTCTGAGGCCTCTCTAAGGCATTTGAGTGTGTGAATCACAGTATTCTCCGAGGTAAATTGACATTTTCATGGGATTATTGGTGTAGCAAACCAATGGATAATGTCATATTTAACCAAAAAATGCAAAAAATTTGTAGTTAGTAATTCAGGTAGTGTAGTCCAGGGACATCATTCTGACTGGGGAAGAAAATCATCTCCCCAAGGTTAAATCTTAAGTCCACCACTGTTCCTCATAAATGTAAACGGTCTTTCATCTAGTATACAACAAGCATAATAATTTCTTTTTGCAGATGACACTAGTATTGTAATCAGTCCAAGTATACATGCAGAAACGGAAGAAATAGTAAACAAAGTTTTTAAAAATAACATTTACTGCTTTTCTGCGAATGGTCTCACCCTCATTTGCATGTATATCTGTTGAAAAGGCCATGAAAGTAAAATTAGAGATATTTGACCTCACAGAGAAGCTAACAAGCAATCCCTCCGTTGGCGATTGGAAAAGAAAATAAGGGAAGTTACAATGATAGACGAAGTACCTTCCGCCACGAAACATAAGATGGCTTAAGAAGTAGAGATGTAGAATAGTTAAAAGTGGAAAAATAGCAATAATGTGACATTAATGACGAATTTGATAGATGTATTGGCTAAGAGTAATGTAAAGATTATTACCTCTTTTAAACATCTTCTGGAGATGTGCAAGAAACAAAAGTGAAGTACCGAGGAACGAGTACACTGTCTACTGATTATAAAAGATAGTAAAATTCACCAACGAATGATTTTAAAAAAATCAGAACTGGACATGCTTGTCAGTAGGGACAGATATGCGATTCTTATCTTTCGGAAATGCTCGTTTTTCCAATCTGTCAGATGTTGTTTGATTGTCTCAAAATTACTGATTTCTGCAGCGTAGCATATTTTCAGGTCATTCTCGTAGTTCCAAAGTAATCTTTCTTATAATCTTTATTATAGTAAAATTCTGAAGGTAAAAGGCATAAAATACAGAGAGGGGAAAATTATTCACAACTTGAACAGAAGCCAGACTGCATATATTAGAGTCGAAGGTCATGAAGGGGTAGTAGCAATTGAGAAAGGAGCGGGGTGTAGTTGAAGCCTATGCCGCAGGCTATTCAATCTTTTCCTATGAGCAAGCAGTAAAGAAAACGATAGAGACACATGGAAAGCGGAGTAAAGTTCAGTGAGAAAACATTAAAACTTTGACGTTTACTAATGGCATTGTAGTTTTGTCTCATACTGTAACGAATTTGGAAGATCAGTTGAACGGAATGGGTAGTGCTTTTAGGAGTAAATGTGACCAGAACACCAACAAAAGTATTGGGCAGCAAAATAACAGACGTTGGCCGAAGTATGGAGAACAGAAAACGCAGACTGCTTATAGAAAGAAAAATAGTAGTATGCGAGTATCTAATGTTAAGTCAAGTTCTAGGAAGTTTTTTCTGGAAGTATTAGTGTAGAATTTAACGAAAGTGAAACGTGGGTGATAAACAGTTCAGACAGAAGAGAATATAAACCTTTGAAATGTGCTGCTACAAATGAATGCTGGAGATTGGGTGGGTAGATAGGATTATTAAATGAGGAGGTACTGAATCATGGATCAGGTAATTTGGTAATGGAACGAAGTCTGACTGGTAGAAACTGTGAAGGGAAACTGCACAATTACTGCGACCTGCATCCACTTTAGTCTGATTACTGCAGTCAAGCATCAGAGATGAAAAGGCTTGCGCAGAATAACTGGTGTGGAGAGCTGCATGAAACCATTCTTCGAACTGAAGACCACCACATCGACAACATTTGTTGTATAATTTCCAAAATAAACACATGCACATAAATTATAAAAATTATAACAGGAGCTGACCATAGCTCAGCCCGAAAACGCGATTAGTCATGTGCGCAACGTTTCTCTGGAAATAAGAGCGAGCAAACGAAATTCTTATCTTTGTAAAGACGACACGATGTTCTGCGATGGACCGGGATTTCTCCCACTCTCATACTGGGTGGCTTGATTATTCTCAATTGAACATACACGTAACGCCCATGTGTTCGATTTAAGAAATCTTAGACTGTTCTACGATGTAAAGTTGGATGGGAATGTTCCCGATTGGAAACAACGAAGTAACAATATCGACTATCAACTTTCTTTGCTATATTTGTCAGTTCACAGTTCTCTGCCACATTGTATACTGGAAGATGGGTAATATCACTATACTCCGAAAACAAATACCATCATGCCAAGCCCACATTTTGTGCCTAAGGCGGAAGCAACTGTAAAATATTACATTAATACCGCGAAGCTCCCTCGCATCAAAACCTTAGTAAGATAAAGTTGTATGGCATAAATGCCTGGGACATCTTGAAGGGCAGGTTCAGTCGCCTAATTGGAAAGATTTTTCCGCTTCTCCGCACCTGCAGTCATTTTCCCTTCATGCAGTATATGTGTGTGTGTAGGTGTAGATGCCCGGAATGGCGTGCTCATGGGGGGTAAAGGGGGGTAGCTTAGTGTCGTGTTGGAGATCATGAGAGAAGGAGAGGGCTAAACCCGTTACCGACACATGCCCTACTCTTGTCTAAGAGCACCAAGGAGAGCGACGAACTTGAAGTACGCATCCGTTGAACGAATCACCATCAACAGTGTCGCATGCTCTCACTTCGTGAACCCCGGGTTTTGGAATTTAATCCAGAGCACTGGTGCAAAGACTGGTGACGAAGGACATTACGCCACAACCCTTCTGACATAAAGGCAAAGGGAAAATTGTCAGCACCATGCGGCGTACCCCGACGGTCGCCTATTTAAGTACTGGCAATACCAGACGGTGCTTAACTTGCTTTATCTGACGGCAACCGGTGTATCCACCTCCGCACGGCCGCTGACATCAGTTCCCTAGAACAACAGCGAACCAGTTTTCATAATATGAGAAGGGCAGAAATTTATGTAGGTTCAATTCGTGCATGCTGGAAATTTGCTGGTGACGATCATATTTTGGAAGGTAAAACAGACTCATTTCATGCATATATTCATTCTAGTTTAACAAATTACAGTTATTTCCCTAGTTATGTTCTATAAATCATATGGGTAATAATGAAGCGAGTCAGTTTACATATTCAGAACGTTTGATGATTACAGTTACAAATGAAGGAATTGATCAAAAAAAATAACCCTAACAAACATAGGACTGGGAAAGTGATTCCCCGGTACGAAGTGTGCAAAGTACACTTACAAATGAAGGAATTAATCAAAAAAATAATCCTAACAAACATAGGACTGGGAAAGTGTGCAAAGATACAGTCATGCCAACGTTAAAGCACTTACTATGCACCTACATGCATAATTTGACGTTGATACCTACATCAGAATATTTTATGATCTGACGATGGCAGTAGCCGAAACCGGTAATAGTCCAGTGTGAAAGTTGGTGTGATGAAGACGAACCTGTTAAATAGAGTGCCACATTATGGTCACGGACTCATTTTCAGACAGAACACTGGCACAATTCCATGTGGCTGCTCGAGAATACGTGGAACAAATCTTCCACAAGTGGATCGGTCGAGTCCCACTAGTAACATGGCCTTCCCAGTTCCTCCGATTTCAGCCCATGGGATCTTTTTGGGTAGCGATACTTAAAAGCTTTTGTATTCCAGCCCCGTTGATAATGTCGATGAACTCTGGGGACACATTGTGGCTCGTCAAAGCGTTGGGAACATGCCTTGGATTATTGAACGTGTAGAGACGCCGATGACGAGACGTATTGAAACCTGCCTTCACACGAACAGTGGACATGTTGTTCACTTGTAATGTGCTTGTCTTCAGGAGGATACCTGCAGTCTGAATCCATGGAGACTCTGTTACAAGGTATTCGCCTCCTTAGTCGTAAGACGACATATCCGGAAAACTATAGCTTTCGCATCGTGCGTTAGAACTATTTGATTGTTTCACTGTCCTCTGCTCGGCCTTTTGTTTGCACCTATAATACTGAATCACCCTGTATATGGTTTGTACGTGTGGATGGCTACGTGTAAACAATTTATACATTGCCAAACAGTAAACTGGCTCAGATTAACGAGGGCTTGCGAAAAAGTAACACCCCCAAATTTTTTTATTGTGTTTTCAATATCTGTTGAGATATTAAACGTCCTGAATGTTTTTCGGTCGACTTTCTACTTCGCTGGCGGATTTTGCAACCCTCTGCAGCTAGAGGGCTCCGAACTGTAGAGTGTAACGTGACGGTGTGTGACATAACTACGCCGGTGCATGAGAAAAAGTGAGCTGTGACCTAGTACCGAATTTGAACAGTTCAACCACACATGGAGCACCCTCTCCAGCATGACAATGCAAGACCACACACGAGCGCTTCGACATCTGCAACAATCCGACGCCTTGGATCCACCGTTATCAGTCATCCTCCATACAGCCCCAACTTTGCCCCTTCCGATTTTCATATGTTTACAAAACTTAAAGAACACTTTCGACTACGTCCCGTTGATAGCGATGAAGTGGTGCAAGCAGGGGTGAGCTTGTGGCTCAGTCAACAAAATCTCACGTTCTGCAGTGAAGGTTTCAACAAACTGGTCTCTTGTTGCGGGAAATTTGTCCCTCACAAGGTTATGTGGAGAAATAAGTATGTACACATGAAAATAAATTTATAGGGTGTTAATAAAGTTTGTTTAGCTTAAAAAGCTTTAAGAGTTTTAAAAAAAATCGGATGCACTACTTTTCAGCACATTGTTGCAATAAAGTGTAATATATTAGATTTTAATAACACTCATTTATTCACGGTAAATGACGACAGCCAAACAGCTGCATGATAAAGATTTATTAAAGTACTTGACCACGGTTTCCGTATATCTAAATATACCTTCATCAGAAGTAAAATACATCTGAACAGGAAAACACCTTCATTACCAAAAACGTAGCATCGAGGGTGAGAAAGAAAGGACACTATAGCTTAAGTAACCGTAAAATTACCAGAGTATTACAAGCACAAAAACTTTTAGTCACTAAAATCACATCCTGCAGTGGAGATACATAAAACAATTGTGCCAAAGGCGTCATCAGTAGTAAACATATCATGTCCGTTTATACAACATAATTATGGACAGAGGGTCGATGCAAACACAGCTTAACATTAGTACTTCGCCTACGAACTAGTGTGAACAGGGTGTGAAAACCCTAGGGCGGACAGTTTCACTGAGAGAGGGCACTTATGGTATGCGCGAGAGACTCGCGCACATTAAAACCCATGGATACATACACATGCGCATCAAAATTATTAAAAGTTATGCAAATCCAAACCTTCTGTCTCAATAGATAAAACATATCAGAACCATTTAAAAACATCTACGTAAAATAGAAAATATGAAACCAATCTACCTGTGTCCTAGTGTCAAGCAGATGAAGCTAGCGCTACGGAACACATCTAACGACAGACGGTACTAGTGTTATGCGCGAGAATCTCGCATAACTTAAAAGGTAAAATACATACTAGCGAAAATAACCAAAATGTTGAAGTAAAACGAAACCGTCTGTGGTTATGAATAAAAACAAAACAGAGTCATTTAACGACACATACACATCGAAAGCCACAAACAGCAAACATCAAAAACACGTAAAATCCCAAGACAGGAAAAGCGCATCTCACCAGCATCAACAGGTAAACTGTCTGCCATAGGGCTTTCACACCCTCTTCACGCTAGTTCACAGGGGAAGTACTGAGGCTATGCTGTGTTCGCATCGACCCTCTGTCCATAATTATGTTGTATAAATGGAGATGATGTTTTAACTACTGACGACGCCTTTGGCACAATTGTTTTCTGTATCTCCACTGCAGGATGTGATTTTAGTAAGTGACTAAAAGTTTTTTTGCTTGTAATACTCTGGTAATTTTACGATTACTTAAGCTATAGTGTCTTTTCTTTCTCACCCCCGATGCTAAGATTTTGCTAATGAAGGTGTCTTCCTGTTCAGGTGTATTTTACTTCTGATGAAGGTATATTTAAATATACGGAAACCGTGGTCAAGGGTTTTAATAAATCTTTATCCTGCAACTTTTTGGCTGTTATCATTTACCGTGAAGAATTTCAACAGTTGCTGTTTCAGCCATGTTTAAAATCTTGAAACACTCAATTTAATTAGATACAGTCTTAAATTTTCTTAGCAACACATATTACCAGTATTTAATTACAGAAGAAGTTGACCACGGTAAGTAATTTTAGTTTTGTTTTAAACTTCCCTTTGCTACCCGCCAGAAATTTTATACTTTAGCGAAAATCAGCAAAGATATTTCTGGCTTCATATTGCATCTTTGGTAATGAGTGATGGAGACACTTTGCCTTCTTATAGTTTTGTAAAAGCAGATCTCGGTATTATTCAAAAATTGTATATCTTTTCATTGGTAAATGTTAAGCAATTTGTTTCCTGCAGATTTTCACAGTGGTGACATACTATCAAAGGATTTAATATACCTCTTTGTATCCAGTTTCTCTTCTCTCGTTACGAACAGGGGAGAGATATCTGGCAATGCACGCATCGGATTCTAATAGTTATGTATTCCCAAACGTGATTTTATGCTCTGTTTGAAACACCCGACAGTTTTCCTTTGTAATACACAAAAGAGTTCACTGTGTACACGTGCAGAAGTGTAAAAAAAAGTCTGTACTAGCTCGCTGTACATGTCCATAGATACATAAATTTACGGGTGACGAAGTCCAATACGTCAAAGCATGTGTAGTTGTCATATAACGAGGATGCAATGCGCGTAACGTCTCGTCAATCAAACTGAGGAACAAACAGGCTTTGCTTATTGAGAACTCTCGCACGGCCTGACACTCGAACAGCTTGTTTGCTCTTCAGAGAAGTATTGTTAGCGGATCTTTGTGCGAAGCTTCCATCAGCAGGCAGTGCCGCGATGTGAATGGCTGACATTTCCATTATCTCATACAGTGCTACTTGTCACACCCATTGTTTTCCGAGCCACAGGTGTACAGCACAGATTCGCTCAGAGGCGCAAGAAAGAGGCTTGGGTAGACTACTGAAGAGGGATTAAAAGCAAACGTAAATCAGATCGCACCGCGACAGGAACAGTATCATCCCCCTCTCGTGTGAAGGATTATTATTCTTGTCACTTGTCCGTTACACTTTAACAGACTGAATTACGATTGTTGTTCTGTAGATCATTCGTCGCCTAGTGTGAATACATGTCTTTGTGCTGTTCCAGTACTCCTGTTAGTGATGCAGTGAAGACAGTCAACTAATAAAGTGGAGAGACTTAATGATGTTAGATTTCCAACAATAACGGGAACTGTTAATTTATACATATCTATTATTTTTCAGCAACTACAATATAAAAAAAAACTGGTACAGGCATGTGTATTCAAATAAGGAGATATGTAAACAGGCAGAATACGGCGCTGCTGCCGACAAGGCCTACGTGAGACAACTGGCGCAGTTATTAGATCAATTACTGCTGCTACAATAGCTGGTTATTAAGCTTTAAGTGAATTTGAACGTGGTGTTCTAGTCGGCGCATGAGCGATGGGCCACAGCATCTTCGAGGTAGAGATGAAGTGGGGATTTTCCCATACGCCCATTTCACGATTGTCCCGTGAATATCAGGAACCTGGTAAAACGTCGAATCTCCGACACCGCTGCGGCCGGAAAGAGATCTGCAAGAACGGAACCAACGACGACTGAAGAGAATCGTTCAGTGAAACAGACGTGTAACCCTTCAGCAAATAGTTGCAGATTTCAATGCTGGGGCATCAACAAGTGTCAGCGTGCGAACCATTCAATGAAACATCATCTATATGGGCTTTAGGAGCCACTCGTGTACCCTGGATGACTGCACGACACAAAGCTTTACGCCTCTCCTGAGCCTGTCAACACCGACATTTGACTGTTGACGACTGGAAACTCATTGCCTAGTCAGACGAGTGTCGTTCCAAATTGTATCGAGCGGATGTATGGAGACAACCTCATGAATCCACGGAACTTTCATGTTGGCAGGGGACTGTTCAAGCTGGTGGAGGCCCTCTAATAGTGTGAGGCGTGTGCAGCTGGAATGCTGTCTGGGCACCTGCGTCCATTCACGCCGGCTGGCGTGGCTGAGCGATACTAGGCGCTACAGTCTGGAACCGCGCGACCGCTACGGTCTCAAGTTCGAATCCTGCCCCGGGCATGGATGTTTGTGATGTCCATAGGTTAGTTAGGTTTAAGTAATTCTAAGTTCTAGGGACTGATGACCTCAGAAGTTAAGTCCCATAGTGCTCAGAGCCATTTTAACATCCATTCATGTCCATTTCGCATTCCGACGAACATGGGAAATTCCAGCAGGGCAATGCGACACCCCTCACGTCCAGAATTGCTACAGAGTGCCTCCAGGAATGCTCTTCTGAGTTTATACGCTTCCGCTGGGCACTAAACTCCTCAGACATAAACATTATTAAGCGTATTGGGATGCCTTGCAACTTGCTGTTCAGAAGAGACCTCAACCCTCGAAGTCTTGCGGATTTAAGGACAGCCCTGCAGGGTCATGGTGTCACTTCCCTCCAGCACTACTTCAGACATTATTTGAGTCCGTAGCACGTCGTACTGCCGCACTTCTGCGTGCTCGCGGGGCCCTACACGATGTTAGGCAAGGGTACCAGTTTCTTTGGCTCTTTAGTGTATTTCAACTGTGCTGCGACGCCCTTCATCTGTGTAGGGATATAGTTTAATTCTTCTCACTTTCTGCACGAATGTGAATGCCAAAGCACCTAATCCTTTAAGCAGCTCCATCGCTCTCTTTTAATATAAGGCAGGTCTAAAACTTCTACTGATTAAATCTTAAACAAATTTTGTGTGTTTTGTCAGGATACATTTTGACCTTGAAAGTCGAACTGGTATCTCATCTTGCTTAGTTTTTCTCATAGTTGTTGTAGTCATCAGGTGGTCTTACAGAGCCAGACACATAACACATAGCAGCTCACCGTCTTCTTTTATTCTCATGATGTTACCACTGAGCTGATAGCTTTATCTTGGAGCAGATACGACGTGAGATAAGCCATTCAGTCCGTTGATCTTCGTTGGCGAAAATAGTTTCCAGCCCGTGTGCAGCTAATTTCCATGCGTTGATGCACCGGTAGCGCTTTATCGGCAGACCTGTTAAAAGGATTTTTTTTGTTTTTTACTCGACAGTACGTGGATATATAAATCGATGCTCTCGAATGACTTCGAGACGTGCTTTATAAAGTTTTAGGAAAATGATCATGTAAGTGTGAGGAAAGTCAAAGGCACATCCTTAAGGTGTCGATGGACAAGTACACAGGCTAATCCAGATATCTGGACATCTCTTTCTAATCTATGGTTTGATCAAGAGAGCTGAGTGACATGGAGCGTGGACTAGTCATTGGACGTCACCAAAGTATCATCAGGGATGTATGAACGCTTCTGAAACCTGGTGCGAGATTAGAACTGTGTTCCTGACCGACAGCCAAACTCGGGACCTTCACCGTTCGTGAGCAAGTGTCAGTCCTCTAAGTTTCGCAGAAGAACTTCTGTGAAGGTAGGAGATGAGGTACTAACGGAGGTAAAGCTGTGAAGACCCGCCATCAATCGTGAGCGGATAGGTCAGTCACTCTGGCACTAGCCCGCGAAAAATTCGAGTCTCGGTTCGACACACAGTTTTTATCTGCCAGGAAGTTCCAAAAAGTGCACACTCCACAGAAGATTGAAATTTTCATCCTGCAGCGCTTCGGAATCTGCATAATTCGACTGTTAATGGTATGAGTGTAGAACGTAAGCGTGAAGGAACAACTAAAGCTAAACCAAGACCAGGGAGGTATCATACAGTAACAGGGACTGTCGAGAACTACGGAGGGTGTTTGCACAAAATTGCATGAAACCCGCGGAGTCACTCGTAAGTTCCCAAATGCTACC
The DNA here is from genome assembly GCF_023864345.2 of Schistocerca serialis cubense. Classification (NCBI taxonomy): domain Eukaryota; kingdom Metazoa; phylum Arthropoda; class Insecta; order Orthoptera; family Acrididae; genus Schistocerca; species Schistocerca serialis. Next base: position 263,198,409 of record NC_064646.1, read on the forward strand.
AGTAGTTCAACTAGTACAATCATTGTCCATTGGGAGCTAAACAGAATGGACCAAATGGTCGAGGAGCTCCTCCTAAGTCAATGCTAAGCGGCTGTTGATGTAGTGTAATGAGCAAGACCACTTAACACTGGACGAATGGAAAAGTGTGGTTAGGAGCAATAAACCACTTTAGATCTGTGGCAATCTGATAGAAGGATTTGGGTTTGGCGAATATTTGGAGAACGTTACCTACCACTGTGAGTCGTGCGAACAGCGAAGTACGCTATTACGCGACTGCAGATTTTTGCAGTAAGTTTTGTTACGTTATGGCAAGCTGTGTTGGAAGTTGCACTATAGTAGCATTCGGTGGCGACCGACTTGGGGCCTGCCGTATGCGTCATGTCGTTAAAGCGGACCGAGAGAATGCTCACTGTGGTACGTACTAAAATCACTTATTCACCTCACCTAAGAAACTAAATAACTATGTTAAATATTATCAGTTTTATTCCAAATTTCGTACGTGACCTTTTGTTATTCAGACGAACTTTGTGTCAAAATTTGATACCGCTACGTGTAATAGTTTCGGAGATATTAAAACCCCATTAAAAAAAGTACTTAACCGACACTTACGAAAGTAAATTGAGATAGGAGCAATAAGAGGTTACATTTCTTTTGTTATCTGAAAACAGTAATAGCACTCTGAGTGTGCCGATTTCTTTTATAAAGATTTCCAATTCTAAACTTTCGATAATTTTTCTTTAGTATTGAAAATAACATTTAAAAGTTAATATTTATATTTTGTGTTCGGGTGAGAGTAAATGTGAGTGTGTATGTGGGACATAATACAAATTTCAATTTTATATTTTATTACACCTTACGTAACCAGCAAGTGTTACGCCACCAGGGTGTCATGAAAACTGTAAATCCCCCTAACTGGCGGAGTATGTACGTCTACGAGTGTTTGATTTTGTAATAAAGCAGCCAGAAGGTAATAACAGGATAATCAGAGCTAAAGTATATTTCAAACACAGTTTTCTCTCAGTTTTCGTTTGGTTTGGTTTGGTTTGGTGGAACATTTTGTTAATATTTGCAGCATGAAATGACGTAAATGCATCTGCGAATGTTGATTGGACTAAAACAGTTTAAGTGTGAATATAGTCTTGAAAGATTTATCTGATTGGCTGTTCGTTTTGATCTACCAATCAGAGTAAAGTCTTTCCCGCACATTGGAATGAATTATATGCCCTGAAAGTAACGGCATTCAGAGAGTCGTGGGCTAGCTGCCGGACGAGGTGGTCATGTTAGACGTGTCCGAAAAAGTTAGTTGTAAAATGAAGAAGTGACTGTTATTTCGTGTTCGTTTTATATCGCCGTGCAAGCAGATGCATTTACGGACAGTTCTGTGAAACTGGGGAGATTTTGGAGTGTTTGTTGTAGAGAAAACCGCGTGTGGAACTACAGGCTCTTGTGAAGAGTTCTGCGTGGCGCGTTCAGTATGCATTTACGGATCATTTTTGGCGAGCAACTTCCTTTGAAGAATCCACTGAAAAGGGCCGAGTGTGAAACTTATTTCGTAGCAGAGTATTGACTGTATTAATCTCGTAATATTTCGAGTTGGACTTAGTGCATTGCTGGCTGTCTTGCGTGTGACACCATAAGACAATAAAAAACATTAGTGTCAGGAAGCGGACATTTTGAGTGAAGGAAGAAAGCATCATCTATTGCCCGTTATTACTAGAGATTTACAGGTTTAATTTGTTACCAGAGTTACGCTGGCTAAGCAATCGTAAGTATGGACGATGGTTTTCTTCAACGCTGCTTTTAATGTCGTCTACATAGTACCTACGAATGCAGAGCAACGGGTGGTGAACGAACGCTGTACTGGGGTTGTTGTTGTTGTTGTTGTGGTCTTCAGTCCTGAGACTGGTTTGATGCAGCTCTCCATGCTACTCTATCCTGTGCAAGCTTCTTCATCTCCCAGTACATATTGCAGCCTACAACCTTCTGAATCTGCTTAGTGTATTCATCTCTTGGTCTCCCTCTACGATTTTTACCCTTCACCCTGCCCTCCAGTACTAAATTCGTGATACCTTGATGCATCAGAACATGTCCAACCAAACGATCCCTTCTTCTAGTCAAGTTGTGCCACAAACTCCTCTTCTCCCCAATTCTATTCAATACCTCCTCATTAGTTATGTGATCTACCCATCTAATTTTCAGCATTCTTCTGTAACACCACATTTCGAAAGCTCCTGTTCTCTTCTTGTCTAAACCATTCATCGTCCACGTTTCACTTCAATACATGGCTACACTCCATACAAATTCTTTCAGAAACGACTTCCTCACACTTAAATCTATACTCGATAATAACAATTTTTCTTCTTCAGAAACGCTTTCCTTGCCATTGCCAGTCTACATTTTGTATCCTCTCTACTTCGACCATCATCAGTTATTTTGCTCCCCAAATAGCAAAACACCTTTACTACTTTACGTGTCTAATTTCATAATCTAATACCCTCAGCATCACCCGACTTAATTCGATTACATTCCATTATCCTCGTTTTGCTTTTGTTCATGTTCATCTTTTACCCTCCTTTCAACACATTGTCCGTTCCGTTCAACTGCTCTTCCAAGTCCTTTGCTGTCTCTGACAGAATTACAATGTCATCGGCGAACCTCAAAGTTTTTATTTCTCCTCCATGGATTTTAATACCTACTCCGAATTTTTCTTTTGTTTCCTTTACTGCTTGCTCAATATACAGATTTAATAACATCGGGGATAGGTCACAACCCTGTCTCACTCCCTTCCCAATCACTGCTTCCCCTTCATGCCCCTCGACTCTTATAACTGCCATCTGGTTTCTGTACAAATTGTGAATAGCCCTTCGCTCCCTGTGTTTTACCCTGCCACCTTTAGAATTTGAAAGAGAGTATTCCAATCAACATTGTTAAAAGCTTTCTCTAAGTCTACAAATGTTAGAAACGTAGGTTTGCCTTTCTTTAATCTTTCTTCTAAGATAAGTCGTAGAGTCAGTATTGCCTCATGTGTTCCAATATTTCTACGGAATCAAAACTGATCTTCCCCGAGGTCGGCTTCTACCAGTTTTTCCATTCGTCTGCAAAGAATCTGCCTTAGTATTTTGCAGCTGTGGCTTATTAAACTGATAGTTCTGTAATTTTCACATCTGTCAACACCTGCTTTCTTTGGGATTGGAATTATTATATTCTTCTTGAAGTCTGAGGCTATTTCGCCTGTTTCATAGATCTTGCTCACCAGATGGTAGCGTTTGGTCAAACTCTTCACGCAGCATCGTATCTCCCATTTCATCTTCATCTACATCCTCTTCCATTTCCATAATATTGTCGTCAGGTACATCGCCCTTGTATAGACCTTCTATATGCTCCTTCCACCTTTCTGCTTTCCCTTCTTTGCTTAGAACTGGATTTCCATCTGAGCTCTTGGTCTGCCTTTCCTTAGTCTATTTTCTAAGATAAGTGTTAGGGTCAGTACTGCCTCACGTGTTCCAACATCTCGAAGGAATCCAAACTCATCATCCCTGAAGTCAGCTTCTACCAGTTTTTCCATTCGTCTGTAAAGAATTCGTGTTAGTATTTTGCAGCCGTGGCTTATTAAGAGTGATTAGGAGCAATTTTTACAAAAACCAGATGGCAGGTATAAGAGTCAAGGGACATGAAAGGGAAGCAGTGGTTGGGAAGGAGTAAGACAGGGTTGTAGCCTCTCCCCGATGTTATTCAATCTATATATTGAGCAGGCAGTAAAGGACACAAAAGAAAAATTCGGAGTAGGTATTAAAATCCATGGAGAAGAAATAAAAACTTTGAGGTTCGCCGATGACATTGTAATTCTGTCAGAGAGAGCAAAGGACTTGGAAGAGCAGTTGAATGGAATGGACAGTGTGTTGAAAGGAGGATATAAGATGAACATCAACAAAAGCAAAACGAGGATAATGGAATGTAGTCGAATGAAGTCGGGTGATGCTGAGGGAATTAGATTAGGAAATGAGACACTTAAAGTAGTAAAGTAGTTTTATTATTTGGGGAGCAAAATAACTGATGTTGGTCGAAGTACAGAGGATATAAAACGTAGACTGGCAATGGCAAGGAAAGCGTTTCTGAAGAAGAGAAATTTGTTAACATCGAGTATAGATTTAAGTGTCAGGAAGTCATTTCTGAAAGTATTTGTATGGAGTGTAACCATGTATGGAAGTGAAACATGGACGATAAATAGTTTGGACAAGAGGAGAATAGAAGCTTTCGAAATGTGGTGCTACAGAATAATGCTGAAAATTAAATGGGTAGATCACATAACTAATGATGAAGTATTGAATAGGATTGGGGAGAAGAGAAGTTTGTGGCACAACTTTACTAGAAGAAGGGATCGGTTCGTAGGACATGTTATGAGGCATCAAGGGATTACCAATTTAGTACTGGAGGGCAGGGTGAAGGGTAAAAATCGTAGAGGGAGACCAAGAGATGAATACACCAAGCAGATTCAGAAGGATGTAGGTTGCAGTAGGTACTGGGAGATGAAGAAGCTTGCACAGGATAGAGTAGCATGGAGAGCTGCATCAAACCAGTCTCAGGACTGAAGACCACAACAACAACAGGAGCAATAAATAACTTCATACCCTGTGGCAATCTGACAGAAGGTTTTGAGTTTGGCGAATATTTGGAGAACGTTACCTACCACCGTAAGTCGTGCCAACAGCGAAGTACGTTGGAGTGTGATCAGCTTCTAGTGTTTGAGGAAACGATGAATTCTGAAGGAGAATTAACTCATTTTACAGCACTGTTGACTACATACTAGAGGAACTATTCTGTGAAGATAATTTTGTGAGCATGCCAATGCTCCCTGTCATGAAGCTGCATCTTTGAGGCACGGTTTGTGGACAGTTACATTTCTGAAACTGATTGCTCTCTCTAGATGAGTTAGAAAGTCGATTCCGCTCCCAATCCCTGCGTCCAGTATCACTACCTTCTCCGGTTTTCACTCTTCAAAAACAATGGGCTGTCATTCCTCCACAGACTATCAGACACACAGACTGAAAGCGTCCCCAGCTCAAGTCGTTATAAAGACGAACGGTTGGACACAACCCTTGTTAAAGTCACCTAATAATTTTCGGGTACTTCTGATCAGATAGCTTTTTGAGCTACAGCCACAGGCCGTCTTTGGCCGCACGTGGTGGATAGCAGCGCCACTGGACGCCCCTGGCTGACGCCTGGGGCGGCGCCCGCTGGTGATGTGCTGTGCAGTGCCGTGCCGTGCCGTTCCCCGCAGTGTCGCGGCCCCCGCCCCCGCCCCCGCCCCCGCTACGAGCTGTTCCTCCGTCTCTGTCGGCGTGCCACGTCTCCGCCTCCTTCTGGAGCCGGCCCGGGGCGGCTGGGGGTTTGTTTGTGCGGAATTGGCTCTCTCGTCTCCAGCGCCGCGCCCCTGTGTTTCTCTCGCCGCACCACCCACTTTGCCCCCTCGCGACCGCCGCCTCTCTCGCTATGCCGACATCGATTCTGTGCTCCTCGCGGCGGAAGCGGCGCTGCTCGTCGTCTCCCTGAGCAGCTACTGTGCGCGCGGCGCCCGTCAACCAAAATGGGATCAGCCGCAAATAAAAGCGAATCACCTGCCCACGCAGGGTCGCTGCCCTCGACCCCCTCCTTGCCTCTCCCTTTCATGCCCTGCCGACGACACACCTTCTGCGCAAACGCACCCACGCACGCATGTACCCCCCCCCCCCCCCCCACACACACACACAACCACACACATGTGGTTTCCACATTCCATTACAGGCTCACGTACCCGGATTTTGAGGGATACGTCAGTCTTGTTTCCTTCACGAAAATTAGATCCTAAGCTACAGAAAATTCACAACTGGAATTCCTACTCATTTAAAATCAGTGTTGTTGTCAACATACAGTGCTTCCCAAACTATCAGGTGTAAGCTTTTCTTATCGTTCATCAATTCAAAATAATACACAGGAAGTCACAAACTGTTGGATCAGAGATCCTTGTTGGATAAAAGGAAACCAAATTGCAGAAAGTCTGGCCAAAGAGGCAGTATAAACTGAAACGCCAAAAAAGGTGGTATAGGTATATTCAAATACAGTGATATGTAAACAGCCAGAATACGATGGTGCGGTCGGCAACGCCTACATAAGACAACAGTTGTTACATCGGTTATGTAACACCTACAGCGCCTCTCGGTGTTGAAAAAACAAAAGTAGCTCCCAAATTAGCCCCCATGTCCTTAAAATATTAATTCACAAAATGACCCAAGTCCCTCCACAAGTAGTAATTACGAAAAATAAAAAAAAGGAAATAGAGGGAAATATGTAGTATAGAAAGCAAAAGAAAAGAAAAGGAAAATTTAATTGTAAATTTTAGAAACATGGGAAGGGGGAAAAACAGTAGAAAATACTAAAATATTTGTTATTCCAATACGTAAGAAAATCAACATTATAGTCATAGAACGTAGGTCTGGGACACCAAAGATAGTGTTTATTAAAGTATAAATAGCCATACGCTGTAATTACGATACTCCAGTCTCTAGTCTGTTCTAGTTCGGAAGTTATTAAGGACGTACAGCTTTAGAAAACAACAATTGGGACTTTATTAAACGGGGATCAAGAATGGATGGTGACGAGATGTTTTTGAGGATTGTGAGTTCAAGACTTTAATTTGGACATTTATCAGATTAGATAAACAGGAAGGTGAATAGTAATCTCTTTGGCTTTAATGTCAATTCGTGTGAATATTTAAATGCTTTACTAAATTGAGAATTTTAACCGGATTCGGACTTTGAATTGTGATAGTGGGAAACTTTAACTTCACGCGACTATTATCATAGTTAATGACAGTTTGCAGATATTAAATAGAAATAACTTATTTACCGAAAGTGACAGGATATTAGTCAACATCACTGATGCTAGCGGGAATCCTACTTAGGCATCTAATTAAAGAACTTCTTTGAATGAGATCGTATGAGTGAACCTATTTATTAATAATTCTTGTCAATAAACTGACGTTGTTAATTTGAAACATTATACAAGTCTTGAACATTAATTTAACTTAGATTAATAAACTTTAAGGTTACGTTATCTATGCCAAGAACAAGCTAGCGATTCTAACTAAAACGACTGAACAAAAGTTAAAGTATCGTCATCTGTAAACATTGGTAGTAAAACTACTAAAGAGTTTTCTCTCAGATTTGGGAAGACTATACGTGTAGTGACCCACGTTTAACATTGGGTTTTAAAAGTAATCAAACTGATACTTAGCCGGGACAATATTAAATAGAAGTAAAAACCCTTCAATGACAGTCAATATGTAAAAAAAAAAAAAAAAAAAAAAATATCAAACTTTCACCTATTAGACGAAAAAGCGAAAACAGAAAAAGGTCTGCTACAGTTACTGCTGCTAAAGTGACAGATTACCAAAATTTAAGTGAGTTTGAACGTCGTGTTATAGTTGACGCACGAGCGATGGGACGCAGCATCTCCGAGGTAGCGGTGGAGTCGGGGTTTTCCCGTACAACCATTTCACGATTGTACCGTAAATATGAAGAATCCAGTAAAACATCAAACCACCTACATAGCTGCGGCCGGAAAAAGATTATGCAAGAAAGGGACCAACGACGACTGAAGAGAATCGTTGAAAAGTGACAGAAGTGCAACCTTTCCGCAAATTGTTGCAGATTTCAATGCTGTGCAATCAACAAGTGTCAGTGTGCGAACCATTCAACGAAACATCATCGACGTGGGTTTTCGGAGCCGAAGGTCCACTCGTGTACACCTGATGACTGCACGATGGTTGACGTATAAACTCCGACCCATTGGCTGGACGCTGTAATACTTGGCGTATCGGAGCTGCTTTAACTCTCGAGTTTAGCAAATATATTGCTTGGCTCAGTGATCGATTAGCGAGGCACCGCATGGCGTATGAGACAAATGGATACTCTTGGCTTTTGTTGCTACTATGTACACGCTCTGATTTCCTGCTTGTTGGATGATTCGAACTACACTCCTGGAAATTGAAATAAGAACACCGTGAATTCATTGTCCCAGGAAGGGGAAACTTTATTGACACATTCCTGGGGTCAGATACATCACATGATCACACTGACAGAACCACAGGCACATAGACACAGGCAACAGAGCATGCACAATGTCGGCACTAGTACAGTGTATATCCACCTTTCGCAGCAATGCAGGCTGCTATTCTCCCATGGAGACGATCGTAGAGATGCTGGATGTAGTCCTGTGGAACGGCTTGCCATGCCATTTCCACCTGGCGCCTCAGTTGGACCAGCGTTCGTGCTGGACGTGCAGACCGCGTGAGACGACGCTTCATCCAGTCCCAAACATGCTCAATGGGGGACAGATCCGGAGATCTTGCTGGCCAGGGTAGTTGACTTACACCTTCTAGAGCACGTTGGGTGGCACGGGATACATGCGGACGTGCATTGTCCTGTTGGAACAGCAAGTTCCCTTGCCGGTCTAGGAATGGTAGAACAATGGGTTCGATGACGGTTTGGATGTACCGTGCACTATTCGGTGTCCCCTCGACGATCACCAGTGGTGTACGGCCAGTGTAGGAGATCGCTCCCCACACCATGATGCCGGGTGTTGGCCCTGTGTGCCTCGGTCGTGTGCAGTCCTGATTGTGGCGCTCACCTGCACGGCGCCAAACACGCATACGACCATCATTGGCACCAAGGCAGAAGCGACTCTCATCGCTGAAGACGACACGTCTCCATTTGTCCCTCCATTCACGCCTGTCGCGACACCACTGGAGGCGGACTACACGATGTTGGGGCGTGAGCGGAAGACGGCCTAACGGTGTGCGGGACCGTAGCCCAGCTTCATGGAGACGGTTGCGAATGGTCCTCGCCGATACCCCAGGAGCAACAGTGTCCCTAATTTGCTGGGAAGTGGCGGTGCGGTCCCCTACGGCACTGCGTAGGATCCTACGGTCTTGGCGTGCATCCGTGCGTCGCTGCGGTCCGGTCCCAGGTCGACGGGCACGTGCACCTTCCGCCGACCACTGGCGACAACATCGATGTACTGTGGAGACCTCACGCCCCACGTGTTGAGCAATTCGGCGGTATGTCCACCCGGCCTCCCGCATGCCCACTATACGCCCTCGCTCAAAGTCCGTCAACTGCACATACGGTTCACGTCCACGCTGTCGCGGCATGCTACCAGTGTTAAAGACTGCGATGGAGCTCCGTATGCCACGGCAAACTGGCTGACACTGACGGCGGCGGTGCACAAATGGTGCGCAGCTAGCGCCATTCGACGGCCAACACCGCGGTTCCTGGTGTGTCCGCTGTGCCGTGCGTGTGATCATTGCTTGTACAGCCCTCTCGCAGTGTCCGGAGCAAGTATGGTGGGTCTGACACACCGGTGTCAATGTGTTCTTTTTTCCATTTCCAGGAGTGTATTTATTCCAGACATTTTTCTTTCGGTATTGAAGTGGGCATACTGAAGCGACTACGATTAGATGGTTGCTGGCTTGCAAGACCTTTGCATTGTTATAACTGCCACTTCTGAACTCCATTTTGATAAGAGCGATGCTAGTCTCCTTCGCTTTCGAAATTTGTCTGGGACATGTCAGAACCGATAGCCGTCTTCTGGACATTTATCTGAGCTTGTAGTTTATTCCTTGCATTTCTACTCTTTAAATAACCAGCGGAAAAATGCTACTGTTGAAAAAAGGGAAATACGTTCCGCTTGAAAAGACACTGAAAGATAATGATGATGTTTGGTTTGTGGGGCGCTCAGCTGCGCGGTCACCAGCGCCCGTACAAATTCCCAATCTGTACACAGCTCATTCTAGCCAATGTCACGAATGATGATGGAATGACGAGGACAGCACAAACACCCAGTCCCCGGGCAGAGTAAATCCCCAACCCGGCTGGGAGTCGAACCCGGGGCCCCATGATCCAGAGGTAGCAACGCTAGCCACTAGACAACGAGCTGTGGACACTGTGAAAGAAAAGTGGGGAACCAGCAGACTCAATCCTCATTCTGATTCTCTCGAAAAAAATTTTGGCGTGCCAACATCTTCGCGCTGTGTTAACACAGCACACTCTAAATCCTCTCACCCAGTCTCTTTTTATTGTTAAGCCTTCACATTCAGCATCTTCCTCTCACTGCCACTCTCTGTATATGTCTCCCCCTCATTGTCTCCTTTTCCTCCCGTAGATTTACAGTACATCCCACTGCCACTGTCTCCTCTCTCACTACGATGTCTCCTTTAGTCTTTCTTTCCCACTACCACTGTCTGGAGTGTCCACCTTTCTTTTCCCTTACAGTTAGATGTTTAAAATTTCGGTCCAAAATGTGCCCACCCCTGTACCCACGTGTTCGCCGGTCTGGGAGGGTAAAGAGATCTCACCATCAAGGCCACGTATGGTCTCAACTGTTCTGTATTTTTCATGTCCGCTGTCTCCTCTCCGTTTTGCTCCTACTGTTTCTATCTCCTTCCACCTATATGTTTCTTTTACTGCCACTGTCTCTCACTGAATATTAACATCTCATCTCTGTTTGGCCCGTACTGCTAGTGTCTTCATCCATCTTTCTTTCTACTTAACATCCTCTTTATTTCTGGCACCATTGCTGTCTCTTCCCTCTTTCTCTCTCATTGGTACTGTCTCCTTCCTCTTCCACCACCACTGTCTCCCTGCTACTCTCTTTCCACAAAAAAAATGCGAATATGTTCACATGTCAAAATTTTTAGTGAGGAAGGCGGAATGAGGATAGACGCAGCTGGTGTCTTATTTCTCTGCCAGAGTTTTGCATGGAAGCACATATACCTCAGTTTCATGTTCTGACAGGAGAAAAATTCCCTTGTTTTCCTTGCTACAGCAGGGTGTGCTGCTAGTATGAAACGAATTCCATAGGTCAGTAAAGCTTTGACACGTTAATTATATACTCCCAGGAATTTACATACTTTTACGTAAACATTTATCTCTGGACACTTTTCTCATCGATTACAACTCATCGAAGATGCCCAGCTTGTATCTTAAAAGAAAAAAAAATGTTATTGGGAGTATTTTATTGAATTTACAGTATTTACAATTTTACAGAACATTTGGCAGTCTTTTTTAATCCTATGCAGGCATGTTAAGACCCTTTGTAGCCCATTTTTGTCACTGGAGTACCACTTTGCGCATTTTTGTATAGGTGTGAAATGCCCATGACACAGGAACAGCCATTCATAAAATTTTACTGGTGAGAAAATACTGACTATAATCTTAGGTGACACCAGTCACTTGCGATGACCCTAGAGCCCTTGCGTGTCTACACTAAGCCACTTACAACTATATTTACGTTTGAACCTGGACATTACGTGGATATTTTACGTACGTAAGCGTGGTACAGGATGACAGTTATTGAACTACATGAAATAAAATCGTCATAAGTTCTGAACGATTTGCGTTAGGAAGTTCAAATGCACGGTTGGCCGAGGGGCATGATGGAAATTACTATGTTGATGTATGGTTTGGTTTAGCGAAGAAGCCCACTTTCACTTGAGTGGTTTCGTCAATAAGGAAAACTGGCGCATTTGGGGGACTGAGAATCCGCAACCTCAACGGGTGACTGTGTGTTGTGCAATGTCCAGTCACAGAATAATTGGTACGATATTTCTTGATGGCACGGTGACTACTGAACGGTATGTCATGCTTTTGGAAGATGATTTCATCCTCATTATCCAAAGTGACCCTGATTTCGACAACATGTGGTTCATGCAATACGGAGCATCACCCCATCGAAGCAGGAGAGTTTTTGATGTCCTGCAGGAGCACTTTGGGAACCGCATTCTGGCTCCGGGGTACCCAGAGGATACTGGCATGGACCTCGATTGGCCGCCATATTCTCCGGATCTAAACACATCAGACTCCTTTTCGCGGGGCTGTATTAAAGACAAGGTGTACAGCGATAACCACGAAACTGCTGCTGAGCTGTAAACAGCCACTGAGGAGGTCATCGACAGCATAGATGTACCGATACTCCAACGGATCATGAAGAATTTTGCTATTCGTCTGCGCCACATCACCACCATTGATAGCTGGCGTATCGAACATGTCATAAACTAAATTCGAATACCTGCAGTGTCGTTTATATGTTGAATAAAGTGTGTACAGGCTGTAGCTTATAACTAATTTACGTCTTTTTTCGTATAGTTCAATAACTGTCACCCTGCACTTTAAACTTCAGGATCTCGGTAAAGGATAAGATATCGAAAAAAGTTTCATCCTTCCGCGAGATCATCATCTGAAGAACGTATGGCAAAAATTGCGATGATTTGCCGTGAATAGCAATTATAGAACTGGCAATACCCACAACTGATACCTTTGATACTGAAAAACCGCGGTTTTTCAAGAGTATATTAAAAGCGGATACAGATTTTCGAAAACGAGAAAGTGCCGTATCTAGACGAACCTCTAAAAAATGTGCAGCTAAAATTTGAGCTATTTGCTATGTTTAGTTATTCAGATAATTGCAGCCTAGTATGAAAAATTTTTTTGTGGTTTTCGGCAAAATTACTGTAATTTTGAAACTCTGAGTCTCGGTAATGGATAATGATACCGAAAAAAGTTTCGAAGTTCCCCGAGAATATCATCTTCAGAAAGTATGGTAAAAATTTCGACGATCTACCATAAATAGAAATTATAGAAGTGGCCATCTTCACAACTGGTATTATTCATACTGAAAAATCCAACAAATGTTGGTCCATCGTAGAACATGTCTAATTCAACAGAACCACCCGATTTGCTCAATTTGCCAGGAGTGGAGGTAGCGTGCAATGTTTAAATTTTGACCCTGTACAGTAGGATGGCTACAGAATGCCCATTCTCGCGATAGGTATGCACATGGTTAGTAGACCAAGAGATATATAAAAAAAAACTTGACCCCTTATTTCTGTGATAAACAGAACCCGACATATGACGCCCCCCCCCCCCCCCCCAAAAATAGCATTTTCGCACCCAGCTTCAAAAAAATGTTCAAATGTGTCTGGCATTTTATCGGACTTAACTGCTAAGGTCATAAGTCCCTAAGCTTACACACTACTTAACCTAAATTATCGTAAGGACAAACACACACACACCCTTGCCCGAGGGAGGACTCGAACCTCCGCCGGGACCAGCCGCACAGTCCATGACTGCAGCGCCTTAGACCGCTCACCCGGCTTTCTGGACGTCTAAGTACCGTGTGCTGTCGTGGACGGATCGATATTGTGGGTGTTACTATAAATACAGGATTGTTTTTTCCGGCTTTTGCGATGTGTAGTGATGTAGAGTCACGTGGTCCGTTGAAGGAAACGCGTGGTTTAAGACATGATTTTACTTTAGGCCCTCACATGTACTCCCTCAAGAGCCACATTTAAGAGAAGATTAGTGCTTCATTTTAAAAACAAGTTAGCAGGGCTGAGGTTAATTCCTAAAATACATACTAAGTACGAAAGCTTGACCCACACCAAGACTGCTACTAAAATAACCACAAGTAAACAGGTCGATATGAAAACAGAAACACAATTTCAAAAACAAATTTATTACAGGATAGAAATCTTTAGTATGTTACATCAGAAGCAACTTTTATTTAGCGAAAAGTTACGTTATGACGTAAAAAGGGGCATTCTTTCTGAAGCATCCGATAAGGTCTATCTCGGATTCATGAAAAGAGCAGGGAGTTCAGTAGAATTCTGCTACACCAGGCCAGTTAGAATTATACGCAATATGAGTAACTAAACCACTGGTAATCCATTAGGTGTTTATTGGTATCGTGTAGCGTGCTTGTTTCGTCGTACACGTTCTGTGCACACCGTGATTGTGAATAGCAAAGAAGCTATTAAGTGTGCTTCGTCTCGTTAAAGGTTAAGAGAGGTCAAAGGTCAAATGCATCCCGCTGTCTCCGAGGCTGATGTTATAGAAAAGAAGCAGCGCTCGCAACACCGCGCAATAAAACAGCAAGAAGCTGAACTGCCTTCAGCTTTGACCTTTGTTGTCGTCGCTACTCAACGTTATACCTCTACGACTTCAGCTAGAAACTACTGCGGACTCATAACGCAGTAAGTAATGTAATTGTAGAAACGTCGTATGCACACTGAAAATACAAATACCTGTACCTAAATGATTCAGTAAATATAATACAAGAAAATGCGAAAAGACAAGACATGCGCCTTGGAAGTGGAAAGTCGGGGTGATTTTTCTCTTCTCCCTGAACTTTAATTCCTTCTCCAGATTTCTCTGGCTTCCTTCACCGCTTATTCAAAGTATTCATTGAATAAAATAGGTGATAAGTTACAAATCTGTCTCAGTACCTTCTCTTACACATGGCTGCAGTCACATTTCTAGTCCGCTGCTCTTGATCAAGTGGTTAGCGTTGCTGCCTCTGGATCACGGGGTCCCGGGTTAGATTCCCGCCCGGGTCGGGGATTTTCTTCGCCCGGCAACTGGGTGTTTCATTATCATCATCACATTTCTATACGAGTTGTTAGTAACATCTCGTTTCCTTTACCTTCAGAACATCACAGAGTACGTTTCAGTAAACGTTTTCAAAAGCTTTATCTAAATCTGCAAAATCTATAAACTTAGGTTTGCCTTTCTTTAACCTGTCTTCTAAGACAAATTGTAGGATCAGTATTGTCTTTTTCTACACTACCTTATGCTAAATTACGGATGCTAACTCTGGTGAAAAACTGAAAGCTTTATGTTAAGTAGTTTTTGTTTGTATATTGTTTTGGATATCGTTTTAGATTAATGCTAGCAGTGTTCTTAATTTCCAACTCAAAAATGTTTCGTTGTTGAAGGAGACTAAATTCATCGTCAAATAGTGTGAAGTTAGTATTTACCATCCAACGCAATGTCAAAACGGTCACGAAAGATCACTTATTTTCAATTGCATACAGTAACCGATGTGGAGATTATTGCTGTGAGAAAGTGAAACCAGTACACCAAATCACATATGCCCGTCTTGGAACTGGCAGTAGCCAATCTGAGTGTACTTCCTTCAAATGTATTTCGTAGAATAATTTCATTACTATAGCAACTCTTGTCTCGATTAAATTTAACTTATTTCGTCCTGCGCGTGTTACAAATGTATACTACGTTAGAAGCTTTTTTCATGATTCTTAAAAGCTTTAACGATTTAAATTAAACCTTATATATGTAGAGATAATTGATGTGGATTGTATGGGAAGCACTGACGAGAACAATGCCGCGTTTAATGGTTTATATGACTTGAACTTAAATGTAGATCGCACGTAATTATAAATGGTTCAAATGGCTCTAAGCACTATGGGACTTGACATCTGAGGTCATCAGACCCCTAGACTTACAACTACTTTAACTAACTTACGGACATCACACACATCCATGCCTGAGCCAGGATTCGAACCTGCGACCGTAGCAGCCGCGTGGTACCGGTCTGAAGCGCCTAGGCCGCTCGGCCACAGCGGCCGGCGCACGTAATTATAGTGCACAAAGCGCTCATTGACTTTTTTCATCAATAAATGTCCTGTTGACGATACAATATTTAGAGCCGGCAAACAAGCTTGGTCAGAGAATTGATGGGGGTGGAAACTGGCCATGGCCTTTTTCAAAGGAACTAACAAAGAGATCCCCTTAATGAGTTGTCCTCGCAAATGCGATCAAATTTGCAGACAACTGTGCCTCTTCGCTCGGTAAACTACATGCCACTAATATCATGCACAACAAATACTACAAACATACAGCATAGACATTATAAATCACCAAACAAAGTGCTCACTGCATTCATGTTTCTCACTTACCACATTAGCAGGTGACGTACAAATGAATATGTACTGCATGGAAGAAACGTTAAGGCAATTACCTGAAGTTTGGCGCAGTTTCCTGTCATCGATTACATCAATAAAATAAAGTAATTCAAACGCGTTTGCGACTCGTTCCAGTTGGTGTAATTTGATAACGACCCTGATGTTCAGCGAGTTGTTTATGATGTGTTGTACTTGAATACGTAAATCACGATGCAAACACAAAACACAAACCACAAAAAATTTCACATTACTCGTATTCAGATGTATAAAAAAAATCGAACAGTTCGTGCCATGAATAAGTGAAAACGTACTTCACGATTCCACCTGTGTGTTCAACGAAAATGACAACAAATGAGAAATGGAATTCTTCGCAAACACTTAGTGACCATTTGCCGCAGATACCATTACCCAGGTACCTGCTATGGTTGGTTCAAATGGCTCTGAGCACTATGGGACTCAACTGCTGTGGTCATAAGTCCCCTAGAACTTAGAACTACTTAAACCTAACTAACCTAAGGACATCACACACATCCATGCCCGAGGCAGGATTCGAACCTGCGACCGTAGCGGTCGTGCGGTTCCAGACTGTAGCGCCTTTAACCGCGCGGCCACTCCGGCCGGCTTACCTGCTATGGGTTGTTAAGAAAGAGAAGCAATGAATGCACGGTGTACCCACTCAGTACAAAGATTTTCGGGACTGTATTAGTAAAAAATGGAGACGAGTTAAGACTGTGGTATAAATGCTTCATATGTTCTACACAGTCTCTACTCACTTGAATACAACGCTGAGAACACCCATTTAACCTTGAGAATCTGTCAGAAAAGGTCTCCCTCTGGATATTGTTAAACTGGAGCGTAACACTCGCATCATCTCCCAAGAGAAACTCCCCATCGCACCCCTCTCGAGTTTAGTGGTAAAATGGTCTAGTGGATAGCCCGTCACAAAACTGAACACAGATCAATCATAAAAACAGAAAGAAAGTGTACGGAACTGTGAAAAAAGAAGCAAAATAGAAACAGTGAACGATCGAAGCTTAAGATGTGCTGCATCGAACGAACTGCAAGAACTGAGGCGTTGTGGTTGAATTTTCACGGTACTGGGCTGCGAAGCTGGTGATGCGTGTTCAAATCTCCCTCGTGCCCCACTTTTATTTCACAAAATTATGAGCTTACCGTCCGGTCATTGACGTGCCTGTCCACCTTCTGTAATCTTGGCAACTGTCATACTATACACTGGTTATAGAATATCAGTTATATGGTAAGAATTTATTACCGTCGCTAGTAAATGTGGTGAATAGTGAGGGCAGACGAGATGCCGCATAGATCTCTCACGAAAATAAAAATAACAAATAAATGGTTCTAATGGCTCTGAGCACTATGGGACTTAACTACTGTGGTCATCAGTCCCCTAGAACTTAGAACTACTTAAACATAACTAACATAAGGACAGCACACACATCCATGCCCGAGGCGGGATTCGAACCTGCGATCGTAGCGGTCACGGGGTTCCAGACTGTAGCGCCTATAGCCGCACGGCCAACAAATAAATGGATGTGGACTACGTTACGATAAAGGAATTGAAGAGTGAAAACTTCCGAAACGGAACGCAAGAGTCATAACATCTGGTACTTGTTTAGAACAAGTGGGACGTACATACGTCGGCAGGTCCCTTCCTTACACCTCGCTGTTGGAAACGGGCGTTACATCACGACACAGGCACATACCTGAATACAGCGAACAGACACGTCAGTGGCCGGACGGATAGTTCATAATTTCGTGAAAAAGAAAAGGGGGGCGGAGGGCACGAGGGACGTTTTAAAGATGCATCTCCCTCTTCAAAATTTAATACCGTGAGCGCATAATCACAACGACATGGCTATACAAATTTGCTCGATGTTGCATTCTTGGGCTTGGACCGTTCACTGTTTCCATTTAGCTTCTTTTTTCACGGTTCAGTACACCTTCTTTCTGTTTTCCTGCTTGGTTTGTGTTCAGCTATGCACTGGGCCATCTCACCACTAAATCTGAGGGTGGGGGGGAAAGGGGGGGTCTCCCTTGTTAGATCTTGGCGAATCGTCAGAAATCCATTCTGCACTTTGGTGTTTTATGGTGGGTTCTAGGTTCGCATTGATAACGCTAAGTCTCGTCACTCATGATGATTTTTTCCCGAAAACAAATGTATGTGTTTTTAATGTTAATCAAGTCATGGCAGGCGTCCATGCATCGTTGTTTTTTGTTCAGGAGTGAGGGCGTGCGGGCAAAACCTTGCACCCACTTTTCTCTTTTTGAAAACTTTCTGGAGAATGACTCGAACACTTGAAGTTTCCTGGCAGATTAAAAGTGCGTGACGGACCGAGACTCGAACAAGGGCCTTTGCCTTTCGCGAGCAAGTGCTCTATCGACTGAGCTACCCGAGCACGACTCACGCCCCGTCCTCACAGTCCTAATTCTGCCGGTTTCTCGTCTCCTACCTTGCAGACTTCACAGAAGCTTTGCCGCGAACTTTGCCCGCGAAAGGCAAAGGTCCCGAGTTCGAGTCTCGGTCCAGCACACAGGAAGTTTCATATTAGCTCACACTCCGCTGCAGAGTGAAAATTTCACTCTGGAAACATCCCCCAGGCTGTGGCTGAGTCATGTCTCCGCAATATCCTTTCTTTCAGGAGTGCTAGTTCCGCAAGGTTTGCAGGAAAGCTTCCGTGAAGTTTGGGAGGTAGGAAAAATGGAAATGTCGTGTGGCTAGGGCCTCCCGTCGGGTAGACCGTTCGCCTGGTCCAGGTCTTTCGATTTGACGCCACTTCGGCGACCTGCGCGTCGATGGGGATGAAATGATGATGAGTAGGACAACACAACACCTAGTCCCAGAGCGGAGAAAATCTCCGACCCAGCCGGGAATCGAACCCGGGCCCTTAGGATTGACAGTCTGTCACGCTGACCACTCAGCTACCGGCGCGGACGGGAGGTAGGAGACAAGATATTAACAGAATTAGGTCTGTGAGTACGGGACGTGAGTCGTGCTTGGGTAACTCTGTCGGTAGAGCACTTGCCCGCGAAAAGCAGAGGCCCCGAGTTTGAGTCTCAGTCTGGCACACAGTTTTAATCTGCCAGGAAGTTCCATATCAGAGCACACTCCGCTGCAGAGTGAAAATTCCATACTTGAGCACTTGATTTAGAGATGTTCAATTCTTTGCTCCTCTGCATTTTGTGGGAGGATAACGATGGTACTCTACGGTCGCAC
Source organism: Schistocerca serialis cubense (assembly GCF_023864345.2). Lineage (NCBI taxonomy): Eukaryota > Metazoa > Arthropoda > Insecta > Orthoptera > Acrididae > Schistocerca > Schistocerca serialis. The sequence goes on from NC_064646.1 coordinate 263,217,437, forward strand.
ATCCACTATATAACACTGCCTGCTCACAAGTGACCATTCGGAAGGACCTCTGTTGTTTACAGTTGTTCGTTCAAGCAGCCACTTCTCTGACATGCTTATACGCCAGGAATGAAATCAGGGTTAGAACTTCCTGGACCGACGGTGTATGTGTGGTGGTGATTTACAGCAGTGCTGACCTTACTGCAGTCTGTTACCACATTTCCTTACCGTTACAGATATTCTTGTTCAGTCAAAAAGCAGTTATTGGCTGATTGTATTACTTTACTGGAGCTAATAGTATCTTTGAGTGGAATTATAATGTAATGGTGTTACAGAATTACTTTTTAAAGCTAAATTAAAATACGTCACAAATTTTTTTTTTCAGGCTAGCCATTGGCTACTTTATTAGTTTTTATCAGTTTATGTTTTAACGTCACTCGTCACTCGCGTACTTAAATCACCCTTCCCTGTCTAATCGTGGAAGAAGCACCACGTAAGTTTTGTGTAGCCTGCAGCCTGTTTACGGAATAATAAGTTAAAATTTAATTATATAACTATATTTAATTCCATAACACCATATGAAAAACTATATCTGAATAAAATTTTCGGATTACATATGACCGCGCGGGATTAGCCTAGCGGTCTAGGGCCCTGCAGTCATGGACTGTGCGGCTGGTCCTGGCGGAGGTTCGAGTCCTCCCTCGGGCATGGGTGTGTGTGTGTGTGTGTGTGTGTGTGTGTGTGTGTGTGTGTGTGTGTGTGTGTGTGTGTGTGTTTGTCCTTAGGATAATTTAGGTTAAGTAGTGTGTAAGCTTAGGGACTGATGACATTAGCAGTTAAGTCCCATAAGATCTCACACACATTTTTTTTATTATATTTGCTGTTTATGATTTTCAGTGCCTGTCTTCAAAGGGCTGGAACCGGATTTTTCAATGTTCAAACGATTCGAGCTTCATTCGTGCTCTTTTGTTAAGAAATTGCCTTCTTCAGTATCGAAGTCTGAGTACATTAATTTCAAAATTTTTTTTCTTTCATTCAAGAATTTTATTAAAATATCACAAATTTCCAGCCAACCGTTTGCAAAAAGAACTTAAAATTCGTTAACTAGTTTTCAACGGCAACTAGGGGCGCCTTTTTCAGAAGAAACTGTTACCTTACATGTGGTTAAAAGGAAATTTGAGCGACATCGCTCTAGTCAAAACATTAAAACCACAATTAAAACATTTTCCACCTGAATACGTAACAGGTATAGTCAAAATTTTAAGACATTGTATAAATATGCCACTAAGGGCACTACAGTGTTATACAGGGCCGGCCAGAAATTCTGCACGAGTGCGGTGCTCTTGCACATGTGCAGCTTCCGGGTCACAGCGTGCACGCCGCAGCCGTCAGCGTTCATGTAGCGCATGTTTCTGCGCACAGATGTCGCTCCTCCGTTACACAAAGTGCGTTATCGACACCTCGTATGTATATCACAACCTGGGCTGTATCTGGAAGATCTGTTGCTTCATCGAGCGCAACAGAGAAAGCATCAAAGTATTTAGCCTTATTTATTAGCTGCCTGTGCAGATCGCGGGCCATAGCAACTATACGTCTTGTCACTGTTTGTTTGGATAGACTGATTTCTTGAAACCTGATAACTTTCGTGGGACACACAAGTTCTGCAGCATCAATCAGACACCCTTTCACAAACTCCCCTTCGGAAAAGGGTTTCCCAGATTGTGCAATTCTTAATGCGATTTTAAAACTTGCTCGCAGTGAAGATTTAGTGTGGTTGTCATTCTGGAAAACTGAAAACAGTACATTGTACAGCGTACAGTAAAACAGGCATAAATATAACATAAGAAACTAAGAGTTCAAGAAGTATCAGTTACTTTGACGTAGAGTAAAATCGAGTTGATGTGTCTCATCTATTTTCTTCAGGACATTTAATTTTGCTTGCCGTTCTTGACTGTTGAGTAAACTGCAATCGTCTTTGTGATATGTATTGCAATTTCTTTCAATTGAAAACTTACGCTGGCCGCCTATTATTCGGCGGCACAGCAAACACTGTGAGTTTTCATCAACGGCTACAAAAAAGAATTCCAGTTCCCAGTCGTTTTTAAACGACTGAGAACATAGATCTCCCGACATTTGCTTCTTCACAGTACCTGCCATTTCTCAGTACTTCTCTGTTAGGTTACGGTCACCAGGGGTAAACGAGACTGGATATGTTGCGCTCTTGCTTGCACCATAGGGAAGCGGAGCCGCCGCCGTTCATTTAGCACACTTGTCTAATAACAGATGTCGCTGTCGCTCGCTGTCACACACGCGCGCACATGTGCAGCACTTCCGCTCGTCTGCACACTGTGCAGCGTTTGGCCGGCCCTGGTGTTATAGGACACGAGTGAGTATCTGTACTAGAGAGGAGTCGGTCAGCGTACTACTGGCTGACCTCGTCTCACAGCCCCCTCTGATCTACCGTTCTCAACCGGCGTACCAGCGCTTGTCGTTACGCCGGAACAGCTTATGTTAAAAATTGAACATTACAAATCAGTCCGATAGCGTTGAGACTCCTGTGTTGCTATCATATTCACTAAAATTGTCAGCAGCAGCACACAGAAAAGGGTGGTTGTTAATCAGACGACTGAAAAGATATCAATAGAAGGCGACAAAAAGGAATGGACCACCTTCAGCTTAAGGAAATTGTACATCTGATCTGTAAGTGTACATTACCGCTTTGTCTGATAAAGTTTTTGAGTCAGTTTTAACTATATCAGTAATTGCAGTCCTTGTGAACTAAGACATTCTTTCAGCTTACCTTAACATACCGAAGAATTTGTTTCGTACGTAAGAGCTACTAGTAGATCTGCGTCCGTAACTGAGTGTCCATGGATTTTTCCTTGGTGGAAGGGCTGTACCAGGGTCCACTCAGACTCGTGAGGATAGCTGAGGATCAACTTGAACGAGTAGAGCGGCTCCAGGGGTGAAAAACCAACAATGGTCGATAGAGCGGAGTGCCGACACCACGCATCCGGATGAGGCCACTAAGGACGACACGGCAGTCGGTCGGTCCCGACGACTGGCCCGTTTGTGACAGAGATTTTTTTTTTCTTTTTACTACTAGCAATTACTCTTCATTAGAATAGCGACGGAATTCAGAATGGTAATGATAAGCGTCAGCACGGTACTGTAGCCTGACAGCCAAAACAAGAGGACGCAGGACGTATGTGTAGTACCTTTTCCTAACAGTTACCTCAATCGCTAGTAACTGTGATCTGAAGTCGTACCAGATATCTCCCCACACCAGGAGTAGCAACACTGTGCCACACCAAAACATTGGAACAATGGGACCTCTCTCGAAGTGGTCGCCTTACTCGACGACGATAGTCATCTGGTGTAGCACAGAATTTAGATCTATCACTGAACACAGTGCGATGCCATTCATCAGCTGTGTATCTTCCCATTCAGGACACCACTCCAAACGCAGCCATTTGTGTGGTGGTGTTAACGAGAACCTACACATTGGACTATAATTTCCTAGTCCAGATGCTACTGCTCTTTCAGCAATGCCAGCAGTTGTGAAGGAGCTACGATGTCCTTGGTGCATCCCTAGTGGTGGACAGCCTTGGCCTACCGAGACCTTGACAACCAGTATACCTGCCATCAAGTTCCCATGCAGTGCACCATGGGGCCACTGACACATCCGAAAGCTTGACAAATCTGGATATTGCACGATTCGACCAACAAGGCCAAATGGAGACCCTTATATGTAAATGGACACCCACAACGTGGCCCCTTTAGAACTATTTAAGGTCCTGGTAGCGCTGTCCCACATGAGTACGTCATATCTCCGTGGCCTTAAAGTGATCATTTAGCGTTTGACACTGTTCGTGTCCCTGATACACCATACCATGCCTGGTAACAACACTAAACACGAATAGCACTAATGCAGTCTGGTGGCTATCCTACATGCCACAGAGAATGGTAACTTTAATCACCTACCTAACCGCCGATAGTGTTTACGGGCACAAGGTTGCACTGACTGCCGGTCGCTTCTTCTGGGTGTTTCACTTTTTCGTCAGGCATTGCACTTACAATCCTGAGACAGCTTACTTTTGGACAGCCCTAGTCCTTCAACTTGTCCCCGCAGCGAGTACAATGTAGTCTCGCTTAGTTTACGCGTTCCCATTTCCGCGCAGGCGGCTGGGTCGTAACTTGTCCCCTCAATGTGGGCGGGCTGGCTCGCAGCTATTACGCGCAGACAGCCTGTTATTATTTTGCAAGTCTAATTCACTGTCGTGACGCCGTATCCCAGAGGTCGCGTGCGTCGGCCGCGCCACACGGGGGCCGGCGTACTTTCTTGAGTGAGATCCAGTGGGACGTCTCTGTGATTGCAGACCTCGTGCGTAGCATAGCGAACTCTACTGATTCTGACGGCTGCTAAGACATAGGTGACGAGTTTGTTTTTGGTCGGTGATGTGTTGGTGTTGTTGATTAGGTTGGGGCATTCATAGACGTGTTCACGAATACCCAACAATATATTGGTGAAGGAACTGATGACGGTATGCAATTTCGTTACTTCCCCGAGAAGAGTGATCATGAAAATGAATATTGCTGCCTTTACGCTTGTGGTAGAGGATATAGTGATGACGATCGTGATTACGTCAACAGCAGTTTAATGACTATGCTAGCATGATCGATAATAATGTTAAGACATACGTGGCCACTTGTTTTTATTTATTTATTGTTCCGTGGGACCAAATTAAGGAGAAGTCTCCATGGTCATGGAACGAGTCACGATAGTAGAAACATATAAAATGAAGTACAAGAAACGTATTCAGGCGACAATTCGTAATTTTAAATACAGAAAATCAATAATGTAACACTGGAATTTGCTTAATTTTTCAGCTCTTCCAGGAGCTCCTCGACAGAATAGGAGGAGTGAGCCATGAGGAAACTCTTCAGTTTAGACTTAAAAGCGTTTGGGCTACTGCTAAGATTTTTGAGTTCTTGTGGTAGCTTATTTAAAATGGATGCAGCAGAATAGTGCACTCCTTTCTGCACAAGAGTCAAGGAAGTGCACATGCAGATTTGATTTCTGCCTAGTATTAAATGAGTGAAAGCTGCTAACTCTTGGGAATAAGCTAATATTGCTAACAACAAACGACATTAAAGTAAATATATACTGTGAGGGCAATGTCAGAATTCCCAGACTATTGAATAGGGGTCGACAAGAGGTTCTCGAACTTACACCAAATATAGCTCGAACAGCCCGTTTTTGAGCCAAAAATACGCTTTTTGAATCAGAAGAATTACCCCAAAAAATAACACTATATGACATAAGCGTATGAAAATATGCGAAGTAGACAACTTTTCGTGTTGAACTGTCACTTATTTCAGATACTGTTCTAATGGTAAATAAAGCAGCATTTAGTTTCTGAACAAGATCCTGAACATGGGCTTTCCACAACAGCTTACTATCTATCCGAACGCCTAGGAACTTGAACTGTTCCGTCTCGCTTATAATATGCCCATTCTGTCTTATCAAAATATCAGTTCTTGTTGAATTGTGAGTTAGAAACAGTAAAAATTGAGTCTTACTGTGATTTAGCATCAAATTATTTTGTACAAGCAACGAACTTATTTCATGAACTACATCATTTGATAATGTTTCAATATTCCACACAAGATCCTTCACTACCAAGCTGGTGTCATCAGCAAACAGAAATATTTTTGAATCACTTGTAATGCTAGAAGGCAAATCATTTACATAAATAAGAAACAGCAGTGGCCCCAGCACCGACCCTTGGGGAACGCCCCACTTAACAGTGGCCCATTGGGACTGAACATCACTACCACTCTCAATATTGCGGAGAATTACCTTCTGCTTTCTGTTCTTAAAGTAAGAGGCGAACCAATTGTAAGCTACTCCCATTACTCCATAATGGTCCAACGTCTGCAGTAATATCTTGTTGTCAACACAGTCAAAAGCCTTCGTTAAATCAAGGAAAACACCTAGCGTTCGCAAACTTTTATTTAATCCGTCCAAAACCTCACAGAGAAAAGAGAATATAGCATTTTCGGTTGTTAAACCATTTCTAAAAGCAAACTGTACATTTGACAGCAAATTATGTGAATTTAAATGCTCCAGTAACCTTGTATATACAACCTTCTCGATAACTTTAACAAACACCGATGGCATAGAAATAGGTCTATAATTGTCAACATTATCACTGTTTCCCTTTTTATAAAGTGACTTCACTACCGAGTACTTTAATCGGTCAGGAAACCGACCACTCCTAAAGGAAAAGTTGACAAACTGCCTGTTGGCTTCTGTCTCGGGTTCTTCCATTCCGCTGATGATTTTTCTGACGAGTGTCTGACATTGTCAAAGTTTCACCCTCCACTGCTGGTGTTGTACTGAAGCCGAGATGGCCACAGACTGACTATATGTACCTATGGCGCCAACGTCCGAGGGCTTCTCCGCGGTCATTTCCGGTGCGGTTCTCTTGCTACCAGCGACGGTCGTTCGCTGCAGCACGGGAAGCCAGGATCCGTTTACCCTGACGCTTCCCTCTTTCTTCAACAACAAAGAAATTATATCTTCCTTTCTAGTTTGTCCCCTTGCCCATTTCTTTGTTTTCCTGTCTACTAGCAGTTTGTAACCTGCATCTCTATGTTGGTCCTGAATAATCATTATTTCTTGAATTTTTTCTCATTAAACGTCCTTATGCTACATCCGTAACTCAAGAAAGTTTTTCTCAGTGGGGTGACTTCAACAGAAACTTCAGGTATGCCCCAGGGCAACGTAATAGGTCCGCTGCTTTTTACGATTTACGTAAACGATCTGGTTGATGGTATTGACAGCAGCATTAGACTGTTTGCCGATGATGCTGTAGTCTACAGGAAAGTAGTATCACACTAAAGTTGTGAACAAATAAATGAGGATTTTCAGAAAAAAATGAGTGGTGTTATGACTTGCAGTTATCTCTCAAAATTAGTAAGTGTAACCTACTGCGTATAACAAGACGAAAATCCCAATTAATGTAAGAGTACAAAACAAATGCCCAGTCTTTGGAAGCGGTAACATCCGTCAAGTATCTGAGTGTGGCTGCTCAGAATGATCTCAAATGGAGTGATCCGATTACACAAGTAACGGTCAAGGCGAACTGTAGATTGCGATGTATTGACAAAATCCTGAAGCGATGCAGTCCTTCAAAAAAGGAAATTGCTTACAATACGTTAGTTCGTCCAGTCTTAGAGTACTGTTCGTCTGTATGAGACCCTTACAAATGGTTCAAATGGCTCTGAGCACTATGGGACTCAACCGCTGTGGTCATTAGTCCCCTAGAACTTAGAACTAGTTAAACCCAACTAACCTAAGGATATCACAAACATCCATGCCCGAGGCAGGATTCGAACCTGCAACCGTAGCGGTCTTGCGGTTCCAGACTGCAGCGCCTTTAACCGCACGGCCACTTCGGCCGGCTGAGACCCTTACAGTTGGGTCTGATTCAAGAGATTGAGAAGGTCCAAAGAAGAGCGGCAAGAGTCGTGACTGGTACATTTAGCCATTGCGAGAGCGTTTCACATCTCATTGAAAGTCTGAAGTGGGACACACTTGCACATAGACGACGCGCTAAACTGAAAGGGCTGCTCACTAAATTCCGAAATCCGATCTTCGCCGAGGTTGTAGACCATATGTAATTACCACCAACTTTAAAATCGCACAATGATCACCATTCAAAGATAAGGAAAATTAGAGCTCGTACTGAGGCGTTCAGACAGTCGTTTATCCCTCGCGCGATCCACGAGTGGAACAGATGGGGGGGGGGAATATGACTCTGGCGCGAATTGTGCCCTCCGCCACACACCGCTTGGTGGCTAGCGGAGTGTATATGTAGATGTAAAATCTGGTAATGCAGCCTGTTAGTGCACTTCCGTTTTTTATTTTTAAGTACATATTTTCTTCATTGTTTGTTGTATTACCAGGACGTACAGAAAATTAACGCCTCCGATTTTTTGTGTGAAAATTTTAAAGCTTTTTGAATAAAACAAACGTTACTAACAACAATGGCTCTGAGCACTATGCTACTTAACTTCTGAGGTCATCAGTCGCCTAGAACTTAGAACTAATTAAACCTAACTAACCTAAGGATATCACACACATCCATGCCCGAGGCAGGATTCGAACCTGCGACCGTAGCGGTCGCTCGGCTCCAGACTGTAGCGCCTAGAACCGCAAACGTTACTAACATTCTACATCTTTATTCTTCTTGTCTAAATATTCACATTGCTCTATAGGACTCCGAGCAGTAGCGTGTAACATGGCGGTATGTAACGTAACTATGACGGTGCGTGAAAAACAGCTGCTGTAGTCGAGTTTCGAATTCGAAGAGCACGTCCACACATGGTGTACTCTCTTCTTAAGCACGACAATACCAGACCAGACACGAGTGCTGCGACATGTGCAACAGGCCGATGCCTTGGCTTCATTCATCGATCTTCCTCTCTGCACCCTCGACTTGGCACCATCCGATTTTCAACTGTTCCAAAATGTAAAGAACAGCTGCGAGGACTTAACTTTTATAGTGATGAAGCGGTGCAAGCAGGGGTAAGGCTGTAGTTCCGTGGACAAAGTCAAACGTTCTACAGTTGTGACATCAACAAACTGGTCTCTCGTTGTGAGAATTGTGGTCGCTGCCAAGGTGAGGTGTCTGCCTCTGTAGCTGAGTGGTCGACATATCGGTTTCTGGTACTACCTTGGTGCCGCTACGGTCGGAGGTTCGAATCCTGCCTCCGGCATGGATGTATGTGATGTCCTTAGGTTAGTTAGGTTTAAGTAGTTCTAAGTTCTAGGGGACTGATGACCTCAGACGTTAAGTCCCATAGTGCTCAGAGCCATTTGAGCCATATTGTCTTCGTAGTCCTGCGAGTCAAACACCGTCGAGTCACATTAATGCGACCACCTGTCAAATGCCCGAATGACGACATTTTACAGCAGGACCGCTGCTATCCGTGCAAGAAGACAGTCGACGAGTTTCTGAAGTCATATGGAGCCGTACTTACTCCAGTGGCGTCGCCAGTTGCGCTCGGTTTCTCGGTTGAGGATCTAAGGTGCGGAAAGCCCACTCGCGGCGGTCCCACAGATTGTGGCTTAGGTTTAAATCCGGGGACTTTGTTGGCGAGGGGAGTACGGTAAACACATCTTCGAACGGACATATACCGCAAGCTGTGTCTCACGTTACAGCGTCCTGAGGATAGATGTCATCATACCGAGGGGGAAAAAAAACTGCATGTAGGGGCGGACATGGTCCCCAAGGACAGACACACAATTTCGTAAATTGTGCCTTCCAGAATGACGAGATCACCCAGGCTTTTTGTTTTCTGATGGATGGAGCGTAAAACGTGATATATCTGAAAAGGCCATCTATCACCAGTTAGTGCACATCCAGCTGGATTATGGCGTGTAAATTCCAGCCTTCATCATCGATGAACCGTAGTCAGCATGGATGGATAAATCAGTTGCATGCGCAGCAACGTTCGTTGAACTTCGAGGAGACACGGTTGGTAGCCATCGGTTCATCTGCGCGCTCAGTTGTTCAACAGTTTCACGTCTATTCGCCGGTACACATCTTTGTAGTCGTCATGCACGCCTGTCATCTATGGCCCATGATGCACCACATATAGCCGCGCGGCTTAGCTGCGCGGTCTGGGCGTCGGATCACGGACCGGGTGGCTCCCCGCGTCGGAGGTTCGAGTCCTCCCTCCGGCACTGGTGTGTGTGTTTCTGTTTGTGTTGTCCATAGCGTAAGTTAGTTCAAGTTAGATTAAGTAGTGCGTAAGCTTAGGGACCGATAACCTCAGCAGTTTGGTCCCATAAGACCTTACCACAAATTTCCAATTTTCCAATTTGCACCACATATACATTCGCGCCAGTTTCGGTTAGCGCCATTTTACCATCCACGGCACACTTTAAACCACGGTGGCAGGCGAACAATTTATAGACTTAGCCGTTTCAGAAATGCTTCCAAATGATCACGCTCGTTTGCAGGACAGATAAATCGCTCCGTTTCCGCATTACGACAATTCCTGCACTGTTTTCCGCGTTCCCCCGACACGCTTTGTTTACCCTTCACTGCTAGTGATGGCACCTGTCGTCTGCGAGAAGTTATTGCATATTGACGTCGAACATATGCGGTCGTCTCATAAAATTGACTGGGCCGAAGAGTTCAGCTTGCGGATTCACTATTGTTTTATCTTCCTGAGTCATGAGCTCGGATTTTATGAATATAAAATTGGTTATGGTGGTTAGTGCGTTTTTCATTCGGAAAACAAGACTAAGTGGCCGAGCGGTTCTCGGCGCTTCAGTCCGGAGCCGCGCGACCGCTACGGTCGCAGGTTCGAATCCTGCCTCGGGCATGGAAGTGTGTGGTGTCCTTAGGTTAGTTAGGTTTAAGTAGTTCTAAGTTCTAGGGGACTTGTGACCTCAGCTGTTAAGTCCCGTAGTTCTCAGAGCCAAAACAAGACTAAAATATTAAATTAATAAAATTAAAATGTGTTCAGTACTCATATAACTCAATATTAAACACTTATAAATTATGAAAAACTATCACTTGAATGTGAAAGTATAGGCCTTTGCCGAATGTACACGCGATGCTAGATGGAAAAAATAACGCTGTATTGTTGTGATGAAATAAATAGTTAGCGCACAATGAATTTAGGGGATAAGTTTCAATACTTCATCATCAAACATATTTGTGTTTGATGATGGTGTATTGAAAAGCGTGGACAAATTAATTTGTAGTTGGAAGCATTTCTCCATCAATTAAATAAATAAATAATCCTGTATTCGATAGTGCAGGGTATATTAGGATGTTACAGCATATTCTAAACGAATTCTAGTCCAAAATTTGTAAAAACAAACAAAAATGATAATTTTAAATAACATTATTGATATTTAACAGCGATCTATCAGTGGAGTAAAATTAGTAAAACACAGCCTCGATCCACAGCGATTTATTAAAATATGATCCGTTTCGGGGTTTAGTACCAGACCATCTTCAGAGAATACACCATCTAGCCGACTATGATGACTATTGGAACAGTTTTGCTGACCCCAGCAGTTTTGCGCTGGCGCCAACACAGCTGTTCCAATCGTCATCATCCTCGGCTAGATGATAAGTGTAAATGTCGTGTGACTAGGGCCTCCCGTCGGGTAGACCGTTCGCCGGGTACAAGTGTCTCGATTTGATCGGCGACTTGCGCATCGATGGGGACGAAATGATGATGATTAGGACAACATGGCAACCAGACCCTGAGCGGAGAAAATCTCCGACCCAGGCAGGAATCGATCCCGAGCCCTTAGGATTGGTATTCTGTCATACTGACCACTCAGCTACCTGGGCGGACGGCTAAAAAAGTGGTTCAAATGGCTTTAACCACTATGGGATTTAACATTTGAGGTCAATAGTCCCCTAGACTTAGAACTACTGAAACCTAACTTAACCTAAGGACATCACACACATCCATGCCAGAGGCAGAATTCGAACCAGCGACCGTAGCAGCAGCGCGGTTCCGGACTGAAGCCCTTAGAACCGCTCGACCACAGCGGCCGGCTGCGGGACGTTTACATGGTGTATTGTCTGAAGGTGGTATGGTATTAAACCCCGAAACAGTTCATATTTTAATAAATGGTTGTGGATCGAGACTGTGTTTTACCAATTTTAAAGAGAAACTACCTTGACATTTTGAAGTGTCGGGTATACTGGAGAATATCAGCATCGCTCTTGCACGGTATTTCGATAGCATAACTCGTCATTTTCACCAGATACCTCAAGATGTCAACAAACTGCCAGGAAAGTCTCAAGAATTACAACCACAAATTATTTCTTGAAGACAGGCCGTCAATATGGTATCTTTCTTCAAGCAGATGCTTCTAGCTATAGGCAACATGCAGACACGAAAACAAGTGGTGCACATAAAGCACATGATGTAAAGTATATGCTACAGTCAAGCACAGACAGTTTAATTTATTCCCTCAGTTAGAAAAAACTGACAGTTCGGTATAGCATTTATGCTACGCTACGTAATAACTGAAGAAATTACAAGAGTACACGCGTCTTTTACAACTTATATGAAGAAATTTTTTCTACCTGTTTATTTAGTGTATGCTAACGGTCGTTCTTCATTTTTTTGTTTCAGGTAAGCACTGAGATGCAAGGCGTACTGCAAACTTCTTTTGCCTCGGAGCAGACTTGGGTACCACTATTACTGTGTACAAAACGTAAGTGTATGACAACCAGTTGCTATTATTGATAATGTATGAAGTGTCAGTCAAAGAACACGAAAGCTAACATTTAGAGTCAGAAACTTAAATATCCATGCAGTACTTAATAAATGTCTGTTTTCTCTAGATATTTATAAATACCGAGGTGGAGTATACCCACCATCAATGTCCTAGTAAACGTACAGAGACTTGAGACGCCGGTACTATTCCACGAAGACGATCGGTGCGATGTCAGCAAGTTGTAATTTCGAGTGAAAGAGAGTGTTTGATCTCCGAGAAATGGCTTTATCATAGGATGATATTTCAGCTCGTTCAGGGAGTGCTTACCTATGATACCTATAAAGAACTTGATATGCATGTGGTATTAGTGAACAGTACATGTTCTCATTCAGTGACAAAGGAGCACAGAAAGTAGCCACAAAATAGGGTGAGCGATGGACTGCCTGCATAGCCGTAACGAATTGCACAAGTTTTTTTGCAGTGTGGGTGTGAGTAAGGGCTGAGGCAGACGTGCACCTGTCTTCGCCATTGGTCTGACATCGTCTGCTGTGGACTCCTATAATGACGCTTCAGTACATGCGAAAGCTGTTGCTTCAATCGAATTCATTTAATGATTTAAGGCAGGTCTCGCTTCAGCCTGTTGTCGAGTGATGGCCGTTTACATGTTATTACACACCTCTATGGTAACAGCAATGTAGCAGCGTTCATGGAATAGATACTAAAAGCTCAACTGAATGTTTTGGAGTGGTACTGAACGCATCATCGATAGCGAATTCTGCAGTGCATTCTGAACAGGACATACTCGTCAGGGAATCTTTTTCAGAAGGACAAAATTTGTTAACATTCAATGTTAACATAAATTATGCAAAGCCATCTTCGAAGAGCGAAAGGTACCACTTGTTAACTTCCTTCCCGATCACTAGGGGCGTCTCCTATCGAACATGTTTGAGATATTTGTGGCTGGCTCTTATTCTTGTCTGCGTCTTCTAAGCTATATCACTGACTCTCATATAAAGCGCGTGAAAGCAGATTAATTATCACGGTAGCTTTAATTCCATGCCAGTAGGTTGAAAATGAAATGAAATGTCGTGTGACGAGGGCCTCCCGTCGGGTAGACCGTTCGCCTAGTGCAAGTCTTTCGATTTGACGCCACTTCGGCGACTTGCGCGTCGATGGGGATGAAATGATGATGATTAGGACAACACAACACCCAGTCCCTGAGTGGAGAAAATCTCCGACCCAGCCGGGAATCGAACCCGGGCCCTTTGGATTGACAGTCTGTCGCGCTGGCCACTTTTTTTTTTTTTTTTTTTTTTGCTTTTCGTTTTTTGCTGTCGCGCTGACCACTTTTTTTTTTTTTTTTTTTTTAAGCAATGGCAAGACGCGAACCACCGCCCCAATCAACAACTCAACAGGGGGCAGCGATGCTAGTTTTTTTTCTTTTTTTTTCTTATCGTAAGCGGTCGCCTTATCATTTTTTTGTACTTTTACTTTTTATATTTTTTTTTGTTTTATTTTTTTTCCTCTGCCATACTTTTTTTATATATAGATGGAAAAAGGCGTCTTTCAGTTACGACAAACAAAATTAGAATGTACATCCGTAGCAACAACAGAACAAGAGTTTCTTCTAAACTATGAAAGAGAATTTGAAACCAATAGTGTGGTGATAGATAATAAAGAAAGAAAAACGTAACCAAATCCCGCACGCCATTCCGTGTGCATGGCCCATCTGCGTACAGATTCCATGTTCCAAATTGGTACAACATTTCGCAGCGTTTGGAGCTCCATGACGGCGGTCATCCTCTGCCCGGTACTCCCCAACTGTGAGGGGGGTTATCGAAGACACTGCGTAAATAGTTGGCAAATGGTTGTCGGTATCGGGGTGTACACTCAAGTGTGCTATGACTGTCCTGGAGAAATTGCCAGTAATCAAGCACCATCTTCTCATCATCTCGAAAGAGGTAGTATATGGACATGCCTTTAAACCATGTGAGAGCATGAGTCTTCGCAGGTGGGAAATAAGTATCCTCTGGACAAAGGAGGAGCCGTGGCTCAATTGTGCGAGGCGCGATACGTAGGTAGCAGGCGAGGATCTTCTGCACTAGCAGCCATACCTCTAACGCCGATCCACATATTAAACGGTGGTCGTCAGTATCCACGAGGTGGCAATGTGGACAAAGGGGGGAATCCGCCATCCCAATAGCGTGCAGCCTTTGTCGTGTTACAACCTTTCCGTTCACCACCTGGTACCACGCGGCTCGTACCCGCGTGGGGAGGAACGACTTCTGGACCGCTCTCCACACTGCAGGCCATAGGGTCGTAGGGCTCTTCCTCTCAATCACATTGCGAGGGATGGACCTTAGCAGCAGTCTGTAAAAGTCTCTCGCCTTGGGAGGGCGAGTGTTGGGAAGGTCTGGGTGCACGTAACTATACTCAAGAATAAATGCCGAGAGGTGTGAGAGTGAGGGTGTAATGTGCGCAACCGTGACAGGTGGCAGAAGAGACGCCGGCAGCAATTCCTCTAACAGACGACCCGTAAGGGAAGCATCTTTGTGGGTCCACAATTTCATCATTGTGCACAAGTATAATGCTGTAGCCCTCGCTCGTACCTTTATAAGTCCCAGTCCGCCATCAAGCGGAGGGAGGGTGAGTGTTTCGTAGCGGACTTTGAATAGGTGTCCGGCGGTAAGGTAATATCCAAACGCTGCTTGCAGTCTGTGTGCCATCGCTGTCGGTATCGGTAGGACCTGGGCCATGTGGATCATCTTAGTTGCCACGTGAAGGTTGAGGTATTCCACACGCTGTAGGAGGTCCATCCGTCGAAGTAAGTTCCGGCGAACTTCTGTGCGTATTGCCTGTAGTATTCGTGCATAGTTCATGGCAGCTGTGCGGCGCACATCCTGTGTAAATGTTATGCCCAAGAAACGGATCTTGTTAACGAGTGGGAGTGGGGCTAAAGCGTCCTCCTGTAGACCTCTCCCAATGGGCATCGCTGCCGACTTGGCCACATTCATGAGGCTGCCCGCTGCCAAACCATAGCGATTGATCCATTGTATCACTGAGCGTACCTCGTCACCAGATCGGACAAGTAATAGAAGGTCATCAGCATATATCCTGCAGTGAAAGGTGCGATCCCTCAATGACATGCCCGAGAGCCTGTTTTTCAACCCTCCAACAAGTGGTTCGAGTGCGATCGCGTAAAGGATCATGGAGAGAGGGCAGCCTTGGCGAACTGACCGTTGGATCGGAAAGGGACCCGCAATCCGTCCATTCACCAATACACGGGATGCAGCTCCACGGAAAAGGCGCTGAAAGATGTCGAGAAAGTCAGGCGGGAAGCCCATGCGGGCCATAACGGACAGAAGGAACTTGTGGTTGACTCTATCGAAGGCGTGGTC
Organism: Schistocerca serialis cubense; assembly: GCF_023864345.2. Classification (NCBI taxonomy): domain Eukaryota; kingdom Metazoa; phylum Arthropoda; class Insecta; order Orthoptera; family Acrididae; genus Schistocerca; species Schistocerca serialis. Next base: position 263,233,085 of record NC_064646.1, read on the forward strand.
GAAATCAATGGAGATCAGAGCAGCTCGAAGGCGACAAGATGTGGCGATGGCTATTAAATCCCTGCATTCACTGGTTGCCGTTTGTATGTTGGTCACTCCGCCCTGTGTCGTTTGCTCCATTGAGAGGAGTAGGGGCAGAACCGTCTTCATGCGGCTGGCGAGTAGTCGGGCGAAGATTTTATAGTCCGAGTTGAGCATTGTAATGGGCCTGTAGTCCTCGACCGTCCGACCTCTGGAAGGCTTGTGTACCGGTATTAGGAGACCTTCCACGAATGCAGGTGGCACGTGAGAACCGGGGGTCATCAGTTCTTGGTACATAATGATCCATCGGGGCATCATGAGATCGCGGAAAGTACGATAAAACTCGAGCGGCAGTCCGTCTGGCCCGGGAGATTTGTTGAGTGCTCCCTTGTTAAGCGCGTCCACGATGTCGTCTCGTGTAATCCCACCTAACAGCGTCGCCGCTGCTGCATTGTCGAGGGTGTGCGACACGTGCTGCAGTATGTCGTGATCGTCCGCTCCCTCGTCCTCTGTATTCACCTCGTCGTAAAACCGGCGATAGTGATCTGCGAAGGCTTCTGTAACTGCCGCCTGAGTCATTACGACCCTACCACCTGGCAATACGAGGTCCGTGATCAGCTGCTGTCGGCGTCGGCGGCTGTCGAGCACGATGTGATGCATAGACGGGTTTTCTCCTTCCACTTGGTCTTGACGTCGCGATCGCACTACGACCCCCTCCAAACGTTTCCTCGTAAGAGACAATATTTTACCTTTAATTCGGCGGCTTTCCATTTGTCGATTTGGAGATGGTGGTTGGCTGTCGAGTTCGCGAAGCATCGTGTAATAAAAGTCCAATGTGTGACGATGCCAAGCTGCGATATCTTTTCCGAATTGTGTTAGCACACGCCGAAAAGCTGGTTTTGCACAGTCCACCCACCATGCTAGAGTCGATGGGTATCGGGGAAGACGACGTTCGCAATCCAGCCATGTGTTGGCGATAATCTGACGGCTTTCCGGGGCTTGAAGATGTGCCACATTCAGCTTCCAGGGTCCTCGGCTGCGCCATACCCGCTGCTGTTGTAGAGTGAGTGTGCATATGAAAGCGCTATGATCGGAGAAGGCAAGCGGCCAACGTTCGGCGTCCAATACTCCCGGCGCTAAAGCTCGTGATACATAAATGCGGTCTAGGCGACTGGCGGAGTGACTAGTAAGGTATGTCGGCCCGGGACGTTCACCGTGCACCGTCTCCCACGTGTCGGTGAGAAGCAGATCTCGAACCAGGAGCCGAAGTTCTTGACAAGTCGAGAAATGTGGGACTTGGTCTTTGGGGTGGAGCACACAGTTAAAATCGCCCCCGAAGATATATTGCTCGAAGCGGCTGATAAAGAGGGGGGCGATATCCTCCGAGTAGAACAGCGATCGTTCGCGGCGTTGGTCAGTTCCTGATGGACCGTAAATGTTAATGATGCGCGTTCCCAGTGCTGTGATCGCCAGCCCCCTTCCTGACGGAAGGTAAGTCACTTCTTCGACGGCAATTCCGTCGCGCACTAGTATTGCCGTACCGCCGCCATTCCGGTCCGCCGGTGACACATATGTCACATAACCGTGGAAAACGGGGAGGGCCGCTATATATACTTCTTGCAACAGGGCAATGTCAACATCGGAAGAACGAAGCATCTCACGCAGCAACTGGATCTTCACTGCCGTTCGTATCGTGTTGAGGTTACGCGTGGCGATACGATAAGCTTGTTGCCGAACCGCAGGTGTTAAGTTATCCATTAAGACTGGAATGACCTATGACGCTTCTGACTGTATTGACACCTCCGCATCCCCCCAAACCTCACCGGCAGTCCTTGCTAGAGAGCCGGCGCCAATGGCGTGGGCCCTGTTGGCGTAACTTGCATGGTTCCGTTGTCGTCGTGGTCATCCGCCCACGTCGGGGAACTGAAAGTAAGATCGGCCTCCCTAGCTTCCTCAGGACACGGCATGGGTGCTTGCATTCCAGAAGGTGGTGGGCAGCATCTGTCCTGCAGCTCGGCATCCGATTTTGCCACTGTAGATACATGTGGTTTGTCCTCAGTTTCGTTCGATGGTGTCACACTGCAGCAAATGGCGGCTGCCTCTGTGGTAGCGTCGTCATTGAAGGTGGAATCGTCATCCTCTGGAGGCTGTGTCGCATCCCGTTCGGAAGTTGCTCTACGCCTCCGCTTCCGTCGCTTCGGAGAGCGTTGCTTCCTGGTGTGTCCTTCTGTGTCAGACGATGGCAAAGAGTCACGACGTTCCGGCACAAAGGCAGCCGTAGGCACAATAAGCGAGTCTACGGCCATGCGATCGTCATGTATGTTGTTATCAGTCGACGGGGGCGGCGGCATCGGAGTTGAATCCGTATCTTGTGGAACGGGTGTGTCATCATCGCCCTGTATTGGAGCATGGAGCCGCGACCCAACAGTGGATGTCGGCTGTCGTGGTGAAGTAGTAGCTGTCGTGAGGGCTGCTGCATAAGTCACAGGAAGCAGCGTCGGCTGCGATGGCGGGTCCACTTCAGCTGGCGGCAGTTGAGTGATGCGACGTTGCATACATTCTGATCTGAGGTGTCCCTCCTTCCCACAACCAGAGCAGGTCTTCGGTTGCCCACCGTAGATGACGATGGCACGGCAGCCACCGATAGTCAGATATGAAGGTACATGCCTTTTAAGTTCTATTCGAACCTGGCGGACTCCGTTCAACACCGGATATGTCTGGAATTGCGTCCATTTTTCCGCAATATGATCATGGACCGTGCCGTAGGGGCGCAGCGCTGTCACGACGTCCTCCGCCGGTAGTTCGAAAGGAAGTTCGAAAATTCTGATCGTGCGAAGTCCCATGCCAGAATAATCGACGTGCACAGTCCCCACATTGCCATCAGCATGGCAGAAACGGAGGCCCTGTTTCGTGTCCCGAAGGATCCGTTCACATGTTGCGTCGTTGATGATCTTGACATATACGATACTACTCACAATGGACAAGTGAATGCCGAGAATGTCGGTCGCCGGGATTTTAACTTCTTCTCGTAGAAATCGTTCGACTTCGAGTGCTTTGGGCCGTGCAAATTCGTTGCGGAACGTAAATTTGAGCGTCGATTTTCTGTATTGGTGCGCCATAATGATCTATATGCTGAGTACGGCACGCGCGAAACGGCCGAGTACTATGTAAACAACACGAGCGCTCGCTCCGCGGCAGGAACACAAACAGCGCGTCCTCACCGCAGCACAGCCAAAGGCCAACTACCACTCAGCTATCGGGGCGGACAGGAGGTTTAGAAAGTGTGATTGCAGCTCATGAAAACTGCACACAATACTGAACTCCCAATGTCAGGGATAATGTACAGTTGAGCGATCCTAATCGTTTGTGTTTTCTCGTGTAACTAATCTATGCTATAAAGTTCGTTCCATTAATACGTATTGATCTTGGCGGTGCTACTTTCAGAACCCTTTGATGTACTGTGCACTTTACTAGCACTGTTTCTGATGGGTATGAGTTGGCAGGTCTTATACTCAAAGCGATCAAACATTAAACACCTGAACCCAAAATCACTGGTACTTTATCTGAAGAGGTACACATTTGTGCATTTTTGTTAGGTGTTGCAGTTTCGGCATACCACGCGTAAGACCTGAACTTCTTATAATTGGTTTATACAATCTTTTATTTGATATGAAAGAAAACTGACCGTACTGGGAAAAATGTGCAACGAGGTTAAAGGGCAGCAAATGCCTACTATTTTAAGAGTCAGCGATAATGTCGTAGAAGCCTGACGCAGATACAGCCATAGATTTGGATAAAATGTGCGAGATGGTACATCAAATTTATGACATTGAGTGTGCTGGATAACCACTGGAACACCAGTATGCCACAGTTCATACATTTAAACCTAAAGGCATTCGGTGTGATGGATGGCAGCTCACAGCTCGCTCTAACTGTGAGAAATTTCAGATTAATAAGAAAACCAGTGGTAATGATTGATTGCAGTATTACTGTTGTGTTGCTTGAAACAGTCGTGGCGATTAAGTATTTAGGTGCAGCGTTGTACAACGACGTGGAATGGATAGAGTACGTAAGGTCGGTTGTAGGCAAGGCGAGTTCTTGACTTCGGTTTATTTGGAGAATTTAGTTTATCTACGCAGTTAATTTGTTACATTTTCCATAGATCATGTAAACGAGTCTTTTATCGAAATGATGTGGCACGAGTCAGTGTACAGAATATGTATACATGATTGATGATGATGAGGTAGGTCCCATACTCCGAGGAGCGTAGGGGACGATGCGGGAGACTGCACTAGGCAAGGTCCTAGTGGAGGTGGTTTGCCATTGACTTCCTCCGACCGGGATGAATGATGACGATGAAGACGATACAACAATACCCAGTCATCTCGAGGCAGGAAAAATCCCTGACCCCGCCGGGAATCGAACCCGGGACCCCGCAAGATCACGAGCTGCGGACTATGCATGATTGCTGTTAACATTAATGAAGACATTATCATTTTATTCCTACTCATACACCTACACTTAAAAACAAGTTGGTCTTCCTTCATGTATTGTGCTACAAGTTCTTGAGTACTGCTCCAGTGCTTGGGATCCCCAACAATTTGGACGAAAGAGAAACATCGAACACCGACGCAATTCAGAGGTGTCCTGCAAGATTTGTTACCGGTAGGATGCATCAACACGTGGGTATTATGGAATTGGTCTGTGAAATCAAATGAGAATCACTGGTGGGAAAAAATGTTCATTTCGCGAACTTTTTTTTGAAAGTTTAGTTAACCTCTGTTTCCAGGACTCTGTTGCACGATTCTGCTGCTAACAATGAAAATCTCGTGTCAGGACCACAAAGACAAGACAAGAGAAAAGAGGCTTCGCGCGATAGCGTATAACAGTCGTTTTTCCCTCTCCCCATTCGAGAGTAGAACAGCAGAGAGAATGAGTAACAGTGGTACAAGATGCTCACTACCATGCATTGTATGACGGATTATGGATGTGTATGTAGATGTAGATCTGTACAGAATCTTGGATGGTGGCACTAGGCAAGAAATTGCCATACTGTATGCTTAATGATGTAGCGGTCTGAAGCTCTTAATGGTACTATTTTTCCTTCTTACTTTGACCGCTCCTAGCTCGTCTGGTTTATTCTCGGTTAAAGCAGAAGTCTGTCACACTGTCAGAATAACTGGCCGGAGCGTCACGTTGCCATCGCGACCTGCCTTTAGGCCTGCAAGTTCCAAATTTGCGTCCTACGTGAAATACACTGTAGTGGACTATTTGATACATAACATTCGCACTCAGTGTTAAATGCTCCGCGTAATGACTTCACCAAAACTTTCAGCAGTTGTTAGTGTCGTTAGTCTTTGACACTGGGTTGCATACACCCGAGCAGCTTTGAGTAAGAGGTGTGCGAGAAAAGTAATGATTAGGTTAGATTAGATTAGTACTTGTTCCATAGATCATGAATACAACACTTCGTAATGATGTGAACGTGTCAGGTTGATAAAAGGTGTCTATACAAGATATTACATTACACAAATATTACATGACACTTAATATTTTTAATATTTTTGTGGGGGTTGGGGATATTACCCACTTACTATATCCAAAAATTCATCTAATGAGCAGAAGGAGTTGCCATTAAGAAATTATTTTAATTTCCTTTTAAATGCTGTATGGCTATCTGTCAGACCTTTGATGCTATTAGGTAAGTGACCAAAGACTTTTTTGGCAGCATAATTCACCCCCTTCTGAGCCATAGTTAGATTTAACCTTGAGTAGTGATGATCATCCTTTCTCCTAGTATTGTAGCCATGTACACTGCTATTACTTTTGAACTCGTTCGGATTGTTAATAAAAAATTACATAAGTGAATATATATATATATATATATATATATATATATTGTGAGGCTACAGTGAAGATCTCTAGCTCTTTAAATATGTGTCTGCAAAATGATCTTGGATGAGCTCCAGCAATTATTCTGATTACATACTTTTGTGCAATGAACACTCTTTTACCCAATGATGAGTTACCCCAGAATATGATGCCATACGAAAGCAGAGAATGAAAATAGGCGTGGTAAGCTAATTTACTCAGATGTATATCGCCAAAATTTGCAATGACCCTAATAGCATAAGTAGCTGAACTCAAACGTTTCAGCAGATCCGCAGTGTGTTTTATCCAGTTCAACCCCTCATCAATGCATACACCTAGAAATTTTGAATATTCTACCTTAGCTACCGATTTCTGATCGAAGTCTATATTTATTAATGGTGTCATTCCATTTACTGTGTGGAACTGTATATACTGTGTTTTGTCAAAGTTTAATGAGCGCCGATTTGCAGAGAACCACTTAATGATTTTCTGAACAACATCATTTACAATTTCACCAGTTAATTCTTGTCTGTTGGGTGTGATAGCTATACTTGTATCATCGGCAAAAAGTACCAGCTTTGCATCTTCGTGAATATAGAATGGCAACTCATTAATATATATTAAGAACAGCAGAGGACCCAAGACCGAACCTTGCGGCACCCCATTCTTGATTGTTCCTCAGTTTGAGAAATCACCAGTTTTTTGCAACACTGAGCGATCTGGCAACGCTGTGTTGTTCTACTTATGTAGACCGGCGTGTTCATCCATTCCAGACGCTCAATCCGAGATTCAGCTCGATAAAGCCACCACGTGATTTGTGAGAGCGCCATCAGTAAAGTTCTGTTTTTGTTGTATGTTGAGAAAATTGGACAATGTAATTTAGACCAACGTTATGCCATGAACTGTTGTCTTAAACTTGGGGAAGCCTCGAGTGTATCGAAACAGGCCTATGGGGAACATTCCTTATCAAGAAGACAAATATTTCGCTGGCGCAAATCGCTTTTGGAAGGCCGAAAATGCTTTGGAGACGATCCACGCTCAGCAAGACATTCAAGTTCAAAAATTGACGGAAACGTCGAACTGAGGTGAAGGACTAGCGAAGAAAAATGTGCATTGATCTTAATAAGACGATTGCTAATGAGCACGAATAATTCAGTTGTGTTATCATAAGTGATGAATCCTGGATTTTTGATTACGGTAATGAGAAAAAGCGGCAAAGAGAGGAGCGGCACACTGAGACATCTCTTCGAATTAGCAAATCAAAGATCAGAACAATGCTGATTTGCTTTTTTCGAACTAGGGGTATGTACATAAAGTGTTTATTCTCCCAGGACAAATTGTCAGTTAAGTGCTTTGCAAAGATATCCTAGAAAGGCTCAGGAAAAGGATGAATCGAGCGACGCCGGACATTGCAGACAAGAATATGCTACCTCATGACAACGCCTGGTGTCACACGGCCACTTCCGTCACAGAATTCTTGACCTCAAAAGGCATCCTTGTTGTTCCGCTGTATCCCTGTTCACCTGATCTGAATCCTTGTGACTTTTTTCTTTTCTCAAAATTGAAAGAGTCTTAAAAAGGACGTCACTTTGGAACTCCGGACAACATTCAAAAGAATATGACCGACATATTACAAACCCGACAGTTGAAGCCTTTCATCACTGCTACCAAGACCGGGAACAACGACTCAGGCACTGTACAGCTTCAACAGAGAAATACTTCAAAGGGACAATATTATTCAGCGGAGAAATAACACAACCAACCGTTTGCAAATAATTGATTAATACATTTACCTAGGATTCGAAACCTCTAAGGATGTCTTCAAAAAATGGCTCTGAGCACCACGGGACTCAACTGCTGAGGTCATTAGTCCCCTAGAACTTAGAACTAGTTAAACCTAACTAACCTAAGGACATCACAAATATCCATGCCCGAGGCAGGATTCGAACCTGCGACCTGAGCGGTCTTGCGGTTCCAGACTGCAGCGCCTTTAACCGCACGGCCACTTCGGCCGGCTTAAGGATATCTTCATCAGAATGAAAATACGTACAGCTTGAAAGGAGCAGCAACGCACTGATGTAGTTTCCTGCAAACTGTACGTACCAAAGGCTGGAACGTTTTCAATTTTCAGTTTTTAACTTGAGACTGTTTGCTCTACACTTTGACTATCGTAATTTAAAGACTTTTAAATTTCCTTTCTGATGAATACATGCTTAGAGGTGTGGAAACCCAGGTATATATATTAAATAATTATGTGCAAACGGTGAGCTGCGTTATTTCTCCGTTGAAAGCTATATACGGTTGCTGAAAGGCAGCCATATTCAAACGTGTAGGACGATACTATTGTTTGAAAAAAAAACTGGCAGACAAAAAAATCAGTCTCGTTACTTTACTCGCACACCTCGTACGATAGTCAGTTGTTACCTGACAATAGCCAACTTGCATCCTTAAATAAATACACTGCCTGACAATAAAAGTGAAACAACCCGACGTTGTAGCTGGATGTTAAGTAACTTCGTACACGTACTTACCTTCGGGGGGTATACACACATCAAAAAAAGTTGTGCATCACCAAAGTTCCCAGAACTCCTGAAGATAGACGTTGACTGTGGATATTACATCACAGACACAGTCCCTTTGACTGTTCAGAGATGTCACTAAACCCAGCCAAAGATATAAACAACCATGCTTGAGCCGCGCCTATTAGAAGGAGCGGGTCCGACAACCGATCAAAAATGGTTCAAACGGCTCTGAACACTATGGGACGTAACATCAGAGGTCATCAGTCCCCTAGAACTTAGAACTACTTAAACCTAACTAACCTAAGGACATCACACACATCCATGCCCGAGGCAGGGTTCGAACCTGCGACCGTAGGAGTCGCGCGGTTCCGGACTGAAGCTCCTAGAACCGCTCGGTCACATCGGTCGGCGACAGACGATCACTTCCGGTCAATCCACCAGGAAGGAGGTACGCGGCTCGTGTTGTCTGTAGTTCAACCATGCCTAGACGATCAATACCGCGGTTCGATCACGTCCGCATTGTTACTTTGTGCCAGGAAGGGGTCTCAACAAGGGAAGAATCCAGGCGTCTCGGAGTGAACCAAAGCGATGTTGTTCGGACATGGAGGAGATACCGAGAAACAGGAACTGACGATGACATGCCTCGCTCAGGCTGCCCAAGGGCTACTACTACAGTGTATTACCGTTACCTATGGATTATGGCTCGGAGGAACACTGACAGCAACGCCACCATGTGAGTAATGATTTTCATGCAGCCATAGGACATCGTGTTACGACTCAAACTGTGTCTGTGTACAGATGGGTCCAACATCATGCCGAATGGATCGTTCAGGAATGGCATCACGTTCTCTTCGTCGATGAGTGTCGCATGTGCCTTCAACCAAACAATCGTCGGAGTCGTGTTTGGAAGCAATCCGGTCAGGCTGAACGCCTTAGACACACTGTCCAGCGAGTGCAGCGAGGTGGAGATTTCCTGCTGGTTTGGGGTGGCATTATGTGGGGCCGACGTACGCCGCTGGTGGTCATGGAAGACGCCGTAACGGCTGTGCGAAACGTGAATGCCATCCTCCGACCGATAGTGCAACCATATCGGCAGCATATTGGCGAGACATTCGTCCTCGTGGACGACAATTCGCGCCACCATCGTGCACATCTTGTGAATGACTTCCTTCAGGAAAACGACATCGCTCGACTAGAGTGGCCAGCACGTTCTCCAGACATGAACCTTATCGAACATGCCTGGGATGGATTTAAAAGCACTGTTTATGGACGACGTGACCCACCAAACAGTCTGAGGGATCAATGCTGAATCGCCGTTGAGGAGTGGGACAACCTGGACCAACATTGCCTTGATGAATTTGTGGATAGTATGTCACGACTAATACAGGCATGCATCAGTGCAAGAGAACCGTGCTTCTGGGTATTAGAGGTACTGGTGTGTAGAGCATTCTGGACCACGACCTCTAAATGTCCCGCTGTATGGTAGTACAACATGCAGTGTGTGGTTTTCATTAGCAATAAAAAGTGCGGAAATTATATTTATGTTGATCTATATTCCAATTTTCTGTGCAGGGTCCGGAACTCTCGGAAGGGAGGTGATGCAAAACTTTTTCTGATGTGTAAATATGCAGGTGACTAGAGTTGTATCTTTCATGGACGGACCAGTATTGTTCTGTTTAAAAATGGCGCCACCATACTGTCGCATGAATGGTGAGACACAAGGACACAGGATGACTATGACGTCCTATTGTGCTCTCAGAGTTCGCTCAATCACTACCTCACTACCATCCGTGATCTGCAGTTATACACGATGGCTCCCCACACGCCATTAACCAGCCGTCCACGCTTACTGGTCGCGGCACCACACCAACCACAATCATCTGTGTTGTGGTGTTATACGCATGAGACGGTAAATCCCTAGTAGCCGAATGACAGAGAAGGTTGGAGAAAGTTGTTCGTGGATGGCAGGCGCCGATGTGAAGGGTTTACAATGTTCTTGGTGCACAATACAGCGATCTTCCCTTGGGCTGGTTAGAAGTTTCTCCACCGTAACCCTGCCGAATATACCTGCCGCCATGTTCGCAAGCAGGCCAGTGTCACATCCGAATGCGCCATAAAAGTAGGTATTTCACTTTTTTTTTTTACTCTGCAAATCAAATTTAAGTGCCTGGCAGACGGTTCATCGATCCACCTTCACAATTCTCTATTATTCCAATCTCGTATAGCGCGCGGAAAGAACGAGCTCTGATTTCCCTTATTTTATCGTGGTGATCGTTTTTCCCTATGTAGGTCGGTGTCAACAAAATATTTTCGCATTATGAGGAGAAAGTTGGTGGTTGGAATTTCTTGAGAAGATCCCGCGCAAGGAAAAACGCCATTCCTTTAATGATGTCCAGCCCAAATCCTGTATCATTTCCGTGACACTCTCTCCCATATTTGGCGATAATACAAAATGTGCTGCCCTTCTTTGAACTTTTTCGATGTACTCCGTCAGTCCTATCTGGTAAGGATCCCACAACGCGCAGCAGTATTCTAAAAGAGGACCGACAAGCGTAGTGTAGGCAGTCTCCTTAGCAGATCTGTTACATTTTCTAAATGTCCTGCCAATAAAACGCAGTCGTTGGTTAGCCTTCCCCACAACGTCTTCTATGTGTTCCTTCCAATTTAAGTTGTTCGTTATTGTAATACTTAGGTATTTAGTTGAATTTACGGCTTTTAGACTACACTGATTTATTGTGTAACCGAAGTTTAATGAGTTCCTTTTAGCACTCATGAGGATGACCTCACACTTTTCGTTATTTAGGGTCAACTGCCAATTTTCGCACCATTCAGATATCTTTTCTAAATCGTTCTTCAGTTTGTTTTGATCTTCTGATGACTTTATTAGTCAATAAACGACAGCATCATCTGCAAACAACCTAAGACGGCTGCTCAAATTGTCTCCCAAATCGTTTATATAGGTAAGGAACAGCAAAGGGCCTATAATACTTCCTTGGGGAACGCCAGAAATCACTTCCGTTTTACTCCATGACTTTCCGTTAATTACTCTCTGACATGAAATCACAAATCCATCCACATAACTGAGACGATATTCCTTATGCACACATTTTCACTACAAGCCCGCTTGTGTGGTACAGTGTCGAAAGTCTTCCGGAAATCCAGAAATACGGAATCGATCTGAAATCCCTTGACAATAGCGCTCAGCACTTCATGTGAATAAAGAGCTAGTTGTGTTACACAGGAATGATGTTTTCTAAACCCATGTTGACTGTGTGTCAATAGACAGTATCGACGTTAACGATATGGGTCTGTAGTTTAGTGGATTCCTCCTACTATCTTTCTTGAATATTGGTGTGACCTGTGCAACTTTACATTCTTCGGGTACGGATCCTTCGTCGAGCGAACGGTTGTATATCATTGTTAAGTATGGAGCTAATGCGTCAGCATACTCGACAAAGAATATGATCCCACGTGTCGGTAAGTCGTTTGGCTCCCTCTGGCTGGAAGCTGGGCCCCAGCTGTTGCAACTGGTTGTCAATATCCTGGGCACTGTTGTAACTGGTTGTTAATATCATGGATACTGTCTGTGTGAGTCCTAGACAACAGAACTGGGCCTAACTTATTCTGGATCTTAATGACCATGGGAGTATCTCAGTAGCGTGCAGATAGCTCATGTGTGGACGAGAGTTTTCCTGTTGAAAAAGGGCACAACTATACCGTAACATGAGAGCCAAAACAAGAGGACCCAGGACGTCCGTGAAGTACTTCTTCTCGTCAGTTCCTTCAATCATTACCGGTTGAGACCTGAAATCATACGCAATATCGCCCCACACCTGAAGACAGAAGTGACAACGCTGTGCCGTCCCAAAACATCACAAGAATGGGACCTCTCCCCAAGCCGTCGGCATACACGACGATGATGGTCACGTGGAATAGTGTAGAATTCAGATTCAACGCTGAACGCAATGCGGTGCCATTCATCAACAGGGTATGCTTCCCAATCACGATACCACTCCAAACGCAGCCTTTTGTTTACTGGCGTTAACGATAACTTACACATTGGACAGTAACTCCGTAGTCCAGACGTTTTTCGGAGCAATGGTGTGGGAAGACACACACAGAATGTTGTAGGGAGTCAATCACCTGTACGCCGACACAGGCGCAGCTGTGAAGGGGTTGCGATGTGCTTGGTGCACGATATGGTGATCTACACTTACCCGCCAGGATAGCCGAGAGCGCTAACGCGCTGATTCCTGGACTCGGGTAGGCGCGCCGGCCCCGTATCGAATCCGCCCGGCGGATTAACGACCCTGGATGTGGTTTTTAGGCGGTTTTCCACACCCTACTAGGTGAATACCGGGCTGGTTCCCACGTCCCGCCTCAGTTATACGACTCGCAGACATTTGCAACACATTCACACTATTTCACGATTTACACTAGACGCAGACAGCTGGGGTACACTACTTCCGTCCCGGGGGGTTCAAATGGTTCTGAGCACTATGGGACTCAACTGCTGAGGTCATTAGTCCCCTAGAATCTAGAACTAGTTAAACCTAACTAACCTAATGACATCACAAACATCCATGCCCGAGGCAGGATTCGAACCTGCGACCGTAGCGGTCTCGCGGTTCCAGGCTGCAGCGCCTTTAACCACACGGCCACTTCGGCCGGCCCGTCCCGGGGGGTATGGGGTGGCCTCAGGAAGGGCATCTGGCCACCCCTTAAAATTAACCATGCCAAATCTGTACTTAACCCTGCAGACTCTGCGCACAATGCGGGATCAAGGCAGTAGCAAAAGAAGAAAAGAAGATGATGATGGTGATCTACACTTGTGGTGAACTCACTTGGCTGGCTGGAACCTCGACGAGGAATATGCCAGCCCTCACGTTCCCATGAAGTGCATCATCGGGCCACTGTCACGTCCGAAAACTCCACAGTTCTCGATTTTGCTCAATTCGACCAACCGGCCAAGTGGAAGCCCACAATGAGGCCCCTTTCAATCTCTGACAGTTGCTGATAACGCTGTGCCACACGAGTACGCGGCATCTGCATGATCACGCAACATCTGACGCATTTTACGCCCCTAATGTACCCAGTAGACATTGTAACAATATTGAACAGGATCAGCACTAATGCACTTTGGGGGTCGTGCTACATGTCGCAGGGAACTGCATCTCTTATCATTTACATCACCATCGACGGTGTGTACGCCTTTTAAATTACATTGACGTCCGTCTTTGTCTTCTAGGTGATTTACTTTTTTTTTCTGGCAATGTATTTCTGAAGTGTAAACCTGTCGGTGACGCCCATTTAATCGGGTTCAAATTTCACCCAAGAAATACAATACTTACATATTCCTGTCACTGTCAGTCTGGGGCGATCTGCACTATCTCAAAACTCAAGAATACTTCACAAGCCAAGATCGCAAAAAAAGCGTTTTATTGGCTGGCTAGTTTCGACAGAAATTGTAAAAGTTTAAAGGCGTAAAAAGCAGTAATGACAGCATTCTGTCGAAACTGGTGATTCAAAAAAATGCTTTATTAGCGATCTTGGCTTGTGAAGTTTTCTTCAGTTATCACAAAACAGAGCTCTGATTCAGCACATTACATGTTACAAGTCAAAGTACTCCTGTATCTGCTAAAGGAAGGGTTCCTCGTGTCTTTCCCGAATTTGGATGTAATTCTGGAATGCTCTCTCCAATCAATGGCGAATTTTTTCAGTAAACAAGGATCATCTCGTAAATTCTGGCAAGACTGTACAAGTCCTTGCTCTAGTTCTTCATTATATAAACGGGACGCCTACATACGTCACTCTTCAGATGACTCTAGACAGATAAAACTCGAGATATGACGTGAAGTCACCTTGGAGGCGAAGTTAAAAGCCCTCCTCGACATGTTGTTCCGCAACCGTTTTAGTGCATTATACACTCCTGGAAATGGAAAAAAGAACACATTGACACCGGTGTGTCAGACCCACCATACTTGCTCCGGACACTGCGAGAGGGCTGTACAAGCAATGATCACACGCACGGCACAGCGGACACACCAGGAACCGCGGTGTTGGCCGTCGAATGGCGCTAGCTGCGCAGCATTTGTGCACCGCCGCCGTCAGTGTCAGCCAGTTTGCCGTGGCATACGGAGCTCCATCGCAGTCTTGAACACTGGTAGCATGCCACGACAGCGTGGACGTGAACCGTATGTGCAGTTGACTGACTTTGAGCGAGGGCGTATAGTGGGCATGCGGGAGGCCGGGTGGACGTACCGCCGAATTGCTCAACACGTGGGGCGTGAGGTCTCCACAGTACATCGATGTTGTCGCCAGTGGTCGGCGGAAGGTGCACGTGCCCGTCGACCTGGGACCGGACCGCAGCGACGCACGGATGCACGCCAAGACCGTAGGATCCTACGCAGTGCCGTAGGGGACCGCACCGCCACTTCCCAGCAAATTAGGGACACTGTTGCTCCTGGGGTATCGGCGAGGACCATTCGCAACCGCTCCATGAAGCTGGGCTACGGTCCCGCACACCGTTAGGCCGTCTTCCGCTCACGCCCCAACATCGTGCAGCCCGCCTCCAGTGGTGTCGCGACAGGCGTGAATGGAGGGACGAATGGAGACGTGTCGTCTTCAGCGATGAGAGTCTCTTCTGCCTTGGTGCCAATGATGGTCGTATGCGTGTTTGGCGCCGTGCAGGTGAGCGCCACAATCAGGACTGCATACGACCGAGGCACACAGGGCCAACACCCGGCATCATGGTGTGGGGAGCGATCTCCTACACTGGCCGTACACCACTGGTGATCGTCGAGGGGACACTGAATAGTGCACGGTACATCCAAACCGTCATCGAACCCATCGTTCTACCATTCCTAGACCGGCAAGGGAACTTGCTGTTCCAACAGGACAATGCACGTCCGCATGTATCCCGTGCCACCCAACGTGCTCTAGAAGGTGTAAGTCAACTACCCTGGCCAGCAAGATCTCCGGATCTGTCCCCCATTGAGCATGTTTCGGACTGGATGAAGCGTCGTCTCACGCGGTCTGCACGTCCAGCACGAACGCTGGTCCAACTGAGGCGCCAGGTGGAAATGGCATGGCAAGCCGTTCCACAGGACTACATCCAGCATCTCTACGATCGTCTCCACGGGAGAATAGCAGCCTGCATTGCTGCGAAAGGTGGATATACACTGTATTAGTGCCGACATTGTGCATGCTCTGTTGCCTGTGTCTATGTGCCTGTGGTTCTGTCAGTGTGATCATGTGATGTATCTGACCCCAGGAATGTGTCAATAAAGTTTCCCTTTCCTGGGACAATGAATTCACGGTGTTCTTATTTCAATTTCCAGGAGTGTATGTCGCCTTACACCGGCAGCAAAGTGTACTGGTGCTCAGTCAAACATCCAACACATCCCTCAGTAATGGGCCATGGGTGAAATTAGATCGGAAAGAAATGGGGTCATAATCGAAAATTTTACGTGCCGAATAAATGACTTTGAATTCGGATAACATTTTTCACACTGAACTCTGTGGCGGTTCATAACCACGCATTCGCAATTACACTACTGGCCATTAAAATTGCTACACCACGAAGATGACGTGCTACAGACCCGAAATTTAGCCAACAGGAAGAAGGTGCTGTGATATGCAAATGATTAGCTTTTCAGAGCAATCACACAAGGTTGGCGCCGGTGGCGACACCTACAACGTGCTGACATGAGGAAAGTTTCCAGCCGATTTCTCATACACAAACAGCAGTTAACCGGCGTTGCCTGGTGAAACGTTGTTGTGATGCCTCGTGTAAGGAGTAAAAATGCGTACCATCACGTTTCTGACTTTGATAAAGGTCGGATTGTAGCCTATCGCGATTGCGGTTTATCGTATCGCGACATTGCTGCTCGCGTTGGTCGAGATCCAATGACTGTTAGCAGAATATGGAATCGGTGGGTTCAGGAGGGTAATACGGAACGCCGTGCTGGATCCCTACGGCCTCGTGTCACTAGCAGTCGAGATAACAGGCATCTTATCCGCATGGCTGTAAAGGATCGTGCAGCCACGTCTCGATCTCTGAGTAAACAGATGGGGACGTTTGCAAGACAACAACAATCTGGACGAACAGTTCGACGACGTTTGCAGCAGCATGGACTATCAGCTCGGAGGCCATGGCTGCGGTTACCCTTGACGCTGCATCACAGACAGGAGCGCCTGCGATGGTGTACTCAACGACGAACCTGGGTGCACGAATGGCCAAACGTCATTTTTTCGGATGAATCCAGGTTCTGTTTACAGCACCATGATGGTCGCATCCGTGTATGGTGACATCGCGGTGAACGCACATTGGAAGCGTGTATTCGTCATCGCCATACTGCCGTATCACCCGGCGTGATAGTATGGGGTGCCATTGGTTACACGTCTCGGTCATCGCTTGTTCGCATTGACGGCACTTTGAGCAGTGGACGTTACATTTCAGATGTGTTACGACCCGTGGCTCTACCCTTCATTAGATCCCTGCGAAACCCTACATTTCAGCAGGATAGTGCACGACCGCATGTTGCATGTCTTGTACGGGCCTTTCTGGATACAGAAAATGTTCGACTACTGCTGGCCAGCACATTCTCCAGATCTCTCATCAATTGAAAACGTCTGGTCAATGGTGGCCGCGCAAATGGCTCGTCACAATACGCCAGTCTGGATGAACCGTGGCATCGTGTTGAAGCTGCATCGGCAGTTGTACCTGTACACGCCATCCAAGCTCTGTTTGAGTCAATGCCCAGGCGTATCAAGGCCGTTATTACGGCCAGAGGTGGTTGTTCTGGGTACCTGTTTCTCAGGATCTATGCATCCAAATTGCGTGAAAATGTAATCATATGTCAGTTCTAGTATAATATATTTGTCCAATGACTACCCGTTTATCATCTGCATTTCCTCTTGGTGTAGCAATTTTAATGGCCAGTAGAGTATTCGCGAACGTTCCTATAAGCAGTCAGTAAAGGAAACCAAAGAGAGGTTTGAGAAGGGAATTAAATTTCAGGGAAGAGAAATAAAAGCTTTTTTTTTTATTTGTTGACGATATAGTTATTCTGTCATTGACGCAAAAGATTTGGAAGAATGGTTGAAATGAATCAATAGTGTCTTGAAAAGAGATTATGAGGGGAACATCAAACGTAAAACAGAGATAATGGAATGCAGTTGAATTAAACAAGGCGCTGCAAGCTGGAACTCGATTTGGAAATGAGATACTGAAAATAGTACATAATGTTTGCTATCTGAGCAGCAGAGTAACTAACGAAGGCCGAGGTGGGCTGGATATAAATGGCAGACTGGCTATAGCAAGAAAAATCATTTACGTAAAAGATATAAATTTAAGTTAATCTCTTATGAAGGTATTTGGCTGGAGTGTAGCCTTGTGTGGAAGTGAAACGTGGACGATAAACATTTCAGACAAGATAATAGAAGGTTATGAAAAGTAGTGCTACGGAAGAATGGTGAAGATTAGATGGGTAGATCGTGTAACTAAGGAGGATGCACGTACTATATTGGTGGAAAAGGGAATTTACAACAGAACTTAGTTAAAAGAAGGGGTCAGTTGACAGGACACAACCCGAGGCATCAAGAATCGACAGCTGGTAATGGAAGGAAGTGAGATGAGGGTAAAAACTGCAGAGGGAGACCAATGGGGGAATACAGAAGTAAGTTCAAATCTATGTCACGCACTGATGAAGAGGCTTGTTCAGAAGAAACTAGCGTGAAAACCCTTTTCCGTGAATAATTGTGTACTATAACCAATATTGTTTCCCCTGTTTCGAGGGCTGTTCGGAAAGTAAGGTTCGATAGGTCATGAAATGGAAATGACAGTGAAAATCCGATGAATCTCTGCATCTACGTGTTGGACAATGTCTTTAGCATGCCGTCCGCAGCTCATGGTCGTGCGGTAGCGTTCTCGCTTCCCGTGCCAGGGTTCCCGGGTTCGATTCCCGGCGGGGTTAGGGATTTTCTCTGCCTCGTGATGACTGGGTGTTGTGTGATGTCCTTAGGTTAGTAAGGTTTAAGTAGTTCTAAGTTCTAGGGGACTGATGACCATAGATGTTAAGTCCCATAGTGCTCAGAGCTCAGAGATTTAGCATGCCTTGCGATCGCGTTACGGCGCTCTTTCCAGTCCTGAGCATACTATGAGCACGTAAAGATGAGTAAAACAATAGTGTCTCCCGTCGAGTATAGTATACAGCTGAGATGTTTTGCCTGATTTCATACAACTCCACAAAATGTACCTGTCATGCATTTCCTTCTTCGTGACGGTTCATACCGCAGGGGCAGTGAAGACGATCTTGCAGCGTTTTCGATGGGAAGCGTTTGTTCACCCACCACACAGCCAGGACTTGGCACCCTGTCATGTTCATTTGTGCTCACATGAACCGCTGGCTATTAAGACAACATTTTGGCACATACAACGAATTGCAGACCAGCGCAGAGAAGTGACGGAAAGCACAGGCGGCTGCCTTCAATGACGACGATATTGGAACGTTGATACAACGCTACAACAAACGTCTAATTCGGAGAGGCGACCATGTAGAAACGTAGCTGGAAGGCACACTGCTGCAAATAATTTTTGTTTATTTTTTAATTTTCACTGTGGTTTCCATTTCGCTACCTCTCGGGCCTTACTTTCCGAATAGCCCTCATAATTACGATACAAAGTTTATTACACTCAAGTGAAGGCCCCAGCATATAACAACAGGATAATTTTTCTTCTTCAGCTCTGACAGGATTTGGGAGGTTATTTAAGGTTCCCTGTAAAGAACATCATAAGCCCAAGACAACAGAAAGTTGTATTTTGTAACAACAAGTGTTTCATTACTGTTCCCATGGAACATGCTCACATTAATATCAATTGTGTTCACTTATTTTTATCGTCTGCTTCAGTAGAATAAACTTCGTGAAGCCAGTAGTGGATTTCGCACAGTCGTATCCGGCCTCTGGTTTTCTGAGGCGGTGCGCAGCGTGAGAGAACGCTTCTCTCGCCGTAGCTGCGGCATCGCCCGCCGCCGCTGCGCTAACAGCCGCATCCTGATAACATCTGCGCTAAATTAATCCGCGGCATGTTTCCTCCGGAGTTCACTTGTGAACTCCGTGCCGCGACCTTATACGCTTTTCCAGGATCCTCTTCGTTCCGCATTCGCGAAAAACTTTGCCGTGTTCTGTTCTTGTCTTTGCTTCAGTTCGCTGTAGTCCTCTGTCTTAGGTTCCATACATCGCTGAAGGTAAACTTCCACCGTCCCTGTAAAACAACGTTTACTAGACGATACGCTATTTCGACCCAACTTGAAACTGAAGGTGATTCCCGTTTATCGATATCTTAGAAGACAACCTAGCGAGACATTTCAGTGAATCATCTTAGAAAGTAAACGAAACAAAATTTGCTAGCCTTCACAGTAATCACCAGTAGCAACAACACACTTCTGACATCGACTGAAAAACTGCTGGAAGCTATCAACAAACGCTTCTTGTGGAATCGATTGAAGCATCGTGGTTACGCGTAGCTGGATATCTGCATCGTTACAGGAAATGGGACCTGCTGCTACCAGTACGATACAGAAGCCAAGCGACAGTCAATTACATGGTCTTTATAGTCTTCCCCGCCTCCCAAAAACATCTCGGCTCACAAAATTCAAGATTAAGGCAACACTAGTCACCTTTTTCGGCAACGAGGACTTGACCCATTATGAATTTCTACCCGAAGGAGGCGAGGAATACGATGAACACCATGCCATCGACTGTCGCTTGGTGCCCGGATCGTATGTATCTACATCCACATCTATTCACAATAAAGTGTCTGGCAGAGGGTTCAATGAACCACCTTCATGCTGCCCCTCTGCTGTTCCACTCTACAACGGCGCGCGGGAAAAACAAGCACTTAAATTTTTCTGTGCGAGCCCTAATTTCTCGTACTTTATCGTGATGATCATTTCTCCCTGTTCAGGAGGGTGCCAACAGAATGTTTTCCCTATCGGAGGAGAAAACTGGTGACTGAAATTTCATGAGAAGATCCCATCGCAACGAAAACGCTCTTCTTTTAATGATTACCACTCCAATTCACGTATCATGTCTGTGGCACTATCTCCCCTATTTCGCGATAATGCAAAACCAGCTGCCATTTTTTGAGCTTTTCCGATGTCATCCGTTAGTGCCACCTGATGCGGATCCCACACCGCACAGCAATACTCCAGAATAGGGCGGACAAGCGTGTTGTAAGCAGTCTCTTTAGTAGACCTTTTGCACCTTCTAAGTTCAAAAAATGGCTCTGAGCACTATGGGATTCAACTGCTGAGGTCATTAGTCCCCTAGAACTTAGAACTAGTTAAACCTAACTAACCTAAGGACATCACAAACATCCATGCCGGAGGCAGGATTCGAACCTGCGACCGTAGCGGTCTTGCGGTTCCAGACTGCAGCGCCTTTAACCGCACGGCCACTTCGGCCGGCTGCACCTTCTAAGTGTTCTGCCAATGGATCGCAGTCTTTTGTTGGCTCTACCCAAAACATTATCTGTGTGATCGTTCCAATTTAGGTTATTTGTAATTGTAATCCCTAAGTATTTAGTTGAATTTACACCCTGCAGATTTGTGTGACTTACCGCGTAATCTAAATTTAGCTGATTTATTTTCGTACTCATGTGAATAACTTCTCAATTTTCTTTATTCATTTTCAATTGCCACTTTTCGTACCGTACAGATATCTTATCTAAATCGCTTTGCAATTCTTTCTGATCATCTGATGACTTTACAAGACGGTAAATGACAGCATCATCTGCAAACAATCTAAGACGGCAACTCAGATTGTCTCCTATGTCGTTAATATAGACCAGGAACAATAGAGGGCCTATAACACTTCCTTGGGGAACGCCGGATATTACTTCTGTTTTATTCGATGACTTTCCGTCTGTTACTACGAACTGTGACCTTTCTGACAGGAAATCACGAATGTAGTCGCACAACTGAGACGTTATTCCATAGGCACGCAGTTTGGTTAGAAGACGCTTGTGAGGAACGGTGTCGAAAGCCTTCTGGAAATCTAAAGGTATGGACTCAATTTGACATCCCCTGTCGATAACATTCATTACTTCAGGATTATAAAGAGCAACTTGCGTTTCACAAGAACGATATTTTCTCAATCCATGCTATGTGTCAATAAAAAAAATACGTATAAGTAGCGCCAGGTCTGCAGTCATGGACTGTGCGGCTGGTCCCGGCGGAGGTTCGAGTCCTCCCTCGGGCATGGGTTTGTGTCTTTGTCCTTAGGATAATTTAGGTTAAGTAGTGTCTAAGCTTAGGGACTGATGACCTCAGCAGTTGAGTCCCATAGGATTTCACACACATTTGAAAATTTAGCGTCAGGTCTTGCCTCCCGTAATGATGCACATATGTAACAACGCGTGACTGCAGTGCTTCGATCGATTCCACAAGAAGCGTTTGCTGATAGTTACGAACAGCTTCACAACCGATATCAGTAGTGAGGTGCAGCAAATGCTGATTATATTAAAACGTGGTACTGGTATTTTGTTTGTAATTCTTGTTTCCTTTACTTTTTGAGACCATTCATCGAACTTTTAGGACGCACCTTATATTTCAGGAAGAGATTCCGTTCGTCATTTATTGTAAAGTTTCCGTTATTGGAATACGGTGATATAGATTCAGAACTTTTTAAAAAGTTTGTGTCATTGTCTGAGCAGTGTTAGCAAAACCTCATCTTTTTTCAGAGTAAGGAAAGTTGCATCGGATTATCTGTGGAGTTTGAGAGAAGAATTGTTGGAACATGTGCACCGTTCGTAAGATTTGGCCACCTCTGACCTCCGTATGTGTTCACATCTAAAGATATTTGCAGCAAGAACACTGTTTGTTTGTCATTTTCAAATACTCACATGTACTTCGTATAAAGAACAGTCGAAGTGACAAGTTAAGCAGACGTAAGATGAGCACGTGCTTTCTGGCTGTTTGCCATAAACCAATCATGTTACGAAGAGAAATATTGTTGAGAATAGCATTTTAATTGATGCTATCCGTAGGTAGCTACTACAAGACTGCGTCAGCTGCATTCGAGCGCTGGATGCGCCAGACGCCCGTACAGTAAACCGTGGTTTTAACGTATTTTAACATTCAAGGTACACTTTTAGGAAAGATATTACGAATAAACTAAGGAACAATTCAAGTCAATGACAGATTAGGCTAAATAAAATTTCTGCCCTGGTTTACCCTGGAGGTTCGAGTCCTCCCTCGGTCATGGGTGTGTGTGTTTGTCCTTAGGATAATTTAGGTTAAGTAGTGTGTAATCTTAGGGACAGATGACCGTAGCAGTTAAGTCCCATAAGATTTTAAAAAAATTACCCTCTTAACAATTCTTTTAGACCTTCAGAGATATTTCTGTACATAGTAATTAATATTAAATATAATTTATTTGTGATTTTTTGTGTTTTTGGAGGACGGACGAGAGATATAAAGCAGACAGTGATGGCGCCACAATATAGAAGTATTGTCCATAAACATTGCGGGTTGTAATTCCTATTAATGCAGAAGTTAGTAATTTTCGCCATTATGGCTTCCTCCAGTGTGAGGGAGTCTTTGTGCCTAAGTTTGAACGATCCTTCATGCATGGATACACCGTAACGGTGCCAAAGAAAAGATCCTGGCTGTTAGTGGAACTAGGCAGTGCATATCAACGTAAGTTACTTCGTAGCCTGTCCATAATTGTGCAAATGAGCATCGATAGCTTTGCTATGGAAAGTAGAGCCTCCGGCGCAGTCGTTCCGTTTTCTCGAAACCGGAGCTGTTAAAAAACCTCCAAAACAAAAACTCTGCTTCAATCGAATCCGACTCCGTCGGCAGCCTGGTGCAGTCAGTCTGTAAACGACATTGTCTGACCTTTTAGGTGACTCGTGGAGATAGCTTAACTGGGTGCTACAGGCAGTAGGAGGCCGGTCTAATACTAGAAGTTAGTTGGAGAAACAATACGTGATCTGGTTACCTGCTAGTTGTTACAAGTTGAGCATCTGGAATTAAAATGACTACTCGTAATTACGGTAACATTCAGACCATCCACAACCCCATGCTGACGGTTAGATAATCTGCCGTGTTCTGCTGGCTTGTGCTGTCATTAGACCGTATTTCTGTCGCTCGCCGTCAATTACATGCTTTATTCCTTCCTTTTGTTAAGTGTTCTCTAATAATATATGTATGCAGTTTTTCTTGAGAAATCTAGCGTTGCCTTCGGGATCTTTTCAAGTTATACCTGTTTACTACAGTCTGTAGCCGACTATTATTTCAGTAGAGTGGAGCTATCCAAATGGTTCAAATGGCTCTGAGCACTATGGGACTTAACAGCTGAGGTCATCAGTCCCCTAGAACTTAGAACTACTTAAACCTAACTAACCAGAACATCACACTCATCCATGCCCGAGGCAAGATTCGAGCCTGCGACTGTAGCGGTCGCGTGGTTGCAGACTGAAGCGCCTAGAACCGCTCGGCCACAACGGCCGGCTGGAGCTATCCCCATCTGTCATTAGCATGTGAGGGCGCGCTGAAAACTAACGTATCCGAAATTTTATGTGAAAACTTTTAATGGTTTTTCAGCCAAACGAAAGTTATTTACGCTCTACACCTTTTTCTCTTCATCTCTGTACATTATTTCTCAACAAAATCACCCTGGCGACGAACTCATTTTTCCCAACGAGAGACGAGCGTGTTGATATCGTCACAGTAGAATATTTACCTTTGTTGACGGAGCCACAACTTTACCTCTGCTTGCACCGCTTCATCACTACAGAAGTCCTCGAAGATTTTGGAAACAGATGAAAATCGTATGGGACTGTATGGAAGATGATGGATTACAGTGAATCCAAGGCGCCATATAGTTGTAGATGGCGCAGCGGTCGTGTGTGTTCCGGCATTGTCATGCCATGTGTGGATGAACTCTTCGAATTTGAAATTTCGTTTCTCAAGTACCCCACGTAATTACATTACAGACCGCCACATTACATGGAACAATTCGGAGCCCTCTAGCGACAGAGGGCTGCAAGTATGTAGACATAAAGAATAAACATGTAGAATCTTAATTACGTTTATTTTGTTTAAAACAACTTAATTACACATAAAAATTTGGAAGCACTACGTTTCAGTATGCCCTCTTACGAGCACGCCAGTTTCCAAGACACACAGCCGGGAACGCCGTTCCCCTTTTCGTGAACCTTTCTGCCACAAATTCAGTAATGTAAAAATACCATGTTGTATGTATGTATGTTGTATGTTAACCAGGGACCTAGAAACGACGGAGAGGCTCCGTCCTGGCCGCAGCCGCAGTGGTCCACAACCCCACGACGACTACAGAAGTCCACTTCACCCCTCCGCCACCCCACACCGTATCCTAGGTTACTGTGCAGTTCGGCCCCCGGTAGACCCCTCCAGGGAACGTCTCACACCAAACGAGTGTAACCCCTATGTTTGCATGGTAGTGTAATCGTGGTGTACGCGTACGTGGAGAACTTTTTTGCGCAGCAATCGTCGACATAGTGTAACTGAGGCGGAATAAGGGGAACGAGCCCGCATTCGCCGAGGCAGATGGAAAACCGCCTAAAAACCATCCACAGAGTGGCCGGCTCACAGGACCTCGACACAAATCCGTCTGGTGGATTCGTGCCGAGGACCAGGCGCTCTTTCCCTCTCCGGAAAGCCGTGCGTTAGACCGCTCGGCTAACCGAGAGGGCAAAAATACCATAATACACCTAAAGCCTATGACACGACCATTGAAAAGATAGCGGTGCTAAAACAAAAGTGACTGAAACAGTGTACCAATGATTGTTTTGACAGGCACACTGAAACCTTTCATACGGGCTCTCGTTCACGATATTTAGAGGAACGGGACTATTTCTTTCTCGTATACATGATTTTCTAATATGGGCCACCAGGCTTCGCACATTCCTTTATCCTCCAGCCCG
Source organism: Schistocerca serialis cubense (assembly GCF_023864345.2). Lineage (NCBI taxonomy): Eukaryota > Metazoa > Arthropoda > Insecta > Orthoptera > Acrididae > Schistocerca > Schistocerca serialis. The sequence continues at coordinate 263,258,471 of NC_064646.1, forward strand.
GTAGTCATCATCTCGTATCTATAGACATGGGCAAAGGTCCGCATTGCTTGCACCCGTTCCACTTTGTTCCAGTCGCACGACCTACAAACGCTGCTGTATTAATACTCTGTTATTATTAAATCCACATTGCAGTTCGCATACGAACAGCTCGTCACGTAGTCGCCTTGTTAATTTACCCTCCGCCCGGCGACCCGTTTAATACCGTCGATTAATCCGCGGGACGTTTTCTCTTGCCGACTTCCGAAGGTTCCGTTCCGGCGCACCGTTCTATTCCGGTCTGGGCCGCGCGTCGTTAACTGAGGCACCCAGATAAAGCCACCGATAAATTAATCCGCAGTACGTCTTGCGCTGTAGGAACAGGACGGGGTTCCCCGCGCCTCACGGCAGAGGAAACCTGTCCAAACAGGGGAACGGGCAAGAGGAGAGGTTACGTGCCGCGAGCAGCTTAATCTTTCAGGCGGATACAGTATTTATGCCCTTCGATCTGCGTCCTCGTTAGGACAGCTTGAAGCGGCGAAGACGGGGCTCTGTTAGTATTTATAAATGGCATTAATTTCCCCGGACGGAGTTCCCAGCAGAGGAGCATGGGACACAAACGAGGCATTCGCGTGGCGGCAGCGAGAGCGACGGGTCGATGGTCGATACTTGCTGCCGCCTTGGCGACCCTGCCAGTGCGGGTTAGCGGCGCGAAGTACGCCCTAGACGACGTCCGTCGACTCTATGCCAGTGTTTCCCAAACTGTGTGCCGCGTAAAAATGGTGTCCCATGGGAAGTGAAAACTACTCCGTGAAGAACTGTTAATAAAATGGCGGTTTCTTTTCTTCGAGATTCTGGCTGTTCTTATTACGACGGTGGTCTGATGAGGCGGGTATAAAACCACGAACAAATGTTTGTTTCGTGATAAAACTCACGCTCCCTCTCGACATAGTTCCCTTTAAGGTTTATATATTTAGTCCAGCGATCCTCCAGCTTATTCATCCCACCGGGAAAACAGGTTCTCTCAAACCCTGTAAAATATTGGTTGGCTCATTTGATGAAAATTTCTTCCCAGCAATCCAAATTTTCAAGTTCCGGGAGAGGAAGAAGTCACTTGGGGCTAAAGCTGGTGAACAGAGTGGATGAGGGACCAGTTCAAATGAAAATTCATGCACTTTCGGCGTTGTTACCGCTGATGTGCGAGATGGCCTTTTTTCCAGCAGACGCAAGTTTCAGACGACCCAACAAAGAACCACAATAGGGTCCTATTATGGTTAAGCCTTTTTCTAAGTTATTTATGTATATTGGTCCTTGGGAAACCCAAACGGCATCTTACCAGCTGACAAAATGGTCTTTGCCTTCTTCGGTGACCTTTCACCAGGTTATGTCCATTGTTTTAATTGCTGTTTTGACTCTAGTGTGTAATTACGAATCCCGGTTTCACCAACAGTCACAAATCGGTACAAAAAGTCTTGCAGGTGATAATCAAACGTAGCCAGACATTGTGTTGAAATGTTGTGCCGGATGTGCTTCTGAACGACTGCGAGCAATCGCGATTCCTATCTTACTCATAGCTTCTTCTTAGCAAATTCTCCACGCAGGATGTTATGCAGTAAATCAGTTGAGACCCCTGTAGTCTCAGAAGTCTCATGAATTTTGTGTGGCGGTCTTAGATTACCATATCATGGATTTTGTTACTGTTTTCCTTTGTGATGACCTCAGTTGGACAGCCGGTGCGCGCTTCGTCTTCGGTGCTTGTCTGATAGCGTTTAATCCAAAAGCAAATGGTCTTCGATGAAGGTGCATGAAATCTGGTGCACTTCACTGATACGTAAAAATCAGTTTAATAGTTAAAGACCATACAGGAAGACAGCTGCAAAAATTACGCCGACTACAACACACCATACATTGCTCGTAGCCGGAACGGCCCAGGAAGCAACAACCAACAATGAACAAAGAGATGTCACAGAAATTGAGGTTTCATGACATGTTAACTGATCAGTCAACTTCAGTGTCCAGGTTCGGTGGGCAACGAACTTTGTAGCTCTCGCAGCTAGCGCCTCACAATACGACCATGTGTATACACCGCCAGCAGTCCGAGCCTGACCCTGCGCCGTCGAGACTTCCTCGCGGTTCTGTCCCAACCGACTGACTGCGACACACACCACCACACGGAAACATAGCGGTCACACCAAAGATGGTACAGCAGTACTAGTACTGATAAGCGCTGCTGCTGCCACTGATGGGGGCAAATGAGCAAATCGTTGTGGTAGTAACTCAGGGAGAAATAAGGCACCACCTGATTGCGACAGAATGCCAAAGAACAAACGGCATGAACGCTAGCCGGCTATGGCTCAATGCACAGTCAACGTTAATTTCACATAATTCTGTTTTGAAATGTACTACAGTCCAACTCTTCAAATGAAAATCGTTAATAACAGCACGAAACTGTTTTTTCTCCATTTCCATTCACTGTAGACATACTGACCAATTCTGACTGTCAAAAACTAAATGTACGCTACACACTGTTGAAATTCGTTATATGATTCTGTGAATAATCAAGCTTACCAACCATGAAGGTGCAACAAATGTGTTCCATTTTTTATGGAAATTTACCACACTTATCGTACCACGTTCATGTATTTTAAAATTTTGTTGCGATCTCTGTTTTATTAGTTATGATTTAAAATTTATAAAACAACTGTTGATCAATTTTAAAAATATTTTATTAACCTTCTAAATAAAAAATGCGTTTCTTCGAAGTACCAGGAGTTTCATCTACAACTGCGTGATTACCCTGATATTCACAATACAGTGCCCGGCAGAGGGTTCAACGAACCACCTTCAAGCTGTCTCTCTACCGTTCCACTCTCGAACGGCGCGCAGGAAAAACGAGCACTTAAATTTTTCAGTGCGAGACCTGATTTCTCTTATTTTATCGTGATGATCATTTCTCCCTATGCAGGTGGGTGCCAACAGAATGTTTTCGCAATCGCACGAGAAAACTGGTGATTGAAATTTCATGAGAAGATCCCGTCGCAAGGAGAAACGCCTTTGTTTTATTGATTGCCACTCCAATTCACATATCATTTCTGTGGCACTATCTCCCCTACTTCACGATAATACAAAACGAGCTGCCCTTCTTTGTACTTTTTCGATGTCGTCCGTCAGTCCCACCTGATGCTGTTCCCACACCACACAACAATACTCCAGAATAGAGCGGACAAGCGTGGTGTAAGCAGTCCCTTTAGTAGACCTGTTGCACCTTCTAAGTGTTTTGCCAATGAATCACAGTCTTTGGTTTGCTCTACCCACAATATTATCTATGTGATCGTTCCAATTTAGGTTATTTGTAATTGTAATCCCTAAGTATTTAATTGAATTTATAGCCTTCAGATCTGTGTGACTTACCGCGTAATCTAAATTTAGCTGATTTATTTTCGTACTCATGTGAATAACTTCTCAATTTTCTTTATTCATTTTCAATTGCCACTTTTCGTACCGTACAGATATATTATCTAAATCGCTTTGCAATTCTTTCTGCTCATCTGATGACTTTACAAGACGGTAAATGACAACATCATCTGCAAACAATCTGAGACGGCTACTGAAATTGTCTCCTATGTCGTTAATATATATCAGGAACAACAGAAGGCCTATAACATTTCCTAGGGGAACACCGGATATTATTTCTGTTTTACTCCATGACTTTCCGTCTGTTACTACGAACTGTGACTTTTCTGACAGGAAAGAGTATCGTCACAGGAAAAGTTTGTAAGCCCCTACTGTAGACAGTCTCGCAGCAGAGCACGATGACGGGTTAGTATGACACACAAAATAATTAAAAAAAAACGTTCAGTACTGTCGTGATTGTAACCATCCTTGTTACCATACCGTCAGCTCTCGATTAATATGGCAACAAAAATGCAGAGAGTGAAGCAAAGTAGAAACAAAGAAAGTGAGATCGACAGAAAATGCAAAGTGGTAAAGCAGGTGTGGCTGCATCTACAGCTATATCCCGAAAAGCCACTTTGTGGTGTGTGGCAGAGGGTGCTTTACGTACCACTGTGACATAGCCCCTTTCCTATTCCAGTCGCTAATGGCTTGGTTGGATTGTTTTGGGGGAAGAGACCAAACTGCGAGTTCATCGGTCTCATCGGTTTTAGGGAATGACGGGGAAGGAAGTTGGCCGCGCTCTTTCAAAGGAAACATCCCGGCATTTGCCTGGAGTGATTTAGGGAAATCACGGAAAACCTAAATCAGGATGGCCGGACGCGGGATTGAACCGTCGTCCTCCCGAATGTGAGTCCAGTGTGTTAACCACTGCGCCACCCCGCTCGGTGCTAATGGCTTGGGGCAACACCTTACGGCGTGTGGTGAAGGATACTTCTGATACTACTATCTTTTCCCTCCTTCCTTGTTCCAATCACTAATGGCTCTTGGGAAGAATAATTTCCCGGCGGCGGTTCGAGTCCTCACTCGGGCATGGGTGGGTGTGTTTGTCCTTAGGATAATTTAGGTTAAGTAGTGTGTAAGGTTGGGGACTGTTGACCTTAGTATTTAAGTCCCTTTTTCTTAAGAATAATTATCGGTAAACCAAATTACTTCTGATTCATTTGATTTTTTCATTGTGCTTGTTTCGCGGGATGTTTGTGGAGGGAGTAACATGTTGCGCAGCTCCTCCATAACGTACTCTCTCCGAATTTCAATAGTAAACCACTCCGTGATGCACACCGCCTCTCTTGTAGCGTCTGCCACTGGAATCTTGTTTCAGTAAGCAATGAAAGCGGAACAACCAAGCGGTTACTAACTGCACTGTCAACCATAGTGCCGCAAGCCACTACCCAGACGATTGGTATGTGATATATAAATGCTCCATCTCAGTAGGAGCCCCAAAAGGATCTAAAACTAGTTTATGGGAATTAACAAATTTCTGCATGTGTATTCCATTAACACACATCCATAATGCATAACGTTACTGTAAGCGAACTCCTTATCCAGGCCTTGAAGCTCGAAGAGATGTCGACTGGCCATCGTATCATCTTCTGCCATTTGCCATCATGCAGATGTGGTAGAGGGTTCACGTAATGGAACGCAATCGAATGTTATCATCTAACATAAAATTACACCCAGAAGTAGTAGATGCATTTTGTTATTCGAGCAGCAAAAAACTGGTGATGGCCGAAATACAGCGGGTACAAAATAAAGACTGGCAATATCAAGAAAAGAGTTCCCTAAAAACATAAACACCTTAAAAATGAATGTAATTTATGTGCTAGAAAGTCTGTTCTGAAGGTAACAGTTTGGACGTAGCCTTCAACGAAAATGGTAATGGGATGACAAGCACTTCAGGCAAGAAGACATTAAAAGCTTCTTCAACGTGGCGTTAAAATGGTTCAAATGGCTCTGAGAACTATGGGACTTAACATCTGAGGTCATCAGTACCCTCGAACTTAGAACTACTTAAACCTAACAAACCTAAGCACATCATACACGTCCATGCTCGAGGCAGGATTCTAACCTACGACCGTAGCAGCAGCGCGGTTCCGGACTGAAGCGCCTATAACCGCTCGGCCACAGCGGCCGGCAGCGTGGTGTTACAGAAGAACGGTGAAGATTAACTGGGGTGGCTGAAGACCGGTGGAGGAGGTACTCTATCGACGGAGGTATGACTTTACTAAAAGAAGGGCTCAGGCGATACTACTCATCGTGGGTCACCAAGAAATCGTCAGTTTGCTAATGGAGGGTAGTGTGGGGGCAGTGGTTGGGGTAAAATTGTAGTCGGTGAACCAAGAGTATTGAACAAAGTCTTTTTTCTTTTCTCTAGTGTTTTGACTGGTTTGATGTTTCCCGCTAGGAATTCCTCTGCTGTGTCAATTTCTTCACCTCACAGTAGCACTTGCGAGCAACATCCTCAGTCATTTTTTGGACGTATTCCAGTCTCTGGTTTCCTGTACAATTGTTACCCGTTACAACTTTCTCTAGTGTCATGGGAATTACTTCCTCATGTTTCAATACAATGCTTCGGTCCTCATCGTTTCTGCCTTGCACGCAGGCCATGATTCACTTACACAAAAATTCTGCATACGAAATGTGCATTATCAGTAATTTCTTTCTGCTATATTAAACAAAACCACAGCATCGTAGGTAAGCAGAGACGAAGTCTTCAGACTGATTTAAACAAAACGATATACACCTGCATACTTCCACGTAGCTGCCGTTCATCACACCAACTACACATTTTATCTAAGTCACCACGTATCCTCCTACGATCACTCAACAACAACACTTCCCCGTACACCACAGCGTTAGCAGCAAACTGCTACCCACTCTCTCCGCCAAATCATTATGTTTATAGGGAATAAGAGGGGTCCTGTCTCACTTCCCTGGGACACCCCTGACGATACCATTGTCTCTGAAGAACGCTCGCTGTTCAACACAACACACTGGATTCTATTACTTAAGAAGTCTTCGAACGTCTCACATATCTGTATCAGCTAATCTGTATGTTCGGACCTTCGCTAACAATGAACAATAGGGCACCGTGCCAAACGCTTGCTGAAAATGTGGAAATGTGGAATCTCTCTGTTCCCCTTCGTAAATGGATATCAGAATATCATGTGATAAAAGTGCAAGCTCAGTTCCACATAACGATGCTTTCTAAATGCGTGCTGATTTATGGGTAGAATGTTCTACATCTTCAGAAAATTTATATTAGTCGATCTCAGAATATGTACAAGAATTCTACAGCAATCCAGTGTCAAGGAGTCAAGGGTATTGGTGTGTAGTTGTGCGGGTCCGTTCTTTTATCCTTCTTATGTACGGGAGTCACCTCACCTTTTCCTCACGCCGCTTGGGATTTTCCTCTTGGAGAAAGCTTCGCGATAAATAGTACATAAGTAAAAGGCCAGTGCCACAGAGCACTCTCTATAAAACCGAATTAGGATTCCATCCGAAGCTGGCGACTCATTTGTTAGCAACTCTTTCAGCTGCATGTCTACGGCGGCGATGTCTGTTATAATACCCTCCACAAGGGAGTCTGTGTAACGGTCAAATGATGGTATTTTTGTACGATACTCCCATTTGTATAATTTCTGAAATGTGAATTTTAAAACTTCAGCTTTCCTGTTGCTATCTTAACGTAGGAGCAGAGCTTTCTCCTGTTCCCAGCGATAACGAAAGTTAAAATTGTTGTTTTAGAAAATGTCGTTTATCAGCTACCATGGAGACTGTGGAGTGCCGTACATCTGCAACCTCACAACCTACTACAGTCTGATTAACATTACTTGTTAGTTGACGTCTGCTACTTGCCGCTACAGTGTTGCCACATCCACTCCCGGCTACCACTCGATTACAGGCGACACACAAACACGGCGAGTCACTTCGCAAATGCCGTTAATGTATAACGAGGAGCAATATTGAAACAGGTCGCCGCGACTTGTGACGGAAATGGAAGATGCTCTGTGACCAGTGACTGAACTGCGGCTGACAATGCGTTTCGTGGCCTTGAACCTGAACTCATGTCCTAACCTAAACAGAACCTCGTGATGTGCAATGTATCTGAGAAAACAGGTATCAGAAATCTGCAGCAGAACTGCAATCACAGTCACTTTGTGCACGACATTTAGGGCTAACCTCTACTAGCAAACTCAATACAGAAAAATTTCGAGCGGTTCTAGGCGCTTCAGTCTGGAACCGCGCGAGGTTCGAATCCTGCCTCGGGCATGGATGTATGTGATGTCCTTAGGCTAGTTAGGTTTAAGTAGTACTAACTTCTAGGGCACTGATGACCTCAGATGTTAAGTCCCATACTGCTCAGGGGCCATTTCAACAGAAAAAATTCAGCTTCAGTGGTAAAAGCAAACTGCAATTTCTCACTGGCATTGGCTACCTGAAACTATCCTCTCACTGGCTACACGGGATGCCGCGTTACCAACCGATGAGCAGTCCTGTTTGGCCCTTGGTGGCAGATTATAGGCGACACAAGAAGATACCAGATGAAAAAAGACTAATAGGAAGAAAAATTATAGCAAATAAGAAAGTCAATATGATAATGAAAATGACGTGGTAAAGAATTAGAAATAGAAAATAATTACATTTAATCCAAAATCCAATGAAAATAGTAATCCAAGTATTTAGACTAGATTCATAAAAGTAAAAAAAAGTCGTTGCATTTGACGAGCTCCGAACCTATGTCCTTCCGTAGTTATATTTATATACTAACCATTGCGCTGCGCCATTACACTGCGGACGGTTGTTGTATTTATGACCCAGTCGCAACGATTAATTGCAGACTCCAAAAATTCGGCTTCAAGCAATGTCGTGCGAAGCTTATTTATTGTAAGCCGGCATCTATGGTTATAATAACTGTGTATGTGACGTTGAATCAGCCGAGCACAGTGGCCGCGCGGTCTCAGGCGTCATGATGCGGAGCGGACTACGAAGTCCCTCCCGCCGGAGGTTCGAGTCCTCTCTCGGGCATGGGTTGAAAAAAGGAGATGGGGCCCCTCCACCCCCGCACCAACGTGGTGACCAAACCAAAAGTTCTACTGTCACCTCCGTAAACATGTTAGTTGTCTAGTAAGTTGATCACAGGATGCTGGGCTGTGATGTTGTCCGTGCGTCTGGGTAAGACTACGCATTAACACGGTCCATCAGGTGATAGATAGTGGACGAAACGCGAGTGAGGGTAGCGATTTGAAGAGCAGAGGGAAAAAAGTGCCATGGCTCGTGCCGTGGGAAAAAACCTCTGCGACAGTGGGATGGGTAGTAAGAGCAGTAGTGGCTTACTAGCTGCGATAGCTCATGCAAGGTTGGATTTGTTAGTATAGGTATCATGCATCATTACCATGGCAAGCGATGGCGATGTGTCCCGGCAGCTGCTGCTGCTGCATTCCTGGAACAATCAAGATCGTAATACAGTAGTGGGAGATCGGCCATAGATCATCTCACTGTGTGGGGGATGTGTGGAGCTTGTTTGCATGCAGTGTACGGTACGGCTTCCCTGTGGGATGCCAGTTATTCGGCAGTGTATTCCAGCTGGATATCCAGTAATGGCGTCTGATTAACAGGGGCTCGCCTGTGCCGTTATGTTTGCGTATGCTTGGCCATAGATGTTATGTCCTTACAAGTATGTCTTTTGGTCTTTTATGTTTCCATCTATGGTTGTGGTCGTAGTTCCCCAGATTCACAATAAACGGGTTCTGCGAATGTCTGGAGTTTCTGTATAGTCTTGTGCTGAGTTTGTGGATTACCTCCGTGAGAGTCTCAAGTCGGTATTCCCGGTGAAGGTCCGCGATGCGTGTGTATCGTGGAGCATTGCTTATGATTTTGAGTACTTTGTTTTGTATGAGCTGCAGACGGCGCAGGCGTGTAGGCGCAGCGTATCCCCAGACAGGAGCTGCGTACGTCATCAGCGGTCGGATAAGTGTCATGTACGTGAACCTCGACACCCTTCTGTTCAGTGTGCCACGCCTGTTGAGCATAGGATAGAGCTGTTTGAGCCTCACGCTAGCTCGGTTGGTCATGTGTTGTATGTGGTCCCCCCAGAGTAATTTCCGGTCCAGCCAGACGCCGAGGTATTTGACTTTCTCGCGGAAACGTATTGGACGTGCGTGTAGAGTTATTGGTCTGCAGTAGCGGTGTTTGCGCAGTTGCTTCGGTCTTCTAGTGAACAGAACGGCTTCGCACTTGTCGACGTTTACTCTAACACGCCATTTCTCCAACCAAGGCTCAGCCACTCTGAGTGCAGTCTGTAGGCGTGACGTAATGTTTGATGGTTTCCAATCTTGCGCAAGGATGGCTGTGTCATCCGCGTAGATTGCCATCATTGTGTTGTGTGTGGTTGGGAGATCGTTTATGTAGAGGTTAAACAGTAGGGGCCCTAGGATGCTTCCCTGGGGTACTCCCGCGTGTATACCGTGTTGTGTTGATTGTTTTCCCTGCACGTCAGTGTTGAAACTCCTGTCTGTGA